>NC_081185.1:97968332-98710367 GCF_029867415.1 Vicia villosa | reverse complement strand
AATGTGCTGTAATTGGAGGTGGAGTTGTATCTGGTGGTGGAGATTATCCGATCGTTCAGGCTCATCCACATTATCAGGCTGCTCCTCTACATTATTAGGCTGCTCCTCCACATTATCAGACTGCTCCTAGTTTTCAGCCCCCACCAGTTCCTGTTCAGCAGCCACTAGTTCCTGTTCAGCAGCCACCAGTTCAGTCAGTTAAGAAGAGGTCGGTTAAGAAGAGGTCAGTGCCAGTTCAGGATCCAGTGCCAGTTCAGGATCCAGATCAGGAATGGGATGAAGGTTTATAATTTTGACATAAAAAGTCTTTTTTGGTTATGTTTTTTCATATGCTTTTGACCAATGTGTTATTTTTGTTTTATAGGATGGATTTTGTTATGTTTTTTCATAAGCTTTTGACCAATGGGTTATTTTTGTGTTATAGGATGGTTGAGTGACTGGTTTGATCAATTGGATGGATTTGATCAATTGGATGGATCAGGTAACATATCAAAATGTGTTTTGGTTTATAATTTGAAGTACATAGTCTTGGTTTATAATGATCGGTTTATAACTGTTTTCAGGCTCAGGCTCCCTATTCCAGCAGGGCCAGTCAAGTAACGACCCTGTTCACGACCCGAAGCGTCTGCGTCGTTTTTGAATTTCATTCTTTTTGGGTCATCATACTGTGATTCTTTGCAAATTTGTCAACAATGAATATTGTTGTAGGTGCTGAAATTTACTTGTGATAATCGTGAGAATTTGTTTGGTTTTGGTATTACAACACTTGCTTGTGTGAATAATACGATACGAGTAAATAATGATACTGAATTTCTGTAAGGTGTTGTCGTTGCTACTTGATGATAAATTGTGCTTAGTTCAGAACAGGTAATACTTGATGATAGGATTTAATTGTGGTGCTTAATTGTTGCTCATGATTCAAATTGGAAAATAGTGTTATAGTCCACTACTTGATGTTGTTTAATTGTTGTTGATACTCATAGTTGTGTGTTAATGATGATATTTTGGATTGTGGAACATTTGACTGGATGGTAGAATTGATAGGCTCTAAAAGAGAACACTATCAAAACCCTAAGAAAGCTTTAAAATTCTACACTAGAGAAAAGATAAACAAGACTAATAAAATTAAACTTCATTGATTTCTTTTATATCTCAAATGTGTCAAAGACACTACATTATATAATGTCACAAATGGATAATCTAACAAAAGACCTAAACACTAAAAGCCCACTTAATTGATAATTGACAAGCCCAACTAAAATATAATAAAAATCCCACTAATAAACTAACTTAAATAATACTAATTATTATATTAAAATACTAACTAAATATATAATATTTAATAACCACTCTCTATCCGAGTGAAATTGAATCCTAATTATTACTAATTGTTGGATATTCATGACAATTGAATAACTCCATAGAAACAAATTGTGATGATGATTAGAGTACAATCTTGTAACGAAAAAATCGAGTCTTTTTCAGAAAAACGAAAAAATCGAGTTTTTTAAGAAAAACGGAAAAATTGAGTTTTTTTCGAAAAAACAAAAAAATTGAGTTTTTTCGAAAAAACGGAAAATCGGGTTTTTTTTCTTTGGAAAGATGAGAAATCGAGTTTTTTTTTTTTTGAAAAATGAAAATTCAAATTTTTTCGGAAGAACCAAAAATCAATTGTTTTTCAGAAAAACGAAAAAAACTATTTTAAAATACGTAAATTATTATTTTTATGAAATTTTTTTAAAAATAAAATATTTTTAATTATCTTTTGGATGGATGAATATCCATCCATTAGAAATTTGTTAATGGATGGATTTTATTCCTTAATGGATGGATTGGATTTGATTTTTATTTAGAGAGTTTAATGGATTGTAATTGATTAATGGATTGGTTTGATCCATCCATTAAGGATCCAATCCATATCCATCCAATCCATCCATCTTGCCACCCCTAGTATTATCTTAGCAAATAAGAAAGATGAGGTGCCGACGGCGCCAGCCGATGCTGGTATGATTCTTTTATTTTTTTGATTTATTGTTATTTTCTTTTTGTGGTTTTGTAAGTAATTTCTAGATGTTAATGTGTATAACTAAATTTTTCATAATTTAATTTCTAGAGCTGAATATGAATCTATCTGGTGGAGCTGTAACTGTAACTGGTGGTGGTGGTGTAACTGGATGTGGAGAGCACGGTGGTGTAATTGTTGCTGGTATGATTTCTGTATTAGTGTGTTATTCTGATATAATGTTATTTTTTTTGTGGTTTTGTAACTAACTTTTTCTTAATGTGCTGTAATTGGAGGTGGAGTTGTATCTGGTGGTGGAGATTATCCGATCGTTCAGGCTCATCCACATTATCAGGCTGCTCCTCTACATTATTAGGCTGCTCCTCCACATTATCAGACTGCTCCTAGTTTTCAGCCCCCACCAGTTCCTGTTCAGCAGCCACTAGTTCCTGTTCAGCAGCCACCAGTTCAGTCAGTTAAGAAGAGGTCGGTTAAGAAGAGGTCAGTGCCAGTTCAGGATCCAGTGCCAGTTCAGGATCCAGATCAGGAATGGGATGAAGGTTTATAATTTTGACATAAAAAGTCTTTTTTGGTTATGTTTTTTCATATGCTTTTGACCAATGTGTTATTTTTGTTTTATAGGATGGATTTTGTTATGTTTTTTCATAAGCTTTTGACCAATGGGTTATTTTTGTGTTATAGGATGGTTGAGTGACTGGTTTGATCAATTGGATGGATTTGATCAATTGGATGGATCAGGTAACATATCAAAATGTGTTTTGGTTTATAATTTGAAGTACATAGTCTTGGTTTATAATGATCGGTTTATAACTGTTTTCAGGCTCAGGCTCCCTATTCCAGCAGGGCCAGTCAAGTAACGACCCTGTTCACGACCCGAAGCGTCTGCGTCGTTTTTGAATTTCATTCTTTTTGGGTCATCATACTGTGATTCTTTGCAAATTTGTCAACAATGAATATTGTTGTAGGTGCTGAAATTTACTTGTGATAATCGTGAGAATTTGTTTGGTTTTGGTATTACAACACTTGCTTGTGTGAATAATACGATACGAGTAAATAATGATACTGAATTTCTGTAAGGTGTTGTCGTTGCTACTTGATGATAAATTGTGCTTAGTTCAGAACAGGTAATACTTGATGATAGGATTTAATTGTGGTGCTTAATTGTTGCTCATGATTCAAATTGGAAAATAGTGTTATAGTCCACTACTTGATGTTGTTTAATTGTTGTTGATACTCATAGTTGTGTGTTAATGATGATATTTTGGATTGTGGAACATTTGACTGGATGGTAGAATTGATAGGCTCTAAAAGAGAACACTATCAAAACCCTAAGAAAGCTTTAAAATTCTACACTAGAGAAAAGATAAACAAGACTAATAAAATTAAACTTCATTGATTTCTTTTATATCTCAAATGTGTCAAAGACACTACATTATATAATGTCACAAATGGATAATCTAACAAAAGGCCTAAACACTAAAAGCCCACTTAATTGATAATTGACAAGCCCAACTAAAATATAATAAAAATCCCACTAATAAACTAACTTAAATAATACTAATTATTATATTAAAATACTAACTAAATATATAATATTTAATAACCACTCTCTATCCGAGTGAAATTGAATCCTAATTATTACTAATTGTTGGATATTCATGACAATTGAATAACTCCATAGAAACAAATTGTGATGATGATTAGAGTACAATCTTGTAACGAAAAAATCGAGTCTTTTTCAGAAAAACGAAAAAATCGAGTTTTTTAAGAAAAACGGAAAAATTGAGTTTTTTTCGAAAAAACAAAAAAATTGAGTTTTTTCGAAAAAAACGGAAAATCGGGTTTTTTTTCTTTGGAAAGATGAGAAATCGAGTTTTTTTTTTTTTGAAAAATGAAAATTCAAATTTTTTCGGAAGAACCAAAAATCAATTGTTTTTCAGAAAAACGAAAAAAACTATTTTAAAATACGTAAATTATTATTTTTATGAAATTTTTTTAAAAATAAAATATTTTTAATTATCTTTTGGATGGATGAATATCCATCCATTAGAAATTTGTTAATGGATGGATTTTATTCCTTAATGGATGGATTGGATTTGATTTTTATTTAGAGAGTTTAATGGATTGTAATTGATTAATGGATTGGTTTGATCCATCCATTAAGGATCCAATCCATATCCATCCAATCCATCCATCTTGCCACCCCTAGTATTATCTTAGCAAATAAGAAAGATGAGGTGCCGACGGCGCCAGCCGATGCTGGTATGATTCTTTTATTTTTTTGATTTATTGTTATTTTCTTTTTGTGGTTTTGTAAGTAATTTCTAGATGTTAATGTGTATAACTAAATTTTTCATAATTTAATTTCTAGAGCTGAATATGAATCTATCTGGTGGAGCTGTAACTGTAACTGGTGGTGGTGGTGTAACTGGATGTGGAGAGCACGGTGGTGTAATTGTTGCTGGTATGATTTCTGTATTAGTGTGTTATTCTGATATAATGTTATTTTTTTTGTGGTTTTGTAACTAACTTTTTCTTAATGTGCTGTAATTGGAGGTGGAGTTGTATCTGGTGGTGGAGATTATCCGATCGTTCAGGCTCATCCACATTATCAGGCTGCTCCTCTACATTATTAGGCTGCTCCTCCACATTATCAGACTGCTCCTAGTTTTCAGCCCCCACCAGTTCCTGTTCAGCAGCCACTAGTTCCTGTTCAGCAGCCACCAGTTCAGTCAGTTAAGAAGAGGTCGGTTAAGAAGAGGTCAGTGTCAGTTCAGGATCCAGTGCCAGTTCAGGATCCAGATCAGGAATGGGATGAAGGTTTATAATTTTGACATAAAAAGTCTTTTTTGGTTATGTTTTTTCATATGCTTTTGACCAATGTGTTATTTTTGTTTTATAGGATGGATTTTGTTATGTTTTTTCATAAGCTTTTGACCAATGGGTTATTTTTGTGTTATAGGATGGTTGAGTGACTGGTTTGATCAATTGGATGGATTTGATCAATTGGATGGATCAGGTAACATATCAAAATGTGTTTTGGTTTATAATTTGAAGTACATAGTCTTGGTTTATAATGATCGGTTTATAACTGTTTTCAGGCTCAGGCTCCCTATTCCAGCAGGGCCAGTCAAGTAACGACCCTGTTCACGACCCGAAGCGTCTGCGTCGTTTTTGAATTTCATTCTTTTTGGGTCATCATACTGTGATTCTTTGCAAATTTGTCAACAATGAATATTGTTGTAGGTGCTGAAATTTACTTGTGATAATCGTGAGAATTTGTTTGGTTTTGGTATTACAACACTTGCTTGTGTGAATAATACGATACGAGTAAATAATGATACTGAATTTCTGTAAGGTGTTGTCGTTGCTACTTGATGATAAATTGTGCTTAGTTCAGAACAGGTAATACTTGATGATAGGATTTAATTGTGGTGCTTAATTGTTGCTCATGATTCAAATTGGAAAATAGTGTTATAGTCCACTACTTGATGTTGTTTAATTGTTGTTGATACTCATAGTTGTGTGTTAATGATGATATTTTGGATTGTGGAACATTTGACTGGATGGTAGAATTGATAGGCTCTAAAAGAGAACACTATCAAAACCCTAAGAAAGCTTTAAAATTCTACACTAGAGAAAAGATAAACAAGACTAATAAAATTAAACTTCATTGATTTCTTTTATATCTCAAATGTGTCAAAGACACTACATTATATAATGTCACAAATGGATAATCTAACAAAAGGCCTAAACACTAAAAGCCCACTTAATTGATAATTGACAAGCCCAACTAAAATATAATAAAAATCCCACTAATAAACTAACTTAAATAATACTAATTATTATATTAAAATACTAACTAAATATATAATATTTAATAACCACTCTCTATCCGAGTGAAATTGAATCCTAATTATTACTAATTGTTGGATATTCATGACAATTGAATAACTCCATAGAAACAAATTGTGATGATGATTAGAGTACAATCTTGTAACGAAAAAATCGAGTCTTTTTCAGAAAAACGAAAAAATCGAGTTTTTTAAGAAAAACGGAAAAATTGAGTTTTTTTCGAAAAAACAAAAAAATTGAGTTTTTTCGAAAAAACGGAAAATCGGGTTTTTTTTCTTTGGAAAGATGAGAAATCGAGTTTTTTTTTTTTTGAAAAATGAAAATTCAAATTTTTTCGGAAGAACCAAAAATCAATTGTTTTTCAGAAAAACGAAAAAAACTATTTTAAAATACGTAAATTATTATTTTTATGAAATTTTTTTAAAAATAAAATATTTTTAATTATCTTTTGGATGGATGAATATCCATCCATTAGAAATTTGTTAATGGATGGATTTTATTCCTTAATGGATGGATTGGATTTGATTTTTATTTAGAGAGTTTAATGGATTGTAATTGATTAATGGATTGGTTTGATCCATCCATTAAGGATCCAATCCATATCCATCCAATCCATCCATCTTGCCACCCCTAGTATTATCTTAGCAAATAAGAAAGATGAGGTGCCGACGGCGCCAGCCGATGCTGGTATGATTCTTTTATTTTTTTGATTTATTGTTATTTTCTTTTTGTGGTTTTGTAAGTAATTTCTAGATGTTAATGTGTATAACTAAATTTTTCATAATTTAATTTCTAGAGCTGAATATGAATCTATCTGGTGGAGCTGTAACTGTAACTGGTGGTGGTGGTGTAACTGGATGTGGAGAGCACGGTGGTGTAATTGTTGCTGGTATGATTTCTGTATTAGTGTGTTATTCTGATATAATGTTATTTTTTTTGTGGTTTTGTAACTAACTTTTTCTTAATGTGCTGTAATTGGAGGTGGAGTTGTATCTGGTGGTGGAGATTATCCGATCGTTCAGGCTCATCCACATTATCAGGCTGCTCCTCTACATTATTAGGCTGCTCCTCCACATTATCAGACTGCTCCTAGTTTTCAGCCCCCACCAGTTCCTGTTCAGCAGCCACTAGTTCCTGTTCAGCAGCCACCAGTTCAGTCAGTTAAGAAGAGGTCGGTTAAGAAGAGGTCAGTGCCAGTTCAGGATCCAGTGCCAGTTCAGGATCCAGATCAGGAATGGGATGAAGGTTTATAATTTTGACATAAAAAGTCTTTTTTGGTTATGTTTTTTCATATGCTTTTGACCAATGTGTTATTTTTGTTTTATAGGATGGATTTTGTTATGTTTTTTCATAAGCTTTTGACCAATGGGTTATTTTTGTGTTATAGGATGGTTGAGTGACTGGTTTGATCAATTGGATGGATTTGATCAATTGGATGGATCAGGTAACATATCAAAATGTGTTTTGGTTTATAATTTGAAGTACATAGTCTTGGTTTATAATGATCGGTTTATAACTGTTTTCAGGCTCAGGCTCCCTATTCCAGCAGGGCCAGTCAAGTAACGACCCTGTTCACGACCCGAAGCGTCTGCGTCGTTTTTGAATTTCATTCTTTTTGGGTCATCATACTGTGATTCTTTGCAAATTTGTCAACAATGAATATTGTTGTAGGTGCTGAAATTTACTTGTGATAATCGTGAGAATTTGTTTGGTTTTGGTATTACAACACTTGCTTGTGTGAATAATACGATACGAGTAAATAATGATACTGAATTTCTGTAAGGTGTTGTCGTTGCTACTTGATGATAAATTGTGCTTAGTTCAGAACAGGTAATACTTGATGATAGGATTTAATTGTGGTGCTTAATTGTTGCTCATGATTCAAATTGGAAAATAGTGTTATAGTCCACTACTTGATGTTGTTTAATTGTTGTTGATACTCATAGTTGTGTGTTAATGATGATATTTTGGATTGTGGAACATTTGACTGGATGGTAGAATTGATAGGCTCTAAAAGAGAACACTATCAAAACCCTAAGAAAGCTTTAAAATTCTACACTAGAGAAAAGATAAACAAGACTAATAAAATTAAACTTCATTGATTTCTTTTATATCTCAAATGTGTCAAAGACACTACATTATATAATGTCACAAATGGATAATCTAACAAAAGGCCTAAACACTAAAAGCCCACTTAATTGATAATTGACAAGCCCAACTAAAATATAATAAAAATCCCACTAATAAACTAACTTAAATAATACTAATTATTATATTAAAATACTAACTAAATATATAATATTTAATAACCACTCTCTATCCGAGTGAAATTGAATCCTAATTATTACTAATTGTTGGATATTCATGACAATTGAATAACTCCATAGAAACAAATTGTGATGATGATTAGAGTACAATCTTGTAACGAAAAAATCGAGTCTTTTTCAGAAAAACGAAAAAATCGAGTTTTTTAAGAAAAACGGAAAAATTGAGTTTTTTTCGAAAAAACAAAAAAATTGAGTTTTTTCGAAAAAACGGAAAATCGGGTTTTTTTTCTTTGGAAAGATGAGAAATCGAGTTTTTTTTTTTTTGAAAAATGAAAATTCAAATTTTTTCGGAAGAACCAAAAATCAATTGTTTTTCAGAAAAACGAAAAAAACTATTTTAAAATACGTAAATTATTATTTTTATGAAATTTTTTAAAAATAAAATATTTTTAATTATCTTTTGGATGGATGAATATCCATCCATTAGAAATTTGTTAATGGATGGATTTTATTCCTTAATGGATGGATTGGATTTGATTTTTATTTAGAGAGTTTAATGGATTGTAATTGATTAATGGATTGGTTTGATCCATCCATTAAGGATCCAATCCATATCCATCCAATCCATCCATCTTGCCACCCCTAGTATTATCTTAGCAAATAAGAAAGATGAGGTGCCGACGGCGCCAGCCGATGCTGGTATGATTCTTTTATTTTTTTGATTTATTGTTATTTTCTTTTTGTGGTTTTGTAAGTAATTTCTAGATGTTAATGTGTATAACTAAATTTTTCATAATTTAATTTCTAGAGCTGAATATGAATCTATCTGGTGGAGCTGTAACTGTAACTGGTGGTGGTGGTGTAACTGGATGTGGAGAGCACGGTGGTGTAATTGTTGCTGGTATGATTTCTGTATTAGTGTGTTATTCTGATATAATGTTATTTTTTTTGTGGTTTTGTAACTAACTTTTTCTTAATGTGCTGTAATTGGAGGTGGAGTTGTATCTGGTGGTGGAGATTATCCGATCGTTCAGGCTCATCCACATTATCAGGCTGCTCCTCTACATTATTAGGCTGCTCCTCCACATTATCAGACTGCTCCTAGTTTTCAGCCCCCACCAGTTCCTGTTCAGCAGCCACTAGTTCCTGTTCAGCAGCCACCAGTTCAGTCAGTTAAGAAGAGGTCGGTTAAGAAGAGGTCAGTGCCAGTTCAGGATCCAGTGCCAGTTCAGGATCCAGATCAGGAATGGGATGAAGGTTTATAATTTTGACATAAAAAGTCTTTTTTGGTTATGTTTTTTCATATGCTTTTGACCAATGTGTTATTTTTGTTTTATAGGATGGATTTTGTTATGTTTTTTCATAAGCTTTTGACCAATGGGTTATTTTTGTGTTATAGGATGGTTGAGTGACTGGTTTGATCAATTGGATGGATTTGATCAATTGGATGGATCAGGTAACATATCAAAATGTGTTTTGGTTTATAATTTGAAGTACATAGTCTTGGTTTATAATGATCGGTTTATAACTGTTTTCAGGCTCAGGCTCCCTATTCCAGCAGGGCCAGTCAAGTAACGACCCTGTTCACGACCCGAAGCGTCTGCGTCGTTTTTGAATTTCATTCTTTTTGGGTCATCATACTGTGATTCTTTGCAAATTTGTCAACAATGAATATTGTTGTAGGTGCTGAAATTTACTTGTGATAATCGTGAGAATTTGTTTGGTTTTGGTATTACAACACTTGCTTGTGTGAATAATACGATACGAGTAAATAATGATACTGAATTTCTGTAAGGTGTTGTCGTTGCTACTTGAAGATAAATTGTGCTTAGTTCAGAACAGGTAATACTTGATGATAGGATTTAATTGTGGTGCTTAATTGTTGCTCATGATTCAAATTGGAAAATAGTGTTATAGTCCACTACTTGATGTTGTTTAATTGTTGTTGATACTCATAGTTGTGTGTTAATGATGATATTTTGGATTGTGGAACATTTGACTGGATGGTAGAATTGATAGGCTCTAAAAGAGAACACTATCAAAACCCTAAGAAAGCTTTAAAATTCTACACTAGAGAAAAGATAAACAAGACTAATAAAATTAAACTTCATTGATTTCTTTTATATCTCAAATGTGTCAAAGACACTACATTATATAATGTCACAAATGGATAATCTAACAAAAGGCCTAAACACTAAAAGCCCACTTAATTGATAATTGACAAGCCCAACTAAAATATAATAAAAATCCCACTAATAAACTAACTTAAATAATACTAATTATTATATTAAAATACTAACTAAATATATAATATTTAATAACCACTCTCTATCCGAGTGAAATTGAATCCTAATTATTACTAATTGTTGGATATTCATGACAATTGAATAACTCCATAGAAACAAATTGTGATGATGATTAGAGTACAATCTTGTAACGAAAAAATCGAGTCTTTTTCAGAAAAACGAAAAAATCGAGTTTTTTAAGAAAAACGGAAAAATTGAGTTTTTTTCGAAAAAACAAAAAAATTGAGTTTTTTCGAAAAAACGGAAAATCGGGTTTTTTTTCTTTGGAAAGATGAGAAATCGAGTTTTTTTTTTTGAAAAATGAAAATTCAAATTTTTTCGGAAGAACCAAAAATCAATTGTTTTTCAGAAAAACGAAAAAAACTATTTTAAAATACGTAAATTATTATTTTTATGAAATTTTTTTAAAAATAAAATATTTTTAATTATCTTTTGGATGGATGAATATCCATCCATTAGAAATTTGTTAATGGATGGATTTTATTCCTTAATGGATGGATTGGATTTGATTTTTATTTAGAGAGTTTAATGGATTGTAATTGATTAATGGATTGGTTTGATCCATCCATTAAGGATCCAATCCATATCCATCCAATCCATCCATCTTGCCACCCCTAGTATTATCTTAGCAAATAAGAAAGATGAGGTGCCGACGGCGCCACCCGATGCTGGTATGATTCTTTTATTTTTTTGATTTATTGTTATTTTCTTTTTGTGGTTTTGTAAGTAATTTCTAGATGTTAGTGTGTATAACTAAATTTTTCATAATTTAATTTCTAGAGCTGAATATGAATCTATCTGGTGGAGCTGTAACTGTAACTGGTGGTGGTGGTGTAACTGGATGTGGAGAGCACGGTGGTATAATTGTTGCTGGTATGATTTCTGTATTAGTGTGTGTGGTGTCGTTTTTTTTACCTCCCCGTTTCACTTGGGAGGACGGCACGCTAGACCCTTCACGCGAAATTTGGAAGGAGAATGCGCCCGTGGTGGGAGGAATTTTATTTCAGTTCTTCCTACGATATCACACGAACTTTCTTATTGTCCTACGAGTAGGAAAGGGAAAAAAAGATCTCAACTAAACCCTAAGAGTTTGCTAAGTGTGGGGATTTCACCTAGACTAGAAATTCTGGAGTCCGGGGGGTCGGTTATACATAGGGAAGTGTTTAAACACCCTACATATCTGTAGTACTCTACAGGAACCTTCTCTGTGTCATTGTGATTGTGTTTATTGCTAATGATTGGGAAAGTTTCTCCTTTGTGTTAGGGGAAAGAATTGAATTGATTTAAAAGACAGACAGACAAACAAACTGACTATTTTTGGTATTTTATTAGCTCGCTGAGATTCCTTGTGAACCTCATGCCTACATATCCCTACTTGTGTATGTGCAAGTATACCAGTCAAATGCCTCTTAAATGAAAGAAAAATGCTCATCCAAATTAGGGAAAGTTACCACATGTCTGGGTTTTACTGCCAGCTCATGCCTTTCAAAATCCTAAATGGGAGACTTGATTGAAATTGAAATTGAAATTGAAATGTTGAAATGTTTGTTTGTTTGAATGTGGTAGAGTAGTAAAAATATCTCTCTATAGAGATAAGCTATGTCTATCTACTGTATGAAAGATTTGACTTTAGCTGGCTCGCATGAGGCCCAAGCTTGAGGCTTTTTGATTGATTTATTGACTTATTGAAATGATAACTCTACTGGGGAAAGTTTAAACTAAGGAGTTTTTGGTGTTCTGTACAAAGCCCAGAATTGAGGCTGACTCTTTTTAGGGAATTTATCTTTTAAAGGAATGAGTCTTTGAATTTAAAGGAGTGATTTTGGAGACTGACCCTTTCCAGGGGTTCTGACTTAGCTGGAGAAATTGTCTGTTAAAAGACTGATTTTATCATGTTTTTGGAGGCTGACCCTTTCCAGGGGTTTTTTGACTCTTTTGGGGAAATTATCTCCTAAGAGAATGAATCTTTGGTTTTGAAAGACTGATTTTGGAGGCTAACCCTTTCCAGGGGTTTTTGTTGAAATGAAAGAATGATGTGGAGGCTAACCCTTTCCAGGGGTTTTTGTTAAAATGATAGAATGTGTGGAGGCTAACCCTTTCCAGGGGTTTTTGTTAAAATGAAAGAATGATTTGGAGGCTAACCCTTTCCAGGGGTTTTTGTTAAAATGATAGAATGTGTGGAGGCTAACCCTTTCCAGGGATTTTTGTTAAAATGATTGGCAGAAAGATTATCTAGTGGAGACTTCTTGTTTAAAGCCCAAGATGAAGGCTGACTCTTGCTGAGGAGAACCAAACATGGATCCTAGACTCTGCTAAGGAAGATTAATGAAGATAAGGGTGACAGAGACTGTCCATGTCTCTCATTCCAAAAATGTACTCAATGTAAAATTGAGACAAACTTAGCTTGTTTAAAGTCTGGTTTAAAGAATGGAAGAAACTCACCAGGATAGGCTAAAAGGTAACTAAAGACCTGTTCCTATGTTTATAAGAAACTTGATGGGTCCTTGATAACACGAAAATGTATCACATATTTGGCTTGATTTACATATATTATTTCCCTATTTTATCTTAATTATGTTGCTTTATGTCGGTATTATGCTGGTATTTTCATTGTTTTAGGTTTTATGTTCGTTTTGAGGACTATTTGTGAAAAGGAGAAGAAATGGAACTAAATCCACTACTATTTATGCTTAAAAGATGAAAAAGGGGTGCTGAAGTATGTGAGGGGTGCAAATAGGATGGACCAAGTTTGGAAGTCCAGCCCACGAAGGAGCTGAAACTCCCACTATGAAGAAGCTGAGACGCCCGTCTAAGGGCCCAATTGCATGGAGACGCCCGTCTCCAAAGTCCAAGGGCCACGTCATCAAAGGAGACGTCCGTCTCCCAAGTTCACCCACGTTCATAGGACACGTCACATGAAGGAGACGTCCGTCTCCAACAATCCAGCCACTTTGAGACCCACGTCTCAAGACTCGTTCAAAGATAATTTAAATTTGAAGGCCCACGTCTCCGTTCTATACTCCACCAACCAAGTCTTCCTATATTTTCTCAACTTCCCACGCCATGATCTCCACTACTTCTCACATGATGCTGAAAGCAACTTCCATTGCCATTCACTATAAATAGAGCCTGAGCATTCATTTGAAATCATCCATGTTTTAGGCGCGGAAGCGCTGTTCATAGTTTTAGGCATAAATTATCACTTTGTAAAAGTGGTAGTTTCTCACATTGAGGAACTACCACACAATTAGTTTTAGGCCTACAATTTATGTACTCTTGGATCACAATCTTGCCGACATCATTTCAAAGCTTCATTCAAGTTTCAAGATTTGTTTTGTTCGCAATTTAATTCAAGTTAGTTTTGTCCGCTTTACTTCCAGGTTTATTTATTTGCAATTATTTTAGTTTCTTGTTCTTATAATATTGTTTTATCATTACAAATCTAAATATGCGTTTGTTCATGTTTAATAATTATAATTTCATGTTTAGTAATTATAATTTCATGTTTGTTCCTTTAAGTATGTCTGGCTAATTTATTTAGATGTCGGTATGTAAAGTAATTTAACCATAGGGATCCGAAATAAATTGGCTTAATTATGTTTTATTAAATATCACTTGTTTTTGGTTTGTACGTCTAATTTAATTAGTAAGTCTTAAAACCAATAGAGCGAAAGTTTGAGGGGTTAAGACGGTCAAAGGTTAAAATCAATAGAGTGAAAGTTTGAGATCTTTAACTGGATAGTAGACATAGGACATTAGTTTTAAGGATGGCGAAAGCGTATTAGAACTAATTAGAACTTATTTATTTTCAAAAAGTGTTTTTAAACCTGCGCGGGATGGCGAAAGCGTACGTTAGGGATATTAGCATGTTCCGAGTCAACAGAGCGAGAGTTTGAGATTAGGAGATTTAAGTAGATAACGACTTCATAAAACAAGCATTTTATTAACTATGTTGTTTTCAAAAAGCGTTTCTAAATCTGGTGGGATGGCGAAAGCGTACATTAAGAGTTAGGATCGTAGTCTGAATCAATAGAGCGAGAGTTTGAGAGGAGGACTTTTAAATAACATAGTTAGTAAAGATCTTTGATTTAATTAGAATCTGGCCAATGGAACTTCGGATCACCTAAGTTAGATGAAATACATACTGATATCCGTTTGTTATTATATTTTTACCTAGATTTAAGATTTTAGTTTCCCCATTTATAAAAAAAACCCAAATATCATTAGCCTTAGCTTTACATAGTAACTTTAGATAACGGTAGGTCGATGTATAGTCCTTGTGGATTCGATATCTTTTAAAACTACACGACACGACTGTGCACTTGCAGTTATCCCGACTAATAGACACGCAAAGTCGCGATCAAGTTTTTGGCGCCGTTGCCGGGGACTATTCAAGTAGATATTGTAACTCGCTGTTACACCGTAGAGACTAAGGCATTTTTTTTTCTTTTCATTTACTACTATGTATCACCCAAACTTTTTCTACAACTCCCAACAACAGTATTTCGCGGGATACCAAGAATCCCATAAACCGACCTCGAAATACTGTTGGAAAATTTCAATGCATCACAAACTCATTCTCACCCAAACTACCTCCCCAACTACCAATCCCAACACTTTGAGGAGTCGCAAGAATTTTATAATCCCAACCAAACCTATCCTCAACCGGATTTCCTCTACAATCACCACAATCAATATTTTGAGGAGTCGCCAGAATCCCATAAATCCGACCTCGAAATAATAATGGAAAATTTTAATGAAACATCTATGATGACAAGGCACTTTGTGGAAACACAAAATGCAAAGCTAGCCTACTTCGAGGAACCACAAGAATCTTATAATTCTAACCTCGAAGCATTAATAGAGGATTTCAATGCAACGCCAACTTATCATCAACCAAATTTCCTCTACGATCACCACGCCCAACATTTTGAGGAGCCACAAGAGTATCATAAATCCAACCTCGAAATCTTAATGGAGGATTTCATTGAAGAACAAAGTCTCTCTAGGGTAGAATCTATGATGACAAAGCACTTTGAGGAAACACAAAACACAATGCTAACTCCCTTTGAAGAACCTCAAGAATCCCATAATTTTAACTTCGAAACATCAATGGAGGATTCCGACGAGACGCTAACTCACTCTAGATTAGAAGCAATGATGGAGCAATTTGTAGAGACACAAACCTTCCAAAACCAAGAGTTTATCAAACAAAGTCTTCAAAACAATGAAACCCTTAGGCAACTGACCACTATGGTTGAGTCCCTCGCGACCCACAACATGGAATTAGAGACTCAAATCTCCCAACTTGAACAAAAACCACTAGGAGACTTACTTGAGGAGTATCTTGATACAACCATTAGTGAAAAACAAATTGAAATTCTTGAGGAGAGTGATAATGAGATGGAGGAAAATGATAATGAGATTGAGGAGAGTGATTATAAGATTGAGGAGAGTGATGATATGGTTGAGAAGAGTTCTAGTGAGAAAAGAGTGGAGATTGACAAAAATCCACCAACACAAACTGAAAGGGAGATTGTAGAAGAGATAGAGAAGGAAGCACCTATTGTTATTCCTCTTCTCTATACCCAACTGATTTCTTTCCCGCAAAGTTTTGTGGAAGCTAAGGTAGACTCCAAATCCATAATGTATGTGAAGATATTGGAAAATATCCACACTAATCCACCCTTATTTGAAGTATTGCATAAAAAGAGAAATTTAGACGACCACGAAACTAAGGATATCATTAGTGATAAGAGGGTAAGGTTAACTTTTGAGGTGATGGATAATATCACTAATCCCGAACTCGAAAAACTGATACTTAGGATAGATCCAGAACCTCCACCACGATTTCAAAAGAATGAACCACCCCACAGAAGAAAGAAAAGAAAAGGTGAGGGATATGTGAGATGGCTTGATAAGTGGCCATGGAAAACGAAGTTTGCTAAAATTTCAACCGAGGAGTCATTCTCGAGAGAACCACCTTGAGTGCTTGCACTCTTATACCGTCGAGCTATCGACGTTAAACAAAGCGCTGCGTGGGAGGCAACCCACGAGTTTTCAGTTTAATGTTTTCCTTTTATTGTTTGAATTTGCAGAAAATAAAGATATGGATCGCTTGTCACGTCTCGGCCATATCTAGGCGAAAAATCTATAGACGATTATCTCAAAGATGAATGGGATCTCCACGCACATTCCTACGAGTGTTGCTGCTGGTGGTGACACCATTGATGAGCATGATAAGAGAAGATATTTCCTCCGGACGTGGAGCAGATTTGGTTGTGATAGCCCGCCGGTAGCATCCATATAGGTTCTGTCTTTTCTTCTCCACCTTGGATCGAAACATTGAGGACAATGTTTGGTTTAAGTGTGGAGGAGAAGCTTTACCGCTTTCATTTGTTGCTTTATTGTTTTCTAGTTATGTTGTCAAGTCATTATATGTGATTTTCTGTTGTTATCGAATTTCTCAAAAATTTGAAAATTTTAACCTCCAACGAAAATTTGAATTTTGACACATGGCATACACACTCTGAAAGTATAGAGGTTGTCACACTTTAGGCATTGTTAGAAAAACTTGGAGATGTTTCAACAACATCGATACCGTCCTGACACCCTAAACCCCCTCTTTATGTGATATCAATCTGGATGCCCATTATGTCGAGACCTTAGGCTCAAGTTTTCAAAGTAGCTCTTAAGTAGTTTATATTAGCACTCGGCACCATCTTAAGCACAAACTACGTAGGGAGTCGATGAATATAAGTGAATGATCCTGTTTTTAATAAATAAATGACTTTATTGAAAAATAACCCTCTAAATTAGGTGACCCTCACCCGGTCATTTAGCCCAACGGTTGTTACGCATATACAGATTTAATAATTAGCACCCACTGTTGGTTGGCCTAGAGGTCACTGGTACTGGGCTTGGTAGGGTGGATTACGGTCCGATCCCCCGCAACCGCAGTTGGGAAAGATGGGGCTTCGCCATTTAAAAAACCAGAACCCCGTGCTAAAGAAAAGAAAAGGATCATAGTCGCTAACCGATTTCCCTACTATGTGCATGTACGGATAACGGGCTTAATGTGATTGCGCTAGAATGAAAAGAGTGAAAGGAAAAACGAGAGATATAGGTTGAGTTATAATGGCATAATTCGAATTGGTTTGTATAAGGAGGGAGTTTTTGAACATTGTGTCGTTACGGTATCCTTGGTGTTGATATCTATTACCTATCGATGTAACATTGGCCTAACACAAATATGATTAGGAGTCGTGTCATGCCCTTATTTCGAATCGAGCTTAACTATTTCTTTTTACCGTGTGGTTGATTGCTTGAGGACAAGCAATGGTTTAAGTGTGGGGGTATTTGATAACACGAAAATGTATCACATATTTGGCTTGATTTACATATATTATTTCCCTATTTTATCTTAATTATGTTGCTTTATGTCGGTATTATGCTGGTATTTTCATTGTTTTAGGTTTTATGTTCGTTTTGAGGACTATTTGTGAAAAGGAGAAGAAATGGAGCTAAATCCACTACTATTTATGCTTAAAAGATGAAAAAGGGGTGCTGAAGTATGTGAGGGGTGCAAATAGGATGGACCAAGTTTGGAAGTCCAGCCCACGAAGGAGCTGAAACTCCCACTATGAAGAAGCTGAGACGCCCGTCTAAGGGCCCAATTGCATGGAGACGCCCGTCTCCAAAGTCCAAGGGCCACGTCATCAAAGGAGACGTCCGTCTCCCAAGTTCACCCACGTTCATAGGACACGTCACATGAAGGAGACGTCCGTCTCCAACAATCCAGCCACTTTGAGACCCACGTCTCAAGACTCGTTCAAAGATAATTTAAATTTGAAGGCCCACGTCTCCGTTCTATACTCCACCAACCAAGTCTTCCTATATTTTCTCAACTTCCCACGCCATGATCTCCACTACTTCTCACATGATGCTGAAAGCAACTTCCATTGCCATTCACTATAAATAGAGCCTGAGCATTCATTTGAAATCATCCCAGTTTTAGGCGCGGAAGCGCTGTTCATAGTTTTAGGCATAAATTATCACTTTGTAAAAGTGGTAGTTTCTCACATTGAGGAACTACCACACAATTAGTTTTAGGCCTACAATTTATGTACTCTTGGATCACAATCTTGCCGACATTATTTCAAAGCTTCATTCAAGTTTCAAGATTTGTTTTGTTCGCAATTTAATTCAAGTTAGTTTTGTCCGCTTTACTTCCAGGTTTATTTATTTGCAATTATTTTAGTTTCTTGTTCTTATAATATTGTTTTATCATTACAAATCTAAATATGCGTTTGTTCATGTTTAATAATTATAATTTCATGTTTAGTAATTATAATTTCATGTTTGTTCCTTTAAGTATGTCTGGCTAATTTATTTAGATGTCGGTATGTAAAGTAATTTAACCGTAGGGATCCGAAATAAATTGGCTTAATTATGTTTTATTAAATATCACTTGTTTTTGGTTTGTACGTCTAATTTAATTAGTAAGTCTTAAAACCAATAGAGCGAAAGTTTGAGGGGTTAAGACGGTCAAAGGTTAAAATCAATAGAGCGAAAGTTTGAGATCTTTAACTGGATAGTAGACATAGGACATTAGTTTTAAGGATGGCGAAAGCGTATTAGAACTGATTAGAACTTATTTATTTTCAAAAAGTGTTTTTAAACCTGCGCGGGATGGCGAAAGCGTACGTTAGGGATATTAGCATGTTCCGAGTCAACAGAGCGAGAGTTTGAGATTAGGAGATTTAAGTAGATAACGACGTCATAAAACAAGCATTTTATTAACTATGTTGTTTTCAAAAAGCGTTTCTAAATCTGGTGGGATGGCGAAAGCGTACATTAAGAGTTAGGATCGTAGTCTGAATCAATAGAGCGAGAGTTTGAGAGGAGGACTTTTAAATAACATAGTTAGTAAAGATCTTTGATTTAATTAGAATCTGGCCAATGGAACTTCGGATCACCTAAGTTAGATGAAATACATACTGATATCCGTTTGTTATTATATTTTTACCTAAGATTTTAGTTTCCCCATTTATAAAAAAAAACCCAAATATCATTAGCCTTAGTTTTACATAGTAACTTTAGATAACGGTAGGTCGATTTATAGTCCCTGTGGATTCAATATCTTTTAAAACTACACGACACGACTGTGCACTTGCAGTTATCCCGACTAATAGACACGCAAGGTCGCGATCAGTCCTTGTATACAAGCTCAAGAGGAAGCTGGAAATGCTTTTAAGAAGCCTGTGGGTCCTTGTACAAAGCCCAAGAGGAGGCTAATTGAGGGTCCTTGTTATAGCACAAGAGAAAGCTATGTGGTTTTGAACTTATTTTGGCTCTAAGCAAATGGGTAAGAGGTTTCACCGAGAATAATTCCTCTTTGGGTGGATGTATCCTATTTTTTTGTTCTAAGGTTTTTGCCAAGATGTTTCACCGGGAATAATTCATCTTGGGGGTTTGAACTACAGATCTCTAATTAGGAAAGAGCCTTCACCGGGAAGACATTCTCAATCCTAGGTCATATTCCTATAATATATATATAGTTTAACTGTCCTAGGGTTTACACTCAAACGTAGTTCTAAACAAATATATGCACAGTTTATATTTGACGGTAATTTAAACAAAGACTGTAAATTGAAAGCTTGTAAAGCCTAACCTGGATGGAGTGGAGGCCTTTGAAGAAGTATGTACAAAGCCTTACCAGTAATTTTTTGTTGTTTTGATAACAGTTGAATATTTATGATAAACAGTTAAGAGTTTTGAAAACTGAAGAAGTGAAGATCGACAAAGGTCACATAGGTATCTGAAGAGTTTCACCGGGAATAATGCCCTTCAAATACCAGAAGAATGTTTTGAAAACAGAAAGGAGATTTTGTAAATACAGTTTTGAAAAACAAACTATGAAAAGAAAAAGGTGTTGGGTCTTACACTCTATTAGAGGCCCAGAGATTATTTACTGTTTGTGAAGCAGTGAAAATGAAGATTGGAATGATGTAAGTTTTTGTTGTTTGAAAACCTTAATCATCTTTGTTTAATCGGAGATTGAAAACAATTTTGAGAATTGACAAAAGTCAACTTAATTGAGGTAAAGATAAAGATCTTTACCTAATTAAGACCTAAACAATTAGGGTTTTATCATAAAAATATCCACAAAATAATTAGGTTAAAACAAAATGAGTATATACATTTAAAGTATTTAAGAAAACACTTAAAACATACTATTTTAAACCTAATAAAAATATGTGAAATAAATAATATTTTTTATGATTTTTTTTTATTATTCAGAAAATAGATATATTAAATAACAAGTGTGTGAAAAATGAAGTGAATATGATTTAATTTGATAGGTTAAATAATTGTGTGAAGTTTGTGAATAAAAACAAAGAAAAATAGTGGTAAAAAATTGGGTTTGTCTCCTCCAAGGTTTGAACACACGCCCTCTAAGTCACCAGCTCAAAATAACACCACTGGGCCAACGCGCGCTTGGTGTTTATGATACACATCCAGTTCATTATATTTTCAAACAAGTGGTAAATCATGGAAAAATAAAAGAAACAAAAAGTCTGGGGCGAGGGGGATTCGAACCCCAGACTTGAGGCATGAGGAGACTAAAAGCGCATGTGAGGCCACTAGGGCAAGTTATTCATTCGTTTAGAAAACGCCTATCATTAAAAATAAAATAAACTTTGCCCAGAGATTTGAATTTCGCGCGCCACCATAGTCATCTTCTTCCTCGAGCTCAAAGATTTTCAAATTCCTAACTCTCTGGTTTCTCAACTAAATTGCATGATGTAAACATCAATCTTGTTCTAAATTTTCTCACAAATCCAGATATGTAACTAACATTTATTTATATTAACTATAGCTACCTAATTTCTCATAGAACTCTAAGAACACATGAACCCTAAATTTGAAATTAAACGACAAACAAGATGAATAAATGAATGATGATAGAGGGTTTTCAATCCTCTGATGATGCTGAACAAGATAGAATCGAGCTTTATCACAAAGAGTACTTAAATTAAAGAGATGGAGTTCAGAAACTTACCTCTGAAAATGGAGGTCGTGAGGATGATAGAGAGCACCTGGGCTTGTATGAATGATCCCAAAAGCTTCCTTGGGACTCAGTGATGCTAACTGAATGCTTATTGTAACTTCAATTCTCCTGAATTGCTCTATGGACCTCCTTTGATTTGAGCTTCAAGTGGACATGGAGAGTGATGAATCTTGAGTTACAGATGAGCTGCAGCCATCTGAACAACTTCACTATGACCTGAGGAACACGTCTGGATGCTTGGCTTTGTTGGAAACCTTCTGAATTGCTCTATGGACCTCCAACTGCAACAGCTCCAAAGTGAGAGCAACAATGGCGTTCCTCCACTTACAGAAGTGATCCAGGTGCTTGGATCACCTCAAATGAACCCCTTTGAGATGTTAGAATGCTTACTTTCCAAAGATAAGCTCTGGTTTGAAGAAAACGATTCTTCTTGCCAAAGAACTTTGAAAAACCATAAGCATGAGAAGAGAAAGAGAAAGCAAGGAATATGGTTGCTTTGGTGTGTTTTCTAAATGAGAAAGAGCCCTCTATTTATAGGCAAATGATTCAGTACTGATTGAGCGAGTGAGCTTGCTTAGTGAAGTGAGTTTGGTTTCTTAGCCATGAAGAAATTTCAAGGAATATCCAAGAGTGATCATTGCAATTTCGAGCCAGCTCCCCATCCATTGATCCTATCTGATCTTAGGGAACATTTCTGATGCAGAGTGAGCTCTAATTGGTTGGTGAGAAGATTCCTTGGGTGATTCATCAATTTGCCATAAATTCCCAAATGTAATCATTACATTATCACATGTTATTGTTTTGGGAATCTTCCTCAATTCTCATGTCATGGTGGAAATGAATGCATGGCATGTTTTCAGATGTGTTATGGGTCGTGTAGCATCCATAAGTGAGGTCATGTGCACAAAATTGCAAAGTTCAAAAATGATGCATGACCTATAATTTTACTTCATGGTGCCAACTTTGAACAAGCATAACTCTTAGCTCAAAATGAATTTAGATAAGGTTGAACACAATTTGGAAAGCCCTAAACATCTACTTCAAATCATTAGTTTATGGTTTCTTCATAATCATTTGGGAGAATTGTGAAAAATGGGCCCAAAGTTGGATGAAAACTAGGTTAAAAACACTTAGAAAAATTTCTAAGTTTTTATAACCTAAAGCTTCAAAATTCCAAAACTCTTAAATGGTTGCTCTTTTGAAAAAAGTTACTATGTAAGATGTTGTTTTATTTTGCAAGATCTACAACTTTCATGTTGGAAGTTTTGAGTTGTGTAGGTGAAATTTTGAGTTCCCACAATGCCCTCAAAAACCCTAATTCCCGACTTTTTGCTCCTTGATGATTCTTTTTGAATTTCTTTGGTCAAATGACTTTAATATCCATATATTGATGATATTGATCTTTGAAAGTCATGGTTTGACCAAAAATCTTAAAAGTCAAAGGTGATCCCATACAGTTGACTTTTTCCAAATAAAGTAAGATTTTGGACTTTTGTGTGGAATTAAGATCTTCTCCTCAAATGAGTGATGTAAATGGATTATATTGAGGTAGTAGAGGTTCTTGAATCATGTCTTGAGTTTTGGATCCATGCCCTGATCAAAAGTTAACCATTCAGGTGAATTAGGTCAAAAACCCTAATTGTCGACCAGATGAAAATGATGACTGTAGGCTTTGAATTGAGGTGTGATGTCCAGTGGATCTTGTTATATGAGCTATTTGAAGATGATTGATGTCTTTGAATGATCCCCTGGGGCTTTTTAGGGTTTTCCAAAGATAATCCCTGATTTTAGTCCTTGATAGGCTCAAAAACCCTAGTCTGGTAACCTGAGTAAACCTGTACTCAGATGACTGGGTGTTTAATCAATCATAGGTGAATATAAAAATGGAGCTTTTGAGTCCTATGATTGTGTTAGAGACTAATCCTTCTATTGATTGATCCTTTGCCTGAGTTTTCTTGTCTTTGAACATCCTTGATTGAATGTTAGATGAAGAAATGACTGCTCTGGGTACTTGTTTTGACCTGATGAAAATCCTGAAGATATGTCATCTCAGGGGGGTCAAAAATTAGGGTATGACAGATGCCGCTATTTAAGTTTCTTTTATCTGGAGGGAGAGAGATTGATATCTCGATCTCTCCTGTGTGAAAGAGACTTAAATATCAAAGAATGCCCAAATTTTGGGCGCTCCTGAGATGTTGTAATTGATAAAATCTTTGCATGACTTGATCCCGTTGTCGCACTTGGCGGGGGATGAGGAGACAAACTCCTGTAGAAATAATTGATGTGGATTCTGGCGAATGGATGGCAGTGTAGGATGCGCAATCCATCTTCTTTAACTAAGTGTTGATACTTAGAAAAAGGTAAACAACCTTCCCTCGTTTCGGATGTCCATATCTCGAAACTGGTCTCAGTCGTGTTTGGACAATATCTCAGATAAAGAGAAAATTTCCAAAGATTTGTTTCCTCATCAAACTTCTCATCAGCACTTGGAGATGAGATACCATCTGATGGTAATAAAGAAACTTCAAAGGTTTGTTTCCTCATCAAACTTCTTACCAGCACTTGGAGGTAAGATACCCTCTGATGGTAAATAAAGAAACTTCAAGGGTTTGTTTCCTCATCAAACTTCTTACCAGCACTTGGAGGTAAGATACCATTTGACGGTAAATAAAGAAACTTCAAGGGTTTGTTTCCTCATCAAACTTCTTACCAGCACCTGGAGGTAAGATACCATTTGATGGTAATAAAGAAACTTCAAGGGTTTGTTTCCTCATCAAACTTCTTACCAGCACTTGGAGGTAAGATACCATTTGATGGTAATAAAGAAACTTCAAAAGTTTGTTTCCTCATCAAACTTCTTACCAGCACTTGGAGGTAAGATACCATTTGATGGTAATAAAGAAACTTCAAAAGTTTGTTTCCTCATCAAACTTCTTACCAGCACCTGGAGGTAAGATACCATTTGACGGTAAATAAAGAAACTTCAAAAGTTTGTTTCCTCATCAAACTTCTTACCAGCACCTGGAGGTAAGATACCATTTGACGGTAAATAAAGAAACTTCAAAAGTTTGTTTCCTCATCAAACTTCTTACCAGCACCTGGAGGTAAGATACCATTTGATGGTAATAAAGAAACTTCACCATCTTCCCTTTTGACTTGAAGTCTTTGAAAGAATGTCATATGGCCTCATGATCTTTTGAGGGGCTAATGACTTTGCTTGAAGGCGGACGAACTGTTTTCGGGGTGAAAACCAACATTCATCGACCTCTTAAATGTTTAACAGACAAACTGTTTTTCCTTGGGGAAAGACTGCTATTTGCCAATTTCTAGGGGAACAAACTGTCTTCTACTGGGAGAGACTGCCATTTGTTGACCCTGTCGTGAAGGAAAGTGAGCAAACTGTCTTCTGCTGAAAGAGACTGCCATTTGCTGACTTTGCTGGGGATCATTTGTCGATCCGTTGGGGATATTCCAAATTATTTTCTTTGACGAAAAGTGGCATCTCTTGACCCTGCTGGGGAAATACCAAACTGTTTTCCAGGAGGAAAAACTACCACTTGTCAATTATGTCGGGGAATCCACACTTCTTGGAGAAGAGAAACGCTTATCGACCTTGTGGGGAATTCCAAAATGCGAAACAGACTATCTCATCTGAAGAAGACTGTCGAGTGTTGCTCTGCGGGAGAATCTCGGCTGAGGAACTCCAAAAGTGAACAAACTATCTCTTTGAGGGAGACTACCATTTGTTGACTTGCTTGGGGAGATCCTTGCGTATGAACTGTCGTCTTGACGGAAAAAGTTCCTCCATAACTCGCAGGGGAAACTTGAGTTCATGCCTTAATGGCTCGGGCATTCACATGATCAAAGCCTGACTCGACTATGCAGTTATAATGTATGCATGAATATTACGACAAATATAAAATGTAAAGTGAAAGTGAATAGAATTGTCGCAGATGTAAAATCCTATGATACGACTTGAATCTTGTTGATCAGAAGATGTCCTCCTCTTGTAGTTCGAACTCTGTTGGAAATACCTGGTTATCAGTTGTCCGCTGTCCGAGGTGATTAATATGAATTGAAGTGAAGATCCGTCATTGGGAGATGTTCGCAAAGCGACCTCATGGGGAAATCTAGGTTCCCGGAGTCTCAACCGTTCTCGGAGCAACTGTTTGCATTCTTCCTATTGTTTGTAAACCTCAGAAAGAAATTTCACCTTTATTTTTGCAAGTAAATTCATTTTATTTTATGAAAACATTTGTTTCAAGAGAATGACTGTTTAAACTTAAAATGCATTTCAAGAAACTGAATAAGACTAGATTTGCAAAGAAAAGCACAAGGCTCAAATTATTATATATGGAATGGTAATCAGCCAAATACTTGATTCCATGGAGTATTTACAAAGTTGGAAATTGGTAATTTTCGGGAAAAGGGCTACGATGAAACGTGACGACCGTTATCTTTCCCTTCCACTCCGAGTTATGCTGTATTCGTGCTTCGTAGAAGATGACCTACTGCTGATGAATACCCCGCTATGGATTTTTGAATGATCAAGTTTGTCCTGAACACAGTTACTTGCCATATATCCCTAACTTTTGCGTAAACTACCCCTTTCGGGTTTTAAGTCTACCGGGATTGATTATTTATTTTGTTATGTCTCTAACTTTTGCCTGAATTGCCCTTTCGGGTTTTCGATTCACCGAGACGCTCTTTTTTGCCTAAGCTGCTCTTTACGAGTTTTCAACTTAGCGAGCTGTTCTTTTAATTATTTAGGCGAAGTATTTCTTGACTGCGTCGACGTTCACAGGACGGGTGAATTCTTCTCCATCCATAGTCGTGAGTATTAAGGCTCCTCCTGAGAAAGCTCTCTTGACCACGTAGGGGCCGTCATAATTGGGAGTCCATTTCCCTCTCGAATCTGTGAGAAAAGATTGAATCTTTTTGAGTACAAGGTCGCCTTCTTTGATTGTGCGAAGTCGAACTTTTTTGTCGAAAGCTTTCTTCATTCTTTGTTGATATAGCTGACCGTGGCATAAAGCTGTCATGCGCTTTTCTTTGATTAAGTTCAATTCATCGAATCTGCTTTGACACCACTCGGCATCTGTTAATTTTGCCTCCATCAAGACTCTCATTGATGGAATCTCAACCTCTATAGGTAGGACTGCCTCCATGCCATATACAAGGGAGAAAGGAGTTGCTCCAGTCGAAGTACGTACTGATGTGCGGTAACCATGAAGAGCATACGGGAGCATTTCATGCCAATCTTTGTAAGTGATGACCATCTTCTGAACGATTTTCTTGATGTTTTTGTTAGCTGCTTCTACAGCTCCATTCATCTTTGGTCTGTAAGGAGATGAGTTGTGATGCTCAATCTTGAATTCCTCACAAAGCTCCTTCATCATTTTGTTATTCAAATTTGACCCATTGTCAGCGATTATCTTGCTAGGAATGCCGTAGCGACAGATGATGTGATTCTTGATAAACCTGACGACAACTTGTCTTGTAACATTTGCATATGAAGTTGCTTCGACCCATTTGGTGAAATAGTCTATAGCTACCAAGATGAAGCGATGTCCGTTGGACGCTTTTGGCTCGATCATTCCAATCATGTCGATTCCCCACATGGAGAAAGGCCAAGGGGAAGAGAGTATGTTGAGAAGAGATGGTGGCACATGAATTCTATCGGCGTAGATCTGACATTTGTGACACCTCTTTGCGTACTGGTAGAAATCTGACTCCATCGTCAGCCAATAATATCCTGCTCTCAGTATTTTCCTTGTCATGGTATGTCCATTGGTGTGAGTACCAAAGGAACCTTCATGTATTTCTCTCATGAGTACTTCTGCTTCTTTTCTGTCAATGCATCTGAGTAGAACCATGTTGAAATTTCTCTTGTATAGAACATCTTCATTCAGGAAGAATCTACAAGCTAACCTTCTCAAAGTCTTTCTATCTTTATTTGACGCCCCAAGAGGGTACTCTCGCTTTTGAAGAAAGTTCTTGATGTCGTGATACCACGGTTTGTCGTCGATGATTGCTTCTACTATGAAAACATGAGCGGGCCTATCCAGGCGCATAACATCGATCCGAGGAATGTCATTCCAATGATTTATCCTAATCATGGAAGAGAGTGTGGCTAATGCATCAGCCAAGTTGTTTTCTTCACGAGGAATGTGATGAAAATCTACCCTGTCGAAGAATGGTAACAATCTCCTCGCGTAGTCTTTGTAGGGAATTAGCCCTGGTTGGCGTGTTTCCCATTCTCCTTTGATTTGATTGATGACCAAAGCAGAATCCCCATATACATCCAAGTGTTTGATTCTTAGATCCACGGCTTCTTCGAGACCCATGATGCAAGCTTCATATTCGGCCTCATTATTTGTGCATTTGAAAGTTAATCTGGCGGTAAATGGAACATGGGTACCCTGAGGTGTCACAATGATTGCCCCAATTCCTCGTCCATAAGCATTGACAGCTCCGTCAAAGATTAAGCCCCACTGGGATCCTATCTCAGGTCCTTCGTCTGGTAGTGGCTCGTCGTTATCTTTCACCTTGAGGTACATGACGTCCTCGTCCGGAAAGTTGAAACTGGTTGATTCATGACCATTGAGTGGGTGGTGAGCCAGGTGCTCAGCTAGAATGCTTCCTTTCACGGCTTTTTGTGCGTGATACTCAATGTCATATTCTGATAACAACATCTGCCAACGGGCAATTCTCCCAGTTAAAGCAGGCTTCTCAAAGATGTACTTGATTGGATCCATATGAGAGATCAAACAAGTAGTATGTTGAATCATGTACTGGCGGACACGCTTGGCAGCCCAGGCCAAAGCACAACACGTCTTCTCGAGCATGGAGTAGCGGGATTCACAGTCAGTGAATTTCTTGCTTAGGTAGTAAATGGCATGCTCTTTTCTTTTCGTCTCGTCTTGTTGTCCAAGGACACAACCCATGGAATCTTCTAAGACGGTTAAGTACATTATCAAAGGTCTTCCTTCCACTGGAGGAGACAAAATGAGTGGTTCGAGCAGATATTCTTTAATGTTGTCGAACGCTTTCTGACAATCGTCTGTCCAGACGCAACTTTGATTTTTCCGTAGAAGTTTGAAAATAGGAGCGCAAGTTGCAGTCATGAGATATATGAATCTCGAGATGTAATTCAGACGTCCAAGAAATCCTCTAACTTGTTTCTCGGTTCTGGGTGAAGGCATTTCTTGAATTGCCTTGACTTTGTCTGGATCTACTTCAATTCCTCGTTTGCTGACAATGAAACCAAGGAGTTTTCCTGAGTAGACACCAAAGGTGCACTTGTTAGGGTTCAGGCGAAGCTGAAACTTCCGTAAGCGTTGAAATAACTTTGTCAGATTTTGTATGTGATCTTCTTCATTTTCTGATTTGGCAATCATGTCGTCCACATAGACTTCCACTTATTTATGCATCATGTCGTGGAAAAGCGTAGTCATTGCTCTTTGATAAGTTGCCCCTGCGTTCTTTAGTCCAAAAGGCATAACACGATAGCAGAACGTGCCCCAGGGGGTGATGAAAGCTGTTTTCTCCATGTCTTCAGGTGCCATTTTGATTTGGTTGCATCCTGAAAAATCCGTCCATGAACGAGAAAACTTTGGATTTTGTTGTACTGTTAACCAACATGTCAATATGTGGTAAAGGAAAATCATCCTTAGGGCTAGCTTTGTTCAAATCTCTGTAGTCGACGCACATGCGGACTTTTCCGTCTTTCTTAGGAACGGGAACAATGTTAGCTAACCACTTAGGGTATTCTGAAGTGACGAGGAAACCTGCGTTGATCTGCTTTTGAACTTCCTCTTTGATTTTCATGGCCATCTCTGGATGAGTTCTTCTTAATTTTTTCTTGACCGGAGGGCATTCTGCTTTTAATGGCAAGTGATGCTCCACTATATTGGTATCTAACCCTGGCATATCTTGATAAGACCAAGCGAAGACATCTGAGAATTCTTTGAGCAGTTGTATCAAACTCTCTCTGATCTCTGAACTGAGCGAAGCTCCAATCTTTACCTCTTTTCTGTTTCCATCGGAACCAAGGTTAATGATCTCTAGAGGCTCATTGTATGGCTGAATGGCCTCTTCCTTTTGTTGAAGTAATCATGAAATTTCCTTTGATATTTCTTCGTCTTCTTCTTCCTCTGCCTCGAATACAGGAAACTCAAAGCTTGGAGAAGTCATACGGTCGTTCGTTTCAACGGGGTATTTTATGATTAATCTGCATATGTGTGATAAATTTTATTTAGACAACGAGGGAAGACTCGGTGTATGTAGTTAATGGAATATTTTGATGTTTTTTAAGGGTGTTTTTTAGGATTACCAATTTCCGAAAAAGAAAAGGAAAAACTAACGAAGGAACAAAATGACATTTTTATTTATTGACAGTCATTTCTTGAAACAAAGACCCTATAAAACAAAACTCTATTGCTTTGGGCGAAGCAAAGAGGGACATTTTCCTAAGAAATAGTAAAATGCAAAGCCCTATGAAACATCTCTTCACCCTGGGCTATGGTGAGAGGACAAAATAACGGTGAAAGTCCCTACTTAGGAGTGCGAACAACAGTTGAAACTTCAACAGCTGTCCAGTAGTGGCGAACCCCATTATGCACTAAGTAATCTGGAACCTTAGGCTTAAGTTGGCCTATGGTAGGTCTTGATTTACCAACCATTGTCTTTGCAACACTCAGACGATCTTCTTCTACTTCAGCAGACTGAGCGGTGTGAGCATACCCATTTCCAAGTGGAGTATGTCGGTTTTTCTTTTGAGGAAACTTCCAATCTTCTGAATGGAGAGACTCGTTGTCGGAGACACTTTCGAGATCATCCTCTTCTGTATTTTGGTCTTGCTCTTCTCCCAAGATGGCATTGACTAGATATGTGAACTCTAGATCCGTAGCCTCGGAAGGTGACTTGGAGATATAATCCTCAATGATGATTTCACCAGTCGATGATGATGAATAGCAAGGGTTATACATCTCTTTTGGCTGAGAGAGGTACTCAAAATCACTGTTCCATCGAGTTGGAATAATATCTTCAAGAGTGATTCTTGAACTTTCAGAAGCGGAGTATTTCACCATGTAGTCGAATTTTCCGCTTGGTTCTCCTAATGTATCCCAAGTCTCTTCGGGGATAGGAGGAACTTCTTCTGATGAACCATGACTTCTGGTGGTGAAGCTGTTAGTAACTTCATCACTGCTTGGTCGAGTCTTACTTTCAGATCCTTTAGTCGGATAACAGCAAGGTGAATCAGACTCTGATAGGGCTATGTATCCTGCTTTGTTAAGATAGGATAACCATTCCTCTTCATCGGTGTTTTCCGTACCGATGGTATTGACTGTTTGTTGAACAGGTTGAAGAAAACCTCCACTGCAGAAAGTTTCTTGAATTGGGAGAACTACCTCAATCCCTGGGATAACTTTTGATGATGTTGGAAAGAATCCAATTCCTGTTCTGTTCTTGTTGTTGGTAGGAATATTAATGTGCCCCCAACCACTGGTAGTGCCACCCTTTACAACTTGGATTGCATCTTTGTAGGAAGAAATAGATGCTGCTTTCTCCTTTCCTTTGTCCAAGGAAAGTGCTTGGAATTTAGTTCCAACAACTTCTTTTGGTTCTATGTCGGAGAATGATGACAGGCTGCTGACGATCAGAGCTCGTTCTCCACATACGGTTACCAATTTGTCATTTCTTATGAACTTCAGTTTCTGATGAAGTGTTGAAGTAATTGCCCCAGCCTCATGAATCCATGGGCGACCTAGCAAACAACTGTATTGTGCTGGAATATCCATAACTTGGAAAGTGATTTTGAACGTCTGAGGTCCAATAGTTATGGGAAGATCCACTTTTCCAAAAACTGACTTTCTTGATCCATCAAATGCTTTGACGATGACATGACTTTTTCTTAGAGGGTAATCTTCGAAAGATAATCTTGACAATGTTGATTTAGGCATGACGTTGAGAGAGGATCCATTGTCTATTAGGACTCTTGTGAGTACATCACCCATGCAGCCAACTGAGATGTGAAGTGGAAGATTATGGTCCACTCCTTCTTCAGGAAGATCTTCGTCACAGAAACTTAGGTTAGTTCCGGCAGAGATGTTGGCAACGATGTTGTTGAATTGGCTTATTGTGACGCTAGGTTCTACGAAAGCTTGTTCCAAAACTTTCTGTAGAGCTTCCCTATGAGCTTCAGAACTCAATAGCAGGGAAAGAATAGAAATCCTAGATGGAGTATGTAGTAATTGATCTACAATGTTGTATTCATTCCTCTGGATTAACTTCAAGATCTCATCATTTTCTTTCGCTTGAACAGCTTTGGTCGGATGAGTGTCTTGCCTATGTGGTACTTCCTCCGAAGGTTTCTCCACATTTTCTGTTGCTCTGTTGAAGACTCGTCCACTTCTGGTGATTCGACTAACATCAGCAATGTTGACAACAGACAGTAATGGTGTTTCCTTACCATTTTCAATGAATGTAGCGTTGTACTTGTATGGTATAGCCTTGTCAGACTCATACGGTACAGGACCTAGTAAGTAGATGACTAGTGGAGCAACTGCTGTCTTCCTGCTGTCATACTTAACTTGCATTGGTTCAACTTGATTAATTTGAGGAGATACGGTAAAGATTCATCATCTTCTCTGTTGGCAAGAACAGTAATGGTATTGTCATCCATCAGCTTTTGAATATCGTTGCAAACACGCAAACATCCTCGTGAATTTCTTTGACAGATTTCGCATCTACTGTAAGCGTGGAAATCTGTTCCAAAGTAGGCAAGTCCATTTAAAGTCTTATGGAACCTGACTACCGATCCTTCAAGATCTTCAACTTTGTAGATTTTGTATTCTCCTGGACATCCTTGAACCATGTTGATGTCATGTTCAGTTCTGACTCGGATATGTTGAATCCATCCTAAGTCCATTTGTTCTTGTAATGCAGCTTGAACTACGGCACATCCTTGATTATTCTTTGGACAAATATTGCATGTGAAGTAGTTGTGAGGTGGTACATGACCGTACCCAGCTTGTCTAGCGTGCATTTTGACGAGATTTTCCACTATCAGACGAATGTCGTAGATTTGAATGACGTTAGGGTGTTGATCTATCCAATTCACTGAAGCTTCTTTATGCTGCGGCAAAGGATTTGCTTGGACGTTTGGATTAGTATCTTTGAAGGATAGCATTCTGCTCTTCACTAATCGTTGGACGTCAATCTTGAAAGCGAAACAGTTCTCAATATTGTGACCTGGTGCCCCCTGATGATAGGGACAAGATTGGTCAGCCTTATACCATGGTGAGGAACTGTTTGTAGGATTTGGAGGACTTCTTGTCTGAATGAGTCCTTTTGCCAGTAATGTTGGAAACAATTCCGCATACGGCATTGGTACGGGGTCAAAGGCAGGATACCTTGGAGCCCGATTGTTGTAATTTGGAGGTCGAACCTGCTGCTGAGGTTGCTGCGACCTTTGTTGAATTTGTTGTTGCGGGACCTGAGGTTGATAAGCTGGCGATGAGTTAACAACCGGAGTTATTGCTGCAACTTGAGGTTGGAATTTCTTCTTTATTTTGTGCAAGACATTGCTGACATCTTGATCCTTTTTCTTCTGGAAAGAACTTCCATACTTCCTTGGACCAATAGAAGATTCTGGTTCTTTGTTCAAGCGTCCTTCTCGAACTGCTTCTTCTAAACGTACACCCATGTTTACCATCTCGGTAAAGTCACTTGGTGCACTTGCAACCATTCGTCCGTAGTAAAATGGACTCAAAGTTTTGAGATAGATTTTTGTCATTTCTTTTTCTTCAAGTGGTGGACAAATTTGAGCAGCAACTTCACGCCATCTCTGAGCGTATTCCTTGAAGCTTTCTCTATCCTTTTGAGTCATGGCCCGGAGTTGATCTCTGTCGGGAGCCATATCCAGATTGTACTTATACTGTTTGACGAAGGCCTCTCCGAGGTCTCGAAAAGTACGAATCTCTGAACTGTCCAAGTTCATGTATCATTTGAGTGCAGCACCAGTCAGGCTGTCTTGAAAATAATGAATGAGTAATTGTTGATTATCAGTCTGAGTTGACATTCTTCGAGCGTACATCACGAGATGACTTTGTGGGCATGAATTCCCTTTGTACTTCTCGAACTCTGGTACTTTGAATTTGTGAGGAATCTTAACATTTGGAACCAGACAGAGGTCAGCAGCATTCTTTCCAAATAGATCTTGTCCTGGAAGAGTCTTGAGTTCCTTCTGCATTTGCAGAAACTGTTCCTGGAACTCGTCCAATCTTTCATACACGCCAGCATCCTCACTTGGAGCGTGATGATATACTTGTCCTCCCGGTGGAGGAAAAGTATGCATAATCGGTCGTGGAGAAGCCATGACAGCAGATCTTGGAATCTCAGCATTCTGTTGTGCGAAACCCATTGTCGTTGCTCTTGGAACTTCAATTTCCAGAGGTTTGTAACCCTCCAGTGGACGCATATCCATGGTGACTTTTGGAGCTTCAGAAGCTGGAGGTGTGTACCCTTCTGGAGTAAAGTTATACGGCATGCCCCAAGGTCGATCAGGCGGCATGGTATACTGAGGAATAGGAGTAGAAACAATCTCGGAAACCACAGTCCTTTGCGGTTCTTCTAGCGTTGGTCGATTCTGCGCAACTACCAGGGCTTCTACCATACTATTGAGTCTTTCAACAGTACCTTTGAGAGTATTAATCTCTTCTCTGAGTTCTTCATTCTCTTGCTCAAAGTCTTCCATTCTTTTCTTGCGACTTGAACGAGTGTTGTATGGATGAGACAACTTGAAAGTCTTGGTTCACCTCCTTCTCCTCCTCTCTTTCTGGAGAAAGGAAAGTGACTATAAGATCCGCGACAATTCTCGTGTCAGTGCGTACAACTAAAGCGATGTATGATATGCAATTAAGTTAATATTTTTCAAGGAAACACCATAATTACGTTATGAAACATCAAAATTTTATTAATTAAGCGAAAACGCCGTTTTTACACACTTTGAAAAGGGAAATACAGAGAAACCGGGAGAAAGGACTCTAAAATTTTGACGAAGAGGCGACTTCACGTTCTAACATCTTCTTCTGTTTCTTGAGCTGAGCGTTTTCTGACGTGAGCTGATCGATGATCCAGGAAGCAGGAGGGATATGATGGGAAAGTGATGATTGTGTCACTTGTCGATCGAGTACTTCCAGTAACTCATCCTTCCTTCTTAGGATGTTTTGAATCTCAACATTTTCCGTGTTGATGATTCGATACTTGTTCCTCCAAGCATTCCTTTCTTGGCATACTTTGTTTAATGCCGCTTGCAGTTTTTCAACATCAGTGGAGAAAAGGTAAATTGGTTCCCTTAGGGGAATAGGTTCTCTATGTTGATATGGCATCCTGAGCTTGAATGCTCTGACGCGTACCCATTGAAGGTAAGGATCCAGGGAGATGCAAAGATGTTTTCCTAACAATCTTCTCCCTTTGCTGTGTACAAGACGCAAGGCTTGGACAATTGCCTTCTTCAGCATGTTGCCATGATCGTCGATGTTTTTGAAGAACAGACCCTCCAATTGGATGTTACTTGGTATATTTTTCATGGGATAGCCGTATTGACGACGGGCTAAAGCTGGATTGTAACTGATTCCTCCCTTAGTTCCAATAAGGGGTATGTTGGGAAAACTTCCGCAACTGAAGATGATCTTGGTTTCGTCGTTGTCAGGACTACACCACTCAATGTCCGTATGAGTGAGAGACATGATTTTCTGTGACCAGTAAAGGCCATCCCTCATATTCTAGAAAGTGCTAGACTTTGGCAGGTGCGAAACGAACCATTCGTATAACAACGGTACGCAGCATGTGATTAATCCTCCTTGCTGCATGTTTCTTGAATGCACAGAGTGATAAGCATCCGCAAGCAAGGTTGGAACTGGATTTCCAATTAAGAAGATCTTAATTGCGTTGATATCGACGAAATCGTTAATGTTAGGGAACAAAAACAATCCGTAGATAAGCAAAGCCAAGATTTCCTCAAAAGCGCTCATATCTTGGATGCTGACGAAGTACCGAGCTTGATCAAACAGGAATTTGGAGGGCAATCCTTGAATTCCTCCTCTACTCACCATATGAGTTCTGATGTCGACTACATTCAAAGGAGTAGTTGCAGCAATGATAATGTCGTCAGGATTCTTTTCCAAACCGGAGTACGGATCTTGCGCGTACACGGGTATTCCAATCAGACGAGAGTACTACTCCAACGTAGGCATGAGCTGATAATCTAGAAAGGTGAAGCAGTGATACGTTGGATCGTAAAACTGTACCAAGGTGGGAAGGATCCCATCCACAATGTTGGTATTGAGCAAAGGCAGAAGTTTTCCATACTTCTCCTTGAAAGCCTGGGGGTTGACCACCAGTTTTCCGAGCTTTCCCAGTTCCTCGACCTGGGGAATCTTGAAGGTGTATTTCCTAGCTCTCTTTCTCCCATAATCCATGGTATAGATCCTTAAGTCCTTTCTCCGTTTCTCTCTTTCTATGAAGTTCAAAACGTTCGTTATTTAGTTTCCTTGAAAAAACGACTCGAAAAAGACTCTTTTGTTTTTAGTTGTTATTAATGAATGATGCATGAATGCATGAATGCACACACAAGAGTTTTAAACAAACATGGCGTTGAAGGGTATAGTGGTCATGAAGTCAAAACGCAAACCTCGCCCCAATGGTAAACTAAGGATAAGGATTTTTGTACCTGTAGAACGGGTTCTAGGGGTCTCAGAGTTTTTGCTCAACCTTAAAGATACATTGACTGGTATCTGTAAGAGAGTTTTCTCTGAGTGTAGTATCTGCGTGACAATTACTTTCGTAATCACCGCTCTACGTCCTAAAAAGGCTTTAAGTGGGGTTAATGTGTTTCTAGGTCCTCCTGGTACAAATCAGTCTCGGAATGCAGTGGCGCAGTTAATCACAACCAGCCAGGCAAATCCCAAGAGTAGACTTGGAAACCAAGATTAGAGGGTCTTCACCGGGAAGACATCCTCCATCCTATCTTATGTTGCACTCAAATCCGGGTATAGGATTTCTCACCACAAGGGGGAATCAAGCCCTTTCCCAATACAGAATAAACAAAATAAACAAATATAAATGCAACAAACACATGATATGACACAGAGGTTAGGCAGGACCTCTCTTGTTTGAGGGGGAATTTGGCATCCCTAATTCCTCATTGGGGCTGGACCAGCAACAGGTCAACCATTGGCTTGGATGAAAAACCAAGGTTTTTAACACTTATATCCCCAGCAGAGTCGCCATTTTTGCTGTGGTTTCGTTTTTTTTTACCTCCCCGTTTCACTTGGGAGGACGGCACGCTAGACCCTTCACACGAAATTTGGAAGGAGAATGCGCCCGTGGTGGGAGGAATTTTATTTCAGTTCTTCCTACGATATCACACGAACTTTCTTATTGTCCTACGATTAGGAAAGGGAAAAAAAGATCTCAACTAAACCCTAAGAGTTTTCTAAGTGTGGGGATTTCACCTAGACTAGAAATTCTGGAGCCCGAGGGGTCGGTTATACATAGGGAAGTGTTTAAACACCCTACATATCTGTAGTACTCTACAGGAACCTTCTATGTGTCATTGTGATTGTGTTTATTGCTAATGATTGGGAAAGTTTCTCCTTTGTGTTAGGGGAAAGAATTGAATTGATTTAAAAGACAGACAGACAAACAAACTGACTATTTTTGGTATTTTATTAGCTCGCTGAGATTCCTTGTGAACCTCATGCCTACATATCCCTAGTGGAAGTCAGAGCTTAATGTAGTTCGGGGAACTAACTAGGGAAATTAGTTATTTTTGGTGCCTTGCTTGAAGCTCAAGGTTGAAGCTTTGAATTAAATCTCTGTCTACAATAAAGAGACATGAAATCATCTTTACAGAGAGGTATTTCTACTATTCCACCACAAACATTTAAAAGAGTGACAGAATAACTGAATTCATTTCATTCAAGAGGGGGACCTTACTTGTGTATGTGCAAGTATACCAGTCAAATGCCTCTTAAATGAAAGAAAAATGCTCATCCAAATTAGGGAAAGTTACCACATGTCTGGGTTTTACTGCCAGCTCATGTCTTTCAAAATCCTAAATGGGAGACTTGATTGAAATTGAAATTGAAATTGAAATGTTGAAATGTTTGTTTGTTTGAATGTGGTAGAGTAGTAAAAATATCTCTCTATAGAGATAAGCTATGTCTATCTACTGTATGAAAGATTTGACTTTAGCTGGCTTGCATGAGGCCCAAGCTTGAGGCTTTTTGATTGATTTATTGACTTATTGAAATGATAACTCTACTGGGGAAAGTTTAAACTAAGGAGTTTTTGGTGTTCTGTACAAAGCCCAGAATTGAGGCTGACTCTTTTTAGGGAATTTATCTTTTAAAGGAATGAGTCTTTGAATTTAAAGGAGTGATTTTGGAGACTGACCCTTTCCAGGGGTTCTGACTTAGCTGGAGAAATTGTCTGTTAAAAGACTGATTTTATCATGTTTTTGGAGGCTGACCCTTTCCAGGGGTTTTTTGACTCTTTTGGGGAAATTATCTCCTAAGAGAATGAATCTTTGGTTTTGAAAGACTGATTTTGGAGGCTAACCCTTTCCAGGGGTTTTTGTTGAAATGAAAGAATGATGTGGAGGCTAACCCTTTCCAGGGGTTTTTGTTAAAATGATAGAATGTGTGGAGGCTAACCCTTTCCAGGGGTTTTTGTTAAAATGAAAGAATGATTTGGAGGCTAACCCTTTCCAGGGGTTTTTGTTAAAATGATAGAATGTGTGGAGGCTAACCCTTTCCAGGGATTTTTGTTAAAATGATTGGCAGAAAGATTATCTAGTGGAGACTTCTTGTTTAAAGCCCAAGATGAAGGCTGACTCTTGCTGAGGAGAACCAAACATGGATCCTAGACTCTGCTAAGGAAGATTAATGAAGATAAGGGTGACAGAGACTGTCCATGTCTCTCATTCCAAAAATGTACTCAATGTAAAATTGAGACAAACTTAGCTTGTTTAAAGTCTGGTTTAAAGAATGGAAGAAACTCACCAGGATAGGCTAAAAGGTAACTAAAGACCTGTTCCTATGTTTATAAGAAACCTGATGGGTCCTTGTATACAAGCTCAAGAGGAATCTGGAAATGCTTTTAAGAAGCCTGTGGGTCCTTGTACAAAGCCCAAGAGGAGGCTAATCGAGGGTCCTTGTTATAGCACAAGAGAAAGCTATGTGGTTTTGAACTTATTTTGGCTCTAAGCAAATGGGTAAGAGGTTTCACCGGGAATAATTCCTCTTTGGGTGGATGTATCCTATTTTTTTGTTCTAAGGTTTTTGCCAAGATGTTTCACCGGGAATAATTTATCTTGGGGGTTTGAACTACAGATCTCTAATTAGGAAAGAGCCTTCACCGGGAAGACATTCTCAATCCTAGGTCATATTCCTATAATATATATATATATAGTTTAACTGTCCTAGGGTTTACACTCAAACGTAGTTCTAAACAAATATATGCACAGTTTATATTTGACAGTAATTTAAACAAAGACTGTAAATTGAAAGCTTGTAAGGCCTAACCTGGATGGAGTGGAGGCCTTTGAAGAAGTATGTACAAACCCTTACCAGTAATTTTTTGTTGTTTTGATAACAGTTGAATATTTATGATAAACAGTTAAGAGTTTTGAAAACAGAAGAAGTGAAGATGGACAAAGGTCACATAGGTATCTGAAGAGTTTCACCGGGAATAATGCCCTTCAAATACCAGAAGAATGTTTTGAAAACAGAAAGGAGATTTTGTAAATACAGTTTTGAAAAACAAACTATGAAAAGAAAAAGGTGTTGGGTCTTACACTCTATTAGAGGCCCAGAGATTATTTACTGTTTGTGAAGCAGTGAAAATGAAGATTGGAATGATGTAAGTTTTTGTTGTTTGAAAACCTTAATCATCTTTGTTTAATCGGAGATTGAAAACAATTTTGAGAATTGACAAAAGTCAACTTAATTGAGGTAAAGATAAAGATCTTTACCTAATTAAGACCTAAACAATTAGGGTTTTATCATAAAAATATCCACAAAATAATTAGGTTAAAACAAAATGAGTATATACATTTAAAGTATTTAAGAAAACACTTAAAACATACTATTTTAAACCTAATAAAAATATGTTAAATAAATAATATTTTTTATGATTTTTTTTATTATTCACAAAATAGATATATTAAATAACAAGTGTGTGAAAAATGAAGTGAATATGATTTAATTTGATAGGTTAAATAATTGTGTGAAGTTTGTGAATAAAAACAAAGAAAAATAGTGGTAAAAAATTGGGTTTGTCTCCTCCAAGGTTTGAACACACACCCTCTAAGTCACCAGCTCAAAATAACACCACTGGGCCAACGCGCGCTTGGTGTTTATGATACACGTCCAGTTCATTATATTTTCAAACAAGTGGTAAATCATGGAAAAATAAAAGAAACAAAAAGTCTGGGGCGAGGGGGATTCGAACCCCAGACTTGAGGCATGAGGAGACTAAGAGCGCATGTGAGGCCACTAGGGCAAGTTATTCATTCGTTTAGAAAACGCCTATCTTTAAAAATAAAATAAACTTTGCCCAGAGATTTGAATTTCGCGCGCCACCATAGTCATCTTCTTCCTCGAGCTCAAAGATTTTCAAACTCCTAACTCTCTGGTTTCTCAACTAAATGGCATGATGTAAACATCAATCTTGTTCTAAATTTTCTCACGAATCCAGATATGTAACTAACATTTATTTATATTAACTATAGCTACCTAATTTCTCAGAGAACTCTAAGAACACATGAACCCTAAATTTGAAATTAAACGACAAACAAGATGAATAAATGAATGATGATAGAGGGTTTTCAATCCTCTGGTGATGCTGAACAAGATAGAATCGAGCTTTATCACAAAGAGTACTTAAATTAAAGAGATGGAGTTCAGAAACTTACCTCTGAAAATGGAGGTCGTGAGGATGATAGAGAGCACCTGGGCTTGTATGAATGATCCCAAAAGCTTCCTTGGGACTCAGTGATGCTAACTGAATGCTTATTGTAACTTCAATTCTCCTGAATTGCTCTATGGACCTCCCTCGATTTGAGCTTCAAGTGGACATGGAGAGTGATGAATCTTGAGTTACAGATGAGCTGCAGCCATCTGAACAGCTTCACTATGACCTGAGGAACACGTCTGGATGCTTGGCTTTGTTGGAAACCTTCTGAATTGCTCTATGGACCTCCAACTGCAACAGCTCCAAAGTGAGAGCAACAATGGCGTTCCTCCACTTACAGAAGTGATCCAGGTGCTTGGATCACCTCAAATGAACCCCTTTGAGATGTTAGAATGCTTACTTTCCAAAGATAAGCTCTGGTTTGAAGAAAACGATTCTTCTTGCCAAAGAACTTTGAAAAACCATAAGCATGAGAAGAGAAAGAGAAAGCAAGGAATATGGTTGCTTTGGTGTGTTTTCTGAATAAGAAAGAGCCCTCTATTTATAGGCAAATGATTCAGTACTGATTGAGAGAGTGAGCTTGCTTAGTGAAGTGAGTTTGGTTTCTTAGCCATGAAGAAATTTCAAGGAATATCCAAGAGTGATCATTGCAATTTCGAGCCAGCTCCCCATCCATTGATCCTATCTGATCTTAGGGAACATTTCTGATGCAGAGTGAGCTCTAATTGGTTGGTGAGAAGATTCCTTGGGTGATTCATCAATTTGCCATAAATTCCCAAATGTAATCATTACATAATCACATGTTCTTGTTTTGGGAATCTTCCTCAATTCTCATGTCATGGTGGAAATGAATGCATGGCATGTTTTCAGGTGTGTTATGGGTTGTGTAGCATCCATAAGTGAGGTCATGTGCACAAAATTGCAAAGTTCAAAAATGATGCATGACCTATAATTTTACTTCATGGTGCCAACTTTGAACAAGCATAACTCTTAGCTCAAAATGAATTTAGAGAAGGTTGAACACAATTTGGAAAGCCCTAAACATCTACTTCAAATCATTAGTTTATGGTTTCTTCAGAATCATTTGGGAGAATTGTGAAAAATGGGCCCAAAGTTGGATGAAAACTAGGTTAAAAACACTTAGAAAAATTTCTAAGTTTTTATAACCTAAAGCTTCAAAATTCCAAAACTCTTAAATGGTTGCTCTTTTGAAAAAAGTTCCTATGTAAGATGTTGTTTTATTTTGCAAGATCTACAACTTTCATGTTGGAAGTTTTTTGAGTTGTGTAGGTGAAATTTTGAGTTCCCACAATGCCCTCAAAAACCCTAATTCCCGACTTTTTGCTCCTTGATGATTCTTTTTGAATTTCTTTGGTCAAATGACTTTAATATCCATATATTGATGATATTGATCTTTGAAAGTCATGGTTTGACCAAAAATCTTAAAAGTCAAAGGTGATCCCATACAGTTGACTTTTTCCAAATAAAGTGAGATTTTGGACTTTTGTGTGGAATTAAGATCTTCTCCTCAAATGAGTGATGTAAATGGATTATATTGAGGTAGTAGAGGTTCTTGAATCATGTCTTGAGTTTTGGATCCATGCCCTGATCAAAAGTTAACCATTCAGGTGAATTAGGTCAAAAACCCTAATTATCGACCAGATGAAAATGATGACTGTAGGCTTTGAATTGAGGTGTGATGTCCAGTGGATCTTGTTATATGATCTATTTGAAGATGATTGATGTCTTTGAATGATCCCCTGGGGCTTTTTAGGGTTTCCCAAAGGTAATCCCTGATTTTAGTCCTTGATAGGCTCAAAAACCCTAGTCTGGTAACCTGAGTAAACCTGTACTCAGATGACAGGGTGTCTAATCAATCATAGGTGAATATAAAAATGGAGATTTTGAGTCCTATGATTGTGTTAGAGACTAATCCTTCTATTGATTGATCCTTTGCCTGAGTTTTCTTGTCTTTGAACATCCTTGATTGAATGTTAGATGAAGAAATGACTGCTCTGGGTACTTGTTTTGACCTGATGAAAATCCTGAAGATATGTCATCTCAGGGGGTCAAAAATTAGGGTATGACAGTGTGTTATTCTGATATAATGTTATTTTTTTTGTGGTTTTGTAACCAACTTTTTCTTAATGTGCTGTAATTGGAGGTGGAGTTGTATCTGGTGGTGGAGATTATCCGATCGTTCAGGCTCATCCACATTATCAGGATGCTCCTCTACATTAATAGGCTGCTCCTCCACATTATCAGACTGCTCCTAGTTTTCAGCCCCCACCAGTTCCTGTTCAGCAGCCACTAGTTCCTGTCCAACAGCCACCAGTTCAGTCAGTTAAGAAGAGGTCGGTTAAGAAGAGGTTAGTGTCAGTTCAGGATCCAGTGCCAGTTTAGGATCCAGATCAGGAATGGGATGAAGGTTTATAATTTTGACATAAAAAGTCTTTTTTGGTTATGTTTTTTCATATGCTTTTGACCAATGTGTTATTTTTGTTTTATAGGATGGATTTTGTTATGTTTTTTCATAAGCTTTTGACCAATGGGTTATTTTTGTGTTATAGGATGGTTGAGTGACTGGTTTGATCAATTGGATGGATTTGATCAATTGGATGGATCAGGTAACATATCAAAATGTGTTTTGGTTTATAATTTGAAGTACATAGTCTTGGTTTATAATGATCGGTTTATAACTGTTTTCAGGCTCAGGCTCCCTATTCCAGCAGGGCCAGTCAAGTAACGACCCTGTTCACGACCCGAAGCGTCTGCGTCGTTTTTGAATTTCATTCTTTTTGGGTCATCATACTGTGATTCTTTGCAAATTTGTCAACAATGAATATTGTTGTAGGTGCTGAAATTTACTTGTGATAATCGTGAGAATTTGTTTGGTTTTGGTATTACAACACTTGCTTGTGTGAATAATACGATACGAGTAAATAATGATACTGAATTTCTGTAAGGTGTTGTCGTTGCTACTTGATGATAAATTGTGCTTAGTTCAGAACATGTAATACTTGATGATAGGATTTAATTGTGGTGCTTAATTGTTGCTCATGATTCAAATTGGAAAATAGTGTTATAGTCCACTACTTGATGTTGTTTAATTGTTGTTGATACTCATAGTTGTGTGTTAATGATGATATTTTGGATTGTGGAACATTTGACTGGATGGTAGAATTGATAGGCTCTAAAAGAGAACACTATCAAAACCCTAAGAAAGCTTTAAAATTCTACACTAGAGAAAAGATAAACAAGACTAATAAAATTAAACTTCATTGATTTCTTTTATATCTCAAATGTGTCAAAGACACTACATTATATAATGTCACAAATGGATAATCTAACAAAAGGCCTAAACACTAAAAGCCCACTTAATTGATAATTGACAAGCCCAACTAAAATATAATAAAAATCCCACTAATAAACTAACTTAAATAATACTAATTATTATATTAAAATACTAACTAAATATATAATATTTAATAACCACTCTCTATCCGAGTGAAATTGAATCCTAATTATTACTAATTGTTGGATATTCATGACAATTGAATAACTCCATAGAAACAAATTGTGATGATGATTAGAGTACAATCTTGTAACGAAAAAATCGAGTCTTTTTCAGAAAAACGAAAAAATCGAGTTTTTTAAGAAAAACGGAAAAATTGAGTTTTTTTCGAAAAAACAAAAAAATTGAGTTTTTTCGAAAAAAACGGAAAATCGGGTTTTTTTTCTTTGGAAAGATGAGAAATCGAGTTTTTTTTTTTTTGAAAAATGAAAATTCAAATTTTTTCGGAAGAACCAAAAATCAATTGTTTTTCAGAAAAACGAAAAAAACTATTTTAAAATACGTAAATTATTATTTTTATGAAATTTTTTTAAAAATAAAATATTTTTAATTATCTTTTGGATGGATGAATATCCATCCATTAGAAATTTGTTAATGGATGGATTTTATTCCTTAATGGATGGATTGGATTTGATTTTTATTTAGAGAGTTTAATGGATTGTAATTGATTAATGGATTGGTTTGATCCATCCATTAAGGATCTAATCCATATCCATCCAATCCGTCCATCTTGCCACCCCTAGTATTATCTTAGCAAATAAGAAAGATGAGGTGCCGACGGCGCCAGCCGATGCTGGTATGAATCTTTTATTTTTTTGATTTATTGTTATTTTCTTTTTGTGGTTTTGTAAGTAATTTCTAGATGTTAATGTGTATAACTAAATTTTTCATAATTTAATTTCTAGAGCTGAATATGAATCTATCTGGTGGAGCTGTAACTGTAACTGGTGGTGGTGGTGTAACTGGATGTGGAGAGCACGGTGGTGTAATTGTTGCTGGTATGATTTCTGTATTAGTGTGTTATTCTGATATAATGTTATTTTTTTTGTGGTTTTGTAACTAACTTTTTCTTAATGTGCTGTAATTGGAGGTGGGGTTGTATCTGGTGGTGGAGATTATCCGATCGTTCAGGCTCATCCACATTATCAGGCTGCTCCTCTACATTATTAGGCTGCTCCTCCACATTATCAGACTGCTCCTAGTTTTCAGCCCCCACGAGTTCCTGTTCAGCAGCCACTAGTTCCTGTTCAGCAGCCACCAGTTCAGTCAGTTAAGAAGAGGTCAGTGTAAGAAGAGGTCAGTGTCCAGTTCAGGATCCAGTGCCAGTTCAGGATCCAGATCAGGAATGGGATGAAGGTTTATAATTTTGACATAAAAAGTCTTTTTTGGTTATGTTTTTTCATATGCTTTTGACCAATGTGTTATTTTTGTTTTATAGGATGGATTTTGTTATGTTTTTTCATAAGCTTTTGACCAATGGGTTATTTTTGTGTTATAGGATGGTTGAGTGACTGGTTTGATCAATTGGATGGATTTGATCAATTGGATGGATCAGGTAACATATCAAAATGTGTTTTGGTTTGTAATTTAAAGTACATAGTCTTGGTTTATAATGATCGGTTTATAACTGTTTTCAGGCTCAGGCTCCCTATTCCAGCAGGGCCAGTCAAGTAACGACCCTGTTCACGACCCGAAGCGTCTGCGTCGTTTTTGAATTTCATTTTGTTTGGGTCATCATACTGTGATTCTTTGCAAATTTGTCAACAATGAATATTGTTGTAGGTGCTGAAATTTACTTGTGATAATCGTGAGAATTTGTTTGGTTTTGGTATTACAACACTTGCTTGTGTGAATAATACGATACGAGTAAATAATGATACTGAGTTTCTGTAAGGTGTTGTCGTTGCTACTTGATGATAAATTGTGCTTAGTTCAGAACATGTAATACTTGATGATAGGATTTAATTGTGGTGCTTAATTGTTGCTCATGATTCAAATTGGAAAATAGTGTTATAGTCCACTACTTGATGTTGTTTAATTGTTGTTGATACTCATAGTTGTGTGTTAATGATGATATTTTGGATTGTGGAACATTTGACTGGATGGTAGAATTGATAGGCTCTAAAAGAGAACACTATCAAAACCCTAAGAAAGCTTTAAAATTCTACACTAGAGAAAAGATAAACAAGACTAATAAAATTAAACTTCATTGATTTCTTTTATATCTCAAATGTGTCAAAGACACTACATTATATAATGTCACAAATGGATAATCTAACAAAAGGCCTAAACACTAAAAGCCCACTTAATTGATAATTGACAAGCCCAACTAAAATATAATAAAAATCCCACTAATAAACTAACTTAAATAATACTAATTATTATATTAAAATACTAACTAAATATATAATATTTAATAACCACTCTCTATCCGAGTGAAATTGAATCCTAATTATTACTAATTGTTGGATATTCATGACAATTGAATAACTCCATAGAAACAAATTGTGATGATGATTAGAGTACAATCTTGTAACGAAAAAATCGAGTCTTTTTCAGAAAAACGAAAAAATCGAGTTTTTTAAGAAAAACGGAAAAATTGAGTTTTTTTCGAAAAAACAAAAAAATTGAGTTTTTTCGAAAAAAACGGAAAATCGGGTTTTTTTTCTTTGGAAAGATGAGAAATCGAGTTTTTTTTTTTTTGAAAAATGAAAATTCAAATTTTTTCGGAAGAACCAAAAATCAATTGTTTTTCAGAAAAACGAAAAAAACTATTTTAAAATACGTAAATTATTATTTTTATGAAATTTTTTTAAAAATAAAATATTTTTAATTATCTTTTGGATGGATGAATATCCATCCATTAGAAATTTGTTAATGGATGGATTTTATTCCTTAATGGATGGATTGGATTTGATTTTTATTTAGAGAGTTTAATGGATTGTAATTGATTAATGGATTGGTTTGATCCATCCATTAAGGATCTAATCCATATCCATCCAATCCGTCCATCTTGCCACCCCTAGTATTATCTTAGCAAATAAGAAAGATGAGGTGCCGACGGCGCCAGCCGATGCTGGTATGAATCTTTTATTTTTTTGATTTATTGTTATTTTCTTTTTGTGGTTTTGTAAGTAATTTCTAGATGTTAATGTGTATAACTAAATTTTTCATAATTTAATTTCTAGAGCTGAATATGAATCTATCTGGTGGAGCTGTAACTGTAACTGGTGGTGGTGGTGTAACTGGATGTGGAGAGCACGGTGGTGTAATTGTTGCTGGTATGATTTCTGTATTAGTGTGTTATTCTGATATAATGTTATTTTTTTTGTGGTTTTGTAACTAACTTTTTCTTAATGTGCTGTAATTGGAGGTGGGGTTGTATCTGGTGGTGGAGATTATCCGATCGTTCAGGCTCATCCACATTATCAGGCTGCTCCTCTACATTATTAGGCTGCTCCTCCACATTATCAGACTGCTCCTAGTTTTCAGCCCCCACGAGTTCCTGTTCAGCAGCCACTAGTTCCTGTTCAGCAGCCACCAGTTCAGTCAGTTAAGAAGAGGTCAGTTAAGAAGAGGTCAGTGTCAGTTCAGGATCCAGTGCCAGTTCAGGATCCAGATCAGGAATGGGATGAAGGTTTATAATTTTGACATAAAAAGTCTTTTTTGGTTATGTTTTTTCATATGCTTTTGACCAATGTGTTATTTTTGTTTTATAGGATGGATTTTGTTATGTTTTTTCATAAGCTTTTGACCAATGGGTTATTTTTGTGTTATAGGATGGTTGAGTGACTGGTTTGATCAATTGGATGGATTTGATCAATTGGATGGATCAGGTAACATATCAAAATGTGTTTTGGTTTGTAATTTAAAGTACATAGTCTTGGTTTATAATGATCGGTTTATAACTGTTTTCAGGCTCAGGCTCCCTATTCCAGCAGGGCCAGTCAAGTAACGACCCTGTTCACGACCCGAAGCGTCTGCGTCGTTTTTGAATTTCATTTTGTTTGGGTCATCATACTGTGATTCTTTGCAAATTTGTCAACAATGAATATTGTTGTAGGTGCTGAAATTTACTTGTGATAATCGTGAGAATTTGTTTGGTTTTGGTATTACAACACTTGCTTGTGTGAATAATACGATACGAGTAAATAATGATACTGAGTTTCTGTAAGGTGTTGTCGTTGCTACTTGATGATAAATTGTGCTTAGTTCAGAACATGTAATACTTGATGATAGGATTTAATTGTGGTGCTTAATTGTTGCTCATGATTCAAATTGGAAAATAGTGTTATAGTCCACTACTTGATGTTGTTTAATTGTTGTTGATACTCATAGTTGTGTGTTAATGATGATATTTTGGATTGTGGAACATTTGACTGGATGGTAGAATTGATAGGCTCTAAAAGAGAACACTATCAAAACCCTAAGAAAGCTTTAAAATTCTACACTAGAGAAAAGATAAACAAGACTAATAAAATTAAACTTCATTGATTTCTTTTATATCTCAAATGTGTCAAAGACACTACATTATATAATGTCACAAATGGATAATCTAACAAAAGGCCTAAACACTAAAAGCCCACTTAATTGATAATTGACAAGCCCAACTAAAATATAATAAAAATCCCACTAATAAACTAACTTAAATAATACTAATTATTATATTAAAATACTAACTAAATATATAATATTTAATAACCACTCTCTATCCGAGTGAAATTGAATCCTAATTATTACTAATTGTTGGATATTCATGACAATTGAATAACTCCATAGAAACAAATTGTGATGATGATTAGAGTACAATCTTGTAACGAAAAAATCGAGTCTTTTTCAGAAAAACGAAAAAATCGAGTTTTTTAAGAAAAACGGAAAAATTGAGTTTTTTTCGAAAAAACAAAAAAATTGAGTTTTTTCGAAAAAACGGAAAATCGGGTTTTTTTTCTTTGGAAAGATGAGAAATCGAGTTTTTTTTTTTTTGAAAAATGAAAATTCAAATTTTTTCGGAAGAACCAAAAATCAATTGTTTTTCAGAAAAACGAAAAAAACTATTTTAAAATACGTAAATTATTATTTTTATGAAATTTTTTTAAAAATAAAATATTTTTAATTATCTTTTGGATGGATGAATATCCATCCATTAGAAATTTGTTAATGGATGGATTTTATTCCTTAATGGATGGATTGGATTTGATTTTTATTTAGAGAGTTTAATGGATTGTAATTGATTAATGGATTGGTTTGATCCATCCATTAAGGATCCAATCCATATCCATCCAATCCATCCATCTTGCCACCCCTAGTATTATCTTAGCAAATAAGAAAGATGAGGTGCCGACGGCGCCAGCCGATGCTGGTATGATTCTTTTATTTTTTTGATTTATTGTTATTTTCTTTTTGTGGTTTTGTAAGTAATTTCTAGATGTTAATGTGTATAACTAAATTTTTCATAATTTAATTTCTAGAGCTGAATATGAATCTATCTGGTGGAGCTGTAACTGTAACTGGTGGTGGTGGTGTAACTGGATGTGGAGAGCACGGTGGTGTAATTGTTGCTGGTATGATTTCTGTATTAGTGTGTTATTCTGATATAATGTTATTTTTTTTGTGGTTTTGTAACTAACTTTTTCTTAATGTGCTGTAATTGGAGGTGGAGTTGTATCTGGTGGTGGAGATTATCCGATCGTTCAGGCTCATCCACATTATCAGGCTGCTCCTCTACATTATTAGGCTGCTCCTCCACATTATCAGACTGCTCCTAGTTTTCAGCCCCCACGAGTTCCTGTTCAGCAGCCACTAGTTCCTGTTCAGCAGCCACCAGTTCAGTCAGTTAAGAAGAGGTCAGTTAAGAAGAGGTCAGTGTCAGTTCAGGATCCAGTGCCAGTCAGGATCCAGATCAGGAATGGGATGAAGGTTTATAATTTTGACATAAAAAGTCTTTTTTGGTTATGTTTTTTCATATGCTTTTGACCAATGTGTTATTTTTGTTTTATAGGATGGATTTTGTTATGTTTTTTCATAAGCTTTTGACCAATGGGTTATTTTTGTGTTATAGGATGGTTGAGTGACTGGTTTGATCAATTGGATGGATTTGATCAATTGGATGGATCAGGTAACATATCAAAATGTGTTTTGGTTTATAATTTGAAGTACATAGTCTTGGTTTATAATGATCGGTTTATAACTGTTTTCAGGCTCAGGCTCCCTATTCCAGCAGGGCCAGTCAAGTAACGACCCTGTTCACGACCCGAAGCGTCTGCGTCGTTTTTGAATTTCATTCTTTTTGGGTCATCATACTGTGATTCTTTGCAAATTTGTCAACAATGAATATTGTTGTAGGTGCTGAAATTTACTTGTGATAATCGTGAGAATTTGTTTGGTTTTGGTATTACAACACTTGCTTGTGTGAATAATACGATACGAGTAAATAATGATACTGAATTTCTGTAAGGTGTTGTCGTTGCTACTTGATGATAAATTGTGCTTAGTTCAGAACATGTAATACTTGATGATAGGATTTAATTGTGGTGCTTAATTGTTGCTCATGATTCAAATTGGAAAATAGTGTTATAGTCCACTACTTGATGTTGTTTAATTGTTGTTGATACTCATAGTTGTGTGTTAATGATGATATTTTGGATTGTGGAACATTTGACTGGATGGTAGAATTGATAGGCTCTAAAAGAGAACACTATCAAAACCCTAAGAAAGCTTTAAAATTCTACACTAGAGAAAAGATAAACAAGACTAATAAAATTAAACTTCATTGATTTCTTTTATATCTCAAATGTGTCAAAGACACTACATTATATAATGTCACAAATGGATAATCTAACAAAAGGCCTAAACACTAAAAGCCCACTTAATTGATAATTGACAAGCCCAACTAAAATATAATAAAAATCCCACTAATAAACTAACTTAAATAATACTAATTATTATATTAAAATACTAACTAAATATATAATATTTAATAACCACTCTCTATCCGAGTGAAATTGAATCCTAATTATTACTAATTGTTGGATATTCATGACAATTGAATAACTCCATAGAAACAAATTGTGATGATGATTAGAGTACAATCTTGTAACGAAAAAATCGAGTCTTTTTCAGAAAAACGAAAAAATCGAGTTTTTTAAGAAAAACGGAAAAATTGAGTTTTTTTCGAAAAAACAAAAAAATTGAGTTTTTTCGAAAAAAACGGAAAATCGGGTTTTTTTTCTTTGGAAAGATGAGAAATCGAGTTTTTTTTTTTTTGAAAAATGAAAATTCAAATTTTTTCGGAAGAACCAAAAATCAATTGTTTTTCAGAAAAACGAAAAAAACTATTTTAAAATACGTAAATTATTATTTTTATGAAATTTTTTTAAAAATAAAATATTTTTAATTATCTTTTGGATGGATGAATATCCATCCATTAGAAATTTGTTAATGGATGGATTTTATTCCTTAATGGATGGATTGGATTTGATTTTTATTTAGAGAGTTTAATGGATTGTAATTGATTAATGGATTGGTTTGATCCATCCATTAAGGATCCAATCCATATCCATCCAATCCATCCATCTTGCCACCCCTAGTATTATCTTAGCAAATAAGAAAGATGAGGTGCCGACGGCGCCAGCCGATGCTGGTATGATTCTTTTATTTTTTTGATTTATTGTTATTTTCTTTTTGTGGTTTTGTAAGTAATTTCTAGATGTTAATGTGTATAACTAAATTTTTCATAATTTAATTTCTAGAGCTGAATATGAATCTATCTGGTGGAGCTGTAACTGTAACTGGTGGTGGTGGTGTAACTGGATGTGGAGAGCACGGTGGTGTAATTGTTGCTGGTATGATTTCTGTATTAGTGTGTTATTCTGATATAATGTTATTTTTTTTGTGGTTTTGTAACTAACTTTTTCTTAATGTGCTGTAATTGGAGGTGGAGTTGTATCTGGTGGTGGAGATTATCCGATCGTTCAGGCTCATCCACATTATCAGGCTGCTCCTCTACATTATTAGGCTGCTCCTCCACATTATCAGACTGCTCCTAGTTTTCAGCCCCCACGAGTTCCTGTTCAGCAGCCACTAGTTCCTGTTCAGCAGCCACCAGTTCAGTCAGTTAAGAAGAGGTCAGTTAAGAAGAGGTCAGTGTCAGTTCAGGATCCAGTGCCAGTTCAGGATCCAGATCAGGAATGGGATGAAGGTTTATAATTTTGACATAAAAAGTCTTTTTTGGTTATGTTTTTTCATATGCTTTTGACCAATGTGTTATTTTTGTTTTATAGGATGGATTTTGTTATGTTTTTTCATAAGCTTTTGACCAATGGGTTATTTTTGTGTTATAGGATGGTTGAGTGACTGGTTTGATCAATTGGATGGATTTGATCAATTGGATGGATCAGGTAACATATCAAAATGTGTTTTGGTTTATAATTTGAAGTACATAGTCTTGGTTTATAATGATCGGTTTATAACTGTTTTCAGGCTCAGGCTCCCTATTCCAGCAGGGCCAGTCAAGTAACGACCCTGTTCACGACCCGAAGCGTCTGCGTCGTTTTTGAATTTCATTCTTTTTGGGTCATCATACTGTGATTCTTTGCAAATTTGTCAACAATGAATATTGTTGTAGGTGCTGAAATTTACTTGTGATAATCGTGAGAATTTGTTTGGTTTTGGTATTACAACACTTGCTTGTGTGAATAATACGATACGAGTAAATAATGATACTGAATTTCTGTAAGGTGTTGTCGTTGCTACTTGATGATAAATTGTGCTTAGTTCAGAACATGTAATACTTGATGATAGGATTTAATTGTGGTGCTTAATTGTTGCTCATGATTCAAATTGGAAAATAGTGTTATAGTCCACTACTTGATGTTGTTTAATTGTTGTTGATACTCATAGTTGTGTGTTAATGATGATATTTTGGATTGTGGAACATTTGACTGGATGGTAGAATTGATAGGCTCTAAAAGAGAACACTATCAAAACCCTAAGAAAGCTTTAAAATTCTACACTAGAGAAAAGATAAACAAGACTAATAAAATTAAACTTCATTGATTTCTTTTATATCTCAAATGTGTCAAAGACACTACATTATATAATGTCACAAATGGATAATCTAACAAAAGGCCTAAACACTAAAAGCCCACTTAATTGATAATTGACAAGCCCAACTAAAATATAATAAAAATCCCACTAATAAACTAACTTAAATAATACTAATTATTATATTAAAATACTAACTAAATATATAATATTTAATAACCACTCTCTATCCGAGTGAAATTGAATCCTAATTATTACTAATTGTTGGATATTCATGACAATTGAATAACTCCATAGAAACAAATTGTGATGATGATTAGAGTACAATCTTGTAACGAAAAAATCGAGTCTTTTTCAGAAAAACGAAAAAATCGAGTTTTTTAAGAAAAACGGAAAAATTGAGTTTTTTTCGAAAAAACAAAAAAATTGAGTTTTTTCGAAAAAACGGAAAATCGGGTTTTTTTTCTTTGGAAAGATGAGAAATCGAGTTTTTTTTTTTTTGAAAAATGAAAATTCAAATTTTTTCGGAAGAACCAAAAATCAATTGTTTTTCAGAAAAACGAAAAAAACTATTTTAAAATACGTAAATTATTATTTTTATGAAATTTTTTTAAAAATAAAATATTTTTAATTATCTTTTGGATGGATGAATATCCATCCATTAGAAATTTGTTAATGGATGGATTTTATTCCTTAATGGATGGATTGGATTTGATTTTTATTTAGAGAGTTTAATGGATTGTAATTGATTAATGGATTGGTTTGATCCATCCATTAAGGATCCAATCCATATCCATCCAATCCATCCATCTTGCCACCCCTAGTATTATCTTAGCAAATAAGAAAGATGAGGTGCCGACGGCGCCAGCCGATGCTGGTATGATTCTTTTATTTTTTTGATTTATTGTTATTTTCTTTTTGTGGTTTTGTAAGTAATTTCTAGATGTTAATGTGTATAACTAAATTTTTCATAATTTAATTTCTAGAGCTGAATATGAATCTATCTGGTGGAGCTGTAACTGTAACTGGTGGTGGTGGTGTAACTGGATGTGGAGAGCACGGTGGTGTAATTGTTGCTGGTATGATTTCTGTATTAGTGTGTTATTCTGATATAATGTTATTTTTTTTGTGGTTTTGTAACTAACTTTTTCTTAATGTGCTGTAATTGGAGGTGGAGTTGTATCTGGTGGTGGAGATTATCCGATCGTTCAGGCTCATCCACATTATCAGGCTGCTCCTCTACATTATTAGGCTGCTCCTCCACATTATCAGACTGCTCCTAGTTTTCAGCCCCCACGAGTTCCTGTTCAGCAGCCACTAGTTCCTGTTCAGCAGCCACCAGTTCAGTCAGTTAAGAAGAGGTCGGTTAAGAAGAGGTCAGTGTCAGTTCAGGATCCAGTGCCAGTTCAGGATCCAGATCAGGAATGGGATGAAGGTTTATAATTTTGACATAAAAAGTCTTTTTTGGTTATGTTTTTTCATATGCTTTTGACCAATGTGTTATTTTTGTTTTATAGGATGGATTTTGTTATGTTTTTTCATAAGCTTTTGACCAATGGGTTATTTTTGTGTTATAGGATGGTTGAGTGACTGGTTTGATCAATTGGATGGATTTGATCAATTGGATGGATCAGGTAACATATCAAAATGTGTTTTGGTTTGTAATTTAAAGTACATAGTCTTGGTTTATAATGATCGGTTTATAACTGTTTTCAGGCTCAGGCTCCCTATTCCAGCAGGGCCAGTCAAGTAACGACCCTGTTCACGACCCGAAGCGTCTGCGTCGTTTTTGAATTTCATTTTTTTTGGGTCATCATACTGTGATTCTTTGCAAATTTGTCAACAATGAATATTGTTGTAGGTGCTGAAATTTACTTGTGATAATCGTGAGAATTTGTTTGGTTTTGGTATTACAACACTTGCTTGTGTGAATAATACGATACGAGTAAATAATGATACTGAATTTCTGTAAGGTGTTGTCGTTGCTACTTGATGATAAATTGTGCTTAGTTCAGAACATGTAATACTTGATGATAGGATTTAATTGTGGTGCTTAATTGTTGCTCATGATTCAAATTGGAAAATAGTGTTATAGTCCACTACTTGATGTTGTTTAATTGTTGTTGATACTCATAGTTGTGTGTTAATGATGATATTTTGGATTGTGGAACATTTGACTGGATGGTAGAATTGATAGGCTCTAAAAGAGAACACTATCAAAACCCTAAGAAAGCTTTAAAATTCTACACTAGAGAAAAGATAAACAAGACTAATAAAATTAAACTTCATTGATTTCTTTTATATCTCAAATGTGTCAAAGACACTACATTATATAATGTCACAAATGGATAATCTAACAAAAGGCCTAAACACTAAAAGCCCACTTAATTGATAATTGACAAGCCCAACTAAAATATAATAAAAATCCCACTAATAAACTAACTTAAATAATACTAATTATTATATTAAAATACTAACTAAATATATAATATTTAATAACCACTCTCTATCCGAGTGAAATTGAATCCTAATTATTACTAATTGTTGGATATTCATGACAATTGAATAACTCCATAGAAACAAATTGTGATGATGATTAGAGTACAATCTTGTAACGAAAAAATCGAGTCTTTTTCAGAAAAACGAAAAAATCGAGTTTTTTAAGAAAAACGGAAAAATTGAGTTTTTTTCGAAAAAACAAAAAAATTGAGTTTTTTCGAAAAAACGGAAAATCGGGTTTTTTTTCTTTGGAAAGATGAGAAATCGAGTTTTTTTTTTTTTGAAAAATGAAAATTCAAATTTTTTCGGAAGAACCAAAAATCAATTGTTTTTCAGAAAAACGAAAAAAACTATTTTAAAATACGTAAATTATTATTTTTATGAAATTTTTTTAAAAATAAAATATTTTTAATTATCTTTTGGATGGATGAATATCCATCCATTAGAAATTTGTTAATGGATGGATTTTATTCCTTAATGGATGGATTGGATTTGATTTTTATTTAGAGAGTTTAATGGATTGTAATTGATTAATGGATTGGTTTGATCCATCCATTAAGGATCCAATCCATATCCATCCAATCCATCCATCTTGCCACCCCTAGTATTATCTTAGCAAATAAGAAAGATGAGGTGCCGACGGCGCCAGCCGATGCTGGTATGATTCTTTTATTTTTTTGATTTATTGTTATTTTCTTTTTGTGGTTTTGTAAGTAATTTCTAGATGTTAATGTGTATAACTAAATTTTTCATAATTTAATTTCTAGAGCTGAATATGAATCTATCTGGTGGAGCTGTAACTGTAACTGGTGGTGGTGGTGTAACTGGATGTGGAGAGCACGGTGGTGTAATTGTTGCTGGTATGATTTCTGTATTAGTGTGTTATTCTGATATAATGTTATTTTTTTTGTGGTTTTGTAACTAACTTTTTCTTAATGTGCTGTAATTGGAGGTGGAGTTGTATCTGGTGGTGGAGATTATCCGATCGTTCAGGCTCATCCACATTATCAGGCTGCTCCTCTACATTATTAGGCTGCTCCTCCACATTATCAGACTGCTCCTAGTTTTCAGCCCCCACCAGTTCCTGTTCAGCAGCCACTAGTTCCTGTTCAGCAGCCACCAGTTCAGTCAGTTAAGAAGAGGTCGGTTAAGAAGAGGTCAGTGCTAGTTCAGGATCCAGTGCCAGTTCAGGATCCAGATCAGGAATGGGATGAAGGTTTATAATTTTGACATAAAAAGTCTTTTTTGGTTATGTTTTTTCATATGCTTTTGACCAATGTGTTATTTTTGTTTTATAGGATGGATTTTGTTATGTTTTTTCATAAGCTTTTGACCAATGGGTTATTTTTGTGTTATAGGATGGTTGAGTGACTGGTTTGATCAATTGGATGGATTTGATCAATTGGATGGATCAGGTAACATATCAAAATGTGTTTTGGTTTATAATTTGAAGTACATAGTCTTGGTTTATAATGATCGGTTTATAACTGTTTTCAGGCTCAGGCTCCCTATTCCAGCAGGGCCAGTCAAGTAACGACCCTGTTCACGACCCGAAGCGTCTGCGTCGTTTTTGAATTTCATTCTTTTTGGGTCATCATACTGTGATTCTTTGCAAATTTGTCAACAATGAATATTGTTGTAGGTGCTGAAATTTACTTGTGATAATCGTGAGAATTTGTTTGGTTTTGGTATTACAACACTTGCTTGTGTGAATAATACGATACGAGTAAATAATGATACTGAATTTCTGTAAGGTGTTGTCGTTGCTACTTGATGATAAATTGGGCTTAGTTCAGAACAGGTAATACTTGATGATAGGATTTAATTGTGGTGCTTAATTGTTGCTCATGATTCAAATTGGAAAATAGTGTTATAGTCCACTACTTGATGTTGTTTAATTGTTGTTGATACTCATAGTTGTGTGTTAATGATGATATTTTGGATTGTGGAACATTTGACTGGATGGTAGAATTGATAGGCTCTAAAAGAGAACACTATCAAAACCCTAAGAAAGCTTTAAAATTCTACACTAGAGAAAAGATAAACAAGACTAATAAAATTAAACTTCATTGATTTCTCTTATATCTCAAATGTGTCAAAGACACTACATTATATAATGTCACAAATGGATAATCTAACAAAAGGCCTAAACACTAAAAGCCCACTTAATTGATAATTGACAAGCCCAACTAAAATATAATAAAAGTCCCACTTATAAACTAACTTAAATAATACTAATTATTATATTAAAATACTAACTAAATATATAACTAATATTTAATAACCACTCTCTATCATTACCGCGGGGTTCACTTGAACCTTGTCCTCAAGGTTCTTAAAAATATAATTGTAATAGAGTTGAATTTAATAGTGGCTGCTATGACACGTTTTTATTTTCATTATGAAAATTGAAATAAAAATCATATTAGCACATGATGATGATGGGAGAGAGAAAATGGTAGGGGTAGTGGGTGGTAGTGAAGACAGCTGCGTGTTGTGACCGTTGAATTGAATGATATTATTGTAAAGAGAGTGGGATGCACAAAATAATGACAGATTTTATTTTCTCTCTCTTTTCTTCTCTCTTTCTTTTCTGTTCTTTTTCTCTTTTCATTTCTACTTCTTCATTCTTTCTTCAACACCAACTTGTTTCAGTTTCTCTTCTTTCTTTATTTTTTTTAATAAAACTAAATAAAAAGCAAAATGATAGAAGCAATCCAACGGTGGTGGTTTCGGCGGTGGTCGTTGTTTATCTAGTAGATTTTCCGGTGACCACAAAAAGAGTAGATCTAATGATTTCTTTGGTGAAAAGTTTTGAGTTGATGTCGGAGACTCCGCCGAAAGTGATGCCAGAAATTTCGTCAGAGGCGGCGCCGGAAATGACTTTGGAGACGAAACTTGATGAAAATTTTTTTGATCAGGTGGTTTGGTAGTAGGTAGTCGCAAATCTGCAAGTTTCGTCGGAAGAGATGATTCCGGAGATGATGACATAAGTGTTACCAAACTTTTCACCAGAAAAAACTTCAGATTTGTTGTCGGAATAGTCGCCGAATTTGTTGCCAGATTTGTCGTCGAAATAGTTGTCCGAAGTGATGCCGGAATCGTCACCGAAAATGTCGCCGGATATGGGTTTTGTGAATCTGAAACTTTTTTAATTTCTTCTTTTTCTGGCGGATTTGTTGTAGTTCTTTTAAGAGAATATTTTTCTCTCAACTTTTTGTGTACATCAGACATTTCTTGAGATTTTTGCTTGATAGAAAGAATAGTAGCTTGATATTTTTCTTCAATAGCTCTCTTTTCATTCTTATACTTTTCTTCTGCTTGAGAAAATTTCAGAAGACATTCTTGAAAAATTTCTTGAAAATGATTTGGATAGATTCGAGTTTGTTGTTGGGTGAATGATTGGTGTGAGGTCAAAAGTTGTTCAGGTGTGTGGTGCATTTGTGGTTGAAACCGTGAATCCAATGAGTCAGATGTGTGATAGTCATATGCTTGTTGTTGAAAGGCATGGGTGTTGATATAGGTGGGATTAGGGTCTGTGTGTGATGTTGTGGTATAGAAATCCGATGGATATGAGTTATGTGTATGTGGTGAATACCCATGATTAAAATACAAACTTGGTGATGAACAAGCTACATGAGTGTTGGAATAATAAGGTGTGGTGGGAGATGTAAAAGAGGGGTTTGTGGGATAGGTAGGAGGAATACTCCATGGATGATATGAAGGTGTGTGATAATGATAATCCATGGGAGGATTTGAGTACATGATGAAAGCACCAATTGAGAGGCTCTAAAAGAGAACACTATCAAAACCCTAAGAAAGCTTTAAAATTCTACACTAGAGAAAAGATAAACAAGACTAATAAAATTAAAATTCATTGATTTCTTTTATATCTCAAATGTGTCAAATACACTACATTATATAATGTCAGAAATGGATAATCTAACAAAAGGCCTAAACACTAAAAGCCCACTTAATTGATAATTGACAAGCCCAACTAAAATATAATAAAAATCCCACTAATAAACTAACTTAAATAATACTAATTATTATATTAAAATACTAACTAAATATATAATATTTAATAACCACTCTCTATCCGAGTGAAATTGAATCCTAATTATTACTAATTGTTGGATATTCATGACAATTGAATAACTGCATAGAAACAAATTGTGATGATGATTAGAGTACAATCTTGTAACGAAAAAATCGAGTCTTTTTCAGAAAAACGAAAAAATCGAGTTTTTTAAGAAAAACGGAAAAATTGAGTTTTTTTCGAAAAAACAAAAAAATTGAGTTTTTTCGAAAAAACGGAAAATCGGGTTTTTTTTCTTTGGAAAGATGAGAAATCGAGTTTTTTTTTTTGAAAAATGAAAATTCAAATTTTTTCGGAAGAACCAAAAATCAATTGTTTTTCAGAAAAACGAAAAAAACTATTTTAAAATACGTAAATTATTATTTTTATGAAATTTTTTTAAAAATAAAATATTTTTAATTATCTTTTGGATGGATGAATATCCATCCATTAGAAATTTGTTAATGGATGGATTGGATTTGATTTTTATTTAGAGAGTTTAATGGATTGTAATTGATTAATGGATTGGTTTGATCCATCCATTAAGGATCCAATCCATATGCATCCAATCCATCCATCTTGCCACCCCTAGTATTATCTTAGCAAATAAGAAAGATGACATGCCGACAGCGCCAGCCGATGCTGGTATGATTCTTTTATTTTTTTGATTTATTGTTATTTTCTTTTTGTGGTTTTGTAAGTAATTTCTAGATGTTAATGTGTATAACTAAATTTTTCATAATTTAATTTCTAGAGCTGAATATGAATCTATCTGGTGGAGCTGTAACTGTAACTGGTGGTGGTGGTGTAACTGGATGTGGAGAGCACGGTGGTGTAATTGTTGCTGGTATGATTTCTGTATTAGTGTCTTATTCTAATATAATGTTATTCTTTTTGTGGTTTTGTAACTAAATTTTTCTTAATGTGCTGTAATTGGAGGTGGAGTTGTATCTGGTTGTGGAGATTATCCGATCGTTCAGGCTCATCCACATTATCAGGATGCTCCTCTATATTATCAGGCTGCTCCTCCACATTATCAGACTGCTCCTAGTTTTCAGCCCCCACCAGTTCCTGTTCAGCAGCCACTAGTTCCTGTTCAACAGCCACCAGTTCAGTCAGTTAAGAAGAGGTCGGTTAAGAAGAGGTCAGTGCCAATTCAGGATCCAGTGCCAGTTCAGGATCCAGATCAGGAATGGGATGAAGGTTTATAATTTTGACATAAAAAGTCTTTTTTGGTTATGTTTTTTCATATGCTTTTGACCAATGTGTTATTTTTGTTTTATAGGATGGATTTTGTTATGTTTTTTCATAAGCTTTTGACCAATGGGTTATTTTTGTGTTATAGGATGGTTGAGTGACTGGTTTGATCAATTGGATGGATTTGATCAATTGGATGGATCAGGTAACATATCAAAATGTGTTTTGGTTTATAATTTGAAGTACATAGTCTTGGTTTATAATGATCGATTTATAACTGTTTTCAGGCTCAGGCTCCCTATTCCAGCAGGGCCAGTCAAGTAACGACCCTGTTCACGACCCGAAGCGTCTGCGTCATTTTTGAATTTCATTCTTTTTGGGTCATCATACTGTGATTCTTTGCAAATTTGTCAACAATGAATATTGTTGTAGGTGCTGAAATTTACTTGTGATAATCGTGAGAATTTGTTTGGTTTTGGTATTACAACACTTGCTTGTGTGAATAATACGATACGAGTAAATAATGATACTGAATTTTTGTAAGGTGTTGTCGTTGCTACTTGATGATAAATTGTGCTTAGTTCAGAACAGGTAATACTTGATGATAGGATTTAATTGTGGTGCTTAATTGTTGCTCATGATTCAAATTGGAAAATAGTGTTATAGTCCACTACTTGATGTTGTTTAATTGTTGTTGATACTCATAGTTGTGTGTTAATGATGATATTTTGGATTGTGGAACATTTGACTGGATGGTAGAATTGATAGGCTCTAAAAGAGAACATTATCAAAACCCTAAGAAAGCTTTAAAATTCTACACTAGAGAAAAGATAAACAAGACTAATAAAATTAAACTTCATTGATTTCTTTTATATCTCAAATGTGTCAAAGACACTACATTATATAATGTCACAAATGGATAATCTAACAAAAGGCCTAAACACTAAAAGCCCACTTAATTGATAATTGACAAGCCCAACTAAAATATAATAAAAGTCCCACTAATAAACTAACTTAAATAATACTAATTATTATATTAAAATACTAACTAAATATATAACTAATATTTAATAACCACTCTCTATCATTGCCGCGGGGTTCACTTGAACCTTGTCCTCAAGGTTCTTAAAAATATAATTGTAATAGAGTTTAATTTAATAGTGGCTGCTATGACACGTTTTTATTTTCATTATGAAAATTGAAATTAAAATCATACTAGCACATGATGATGATGGGAGAGAGAAAATGGTAGGGGTAGTGGGTGGTATTGAAGACAGCTACGTGTTGTGACCGTTGAATTGAATGATATTATTGGAAAGAGAGTGAGATGCACAAAATAATGACAGATTTTATTTTCTCTCTCTTTTCTTCTCTCTTTCTTTTCCGTTCTTTCTCTCTTTTCATTTCTACTTCTTCATTCTTTCTTCAACACCAACTTGTTTCAGTTTCTCTTCTTTCTTTATTTTTTTTTAATAAAACTAAATAAAAAGCAAAATGATAGAAGCAATCCAACGGTGGTGGTTTCGGAGGTGGTCGTTGTTTATCTAGTAGATTTTCCGGTGACCACAAAAAGAGTAGATCTAATGATTTCTCCGGTGAAAAGTTTTGAGTTGATGTCGGAGACTCCGCCGGAAGTGATGGCAGAAATTTCGTCGGAGGCGGCGCCGGAAATGACTTTGGAGACGAAACTTGATGAAAATTTTTTTGATCAGGTGGTTTGGTAGGAGGTAGTCGCAAATCTGCAAGTTTCGTCGGAAGAGATGATTCCGGAGATGATGACATAAGTGTTACCGAACTTTTCACCAGAAAAAACATCAGATTTGTTGTCAGAAGAGTCGCCGGATTTGTTGCCAGATTTGTCGTCGAAATAGTTGTCGGAAGTGATGCCGGAATCGTCACCGAAAATGTCGCCGGCTATGGGTTTTGTGAATCTGAAACTTTTTTAATTTCTTCTTTTTCTGGCTGATTTGTTGTAGTTCTTTTAAGAGAATACTTTTCTCTCAATTTTTTGTGTACATCAGACATTTCTTGAGATTTTTGCTTGATAGAAAGAATAGTAGCTTGATATTTTTCTTCAATAGCTCTCTTTTCATTCTTATACTTTTCTTCTGCTTGAGATAATTTCAGAAGACATTCTTGAAAAATTTCTTGAAAATGATTTGGATATATTTGAGTTTGTTGTTGGGTGAATGATTGGTGTGAGGTCAAAAGTTGTTCAGGTGTGTGGTGCATTTGTGGTTGAAACCGTGAATCCAATGAGTCAGATGTGTGATAGTCATATGCTTGTTGTTGAAAGGCATGGGTGTTGATATAGGTGGGATAAGGGTCTGTGTGTGATGTTGTGGTATAGAAATCCGATGGATATGAGTTATGTGTATGTGGTGAATACCCATGATTAAAATACAAACTTGGTGATGAACAAGCTACATGAGTGTTGGAATAATAAGGTGTGGTAGGAGATGTAAAAGGGGGGTTTGTGGGATAGGTAGGAGGAATACTCCATGGATGATATGAAGGTGTGTGATAATGATAATCCATGGGAGGATTTGAGTACATGATGAAAGCACCAATTGAGAGGCTCTAAAAGAGAACACTATCAAAACCCTAAGAAAGCTTTAAAATTCTACACTAGAGAAAAGATAAACAAGACTAATAAAATTAAACTTCATTGATTTCTTTTATATCTCAAATGTGTCAAAGACACTACATTATATAATGTCACAAATGGATAATCTAACAAAAGGCCTAAACACTAAAAGCCCACTTAATTGATAATTGACAAGCCCAACTAAAATATAATAAAAATACCACTAATAAACTAACTTAAATAATACTAATTATTATATTAAAATACTAACTAAATATATAATATTTAATAACCACTCTCTATCCGAGTGGAATTGAATCCTAATTATTACTAATTGTTGGATATTCATGACAATTGATTAACTCCATAGAAACAAATTGTGGTGATGATTAGAGTACAATCGTGTAACGAAAAAATCGAGTCTTTTTCAGAAAAACGAAAAAATCGAGTTTTTTAAGAAAAACAGAAAAATTGAGTTTTTTTCGAAAAAACAAAAAAATTGAGTTTTTTCGAAAAAACGGAAAATCGGGTTTTTTTTCTTTGGAAAGATGAGAAATCGAGTTTTTTTTTTTTTGAAAAATGAAAATTCAAATTTTTTCGGAAGAACCAAAAATCAATTGTTTTTCAGAAAAACGAAAAAAACTATTTTAAAATACGTAAATTATTATTTTTATGAAATTTTTTTAAAAATAAAATATTTTTAATTTTTTTTTGGATGGATGAATATCCATCCATTAGAAATTTGTTAATGGATGGATTTTATTCCTTAATGGATGGATTGGATTTGATTTTTATTTAGAGAGTTTAATGGATTGTAATTGATTAATGGATTGGTTTGATCCATCCATTAAGGATCCAATCCATATCCATCCAATCCATCCATCTTGCCACCCCTAGTATTATCTTAGCAAATAAGAAAGATGAGGTGCCGACGGCGCCAGCCGATGCTGGTATGATTTTTTTATTTTTTTGATTTATTGTTATTTTCTTTTTGTGGTTTTGTAAGTAATTTCTAGATGTTAATGTGTATAACTAAATTTTTCATAATTTAATTTCTAGAGCTGAATATGAATCTATCTGGTGGAGCTGTAACTGTAACTGGTAAATATGAATCTATCTGGTGGAGCTGTAACTGTAATTGGTGGTGGTGGTGTAACTGGATGTGGAGAGCACGGTGGTGTAATTGTTGCTGGTATGATTTCTGTATTAGTGTGTTATTCTGATATAATGTTATTCTTTTTGTGGTTTTGAAACTAAATTTTTCTTAATGTGCTGTAATTGGAGGTGGAGTTGTATCTAGTTGTGGAGATTATCGGATCGTTCAGGCTCATCCACATTATCAGGCTGCTCCTCTACATTATCAGGCTGCTCCTCCACATTATCAGACTGCTCCTAGTTTTCAGCCCCCACCAGTTCCTGTTCAGCAGCCACTAGTTCCTGTTCAGCAGCCACCAGTTCAGTCAGTTAAGAAGAGGTCGGTTAAGAAGAGGTCAGTGCCAGTTCAGGATCCAGTGTCAGTTCAGGATCCAGATCAGGAATGGGATGAAGGTTTATAATTTTGACATAAAAAGTCTGTTTTGGTTATGTTTTTTCATATGCTTTTGACCAATGTGTTATTTTTGTTTTATAGGATGGATTTTGTTATGTTTTTTCATAAGCTTTTGACCAATGGGTTATTTTTGTGTTATAGGATGGTTGAGTGACTGGTTTGATCAATTGGATGGATTTGATCAATTGGATGGATCAGGTAACATATCAAAATGTGTTTTGGTTTATAATTTGAAGTACATAGTCTTGGTTTATAATGATCGGTTTATAACTGTTTTCAGGCTCAGGCTCCCTATTCCAGCAGGGCCAGTCAAGTAACGACCCTGTTCACGACCCGAAGCGTCTGCGTCGTTTTTAAATTTCATTCTTTTTGGGTCATCATACTGTGATTCTTTGCAAATTTGTCAACAATGAATATTGTTGTAGGTGTTGAAATTTACTTGTGATAATCGTGAGAATTTGTTTGGTTTTGGTATTACAACACTTGCTTGTGTGAATAATACGATACGAGTAAATAATGATACTGAATTTCTGTAAGGTGGGTTCGTTGCTGCTTGATGCTAAATTGTGCTTAGTTCAGAACAGGTAATACTTGATGATAGGATTTAATGGTGGTGTTTAATTGTTGCTCATGATTCAAATTGGAAAATAGTGTTATAGTCCACTACTTAATGTTGTTTAACTGTTGTTGATACTCATAGTTGTGTGTTAATGATGATATTTTGGATTGTGGAACATTTGACTGGATGGTAGAGTGAAATTGAATCCTAATTATTACTAATTGTTGGATATTCATGACAATTGAATAACTCCATAAAAACAAGTTGTGATGATGATTAGAGTACAATCTTGTGACTATGGTACTACAACTATGAAATCATTACATTTTGGAGCGTGTAGGAAAAGCAGTAGTATCAAAGACTTTGAGAAAAAAACGTGTTCTTGGAATAGAGAGTGTTGACTGCAATATTGTGCCAGCCAAGTGTATCAATGAGTTTCTTCTTCACTTGTTTATCTATACCTCCCATTGATATTATCTCACCATAAGCAGCTGGTTCTTTGTTACCTTCAAATGATATCGGCACTGATAACTTCAATAGCACCATCACAAACTGCACAATTACCATGTTCACAATATAAATTATTTAGAAAAAAGTCACAGTAAATACAGTACAATTTTTTTCTTTTATAAAAAATAATAAATATTAAAACATCAGATACAATCGGATACAGATACGCAAATTCGAAACTACGACATACTATACAATGACTTAAAAGCTGTCCAAAAGAAACAATATCTTTTCAGCTTTTTATGTTGTACCACAAACACACAAATAACTGTGGTGCTGGTGAAGAGGTCCCCAAAGAAAGGTGGTGGATGTAAAGTCACATTCACATTTTGGCTACAACCTCATTAGTACACGTGTAAAATATGATGAATAAATTGCTAAATTACTTTTGGATTTAGTGAAAATTTATAATATAAAGCTTTCATAGATAGTAAATGATTAAATACAAGAATTAATTTGACACTATAATAGAATTGTTATTTTTTAAAAATAATTATAAACTCATAGAACAAGTTAAAAATGTTTTTCAAAGTCAAGAAATAATTTGACAAGTTACTAAAATAAAAACAAACTCTCTTTCTTAAATTATTTGATTAACCGATCATTCTATTCTTATTAAGAAAATATAAACAAATATATTTACTAGAGTGTCTTTATCTAAAATACAAAAGAAGATAGTAAATTGAATATTATACATAGTTTAACGTTTAGATTATTAAATAAATAATGTATTCCGTTTAGGATTTAATGGAAATGCACCAACAGTGTAAAACAGTTTTACACTGTCAGTAAAATCCAAACCGTTAAATTTTATAAAAAATTGACTTTTTTTAAAATTAAATATAAAGTATTTATTATTAAGGATTGTGATGCACTGACCGTGTAAAAAATTTTACACTGACAGTGCACTACCTTTAAGCTCTTCCGTTTATATATTGCACTAATTATTTAATATATTTAATTTTGTTTATATAAATAGTATTAGAGGAATATTTATTGAATAATGTTTAAATAAAATTATAAATGTTAATTGAAATTAAAAAGATATAAATTAATTTGAAAAATATATATTTTTTACAAATAAATAATCATAAGATAGAAACAAAGTCTATAAAAATTGATTTGATCTAAAAGTGAATTGAAAATAAAATAATTTATATTTAGATAAATTGTAATGTAAATTTTTTGTTTAAATTCAAAAATTATAAATTTTAATTTTAAGTCGAATCAAAATCAAATATAAACTAACATTTAAAATTATTTCAAAATCAGCCTCTAAATTTTTTTTTTTTAATTCTTCTAAAACTATGAATCACGCACAAAATTTCTTTTGCCTCTTTCTTTCCACTTTTGCATACATATGAATCATGTGATGGGGATGGCCATGGGACAGCAAACCATGGTCCCTAAAACCTCCTACATCAGAATCGTATAGCTTCAACCTGTCCTTTTTTTTACTACTATTAAGATTTTAGTTTGTCCATCTTTAAAATTGAAAAAAAAAAAAAAAAAAAAAAAAAACCTCAAATCCAGTCGAAAGAGATTTTTTCAATTAAACCTGCAAGTATGGGTTTAGTGGCAATTTTTAATTGTACTTCTAGAAAAATAATCATGACAATGATTCACTAAAAAATTCTTTCAAATATTAATTTCTTTTTGGCTAAGAATGCTCTGACAAAATAACACTTTCCCATTTTAAAATAAGTAATGTAATGAATTCTTCTATAAATTTTAAAAATATAAATAATAGAATAAAAAATAGTATTTTTGCATATTTTTATTATATAATATTGTATTTTATATTTATCATAAATATAAAATAAAAGAATTTGCTTGAAAATGATATAGATTATATTAACTAAATGTTATAATTTAAAAAAATAAAAGTTATATTAAAAATAAAAAATTACTCATTAAAAAAATACCTTTTTAGATGAGTCTAAAACATAATAAAAAGTGTAATATTTAATAATAATAGTTTTTAAAATTATATTATTTTATAAAAAAATATATTGATAATATAAAACAATTGTACACTGTCAATCAATCACTATCATATATGCTATTAAGTTATATCGAGACTTTTAAATTAGTTGACTACAATAATCTCTATAATCTCTTATGTTATTAAATAAAAAATACTACTTTCAAAGTTTCAATATGTATATGCATTATAAATCTCTGTGCGTGTATTTTTAACTAAGACGCATGCTCTTAATATTTTCAAGTCAGCAATGATATAGAACACTGAAATTATTGCCTTTCCCCAAACCAAAGCCCCTTTGTCCTAAAATGATTAACATAACCAATATGAAACCAAACTTGCTTGTTTTTCTTTGAATTTTTTTTTAAATAACCATGTATTAAAAAAAATTTATGCAAATAACCACGTTTCGGGAAAAATTACTCAAATAACCAGGTTTCAGAATACGTTAACACCAAGGCGCCATATGAGATGGCGCCACCATTGTACCATATGAAGGGAGGCGCCATTTGAGTTGGCTCCTCTGTGCAGCTTTTCTGCAACAAGCCATCTCAGATGGCGTCTTGGTGCTTTTTTTGTTTTTTTTTTGTTTCCTTAAATAACTGAAAATTGACACTTGAACAAAGACGACAAAGATTTCCATTAAGATAAAACGATTACATAATAGGAATAGAATTACATAAAATTTAATTATCGTTCGGATTTTGAAAACGACTATTGCGAGATCGCCTAGTTCGTTGTTGCACTTTAGGACCTTCATGTTGTGGTTGGGTTGAGGGCCCCGTGAAATAAATGCGTTCAGGGTCCATGTAATCCGTCAGATCAAAATCTTCCGAAGTCCCGCTTGCAAATAATCGTTGACCCATATTGTCAAAATTTTGTCGCATCGGTGGGGGGGTGGGATCAATGCGAACCCGATAACATTGCTCATCCGAAAAAGTTGGGTAAGTTGGAATTGGATTTTGTGGAGTTTGGTACATATAAGTTTGTTGGCCAGTATGGTGTGATGGTTGGCTGTAGGTGGGATCGGTTGGGGAATATTATTCATGCATGCCCATGTTTGGGCTAGGGTATGATGAAGGGCCTGCATCGTCGCTTCGAAAGTATTGTCTTTGTTCTTGGTATTGTGGTTGTGTGTGGGGCATGTCGGTGTATTGGGGTTGGGTGCTTGTGGATCTACGTCACCGTTGTGTTTGATGGGAGGTTTGGTGTTGGTATTGTTGTTGGGTGGTGAATGGTTGTTGGTATTCTGGTTGGTTTACTTGTTGGGTGGTGTGTGTTGGTTGGTATTGTTGTTGTTGATTTGATGTCGATGCCCAACGTGTGCATGGGTCGACCAAATACCTCGGCTCAGCCACAAACATCTCAGGGTTAGTAACCATTCTGTACCATGACATATATTGACGTGTGTGTTGCATAGGATGCTCATCGGGGAAAATAGGAAACAACAACACATGTCGGGCACGTCTCCTCCACAGCCTACAGCATTCCGGTGCAAAATTTTGCCAGTTAACAATATCCCACTGACCGCCGACCCTTTTTTGATGCCAAGGATCCAAACAAGTTGGGTCAGACGGAATATCTTGAAGCATGCCGAACTGCATTTTAACTCGGTCTCTCTAGTGCATCTCCATAACGTTGAACTGTATGATTGCGGTTTTTGCAGTCCAAATTTCCATATCCTCTTGGTTGGGTTGATGCTCCAAACCCAAATATGGTCTCCAAATAAACTGCATATAAAGTTAAATTAATGATAAAGATTAAAGATAAATAAAGTAAAATAAGAAAATTGTATAGGTAATACATACATCGCCTTCCCCAAGGTGATCCAAAAGATTTCGATACGTGGATAGATGTCGTCGAGGATTCTTCGTGTAATTCATGCCCGTTACGCAAAACCTAAAACAAAGAGTTTTATTAAGTTATTTACAAATATTTATCATCAGTTAATATGAAATAGATAGCGATGTGGACTTACTTTGTTGCGTAGGGGAAGCTGAATATCATGTCGTTTATGGGGTTAAGAGAGTCTAATCTCCACCAACCCCATACTTGTAGCAAGAGGGCACATCCATAGAAAGTACAAGCGTTTTTTTTTTTTGCACACTTACATAATGAAGCGTATAGAAAGGCTAAAACAGCGGAACCCCAACTATACTCTCTTGTTTGGTTAAAATCTCGAAGCAATGGTAAATACCACATATTGACACTATTGCCCGTACTTTCGGAAAATAAGAAGCAACCAAACATCATCATAATGTAATTTCTAGCTTTTTTATTTTTTCTTCCTCGGTTGAATTGTCATTCAATCGAAGACTTTCATAATGATCCTTAAGTTGAGTAAGAAAAATACCTTGTCCCCTCGCATCACCTTCACCTAACATATCTTTGCCCAACAATTCCTCACATAGACTATTGGGTAGTTGAACAGGACCATTCACCTCGTTACCGTCAATGGGAAGACCCAACAGCATGTAAACATCTTCTAAGGTGACGGTGCATTCACCAATGGGGAGATGAAACGCGTATGTTTCCGGTCTCCATCTTTCTAACAGTGCAAGTATGAACCTCGTGTCAATTGTTGTGTTTGAAATGTTTATCACATGTCCAAAACCCGCTTGTATTAAATATGGTATGATAATAGGATCGGGAGACGGAAAACCGTGTCGACGACATCGAAATCTTTCGGGATTCTAAACAAAAAAATAATAATATGTAAAATATACGAACGTGTAAAATATGCGATAACGTAAAATCTACGAATTAATATGTAAAACTCACAAATTTGGCAATGTTTGCTATTGTGCCTCTGTGTTTCTCGCCCATAGTGAGAAGAGCCATAATGGAAAGTTTGATCGAAATTATATGAGTGTGTAGTAGAGATTGTTAGAAGTGATGATGAAAAATAAAATCATACAAGTGTATTTATAGGAGATAGTTTGCATGGCCAATTTAATGAGGTGGGTGGAGTTGCATGCATGCTTGGCACTTGTCACGAGCAAGCCATATGAGATGGCGCCTCCCTTCCATAAAATACACTAAGGCGCCATATGAGATGGCTTAGTGCAGGCTATGCTATTTAGACTAGGCCGCAGAATGTGTAAGAATAGGTGGCAGAGTGTGTAAGAGTGTGTAAGAGTAGGCTGAGCTCGGAATCTTGACCAAAAAGGTGAAGAGGCGCCATCACATATGGCGACTTAGTGTTTTTTTTTTGTACAAAGGCTCCATCTCATATGGCTTGCTCGTGATTCTTATTTTTTTTCCTGTTCACCTATATATATCAGATGAAATGAAGAGCTCTGTACTCAAACATAACTCTTAAACTCTCAAACACTAAAACAACAAGATGACCTCTGCACCTCAATATATTATTAATGCACACATCAATGGTTAGACTTACCAATGTGATGCATCTAGTTTTTTATTTCGAAACACTGAAGTTACCCAATTTTGTTTAAGTCGAAAATCGAACTTCATACATTTCAAAAATCGATTGGAGATCAAGCTATCCCGAGGTACAGTTTTACAGATCTTCTATCAACATCCGGTCTTTTTTGGAGATCAAACAAAATTTTACCAGGTGGAGGTGTCATACCCCAAAATTTGCCCTCACATATTTTCATATGTCATTTTATTTCAAATAATTGACATAGCCCAGTCGGTAAGGATTTGAGTGTACAAGAGTGCGAGGTCCCGAGTTCAAATCCTACTTCTAACTTTTTCTTTTATTTGCTTTCTAACTTTAGTTTTAATTTTTATTTCCACTTATTATTAAAAATCACAAAAATAAGTTTTTTTTATTATTTAAAGTATTATTTTCGTTTTCCATTTTAGGAGTATTTTTAAAATATTATTTTTTCATTTAAATGTTGATTTTATGCATTTTATAGCTCAAAAAATCTAAAATAAAAAATATTAATTTTGGATACCAAAATCAATGTAAATAAAATTTGTATTAATTATTTTAATGTAAATATATTTTTCTTTTTTGTTAGACCTAATTTGTTAATATAAAAAAGAACACATCTCACGTACGGAGAGGAATTTTTTTTTGGCTGCAAGAAGACCTGAGGCAGAGAAGAAAAAAACCGTGATGCAGGAGGAGAGAAGAAAAAAATTGTAGGCCGATTGAGATTACTCCAAGCCTCCAAATCGAATCCTCATGGCCTTTTGGACGTGAACAATTCTTTACCATCGACCAAACTGCCCGCAGCATATCGCCCTGTTCATATCTTTTACGTCAAAAGAAATTCGAATCCGAAACCATTCGGAAACGCATCTCTAATCGTGTTTAAGTGCATAATTGTATTAGTGGCATTGTTTGCAAGTTATCTGGACTGTTTAATTGAAGCTTTGCTGCAGGTATGGAGTTTCACCATTGTTAGGTTCTAGAAGCTCCGGTTTGGGGTTTCGAGTTACAGGCAAAATTGGCTCAAACCGTCGCCACCAATGAATTCAGAAGGCAATTTGCAATGGACCTATGGCTTTGGATTTTTTTTATTCATTGTTTTTTAGTCGGATTCGATTTCATGGGGTTACGGTAACAAACGCAAAACGTTGTCAAAGCATTTCACGTTTTACAGAAAAAATAAAGGAAGAAGAACAGTACCACTTTTGCGTCACTTTTTTTTATTTTTTTAATTTTGGTTCAGTCGTTTTTCTTCTTCATATATTACAGTTTGAAACTATGGTTATAACATCGATTCAGCGCAGCACGGATGGTAAAGGAACTCGCTGACTACCAACCTGGCATAGGTTCGATTCTCCCTGGCCACGTTATTTTTATCAGTTCTTTGGTTTAAAACGGGTTATATTAGGCTTTAGGATTTATTCTCCCGATTATTTCGATTAATCGATTTAATTAGTTTTTATTAATATTAAAAATTACAAAAAAACCTAGAAAGGTTAATACATGAGGGTTTGCCCGATCCCATTGCTCATTTTGGTGAAACAGTAACATTCAATTAATTTTCTCCCCGAACCGACTATACCTATTAGTCGCATTAGACGAGAAATAATTTGGATTAATCTAATTTATTTATTAATAATAATTTAATTAGTCCTTTATTTAATTCTCTCCTCGACCCGATTAAAGCTATTAGTCGCAAAGACGAGAGATAAAAAATGGTAAAATTCTTTATTTAATTCTCTCCTTGACCCGACTAAATCTATTAGTCGCTTTAGACGAGAGATAAAAAATACATAAAATCCAAAACACATTTAATTTGCTGCCTGCGACGATCAATCTATCGATCTGAGTAACCAGCAATGCCCCTTAATCCGTTAGCTATACTGACCAAATCTATTGGTCATCGCATCTAACGGTGCCATATCAAATCAGGGTTGTACGCCCAAATCTCAAAATACACTAAACCACGACACTACGGATTTTCATCCTTTTCAATCAGGTAATTCAAAATGCCTTTCAAATCACAACTTCCAAAACTACGACAGACCATTCAAAAAGCCTTCAAACACCTCCATAATCAATTCTAAGGCGTACAATCCTGTGCCCGAACTACGTTGACTCTGATTCTCCATAAGGAGATACGTAGGCACTTGGATAACCAAGGCGAGTCCCCCTCCCTAAAATCTCAATTTTCCCCCTATTCACTTCCTTAGCTATAAAACCCAAATATTTTAGCCATAAACTGTTACCTTAGATTCAAAGCCATAGGAAAGGGTTGAGGGTGCCTAACACCTTCCCTCGACCTGATTATAATAACTTACCCCGAATCTCTAAACTGCGTAGGGTTTCCTATTTGCCCTTCAGAATAGGTGGCGACTCTAAAAGTCTAAATTTTTAGGGCAGGTTGCTACAGGAGGTTAAGGATGATGAAGATTTACAAAACATGTTTTGTAATCATGAATTTTCTGGATACGACTCGATTGAGTTGTATGTTCTGCTCCAACAACCAAACGAGAGCCAGGTCGTTGATCCCATCGAAGTAGAACAAGCTGAGGTCGATGTAATTGGTGAAGACGAAGAAGATCCAGAGTTAGCATTTGATGACATGGTGAACGATGATTCTGAAGACGGTGTTGAAGGTGTAATACCTCCAATTTCAATATACACACCGCCGTCTCACATGTCAAACGTTGACATGGCCGATGATGAACCCTCATCAGACATATTCCACAATGTCTACATGCAGTCAGATGCAACTTTAAAAGAGAAAGATAGTTTTCGTTCGAAGGATGAGTGCATGCGAGCAATAAAAAAGTTCCACATGTTACACTCTGTGGATTTTAAAGTGGACCGAACAAATGCAGAACGGTACAAAATCAAATGTACCAATACTGAGTGTTTGTTCAAGCTCACTGCTTCATACAGGTTGAGAAATGATTCATGGGTGATAGGCAAAATTTCTCAACCTCACACTTGCATCAACTCTTCTCGCTCGCAAGATCATCGTAAGTTAAGTTACGATCTGATATGTCAAGAAATCTTACCTCTCATCAACAATGAACCATCGTTAAAGGTGAGAACAATAATTTCTCACATCACTAAAGTATACAACTATACGCCCTCGTACAGGAAAGCATGGTTAGCAAAAACCAAGGCGATTGAAGGTGTGAAGGCCAACACACATACGGTTACAAGGTTTGACCGACATAACCATAATTTCATGGTCATAGAGACAATCGACCACGACGAAGGGCTACCAAGACAATAGTATAGGGTTCTACTAGAAGAACGTTGGTGCGATTGCGGCAAGTTTCAGGCATTTCGTATGCCTTGCTCCCATGTCATTGCAGCATGTGCCCATTCTCACTTAGATGCATTAGCACTCCTGTCTCCCATTTACAAGTCTGAGACCTTGCTCCACGTATACAACAATGGCTTTGCAGTGGTAGCAAAAGAGGATTATTGGCCTGCGTACGAGGGGGAAATTGTTTGGCACAACGACCAAATGCGGAGAAATAAAAAGGGTCGTCCCAAAAGCAAGCGTATCACGACTGAAATGGACGAGCTCGATAAGCTAGAAAGAAAGTGTGGTTTATGTCGCCAAGTCGGACACAATAAAAAAAATTGTCCTAATCGTGATTCGTGCAAGTGGTTCTTAGAATTGAATTTTGTATGCACACTTCTTTAAAGATCTAAACATGTCTTCTTTTCATTAAGAACATTTGTTACAACACGATCATTGTTAGAAATTAAATGACATAATGACTTAAAAACAACACATACAACGGATACAAAAAAACGCCAATAACACGACAAGTTATCTAAGATATAACAAGAACCAAAACAATGTCATCAGAACCGTGCATCATCATCATTACGTCTCTGTCTCTTTCAACTTCCTCCAACCAAGTACGAGACGTTCCAGTCGCAAGTGATATGGCAGTTCTTCTTCTCTGGATTCTTCTAATTTCTACGCCTGTTGGGATGTCGTCATCTAACCAGCGTTTCAACTCTCTCTTTAGACACTCCATGGAATGGATGTTCCAAAATTTCATTTTAATCGGCGGTTTAACGACCGAGAAAAATACATACTCATCACTTGTGAAAATCTCAGAAGCCATGATGATAAAATTTGGGAGAAAATGAGAAGATTTAGTGAGAAAGTGTGAAGAATGGTGGAGAAATGAGGTGTTATTTATAGATGAGACAGATACAAGGAGGAGCCATATGAGATGGCTCCTCCTCCTAAAAGATGAATGGAGGCGCCATTTGACATGGCTTGTTGTACTTAGTGTGCCATGTCAAATGGCACCTAGGTGTAAAAAAAAGGGATCACGCCATTTGAGATGGCGCCTTCGTGTCTACATATTCTGAAACCTGGTTATTTGCGTAATTTTTCCCGAAACGTGGTTATTTGCGTAATTTTTTTTAATACATGGTTATATAAAAAAAAATCCAAAATATCTCATGTGATTAAAATTCAACGTATAATATATCTTTTTTTTATATAATACTCAATAAAAATAAACAATTTTTCAATAATATGAAAATTTATTCTCACATTGAGAATAATATTATATCAAATTTCTCTAATTATTATTTTATATAAACTTTCCAAAAATATATCAAAATAATAATCACATTCCTGTTTCATTTGTTTTTCTCCTCTCTCACATTCATATTATAATATAATATGTATATCCAAGAATTATTTTATCTGTTTTTAATAAAAATAATTAAGTAATATCTTATAATATAAAATATCTCTATTCATTTTATTCAATACACAATGCCAAATTGAATTCTCATAATATAACTATTATATAAGCCCCCACAATAAAATATATATTCATTGCAAATTAAAAGCATCTATGTCAGTACGTTCGTATTTACATAAAATTTTGTTTATAACAAAATATTTTTAATTGCACACACTTAACTCAAATTATTAAGAGTTAATAATATAAAATTTACTTAATTGAAGTCAATATGAATCAAACACAATAACATAAATATTACCACAACTAACACACATTTTATAAATATGATAAAATATTTATCTAAATTGTATCGCATCATAAATTTTATTTATATATTTGTGACACTTTTTAAAATGGAGGAACTACATTTTCTTGCATTTAAGACATGCAAGTTTGAGCCAATAATTTATAATCCACACACTATAAATTATTTTATATAAATTTAAAAAATAAAATATGTAGAAGAAAAATATCATATTAAATGCTAGTTAGCACTTAACACTCATAGTCAACAGGAAAATTAGTAAAATTAACCACCATTGTTTCCTTAATTAATAAAAACCGTTATTTTAAAATATAAGCTCAAACAAAAATATTATAAACTATAAACTTATTGCAACAGTCTTAAAATCGTATAGAAAACTTATCTCATGATATCAAACATATATTAATATTCAAAATAATTTTTTATTGTATTATGAATCCAATAAAAACAATAAAGCTCATACCATAACTTATAAATACACAAATTTAATATGCCATAATATAAAACAGTTTTCTTTTACAACAAACATATAATGATGATGATAATAATAAGAGAAACGTTTCGTCTAATAATAATATCAATACTATTAATATCAATTAAATTGATATTTGATACATAATAACTATAATTTAATTTAGCATTTACAACTATATGGTATGTTACTATCAAATAAAAATTTAATTGAATATCCATGTTAATAATAAAATATATAAATTAATGTTATAAAATTTTAAAAGTCACGTTAAAAGAAAAACTAAACACAAACTGTAGATTAGTAAAAACAAAATAGAAAAAAAACTTTTAATTAATTTTTTATGCATTGAAAATAGATATAACAATATTGATTTTTCATATTATAGATACATAACCTTCAAATATTTTCAATTTCTTTGTAGATAAATATAAATCTATAACACCATTTATAAAAGTAGGAAATATTAGACAATAAAAAATATGAAAATTATTTTCCACAAAATTGACACCACTCGCAATCACATATCAAAATCTCTAGATTCAGTGTCATGTTTCAACAATAATAAAACATTTAAAAACGCACAATTTAATAAAAGAGTTTAAAAGGATAAAACCTGAAATGGTGCAACAACATCGATCATGAAAAGAAATTCTTTGAGTCTTATTTGTATAAGATTGGTTCACGGACCCATTCTCCATCTTTCAACAATGATTAGATAAATCCTTAAGATTGTTGTAGAATTTGATCACCCATGTAGTTTGATTCTATTTGCTTGTAATCATTGATCTTTGACCTGCAAAATAATAAACAATTATATAAACCTGAGGCGTGTAAAAACATTGTCCTTAAGGATTTATCCGCCTCATAAGCGCAAATCCCCCATGATTCAACAGGTTCTTCCCAGATTCTCATTATCAATCTGAGGTATCAGAACAACAAGAAATACTTTTTGAGATAACCGAAAGATGTAATCCAAAATAAAAGAGCAAAAAAAGAAAAGGAAGAATAAAAGAGGTTAGATTATTACGTTAAAGTATTTTATTTTTTCTACTACTTCTAAAAGTAAAAGAGTAGACATCTATATACATATAAGAGAATAATATATTTAATGACTTGGACTAAGTCAAGTCAATATTATAATAAACTCATTATGGACCACATTAATTTTTGCTTTAAATTATAAATAAAATGATAATAATAGTAATTTTCTTTTAAAATATTTTATCTTATTTTTCACTTAAAATTGAGACAAAAACTATTTAAAACTTTTGAAATATCATCAAAATTTACAACATTTCTGTCCGAAACAAATAAGGCAATGTTGGTTTGGTGTCTTGTGATTCAGTGAAAGGAGTGAATTTCTGCTGAGTTTCTTCTATAGACAACCTTGATGAAGTGCTACACAATTTTGAAGTGAGATTCTGAGAAAAAAGTGGATTATGAGATCTTGCAAATTTTTACTAACAAATTGGTTCTGATGCTGAATGCGGAAAAATGAAGTGTGAAAGAAGAAACATTTGGAAATTGGTTCCATTTTTATGCAGATGCAAAGCGCCCTTTGCAATATCTGTGGAACCAGAATGTCAAGACAGATTGTGCAATCAGCAATAGTGCTGTCTTATTTGCATCTCTTGTACTAAGCAATCCCATCAAAAGAATTTAAGATATAATCAAGTTGATAGTTACTGGTCGGTGGACATCCGTCCAAATCGTACTCCACTCTCGTATTGCTAATTATACAAATTGATAATCTTATGACAAGAAAAAATAACCATTGATCAAGATTAAAGTAAGTTTCATTGTATAACAATATGAAGTTGATCTTCTTTTTTCTTGTTTAGATATGCATTCATTATAAGCAACAAAATATGTAGCAAACTCTTTGGGCTCAAATTAAGGAGAAGTTGATTAATAGTAAATATTAAGAGAAAGCTACCCGAGATAGTTGGTCTCTTTGAAGAGTCTCCTTCATATTTGTTATGATAGTAAATATACCAATTTTGCAATTTCTTCTTTTCAACTATTGATGTAAGCATGTTTGCATTATAAACAATCTATCAGTAGTTCAGAAGAAATTAATCACATGTTAGATCACAGGAAATCACAAAATTAATGCTAGTTCGAGATTCATGGCAGAAATTGATGTGGACGATGATGTCCATATGCCAAAAATCACAATCTCATTGTTGTAATTATCCTATTCCTTATAAAGACTATAGTATGTTAATAAGACTGTAGTATGTTAAGCTGAGAAGACATATCGCAATACCAATATGCGTTCAAAATCTAAAAAAATGACATGACATCCCATAACATAAAGTATGAAGCAATCAATTATTATAACAAAAGAAGTCAATTCAAATATTATTCATACTCCTATTTGGTTTGTCTAGAATAAAAGACAAAGATCAAATTTATAATCTATTAGAGCATCTTTATTGCTGGTTCCTTGTGATAAAATTTGTTATAGCTGAAGTTATTAATAAGAAACTTGCATTGTAACAAGCATGACATGGCATTTGATAAACTAACATTTAGTTTCCGTTAGCTATTCAATACGAATATATAATATTATTATTATAAATCATTCATAGTATAACTTTTATGGGGTCAACACTAAATACAAATAAAAAATAAAAAATATGGGGGTCAAGTTTGGTTCTCTATAAATAATCACCACTAAAGTAAAAAGATTTCAAATCAACTATAAAATTTTTAAATCCTGCACATCACTTTGGATCCACAAAAGTATTTTAATTTATCTATTTAATTTACTCCCACTAAAGATGCTCATATATTAAAACAGACTACCAATATATTTGCCACGTAAAATTATTTTTGCCACATCACTCATATTAGTACGAGCACTTAGTATCTTTTAAAATTTATCTTCACTTTTCAACGCTTTCTTTTTTTAAAAACAAAATGGTATACTATTCTAGTATCATATTATTTACAATAAAAAATACTCTTATGATAAACCAATCGTTAATTTTAACATTTGATATTAAAATCTCTTTGTAAAAACTCAATTACAATATTATATATATATATATATATATATATATATATATATATATATAATTTTTTTATATATCAATAATATATTCGGGATTCAACTCATTACAATATTTTATAAGATATGAATTTAAAACCATGTATTAAATTTCTATTTGAGATCACAAGTTCAAATCCTATCAAATAAAAATATATTACTTCAAATATCATTTTTTTTTAACATTAGAATAATAAAATTTACAATTTAATAATCATATGTCATTTATATAAAACAATTTTACTTTTTTGAAAAATAATTTAATTTTACACCAATAAATAAAGTCATATCTAAAAAATTATTTTAATTATTTTAATTGCATAAAATATGAAAAATAGATTAAACACATCCGCACAACGCGGGTCATATTATAATATATCATTATTTCCACTAGATTTATTTATCCTCGCTTAATTTTATAAGAAACAGTTTTCCAACTAGTTTTTACACCAAGTTATTCAAAGCTTGTTTCCTTAGCATTCCAAATTCATTTATTTATAAACTAACTAGTAGGAAACTCCTGCTGTCCCAGGGTCTGATCGGAATTCAGATAACATATATCAATGGCTAAATTGTTAAGTATGAGATCATATTTTCAGTTGGATAACATTAATATAGTCATAACTTATAATTATTTATCAACTTTTATTTCATGTCTTTGGAATATCAAAGATAATATAACTTATTTTGCCATTCATCAATATTCACGTATTTCAATTATATATTAATAATATATACCAACTTAAAATAATTGATTCGTATTTATAATAAATTGTACAACCATTTTTATAACTTCAATTATGTAAAACAACAACAAAAGAAATAATTAAAAGATAGAGATTTATTATGTAAAACAACAACAAAAGAAATAGTTAAAAGATAGAGATTAAAATGATCAGTCAATAGCTGATATCTCATAGATACGTTCACATCTACCCGTCAATCTAGATAATTTAACAAACCTCAGTTGAATCCAAATGAGTTAATTCTAAAAAAAAATTAAATTTTTTAAATATTAGTCCATTTTTCCAAACATAAAATTTTTGACAGCTCACGTCAAATGCTTAAAAGTTTCTACTTTAATGTATATTATTATAATAATTATTACAATTAATGTATATTATTTTCTACGTTTTTATAAAGAGACAAAACTTACTTTTGATGCGGTGTTAAACTTTATATTATGTGTATTAATTAAATAAAATGATAATACATAATTGTAGAAATGTAAAAAGAATGATAAATTTATCTTTTTCATAACAAATTTATGTATTTTTATATCATAATTATCTCATGTTCTTTTATCATACACAAATATTTATATCATTTTTTAGTATAAATGATAACATTTTATCCTAAAAAAAAACACTAACATTTTTTGATAAATTGAAATTTTAATATAATTTATTATATTTTAATAGTAATTTTAATTATAGTTAATATATTACTAAAATTTTAAAAATAAAACTTAAATAAATTTAATAACAACAACCGCGTAAATTTTGAATACTAAAAGTAAAATCATATTTTAAAAAAAATATTTTTGTACATGTAAATCAGATTTCATATTAAATAATATTTACTTTTATTTATTAGATTTGAAAAAAAACCAAGTCATATTAAATTAGAAGGAGTTAAGTATTTTCTTTTTTCTTATATCATCACATAATATTATATATGATATGATTTTTCCCCTCCATGAAACTTTTTAAATAAATTCATAAAAATAATTTTTAATTATTATTCTTTGATAGCATTAACATTGCAAATATGCAGAAAAAACCATTACTTCGATTTTAAAAAATAGAGATACCATAGACAATGTTATACTACTGTGTCAAATTTAACAACCCTCTAATGTTCCTATTTTTGTGGATGCATCCGTTTCAAATTAAAATTTATGTCTTTTTCTTAATTTTGATCCCTCTATTTTAAAAACCACTATTTTAGTCTTTTTTTTTTTTAAGTTTTCTGTGCAATTTTTGTATCCCTATTTTGCAAAATTAGTCTCTATTTTTGTCTTTTTTCAACAGAAAACTCAAAAAGAGACCAAAATTGTGGTTTTAAAAATGGGGACCAAAATCGAAAAAAACACAAAATAGAGAGACCAAAATTGCAATTAAACCTAAAATCTAATATATACCTAAAAATATTAAAATCTAATATGAACCTTAAAAAATATGTCCCAATTACTAAGTTTTAATATAAAACAAAAAAAACAATTTTAAATTTTGAATCAAATTTAATACTGACAAATTAATAACTAAAAAATTACGAGATATTAAACTTTTTAGCCCCAAGTCAATTAAAATCATTGCAAATACTACCTGTCAATTAAAATAAAACATCGATCTGTTCTTTCTAATCCCTATTAGGATGTTAGGATTCAACAAAACAATAGGGGATATTAGGATTTAAAACACAATAAGTCCTATTAGGATTAGGATGTTAGGGACACAATAAGGCCCTAAAATGATTATAAATTTTGAACGTAGGTTGTAAATCTGGCAGAACTGAGAAATACTATACAGAGTAATACCTTTTACCTTTTAGACGGATGTTAGTAATCTTTACTTTTAGAAACATCAGTGGTTTATACAACTTGTAATAAATTCTTAGTTGCATTAAACAATTATAAAGGTTTTATTTTCAAGTTGGTGCAGTGACTACTTTTCTGCCTATTTCAGTAAACTTCTAATCAAATGGCTTTTATTTGGGTAGTGTGTTTTTCGGTAATTTGTCGATATCGATATCTTTTACTGTAATTATTTGGAGTGTGACTTGTACTATATGCAAAAAAAAAAATGAATATATGAATGCTTAATTCCATGAAGCTATATGGTTGAATCTCCTTTCATTATTTTATGAATATATGAATGCTTAATTCCATGAAGCTATATGGTTGAATATGGTTGAATCTCCTTTCATTATTTTTTCTTTACAATCTTGTATGGTGTCAATTGACAGCATCAACGACCATAGCAAGCACCAAAGACCATTTATGGTACCTGTTATGGATGAACTTTGCACGGGAGGTGAATGCATTCCTGCAAGAGAATTTGTTCAGAACAGTGAATGGTAAAGAATGTTACAGGATATTCTGGATTGCTCTAATGTTTTTTTTTTTTTGAAATCAAGAAATATATTAAACTCAACAACTGGATTACAAAAGCAAACAATCCCTCAAAGAAAAGTACATACCGATTGTTTTCTAGCTTAAGTAAAACAATGGGTTATTGCTAAACTCGTAGAAATTACAATTGGGATGAGTAATTTTCCCGATAAAAGACCACCTCCAAATAAGAGCTTTACAATTCCACACCACATCTCTAGAATTCCAAGATGTATCGTTAAACACAACATCATTCTTATGCAACCAAATACTCCAAATAATAGCTAGCCACATAACTCCTTCTTTTCCTCTTTTAACTTTCTTAACTCTACAAAAGGAACTCCAATACAAAAAACTCTCCTTAAAATCAAGGAAGTTAGTGTAACCCAATCCAATCCACTCCGACATTTCCATCCAAATAGTAGCGGTGTTACGGCAAAGCAAAAAGGAGTGTTGCAAAGACTCCGAAAAAATGTTACAAGTAACACAATCTAAATTCGAAGAAGAATTAAGAATACCTCGATGCAAGAGAGCGTCTTTGGTAGGAACTTTGTTGAGGAAACTTCTCCAATCGAAAGCTTTAACCTTTAAAGGAACATCAACCTTCCATAAAGCTACAAAAGCGGAATCAAAGCAATTTGCCAGTCCAAAAGGGATATAATTCCTACACAATAAATTGTAACAAGACGAAACCGAAAAGACTCCATCGTCATGTTCCCTCCAAACAGCCCCGTCCGGTTGGTTAACCGAGACGACAACATCATTCAAAAGCCGAGCCAACTCCGGCAAACTAGCTGCCAGCACCGAAGGGTAAGAGTCAGCGGCCGAAAAAACAGACCCGGGGGCTGCTGCCACCCCGAAAACAGTAGGCAAAGATATGCCTAGATCACCCCAAAACCATCTTCCATCTATCCAACCTCCCATAGCTCCAATAGAGGCATCTTGCAAATGAGAAATGTTATATAGAAAAGGAAAGATATCCTTTAAAATACCCTTTTCCAACCAATGAGCATGCCAAAAAGAAATTGAGTGGCCATTACCTACAAAAAATTTACAATTGTTAGCAAAAAAAATCTACCGGTATTTTCTTCTCCAAAGAGCCAATATCCGCCCACCACACCGAGCTTAACCGATCCTTTGGTTTGTTCTTGACACCATAAAAAGCCCTTAGATTCACATCCTCATACCTCGCCTTCAACACACGATACCACAAAGAATTAGAAGCCCCTAGAATTCTCCAATTCCATTTCAATAGAAGTGCATTATTGAAGTCTTCCAACCTTCTAAATCCAAGCCCCCCTTCTCTACCGGTAAGCATAAGTTATTCCAACTCACCCAATGAATTTTCCTTTTCTCCTCCGAACCTCCCCAAAGGAAATTGCTTTGTATTTTATTAAGATGATCCACCACTTCCTTTGGAGCTTTGTAGAATGAGAGAGTAAAAATCGCCAAGCTACTCAAAACCGATTTAAGAAGAGTAATCCTACCTCCAAAACTAAGCCACCGACCTTTCCACGAAAATAATCTCCTCCTAACATTATCCAAGAGAGGCTTCCAAGAGGAAATTCTTCTCGGATTTATTCCTACATAAATACCGAGGAATTTGAACTCCTTATCTTCCACCCTACAATCAAGGAAATTGGTTGCCACATCCATAAAGTGGGAATTGATATTAAAACCGATCAATTTACTCTTATGGAAATTAATCCCCAAACCCGAGACCATTTCAAAACCCCTTAACACCGCTTTAATAGCCCAAAGATGGTTCCAACTCCCATCTCCTATTAAGAGGGTGTCATCCGCAAATTGGAGAATATCAACAAAACATCTCCCATTTACATTAATCCCTACAAAATCACCATTCTCGACCGCTTTACCAACCATAGCCTTTAAGCGTTCCGCCACAATAACAAAGAGAAACGGGGATAAAGGATCACCTTGCCTTAAACCCCTCTCCACCTCAAATTCTCTAGTAGGGCTACCATTAACAAGGACCGACATTTTACTCGAAAAAACCAAAGACTCCATCCACTTCATCCACATATTCCCAAAACCCATCCTCCTCATCATAAACCTAATGAAATTCCAACTCACTTTGTCGTAGGCTTTCTCAAAGTCGACTTTGAAAAGGAGACAATCTTTGCCTACCTTATTAACATAGTCAACAAGTTCGTTAGCAATTAAAACTCCATCTAACATTTGTCTACCCGGAACAAAGGCGCTTTGACTATCAGAAATGATAGAGGAAAGAACCTTCTTAATTCTACAAGCCAAGAGTTTAGACACAATCTTGTAAATGCATCCAACTAAACAAATCGGACGATAGTCATCTAAACCAATAGGATTGTCCTTCTTAGGAATTAAAGTGAGAAAAGAAGAAGTAATAGATTTGGATAAAACTGCCCCGGAATAGAAATCATTGAAACACGAAACAACATCTTCTTTTAAAAAAGACCAACAATTCTTTAAGAAAAGAAGAGAAATACCATCCAGTCCCATACTTTTGGTGCCATCACAACTCCACACCGCCCCTTTTATCTCCTCAATGGAAAAAGGAACCTCAATAGATCGTCTTTCTTCCTCGCTCAAAGAATTAACAAAAACCCCATCTAGCAAAGGTCTATCAAAACAATTCTCCTTGAATTTTCCTTCAAAATGCCCTTTCACCGCTTCCTTAACCCCTTCCACCGAATTGACAAACCCTCCACTAGTGACTAAAGAACTTATATGATTTCTTCTCCTCCTTTCCTTCACGACCATATGAAAAAATTTGCTATTAGAATCTCCATCATTTAACCACTTTAACCTCGATTTTTGAATCAACATGTTCTCCTTTAGTTTTAAGTTAAACCATATTTTCTTGGACGCCTTTATCTTGTCCAAATAAACATCCTCCTCCCACTCCTCCCTATCATCCGAATCATTCAACACACGCACCCCATCATCAACCTCCAAATCAATCTTCCCAAAAATATTTTTAGCCCACCATCTCAATCTATCTTTTAATAAGCGAAATTTCTCTTTCAAAACAAAGTCACCTCTACCATACACCTTCAAGTTCTTCCATTCCTCCTCCACAAACGAAAAGAAACTCTTATCGGAAAACCATTCGTTGTTGAATTTGAAAGGTTTTGGACCCCAATCCTCTTTGTCAACCACCAACCACACCGGGCAATGATCGGATACGTCCCTATCTCCTATCAATTGGCCCACAACACCCCAAGATGAGACTATATTGTTAGAAACAAGAAACCTATCAATCCTACTCTTTGATTTTCCGTCCCCGCTAAACCAACTAAACCTCTTCCCTTTACACGGCACATCCACCAAACCGCTATCCTCAATGAAATCCGAGAAATCCCTCCATTCCGAATTGCTACTCCTAAAAGAAAGGCCAACTCTCTCACCCCGCTTCTTCACCGCATTAAAATCTCCTCCCAAAATCCATTCCCCATCTTGAAAAAGATTTTTCAATTCTAACAACCGAGACCATAATTGACGTTTCAAAGGAAGATAGCAAGAAGAATAAATGTTAACTATGTAGAAGATACCTCCTTTCCAAGACACCTTTGAGCCAAGGTAACCTGGACCTCGAAAGCTAGCTAGAACAGTGACCGTCCGAGAATTCCAAATTGACAATAGCCCCCCTGCATAACCATCAGCTTCAGCAAAGGAAAACTCCATGTCGTTCATACCCCACAAACTCCTCGCTACAGCATCAGTAACAACATTAAGTTTAGTTTCTTGTATAAGGAAAAAATCTGCCCTGCCTTTAGATATAATAGACTTGATTCTCTTTCGTTTAACCGAACTTCCACCTCCCCTAATATTGAAGCTCCCAATAATCATTTGAAACATATCAGTTGCGCCTTCCTCCCCTTCATTGCCCCCGACCCCCCATCCTGCAGCCCCTCAAATTTCTTCTGCCAATCGCTCCTGGGAATTCTCGATCCGACCCCAATTTTGGCAATAGCGTCACATAATTTTGTGTCGCAAACAGGACCAAAGTTGGAGAGAGTTCTGAGATTGCACCTAGCTATGTCTGAATCATCTGGTTGGTTGATGTTGAAGGAAGAAGAACCCGCTCCGGTTCTAATGGTAACAGGAGAAGAGATGCGTTGAACACAATTCTTCACGATTAAAGATAAAATTGGGCTTTCTTCAATTTCATCAGACTGGCCCAGCTTCAAACATAAGGACTTTTTGTTTTTTAATTTCTTAATGGGCCTAAATTTCTCATGCCCCCACCACATTTGCCATAATTTTAATAATAGTAATATTAATAATACATTTAAATATTAAGTATGCTAAATATTAGGAATAAATTTCTCTCACGGCCCCCACTTAATTAATAATGATTCAATTTCTAACTATGATATCTATATGTCACGTCTCTATTTTTATTTTAAATAATTGTTTCCATATATTAAATAAAATAAAGTAAAACTAACTCTTCTTTTTCTATTCTATTAATTTTCCTTGTTTTCCTATTCCTATTAATTTTCCTTATTTTTCTATTCCTATTAATTTTTCTTGACTCTTTTCAAACACAAACAATTTACTTTAGTATTCCTCCCTCTCTCTCAAAGTGCTTCTCTATTACTATTTCCTTTTTCATTGTTGATCTATTTAAAGGTAAACTTTTTTTTATAAATTTTATGAGTTTTATAATTTATTTTTATTATTATGATAAGAGTGAAAATATATTATTACCTTATTGAGTTTGAGATTGTGTTAATGGTGGAAAATTTATTAGAGTTTTTCTAGTTCTTATTTGAAATTGTTGTGTGTATCAACTTTATACTATTAGTATGAATTGATTTTGAATATAATTTTAATTGTGCTATTTCTTCCTTTTTTTATATAGTTTTTAGTAATAAGTAATGGAAAAGTATTTCAAAAGAAAATCAACAGAGCAATCATCAACTTCTAATCCTCAAACACTTAATGAAAGTGAAAGCATCAAATCGGGCCCCCCTTTGAAAAAAAGATTTTTAGAGTTTGAATCGGGTCACCACACAAGTTATACTTGATGATCTTGGAGATGATTTATTTGCTATTTTAATTGATGAATCTCGTGATATATCAGTGAAAGAGCAAATGGTTGTGGTTATACGTTATGTGAATAATGAAGGGAAAGTTATTGAGCATTTTCTTGGTGTTGTTCATGTTTCAAATACTAATTCTCTAACACTGAAATTGGCTTTGGAGTTATTATTCGCAAAATATGGATTAAGTTTGTCAAGGATACGTGGACAAGGATATGATGGAGCAAGTAATATGCAAGGTGAATACAATGGTCTAAAAAGCTTGATATTAAAAGAGAATAGTTCTGCATTTTTTATTCATTGTTTTGCCCATCAACTCCAATTAGCTCTTGTGACATTAGCAAAAAAACATTCTAAAATTTCTCTATTTTTTAATTTGGTTGCTAATTTGTCTAATGTTGTTGGAGCATCATGTAAGCGCCGAGATATTCTTCGTGAAAGTCAAGCTACAAAGGTGAAAGAAGCATTGCAACAAGGAGAAATCTCTAGTGGGCGTGGCTTGAATCAAGAAATTACAATTAAGAAGGCGGGGGAAACAAGATGGAGCTCACATTATGGTACATTACTTAGTATAGTTTCTCTATTCTCTTCTATGATTGATGTGTTAGAAATGGTTGAGGAAGATAGTAGTGATTTAGATAAAAAAAAGGTGAAGCACTAATTCTAATGAATTATATGCAATCTTTTGAATTTATTTTCATCTTGCACTTGATGAAAAATGTTTTAGGAATTACACATGATTTATCTTAAGCATTACAAAGAAGTGATCAAGATATTGTAAATGCTATGAAGTTAGTAAGAGTATCCAAAATAAGACTGCAAGATATTAGAGATAATGGTTGGGATTCTTTGTTGAATGATGTTTCATTATTTTGCGAACATAATGATATTGACATTCCAAACATGGGTGACACTTTTCAACTAGCACAAAAAAAAGTCTAAGAGAAAAATGGAGAAAGTATCTAATTTACATCATTTTCAAGTTCAATTGTTTTATGAAGTGATCGATCGACAACTTCAAGAGTTGAATAATCGTTTTACAGAAGTGAATACTGATCTGCTCCTTTGTGTATCATGTTTAAGCCCAAGAAGTTCATTTTCTGCGTTTGATAAGGAGAGGTTGATTCGTTTAGCTCAGTTTTATCCTTCAGAGTTTTCTCAAGTTGAATTATTGGCACTAGATTATCAGCTTGAAAACTATTTCTTAGATGTATGCTCTGACAATGAATTTTCAGAATTAGAGGGGATTAGTGATCTTTCTATCAAGCTCATAGAGACCAAAAAACATGTTGTCTACCCACTGGTTTATTTGCTCTTAAAGTTATATCTACTATTACCGGTGGCAACTGCGACAGCTGAAAGAGCTTTCTCTCCTATGAATATTATCAAGAATCAGATGCGAAATCGCATGGGTGATGAATGGTTAAATGATTGTTTAGTTACTTACATTGAAAGAGATATTTTTGTTGATGTTGAAAATGAGAAAATCATTCAACATTTTCAAAATATGAAAATCGTAGAGAACAATTATGATGTAAATTTATATTTTTGAAAATCAAATGTTTTATTTATTGATTTATATATATATATATATATATATATATATATATATATATATATATATATATATATATATATATATATATATATATATATTTACATTTATATTGACTCCACTACTCAAAATTCCTGGCTCCGTCTGTGCTTTAGAGGAATCACCATGACAATAATGATGACAATGATAGGCATGTCACATTTAGTGAGTCAAAGAATAACTTACTGTTTACACGATATCAAGTACATGAGGCTAATTGAATTTTCAATCACCAAGAATGAAAAACCATCACAAAAAAATTACTGCGTATGTTTGCACATGACACCAACCTAGTATTTATTCTCATTATTTTGTTTACTATGTCATGATTATTGGTTTGTAGATCCACAGCCTAGGAAAATTCAAGTAATGACAAAATTTACAAAGGATTGGGAGGGAAAGATTTTATCTACAGCTTCGTAGCTATTGTGTTCCCAAGTGTTCTAACTAGTACTAATGTTCGCCTCAGACAAAGTGCAGCTGTAAGATTTCATTTCATAAGTTGACAAACCTGACATTCGCTGTAGGACATGGAAGAGCAGTACCGACTAAGCGATAGTGCAGTACCATAATATCCCTTCTGGAAACAAGGGTAAAACTACAGTTTCTGGACGAGCACGGCTAGGAACTTGCAGGATTAATCTTCCCATCTTGGCGGAGCCTCGTCAATTCCTCACCATTCAATGTTTTCTTCTTTTTAAGAAGCTCCTACTTTGAAGAAGATCACTCCGCCTTGTTATCGACGAAGTCAAAAAGAAAATGAATTGTGTGGTTTGTTTACCAAAACCTGTTTTTAAAGCAGCCCAATTGAAGGGTTTTGTGTTACCATATGTAGGAGAACCACCTGAGGAGTGGCCCCACTCATCTCCATGTTCAAAATAGCTAACTCCTAATAATCCAAGGTTCTTCACTGACCCAATACCATTAGGAAAATTATTCCTAACAATTCTCGCATAAGGGTCCAAAACAACGTACTCAGCATAACTCGCTGTTAGCTCCTCTAAAGCGATAACCATAGTCACAAAAGTCTATTGATATAAAGATCAAGATTAAGCTCCAAAGAAGGATTCTCCACGCCAGTGTCATCATAGAAACACAATACCACACCCTCTGCATGCATTGAAAACACAGCAAAATTGATAGGCCCGTCAGGGAAAAAAGAGACCTCCAATGGAGACGGGTGACCCTTAAGAAAATCAACAGGCACGCAGAAATTTCTTTTCATATGAATTTTGATTTCTAATACAGATGTTGTACCCCAAAATTTGTCCACACTTTTCAAAAATTCAAAATTCTTTTCAAAATTGGATTTTTATAAAATATTGGGTTCATTTACATTGACATCCTGAATTTTATAAATATTCGATTTAAAGTCTATTTTAAAATATAATAGTTTACTATTAAATTATTTATATTTTAATAAATAGCAAAATACTGGCCGATGCTTCAGATGCTTTCAATTGGCCTTTTATTTTGAACAAATAACATAGCACTAATGGTAAGGAGGTAAAGTTTGCAAGAACAAGGTACCGGGTTCTAATCCCATTATTTACATTTTTCCTTTTATTTGTTTCTAACTTTATTTTATTCAAAAAATCACAAAAGTACTTTTTTTTATCAATTTAGAATTAATTTTCTTTTTTTTCCTTTTTATTTTATCATAAAAATATCAAAAACAATAAAAAGAATTTATTATTATTACTTCTTTTGTAAATATTGGTTTTTTTAATCTTGCATTATCATTATGTTATTATTTAAAAAATGTATATATATGTATTAGCTAATTATCTTTTAAATATTAGGTTATTCACTACAAGAAAACTGCGTTATAGCGTCGGCCAAAAACCCTCGCTAACTGGGAAACAACCGACGCTACTATGTGTTAGCGTCGGTTTAGCGTCGGTTCCCAGCAGACACCCTAAACGTGGAAGCAAAGCATAGAGACGAGCCTTCGCTAAGATAGCGTCGGTTTCGGAAAACGCTAGAGCGACGCTACCTTAGCGAACCGACGCTAGCTATACTAATTTATCAACGTAGCGTCGGTCTTTTTCCGACGGTAACGTTAACATATTGGGTTAGAAGCAACGCTAAAACATTCTCTTCAATGCGTTAGCGTCAGTTATGAGAGACACTAATTTTGGCTTAACTGCTGTAGCGTCGGCTTTGTTGAATGCTACATCCCTTTAATAAATTACATTTTAGCGTCGGTGATGGTGGACGCTAATATCTATGATCGGGTATTAGCGTCGGTAATAGCCGACACTATTTTTAAAAATTTTATTTAAACCATTTCAACATCAAATTTATTTGGCACATGAAAATTTTCAAAACCTGTTTAAAATTTCAAACTATTCTTTCTTATATTATTATCACATTACAATTTCAACACAAGATAAACAAACTTATGCAAATCCACAATATTGCTCCATTAATTTAGATGTCAAAGTTATACATCAAAATATTGACACAATGTACCAAACTTGTGCCCATCCAGAGTATTGCTACATAAATAGTTACATCAAAATATTGGCACAATACACCAAACTTGTGCCCATCCACAGTATTGCTACATAAATAGTTACATCAAAATACCAACACATGTACAAAATATCAAACTTGTGAAAATCCACAATAATTTGAACAAGTTCTAAAACTAGATAAGACAATGTATATGTCTCAACATCCATCACTCATTTCCTCTAGATCCAATGAATCATTATCATCATCATCGTAATGGCCATGAGAAGGACCCGTCTGACGCGACTGCAAAGCCCACAGCTGTTTCTGAAATTCTTCAAATTGCCTTTTCAAATCTGCTGTCTCGGCTATAGCTTTCTCTGCACGTGCATTAGCTATAGCCACAGAAATCTACACAATTTCTACACCAATTAAACGAAAAATAATTAAAACAGAGTGATTGAAATTATATGCAGCAAAATAAATTATAGGAACCGATATAACATAGCATAGCATTGGACCATAACAGAAGCAAGTTCTTTTGCATATATAACCATGATCATAGATAAACCAATTCAATTGCCACATAAAAACATTGTAGATAAATCAATACATGAATGAAAATTTGGAAACAGATTCAATTCATTCACAACATATAACTTCAATACTGGAACAAAACACAATATATAACTTATAACTAAGCATCAATATCTTCAAAACACAATATATTGCAACAATAATAAAACAAAAACTACAACTAATCTACCATGGCCTAATATAAACTAAAACTGCAACTAATCTACATCATTGTTCTCTCCATCTTGAATCATTGGATCATTTGTCACTACTACTGGATCGACCACATCAATTAATCCTTCATCGGCTAAACCACGTATTTGTTCAAGTTCTGTAATAGGTACAACTGGTGACATTTCATCGGATTGATAAGGAATTTCATCATTGGTGTTATCTATCTCCACATAACCCCTTGGTTTAGTGGTGATTGCAGCACACCATCCACGCATGTTTCTACACATATCTGGATATGGGACATAATACACTTGTTTTGCTTCTTGTGCAAGAATGAACGGATCATATTGACGATATCGCTTATTCATCTTAATGTCAACAATATTGTACACCTTATTAACTCTTGTGCCACTATTACTCGTTGGATCAAACCAAGCACAGTAAAATAGGGAAATCTTGTTGCTAAAGCCTTAGTATTCCAATTGAAGGATACGTTGGATGATACCATAAAAATCATCTTCTCCTCCATTTGTAATTCCTTTAACATGTACCCCACAATTAGTAGTCTTTTTACCATGACTCCATTCTTCAGTGTGAAACTTGTACCCATTAACAAAGTAGATGTGCCATGATGTTGCCTTAGGATTAGGACTGAATGCTAATGCCTTCACGTATGGACTAGGTGTTCCATTTCTCTCATCATTCACCTAAGAAAAATATACATATAACCTTAGATAGCTACATTACATTGGAAAACTACATCAATGTGATAAGTACACTTACATATTCCTTTAGCCATGAAGGAAATTGCTCGTGTATAAGACCAGAAGCATCGTCCTCATTGATACGATGATATTGCATGAACAATCTGACACCGAATATAAAATTTATAAAGTATTAATACACAATGGTTGAGAACAAAGTAGTTGTTTTATAAAATGTACTTACTCGAGGTACGGTTTAACCTCATCACAATTGATTAGGACGTGCATGTGAGCAGATTCCCATTCTTTATCAAGCACCCAATAGTCTCGAGGCTTTCCACTAGGACGACCACATTTGTTAAAAACAGAAAGTGTTTGTTGGACATTCTCATGATATGATCCAGGATCGTTTCTAGAACTTGTACTTGGCAACAAACTAACGGTCTTGAAATAGTGAGAGCAAAAATAAGTAGTTTCACGATGCAGGTAGGCAGTGCATATTGAACCTTCAACCCTGGCTTTATTTTTCACTGAACGCTTGTAGTCTCCCATCAATCTAAAGAGAGAAATTGTTAAAAGATGATATTTCATTACAGTAATCTACAAAAATTACACATTATTTACCTTTCAAATGGATACATCCAACGATATTGTACAGGACCACCAAGGATTGCTTCATTAGGCAGGTGAATTGGGAGATGTTCCATCGAGTCAAAGAAACCTGGTGGAAAAATTCTTTCTAGCTTGCATATGATGATGGGAATGTTCTGCTCCAACCTAACAAGGTCTTCCAACTTCAATGTATTACAACACAAGTCTTTAAAAAATCGACTTAACTCAGTTAGCGGCTTCCATATCTCACTAGGCAAGGAACGAAAAGCAATTGGAAGCAAACACTCCATGAATACATGACAGTCATGGGATTTCATCCCCTTCATCCTACCCTTGGTGACTGATCGGTAAAATAGCAAGTGTACTATTTTGCCTCTGCAGTAATAAAGGGAAAATTCCCCGAATATCGATCTCAAGGACTGCGTGAGATTATAGAGTTAGTCGCACTTCAATTAAACAAAAAGCCTTGGGGTTTTGGTTTTTGTGATTACAAATTAAATTGCAAATAAACTTAAAAGGGTTTAATTGGCCAAATATGAGTAACATGCCAGGGTAGGTGTGTGCATTAACATGTAACAATTCTGAACCCTTATTTCATTAACAAAGTTCAACTTATCAATTACCGGTTCTTAAGGGTATTTGCTCCTAAGTCCTTAGTGGGCAAACTTTTGAACATTGAAATCCTAATCCCAAAGTCCTTCGAAATTAGTGATCAAATCAAATATTATTATAATCAAGAACAATCCGGTTACTATAGGGTATCCCTAGTCCTAGGTGATATCTACTATAATATAATGGTATAAAAACCCTAACAATGGAGGTCAATCCTAATTGTCAGTCATAAATCAATCCAGTTGGTCCGACGAGGAAAGCATTAAAAACCTTATACCATTAAATTGAATGTAAAAGAGAAACATGTTATTGAAATTCGGAATTCAAAATCATCACAAATGTTAATCAGGGACACCCCCCTAGCATTGGGGGGTTTAGCTACTCATATCATCCAAAGAAATTACAAAGATATCAAATAAAGACATTACAATAGAGATGATGAACTTTGATCTTCAATGGCTTCCGCTCATGAGAGTTCTCCGTTCTTCTCCAATTGCATAGGCTTCTTCTCTCAATCCTCTAATTCTTCGTGTGGCCAAAAAGATCCCTAATTCATCTTGGAAACCCTCCTAAATAGTGCAGACTCACTTAAGTTGGTTGGAAATTCCAAAAACACCCCTGCAGGCCAACCACTGAACTAAATAATAAAAATCACTGAAATCAGCGTCATCACCCAACACGGGCCGTGTTGTGCAACACGGGCACCCGTGTTGGTCCCCTGGAATATTTATTTTTTACACTTGGTCCCAGACTTAGCAACACGGGTCGTGTTGAGCAACACGGGTACCCGTGTTGCACCACTGTTTTCCTCTCTTCTCAAACTTTGCTCCTAGCGCTCTTCCTGACACGGCCCGTGTTGAGCAACACGGCCACCCGTGTCAGGCCTCCTGTAGCATGTTTTTGAAATTCCTTCAAAACTTCTGAGTTTCGCACTGATTTACTCCGGTTTCTCCATATGAACCTGAAAACATTAAAACATACAACCAAAGCATAAAATGACGAATAAAGAAATAAAACACTCAATAACAAAACTTAAACATACTTAAAAACAACGATAAAAATATGTGTGAAAACCACTGATCAAACTCCCCCAAACTTAAACCATTGCTTGACCTCAAGCAACAATTACAAAAGTTAATGACCTTCAAAGCACACGGTGTTCATACGTGAGATATCTGTCTGTATTGATCAAGAAACAGTGATTTGGCATTCACATGACGCGACGAGTTTTGTTACCACATTAATCCTCAAGCTCCCGTTTCGGATACCTCTCCAACTATGCTTTGCACTTAAGTCTCTTTCCGATTTTCCTCCTCTTTCATTCGGACAATCATATTAAGGCACTGCATTTCTTATAATAATCATCACCTGCATGAGACGGATCAAGTCTTCTTATTATTTTTTTCTGGCACCAAACTAGCAGCATTGGCTACTTTTTATTACCGATGAAATTTTCAAACCTTGCAGTTATATATTGTCCTTTTGGACGACGTTTGGGGATCAATCTCCTTTGGGCTGAATAATCGGGTGAGGATTACCCAACTTAGCGAGCCGATTGCCTTTTACCGCCTTTTCATCATTTGGTACCAACTTTATATCTCTTTTTTTTTCTCAACCAGCCATCATGCAAGTGAATCCGAATTATGCCAGACTGTATCAATAAACTACTCGAGAAGTACTTCTCAGGAGACAAGTACTATGGTGCAAATCTACACGTTAGACTCGTATCTCTTTCAGGGAACCAGGGGTGCTTAAACAAACCTCTTGTCACATTATTCCGCACTTCCTGTCCTCAAACAATCCCCGCTTCATCTCTATATACTATTCCCGATCGCTCTTTAGGATCAAAACTTCTTCAACAAAAATTTAAAATTTCGGTAAAAATTTGGGCAGAATTCACTTTATGGTTTCACATCATACCAATAACATAAAACTAACATAAAAATAAAATGCAAAGAGAAGAGCCTCCCCCAAACTTGAACTAAACATTGACCTCAATGTTTCAGAACGAGTTCGAGAGAGGTGACTCACAGAGGGTATCGCACTCTAATGATCATTTCCAAGCTTTCACCAGAGACGTCCTCTTTTATTTTCTGAAAATAAAATAAACAAACAGAGAAATTAATTATTAAAACCGTGGGTTGCCTCCCACGAAGCGCTTCGTTTAACGTCGCATGGCTCGACGGTCCATTACCCTTTATTATGGAGGGTATTTCCTTTTCCAAACCTTGTTGCTTGTCACTTTCGCAACCACTAACTCATGAAGACGAAAAGCATTCACCGCTTTTCTCTTTAATTTACTTCCCACATTCTTCTTCTTTCCTTGCTCTTTCTCCTCCACCTTCTTCTTGACTTCCTTAGCTTTCTTAAGATTTTTGACAACTACATAAGATGGTTCCACCCGGGAGGCTATGCTTGACACTTTTTCTTGGAGCTGTTTAGACTTCTTGTTATTTTCCTCACTTTCTGTCATACCATCAGAAGTTTGATCATTCACAACCGCCCTCTGTCTTTTGACTCCTAACATCTTCAACGTTACCTCTTCATCAAAAGATTTCAGCGTCAGCGTTCCTTTTTCAATGTCGAGGTTGCAGCGGCCTGTCGACAAAAATGGCCTCCCAAGAAGGATAGGAGTTTCTTCGTCTTCCGGAATGTCCATGATGTGGAAGTCAACAGGGAATACAAATTTATCAACTTCCACTAGTACATCTTCAGCTACCCCATATGATTTCTTAATGGTGTGATCGGCAAACCTTAACTGGGTCTTACTTTCACTAATCTTTTCCAACTCAAGCTTTTTGAAAATGGACAAAGGCATTAAACTCACACTAGACCCAGAATCGAGGAGTACCTTTTTAAATGCTATATTCTTGATAGTGCATGGTATCGCCACCGCCCCAGGGTCTTTCCTCTTTATTGGGATCTTTCTTGCTGTCGAGACTATACCACACTTCTCGGTTGCAATTTTTGGCTCTCCTCCTAGTGATCTCTTTTTCGCCAACACCTCCTTCATAAATTTTTTATACAAGGGCATGTGTTCAAGTGCTTCAAAGAATGGTAGATTTACCTCTAACTTTTTGAACAATTTTGTAAACTTTTCAAAGTCTTTCTCTCTTGAAACCTTCTTTGTCACTCTGGAGGGGAAAGGTAGTTTTATCACCGGTTCAACGTCTTTCTTATTTTTTTCTTCAATTGGTTTAACCGGTGGTACCCCAACTTCTGGCTCTTTTGGATTCTCTCTTATTTCCAGATCCACCTCTATTACCATGGGGTCATCTATTTCCTCTTTCTCTTTTTCTTTTTCAGATTCTGCTACTCTCCTACTTCTTGTAGTAACAGCATTAATCTTCTCTTGGTCTTTCGGATTTTTCACAGTTGAGCTCGGAAGGGTACCTTGTGCCTGTAGAGTGAGATGTTGTGCTATCTGCCCCACTTGAACTTCCAGATTTTTAATTGAGGCCGAAGTGTTTCTGTGGTTGTTTCTTGTTTCTTCTTGGAACTGAGAACACTGCCCAGCTAATCTTTCAATTGCCACTTCCCACTCTGCCTTCTGGGTACCTTGTTGTTGTTGATCTTTCCAAGCAAAATTTGGATGATTCTTCCACCCTGGATTATAGGTGTTAGAATACGGGTTGTTTTGCCTTAGGAATTTAATTTCTTCAATCTGCTTGGGAGTAGCGAAACAGTACACCGTTTGGTGTGGGCCATTACAGATTTCACAGCTGACAGGTTGAGCTTGTTGAACTTGGGCCACCTGTTGTTTACCTATATTCATAGCCTTCAATTTCTTTTCAACTTCTGCGGCTATCGCATCTTCAACCCGAGTTTTAGAAGTCTCCAGCTTGAGATCAATGATTCCTTCCGGTTTGCTAGCACACCTGTCATACAATTCCAAATGCTCATTTGCAGCTATTGCTTCAATGATTTTGATGATTCCTGAGGCTGTTGTGAAATTTGTCGAGCCTCCAGCTGCTGTATCAATTAACTGCTTTGTTTTGATTCTGAGCCCATTGACAAATACTTGCATCTGTTCAGTCTTGTCCATGTTGTGAGTGGGACATGCCACTAGAATTCTTTTGAATCTTTTGTAGGCATCTCCTAAGGGCTCACCCTCCTGCTGCTTGAAATTTAGAATGTCATACCTCTTCCTTATAAATACCGAAGCTGGAAAATACTCATTTAAGAAAGCTTTTTCCATCTCTTCCCATGATGTAATGCTGCCCGCTGGAAGGGAATAAAACCACTCTTCTGCTTCTTCTGCCAAGGTGAATGGAAACATTCTCAGCTTCTTGGCCTCTTCTGTATGACCTTCGATTTTTAAAGTTGTACTCATGGTCAGAAACCTCTGTAAGTGCTTGTTTGCATCTTCATTAACCTTTCCGGTGAAAGGCTTTCTTTCGAGCTGAGTGATGGTGCTTGGGTGCAATTGAAAATTAGGGACATTCACCGGTTGGTTGATAATTGTTTGTCTTCCCCCCGGTGTATTTGCAACTCCATAGTCTCCGAGGAGTCTCTCCGGTGGTGGTACCTCGCCCATGACTTCTTCTTCACTTTCAGAACCTGAATGAACTGTCACAACTTCGTCTTCGGATTCCAGTTTAGCTTGATGAGCTTGTCTGCGCCTGGCGTGAAAAGTCCTTTCAATTTCTGCGTCAAAAAGAAATTCTGCTGAGGCCTTGCCTCGCATAAACAGATTAGACAATTATTAGAATGAGGAAAAAAAATAATATAAATTTTTTTTATTTTTTTATATTTTTTTTTTTTGAAAATAAAATTTTAGTCGCAGAGCAACAAAATTCTAATTGAAATAAAACTAAAACTCTACAATTTTCGGCAGTCCCCGGCAACGGCGCCAAAAACTTGATCGGTAAAATAGCAAGTGTACTATTTTGCCTCTGCAGTAATAAAGGGAAAATTCCCCGAATATCGATCTCAAGGACTGCGTGAGATTATAGAGTTAGTCGCACTTCAATTAAACAAAAAGCCTTGGGGTTTTGGTTTTTGTGATTACAAATTAAATTGCAAATAAACTTAAAAGGGTTTAATTGGCCAAATATGAGTAACATGCCAGGGTAGGTGTGTGCATTAACATGTAACAATTCTGAACCCTTATTTCATTAACAAAGTTCAACTTATCAATTACCGGTTCTTAAGGGTATTTGCTCCTAAGTCCTTAGTGGGCAAACTTTTGAACATTGAAATCCTAATCCCAAAGTCCTTCGAAATTAGTGATCAAATCAAATATTATTATAATCAAGAACAATCCGGTTACTATAGGGTATCCCTAGTCCTAGGTGATATCTACTATAATATAATGGTATAAAAACCCTAACAATGGAGGTCAATCCTAATTGTCAGTCATAAATCAATCCAGTTGGTCCGACGAGGAAAGCATTAAAAACCTTATACCATTAAATTGAATGTAAAAGAGAAACATGTTATTGAAATTCGGAATTCAAAATCATCACAAATGTTAATCAGGGACACCCCCCTAGCATTGGGGGGTTTAGCTACTCATATCATCCAAAGAAATTACAAAGATATCAAATAAAGACATTACAATAGAGATGATGAACTTTGATCTTCAATGGCTTCCGCTCATGAGAGTTCTCCGTTCTTCTCCAATTGCATAGGCTTCTTCTCTCAATCCTCCAATTCTTCGTGTGGCCAAAAAGATCCCTAATTCATCTTGGAAACCCTCCTAAATAGTACAGACTCACTTAAGTTGGTTGGAAATTCCAAAAACACCCCTGCAGGCCAACCACTGAACTAAATAATAAAAATCACTGAAATCAGCGTCATCACCCAACACGGGCCGTGTTGTGCAACACGGGCACCCGTGTTGGTCCCCTGGAATATTTATTTTTTACACTTGGTCCCAGACTTAGCAACACGGGTCGTGTTGAGCAACACGGGTACCCGTGTTGCACCACTGTTTTCCTCTCTTCTCAAACTTTGCTCCTAGCGCTCTTCCTGACACGGCCCGTGTTGAGCAACACGGCCACCCGTGTCAGGCCTCCTGTAGCATGTTTTTGAAATTCCTTCAAAACTTCTGAGTTTCGCACTGATTTACTCCGGTTTCTCCATATGAACCTGAAAACATTAAAACATACAACCAAAGCATAAAATGACGAATAAAGAAATAAAACACTCAATAACAAAACTTAAACATACTTAAAAACAACGATAAAAATATGTGTGAAAACCACTGATCAGTGACATCGGCACACCTAGAAAGATTCGAAGCATAGCCATCAGGCATTTTTAGTTCCTTAATCCATCTACAGACTAGCTTTGCCTCTTCGAATGTCAACGAAAATTTTGCCTTTGGCTTAGACATCTTTCCATTAGGTAGAGGACGCAACTCTAAATCCCCACGTAAACAATTAAGAGGTAAATCCAATCTTGCCTTTTCATTGTCCTTTGTTTTTGCAGGATCATTCATGACGGTGTTAAACACATTATCAAATACATTCTTCTCGATGTGCATCACATCAAGGTTGTGCCTTAACAAGTTGTCCTTCCAATATGGAAGATCCCAAAATATACTTCTTTTGATCCAATTATGTTGTTTACCATACCCTGGAAATTTGGTAGCCCAATCACTGTCTGTCACTTTTGGAAAATCACGGACAACTTCCCAGAGATCATGGCCGGTAAACATGTAAGGTGGTCTTTTTTTCTTAATCTTGTTTTTTGCAAATCTCTTTTTACTTTTTCTAAATGGATGATCCATTGGTAAAAACCGACGATGACAATCAAACCAAGATTGTTTTCCCCCATAGTCTAAGGTGAAAGCCTCTGTACTATCCATGCAATAAGGGCATGCTAATCTACCTTGTGTCCCCCATCCAGACAACATACCATATGCTGGAAAACCATTGATTGTCCACATTAAATGCGCTCTCATTACAAAATTTTGCTTCATAGAGATATCATATGTCACAATGCCATCTTTCCACAAGCGCAACAAATCATCAATCAAAGGTTGCAAGTAAACATCTATTTTAGCTTTTGGGTTGTACGGTCCAGGTACAAGACAAGTCAAAAACATGTATGGTTTGGTCATGCACATTTCAGGAGGGAGATTATACGGTGTGACTATTATCGGCCAACATGAATACGGAGAACTAGAGGCTTGAATGTAAGGTGTAAACCCATCAGTACATAAACCTAATCTTACATTTCTTGGGTCACTAGCATAATCAGGATAAACTTCATCAAAGTGTTTCCATGCTTTTCCATCAGATGGGTGACGCATAACATTTGGATTGCTCGTGTTTTCGCGATGCCATCTCATTTGAGATGCAGATTCCTTTGAAGCATAAAGTCGTTGTAACCTAGGAATGATTGGAAAGTATAACATTCTCTTCACAGCCACATCTTTGTAGTCTCCCATTCCACTCTTTCGAGGAACATACCTAGCAGCCCCACAAACTCTACATTGAGTTAAAGTGCTATCTTCTTTATAAAATAATAAGCATCCATTCACACAACAATCAATTTTCTCAACCTCCAATCCTAACTTAGACACCAACTTCTTCACTTGGTAATGGTTTTCAGGTAAGCGTTGATTTGTTGGACAAACATCGATAAGCATTTGAGTGAAAAAATCCAAGGCCTTTTGAGGAACATGCCAATTAGACATGGCAGCCAACAACTTAACTGAAATAGATAGTCTGGATTCAGAAGCTCCCTCATAAAGGGGTTGGTTTGCAGAGGTCAATACATCATAAAATCGTTGAGCTTCTCCATTTGGTACCTCGCCCTCACCAACCGTTTCATTTTCCATATTAGCATTCACATTTGGGGCATTAACAAATTGCCTACTAGCATCATAGACCATTTCATTCATTGCATCAAATTGTTCTTCATCATCCAGATTATCCCCACCAGCATTTCCGCCACTATTGGAATGAACATCAAAGCCTATATTCTGATTATCTTCTCCATGATCAGTCCATGTGTAATAGTTGGGCAAAAAACCATCTTTGTACAAATGATGTCTAACCTCACTAGGCGCCTTAAAGGGAATGCAGACGCATTTTACACAAGGACATCTTATCCCTCCATCATTTAAAAATTCTGGTCGATTCATGGCCTTATTGACAAAATCTTCAACTCCACTAACAAAATCATCTTTCAAACCATACCTATTGGAGTTTACTCTATCATACATCCAACTTCGATTCATTTTCTACATGAAAAACAAACATAAGTTTCTAATATTTCATTTGTTCAATAGACTTCTATGTTTAGTCCAAAGCTATATATAGTATAGCCTTTAGATCAACTTGAACTCAAGGTTCAAATTTTTTACTATATATAAGTAAAATAAATATGACAAATATAGGTAAAGTAGAATTAAATGCTTAAAAAATAAAAGAATCGTTTCACATGATATCCTAAATAAAATTTCATAAAGATAACCAAGTTCTCAAGTTGTCAACACATTTCTATGTTTCTTCAAGGATTTAGTTGATTTGCACCAAAAGTATAAAAATAATATACATTTTTTCCATAATCTTAGCCATCAAATATTTAAAATGTGTAACTTTTAAAGAGGTCCAAAAGTAATTTCGTACACAAAATGTGATCAACCAACATTTTTAGAAATTTCTAATTGAAAATTAACTTCTAACGCCAAATAGTTTTTTTATATCCAAATTAATAATTCAACTCATCACTTTTTCATAATTATAACCAAACAATAATTTTTTACATTCAATTTTATTTTAACTAAAGTTAATCTGTTATCGTAGAACTAAAATCATTCCAAAGTAGTATCCATATCCTTAATAATAAACACTTTTAAAAAATTGGCCCTTTTATAGGAGTAGTAATAAAAAAATCTATTTTAGAGAAGAAAAAAAGTGGTCCCTTAATTCCCATCTTAGATAAGTCAATGAGGTATTATAGTACTTGAAAATAGAGGGAGTAATAAATAGACAACCATAAAATACAAAGTTAAATACATAACACTGGAAGAAATGGAACATGGTTATAATGAACTAAATGAAACTGATATTGAACAAACAAAGTTCATTTCAGTTCTTTCTACTTCCTAATTCCTGATTCATAATCCTAAGCATTCACATCACAAGCAATCAAGAGAAAAGCATAAAGTGAAAGACAAAATTTTGGGATCAAGCAATTAGCAATGAAAGCAAAAATAGCTTAGATCTAAGCATATTATATTCAAACAAAATCAAAGGAGAGAGACTTACCAGAGAAAGATGCTGCGATGTTTTTGAATCGGTGATGGTCTTCGAATTGTTGATGTTCTTCGACTAACTACACATAGAAAAATTCAGCACACTAACATTATTGTTAATTGCACGAATTGACAAAGCCATCATACCAAAAACACCTAAGCACACCTAAGCATTTATCAAAACTAAAACTAAAACTTCAACCAAATTTCAACTTAACGGTAACTACCATTACTAATAAATCACGCAGCACATGACAACAAAGGGTAATCATAATCATAGAACCCAAAATGTAACAAAAGTGTAAATCATTGACTGCAAGCAAGAGATCAAACAAATTACAACTCAAAGTACTCACAACTACAAATTAACACATTTTTCTGTTTTAATAAGGATTCAAATATCATTAATAATTTTACTGCTTCATCACCTTTTCTTTCACAAGTATTATTTCATCCCCTAAATTCAGATCAAATCTATATAAAATGTTAACAATTTTATAATATCAATGATAAATCACCTTTTATGTATATTCCCCGAACGAAAGCTATGGATTAATCCCAAGCCATAGAGATTGAAAAACACCGACAAGCCGGCAAATTTGAAACTTAATCAGAATTAATAAACTTTAAAATCTACTATCTACCCATTAATAAGAAATTGACCATACTACCTATTGTACCCTTTCCTAAAAAAATATTTGCACTACAAAATAGACATTTTAGTAATTAGCAAAATAAGTCTCAACTTTAGCATCTTTTCTGACTAGATGTCCCAAATGTTCATTTTCCATTGGTGCAATTTAAATCTACCTCTCTCTTTCACGGGTTCTCTACAACCTGCTTCTCTTTCTCTCTCTCTTTCCACAGTTCTTTCATTTTCTCTCAACCCCTTTCTTTTTTCCCTTCAAACCCTAGCGGGTTCGTCACTATCATCGGTGCTTCCCGGTGTTGCACGACTATCTCCACCACAAACCGTCTCCTTTCCCTTTTAAATCGGTTTGCATTTGTTTTTATTTTGATTTTCTTTTGCATTTTAGTTATCGCTTTCGTTTTCGTTATTTGAATCCGGTTTAGGGTTTGGAAAAAGTGTTTATTTCATTTATGATTGGTCCTGATTTCAACTTTGTATTTTGAAAGAAGATCTACAAATTTGTTTGTCACTAATTTGCAGATCTACGATTCATAATAATGAATATAAAGAGAAAGGAAGAGATCTGTTAGAGACATGGATATGAGTTTTCTTATTCAAGTTACTAAAAGGTTGTTAATTTATTTTTCTTATGTTGTAGGTTGTAAAAGTTTCATATTTGCTGAGCTATTTACAGTTTTAATGGCAGAACCCCTTTATGTAGTTTAAGTTTTGTGATATTTTAAGAACTTTATTATAAATTTATGGAAATATATTCTTTAATGTTTCGTCAGTTTTTGTACATGATGAGCATACTGTCTATCAATTTCCTCTACATACATGGAAGTGGCTTATATGGCTTGATTTTTGTTTTTCTTAATCTCCTGTTTATATGGCTTCATTCGTGCACGTCATAGATGTGAAAACAATGTCAGTCAAACCCTACTGTAATAGTGTAGTGGAAGTTAACATGGTTGTTTATGACCTATTTAGGGACGATGATCAGATGAAGCTTTCACATTTTATTGCCATAGCTAGACTTGTGTGTGCAATGTTTACCATTTGTATTCCTTATATTTCAGCTCTTGGAGTTTGGCGCGAATTTTCAACTGTCTTAAGCCTCGCATGCATTGTCGCTAAAAGATGGTAATGTCTTATTACTCTTTTTGTTATTCATGTTCATGTTTTTAGAAATTGTACTTAATGATTGATAAAAATTTATTCAAGAAGACATTGCTAGAGTATAGGCATGTCTAATTTCTAACACTCTTACTTGACAACGAGTATTACAATGCTACCATGTGTATTTTCCGATTTACTTGTGTTTTAAGGTGGATTCAGAACAGTAATCCCGTATATGCATGTCTGCCACAACCTGTATTTACTATTTTCATTTCATTCGGAAGCAACGATACGTGTATGGAACCATGATAGACAGCATTGCTAAAGTAACTGGGATTATTAAATTTGGAGGAAATGTTCAAGGTCTCTATGACTTGGGACCAAGAAGGTTTGGCTCTGAGGCTATTTATGGTTTGATTTTTGTTTTTCTTAATCTTTTGTTTAACTTGAATACCGTAGGAAATCATTCGTGCACATTATAGATGCGAAAATAATTTCATGTTGCTCACTGCAGAGACTAGATGTTACTGATCATGTTGCTTATTTTGTACATTTTTATTCATGATCTGTTAAAGAACACTCAACTATATGTTTCTCTTAGCATGTTCTTTTGTGTTGTTAATTGATGCATTGTCTAGACTAATGTTGAGTTGCTATTATCCTGGCAGTACTGGTCATATAAAGAGTTAGAAAATGACAATGCTTAAATTGTTATATGATGTGAATTGTTGAGCTTGAACAAAGTTGCATGGGTTCCAGTCACTTTATTATTCTGATGCGATGTTGTAAAGCAAATCCCTCAAAAACGGTTTATGGTTCTAAAAAGAAAATAAAAATGGATGTCTGACTCTGAACTAGCCTTTCTCATTATGTAGATTTATCTACTCGCCTAACAAATTATAAGTTTTTCAACTCTAATGATTGGTGCAGTCAAGCAACATCATCATACAACAATGGAAAACACGGTAATTTATACGCCTGGAATGGATAGCAAATATGATCATTTGATGTTAAAAAAGTAACAGAAAGTGAAAAGAAAACCCAAACTAAAGAAATTCGGTTATGAAGCTGAAGGTTTGGAAATGGCTTCTACCGTATCTGTGGCTTCTGCAATATGTTGTTGTTCTACTAAATCTGTAAGTTAGTTGGTTCCAAGTTTATGATAATACTTTCCGAGTCAAATGCAATATAACACTTTTTTTCTTGATAAAATCATATAACACTTGATACCTGATAGATGTTTAAATGAGTACTTTGCTGTTGTAGTAGATTTTTATTACTAAAAGCTGTTGATGTTAAATAAGTAGAATATTGGATATATTTTTGTATTATTGATAGAAACTAATATGCCAATGTAATTCTGTATATTAATGTCTGAATATTAAGAGTTGCTAAATTCAAAATCATATTGTCTCTGCAAAGTATAATTCTCATATATATGTTATACATCGTTGATTGGTTTTAGTATATAGCATTTTGTTTATAAGTGTATATGGTGAATGCAGTGGTATTTCTAGGTTACTTTGATTATTCTGTACTTTTGTAGAGGTGTGATTTCTGGGAGAATTACATAATTCAATTTCTGTGTTCTCCAAATATGACCTAGAATATAATATAGTGAATATGGTGGCATGGTAACTCATTTAATTTTAAAATAATAAATTTACCTTTATTTGCTAAACTATCACATAAACTTCAACATTTTAATTGATACACATATTATGTTTCAAGCTTTGCAAATATGAAAAGAAACGTTTATCGTTTTACTACATTATTCAAGTTACCTCTCAAGCATAGTTTTACTGCACTATTCAAGTTCCCTATTAAACTCCCTATCAACCATTGTTCACCAACAACATTTTTCTATAATAAAAAACACTTGGACATCACTGTTTTTCCAATGTATAATATGGACATTGATGCCAATTTTTGTAATTATATCTACCCTTCATCTTTTAATATATTCAAAACACTTGGACATCACTGTTTTGTCAATGTAAAATATAGACTTTGATGTCAATTTTTTAATTATATCAAAGAATAAAGCCAAAAAAATAAAGTTTATTTTTTAAAATAAAAAAAAAATTAGAAATGAAAAGACATAAATTATTCACAATATTAAAAAAAGATATAATTTTATTAAATAAGTAGTAACATGTTAAGCAAATCTTATTTAATCAATAAGATTTATTGGAATTAAATCTAGCATAAAAAGAGCTGTATTTTTTAAAATAATAATTTATTATCAGTTTAGAATGGTCAATTATTTATAATAGTTTTAACATATTATTTATTTAATATAATTAATTTCACAATTAAATTTACTAAATTATATATATATATATATATATATATATATATATATATATATATATATATATATATATATATATATATATATATATATATATATATATATATATATATATATATATATATATATATATATATATTATATATCAATTAAAATTTCGATTAAAATTAATGGATATATCGCTCGAGTGTTTTATCATATTGATTATTTTATAATCAATATCTTTGAAATCTCAAGACGTCAATATATTTATTTATGTTTTTCTACTCACATGTATAAATAATTTTGAAGTCTCTAGACACATCGTATTAAAATGACATAAATAAATTTATTATGATGTAAATTTCAGTTTTAAGTTTCTTCATTTCTACTTATATATAATAATTTAATTAAATAATATTTAATTTCAATTTTTTATTATTTTTATTATATTATAATATATCAAATCTCCCACATTTTCCTACACTTTCTTAATTTTATTTTAACTTTTTTTATATATTTATTTATTATCATTAAACATACTAATAATTTATTTTTTATTTTAATAAAATTAAAAATTTATTTATTTCACGGGTCACTATCAACACAATATCTATTTTATTTTAATCATCCATTATCTTAGTTTGAGAGAAAAATTCTTATTTTTAAATATTAACTTTTTTCTTTCTCCATCTCATGGTATTTTTTTTGTTCTTTTTGTATAACTATTTAATATAATTAAATTTATATGGTTGTTGTTCATTTTAAAATTATGTAAATTATTTTAAATTTTGCATTTATATCTAAATATATTTATATCGTATCAAATAAATTTTTTATCCCACATATCATAATCAGAACAATGTCTATTTCATTTTAATTAATAATTATTTTTATTTGAGAAATAATTTTTATTTTTAAATGTTAAATTTTATTTTTTTCTCCTTCTCACATTTTTTTATATTATTATTTAATACAATTGAATTTATATGATCATTGTTTATTTATGGTGTCGGTTAAAGTTTACTCATTTAGATGATATTAGGGAATCTTTATTATGGATTGGGAAAATATTTGGTTATTATAAACTATAAATATTGACAGTACTATCGATTTAATTTTTATGGTACCTTTATTATAAACTAAATATTTATGGTGTCACTTATTTTTCTTTTAGTTGTCCTTCTATCTCTATTATTCTTTTAAAAAATATTCACTTTATCAATTTTATATATCAATTATTTATCATTAAATTTTTATTTTTTCATTTTACCTTTTTAAAATTAGTGAAACTACACTTTTACCTTAGTTTACCGATTACTTTAGTGTTAATTTTTTTTTATTCTCTTTCTGTCTCATGGGTCAATTTTTTTTTATAATTATTTAATAATTAAATCATTTATTTTAAATTTATTTGTATTTAAATAATTTTATACCATATCAATGATAGTATAATATATTTTCTAATTTTAATAACATTAAAAATGTATTTATCTCACGGGTCACTAACAAGACAATGTCTATTTTAGTTTAATCAATCATTATTTTAATTTAAGAGATAAAATCTTTATTTTTAAATATTATTTTTTTCTTCATCTCAAAATAAAGATTGATTTTTTCTCCATCTCACAAAATCTATATGTGTATGATTATTTAATATAATTAAATCTATATTTGTATTTGAAACTATCTAAGTGTTATGACATTAAGACTCATTCATGTGTTATCATATTAACAAATATTTTTCTGTTATTTTTTTATTTTATTATTATTATTTGAAGATTCTAAATTACAATTTTTTTTAGTTATTTACACTATATCATACACAAAAAAAAGTTCATTCAACACAAATTTGAAAAACATCAAAGAATCAAATGACACTAAAAACTACGGAATCATTTCCAACAAACAAATTTCCCAAAAAAAAAAGAAAGAGGAAAGAATCATCACATTACCGAATCAAAGAAATCAACGGAATCAAAGAACTTCTTCACTACGCCATTGAGCTTGAGCTACATGAAACAACAGAAACAATCAGAACGACGCGAGGGAAAAACAATCAGAAAACAAAACACTGAGAACGACACGAGTTCTCACTTTCTTTGTGAACACGAGTTGAAGAACGGCGCTAGGGAGCTTGGAATAGGAAACGGCGCTAGGGCAAAGGAGTTTGGAGAAACGCAATTGATTTTTTCTCTCTCACTTTCGTTAACACTGAGTTAGTTTGGAGAAACTAAAACTATATAATTTTTTCATTTTAATAATATAGTTTTAGTTTTATTTAAATTGATGTTACTTTCATTATATTAGCATGGAGTATTTTATGTTTAGAAAAAAACTATTTTATTCTTTCTTTATGTTTCTGAAAATGAGACGGTGATGAACAATGAGTGAAATTGTCAACACAAAAAAAAAATGAGATTACTATTCAGTGCGGCAATAATTATTAATACTACATGGATTAATTAATTTATTGTTTTGTTTTAATTTAGTCTTGATTTTAATTTATAGTTTGATTTTAATTTATAGTTTGATTTTTATTTTTAGTTTCAATTTTAATTTTAAAAATTTTAATTTTAATTTTTTATTTTATTTTAGTTTAAGTTGTAATTGATTTATTTTTATATATTTTATGATTTTTAACTTATAATATAATTTTTGTTTTAATTTTATTTGATTTTATTTTAATAATGTATAATTTTAATTTTGTCTAATTCTTAAAAAAATTAATTTTATTTTTATTTTATTCTATGATAATTGTTTATAATTTTTAAAAATACAAATAATATAGTAAAACAAAAAGATGTAAAGAAAATATTTATAGAAAATTATAACAACAAATATGTAATATCCTGATCTTTTGACACCGATAATTATCATTTAAATGAGTAAATGGTAATTAGAGAGAGATCATTGGTCTTATTCTCTATTAATCTAAGAATGATTATTAGAAGAATTAGTGGAGTGGTTAGAAACAAAGAGGATTGGTTAGAATGGAACTAAGTGGCAAAGTGGTAGTTTTGGCTTAGTTGAGGGGCACAAGAGACATTTAACTCTATTGCATGGACTTAAGGACTTGTTTGGCTTGCAAATCAGAATTTTTGAAGAAGAGGGAGCATAGGAACATGGAAAGAAAGAAGTTCATCATCTTCATATCTCCATTTTCGCAACCCTTGATACAGCCTTCACTAAATCAGGTATATCTCTCAACTCGTAACTCCGATCGTAACGATTCTGGTCCCATTGGATAGCTAACGAATTTCTCTTCGATTTGCACCTATGGTTCGCGTTCATAGCTTCTGTTTCGAAGGAGAAAACTGACCTTGAAGTTGTGTCAGTGATGCTGAAAGTGGGTACAAGTGTGATTACGGATTTGATGAAGATGGAGTGAAACTTTGGCTATGGTGGGAGTCCAATGGCAGCAAACATCATCTTTCTAAACCTCCATTTTAGCAAGGTGAGTCCTTTAGATAGAACTTGGGTAGGATTTGGGGAAGAAAGCATGTCAAGGGTTTAGATTGAGATAAATATATTGCATGCTTAAATGAATGATAAATGTGATAAATTGCTAGTTGTGTGTGATAGCTACTAGTTGCATATGTTGTTAATGATTGCATGCTGGTGGTTCTGATTATATAAATATGTTAGAAATTCATTGGGACTGTATTAAAGATGCAGGGGATCAACTATAGGACATTTGGAATGGTTTAGAACCCTTAGAAATGCAGAAAATTGATTCTGCTTCAGGGTAATCGGTTACTGGCATTTGGGTAACCGGTTACTCTGTGTAAATTTGCGTTTCTGGGCATTTTTCATGTCAGTAACCGGTTACTGGATTCTGGGTAACCGGTTACCCTGGGCAAAAGTGCAAAAATCAGCAAACTTTAGAAAGTCATAACTTCCTGCTCGGGTATCGGAATTGCGCAAACTTTATATCGTTGGAAAGCTAGTGACGTGTACTTTCTAATTAAATAGGTCCCCAAACCAGAATTATTGATTTAATAATAGTGGAGCCCCACTTAGTGAATCAAGGAATTAGTATGAGAACTTATGCCTTTACTATTTGACCAATACTTCTCCTGTTATGTGTGGCATTTATTATCTAATGCTTATTATGAATGTGATATCTATGTTTGAGATGATATGCAATTATATGATGTGCATGAAATCCTATTGACACCGTCGTTTTGGTTAAACGATCGGCTTTGGTTGTATTGTATGGATTAACGCTTGTTATGCGTGTGTATGCTTGAATCGAAGTAGACCCGGTACTAAGTTACGATTCGGACCGTGGGTCCTGGAGTTGTCCGTGGGACTGCCCTGATCATGGATCCCAGAGGCACATACCTGAACTACCGTTGCAGTGTGCTTGTGAGTGCCGTACGGGGCTTTTTACTCACTTGCTGTATACACACTCGCGTGCTCGGTATGATGGCGTTATGCGGCTAAGTAAGCCTACGCATAACAGGTAAACCATCTCTAATGATGCCATGTAGGCTACATCATTAGGTTCCTATCCGGATGGGCTCATGCGTCAAGACGGCGTGTTGCACTTGCTGTTAACACCACGTGCGTACAGATGGTTAATGGGACGATGTCGCCTCTTAGGCAAGGTCATCTCGCAGCCATGTAGGCTTGTGCGAACCCATTTAATCATTCTTGCAGGGTGCTTGTGTAAGTCTCTTGACAAATAGGCATGGGTGAACCCACCGAGGGTGTGTTAGTAACTTAGTCTAGTGGTATTAACGTACTTCTGGATTCCCCGTACATGGGTATGGGTCTGCATACGTGTTTGTTGTACTATTTGTGTACTGTGATGCGATGACTCCTATGGTGAACGATTCATGTGTTTGCTCCGTACTTGTATCGGATGTGAGGATAAACCCCGGATCAATGGTGGATTCGGTTTGTGATGCATGTACCCTGTAGAACCGAGTGGACCCATAGGATAGGAGGACTCACTGAGATTTAGTAATCTCACCCCAATCAACTTATATTTTTCAGGTGCAGTTTAGTAGCTTTTGACAGATAGCAGGTTCGGATTGACGGCTTAAAGTGGTGACGGCTCGGAGACCTCGTCAGATCTCATTTTCCGCTGTGCAGATCCATTGAAGACACATGTGTTGTAATTCTTAGTAGAATTTCATGTTGTATTTTATATGGATCTTCCTATAACTATAACTTTTGTATGTACTCAATATCAATTTTAACGTTTCGTGCATAATATACTAGTCAGTTATGTATGGGATGTTACAGTTGGTATCAGAGCAGGTCGATTCTCGGCCGAGCCATGAGACATCACTAGCAATTCCTTTTCCTCCTCTCAAGTGTGCGTTGCTAGCCTGATTTTACTGATATCTCATTCAGTTGTTGAACTTGATCAACTCATCGACTGAGTGTGAGACAGTAGGATTACGGCAGAGCCGCCACGAGGACTCGTAAGCCTGTAAGGTTGTGAACCTAAGTTGTTGGAGTGGGATGAGTAATGAATTGTTGGACGTTTTAAGTGGATGATATTGGAGTCGTCAAGCTTAAGGAGAGCGTTCGACACAAAGTAGTAATACCCAAACTGTCAAGGTGTGGATGGAGACAGCTTGAACCCCCAGGATTTTGATTGGACGAAGTGAAGATTTCTCTAAGTCTTGGTAATAGCAAGGGAAATCCAAATAGGAATGAGTAGGAGCCTTATAAGTGGGATTCTCCGAAGGTGTTGAGCTGAGAATTAGTAAGATTCAGTACTGATGATGCTGCTGGTGTTGAGTGCGACTGATGAGCTGATAGGACAGAATAACCCTTGGAAATGCGAATAGAGGAGTCAGACCTTTCTGTTTGTGCTAGTACGGACAGTAATTGGATGGATGAGGTAATAGATCCTGATCCAACTTGAAGTATCCTAATTGAGAGTAGTTACCTAGTAGATGTTGGTGGGATGTACGAGCGTGGTAGCTTACGATTGGGTGAGGCTTGAATACCCGGTCGATAGAAGAAGATGTGTATTTCTGTTCTTATCATTTTATATTTAGTTCTAGAACTACGCTAGATGGAATATGAAATGATGTAGAAGCGTGAAATGCAGTATTCAAGTTCTCTTAGTTGTTGTTCGTCTGACCCCGAGTGAAGCCATAGAACTACGCTTGGCGTTGGGCGTACAGGCGAGTAAGAACTAAGATCTATCCGGACTGAATTATCCTTGGAATCTCATGCATGCGTGGGGCGAGTGGGTACGCGCACTGCATGGCAATCCGAAGTTGAACTTCAAATCTTCGTGCTTGGCGTTTTGGCTTTCCGAGTAAGTAAACCTTAGTGTGTAGCACTCTCAGGTTTTAGCATCCTGAGGAGTATGATTCGAAGGATTTGAGAAAAGATGAACCTATTGGAGGCTGTTCAGACACTTGTCGGTTGTGACTTTAGGATACGCGTGGAGATCATTATACGCCACTGAGGTAGGTTACCTGGATACATGGCCTCGGAGTTGGACCACCATATTGGTACTACTAGACGGGTATAATGCCACAGTATCGCTATCGTGCACGAGATGCGTGAGTCATCCTTTTTCCTACATGTGTGGGACGAAGGTGATCTGAAGCAAGATGGAATTCTGATTTGGCACTCGTGAGACACAGATCCAGACTCTCATAAGGTATGTGGGATAAGGATCCATACATCGCGCTCGATAGTAGAGGAATAACTAGACAGGCGATGATGTGATGGATCAAGATCCAATACTATACTTATGGAGACCCTGAGTGATCGTGATTGCGTGAGTTAGTATCAGATTGTACCTTGGAGACGTTCTCGTTTCATGAAGTGTTAGGTTGGCAATTTTGCATGAGTGTCTAGAGTGAGACTCATGTGCGGTCATGATATCCTGGTCAGCATAGTGAGTTGATATCATGTACCAATGGCGACCGGTGATGGAATATGCAAGTTGTATCTTGGATCGGATCGATGTGTGATGTGTCCGGTAAGGTATTGCCAGATACTCTGAGTAAAGAAATGTGAATCTTGGTAAAGCATGGACATTTTGGTTTAGGAACTGCTAAGGAGTTTATAAAGAGATGTTCGAAGTGCAAAGTGCAAAGTGCAAAGTGCAATTTCTTGCATTGTGGCTACACTCAGACCGTTGGAAGCACTGCAATGAAGGATGCAGCCGCTGAGGAAGTCAGTTCAGTGTCTGATTCAGAGGTGGAACATACGTTAGATGACTGTGTGAATAGAGTGTGGCTATGGGAGGATCGTTATATCAGTAAGTCACACGAGTTATCAGAGGTGATACTACGCTAAGAGAATGAAGGTGTATGGTTGGGTAGAAGTTGTGTAAAACTGCTAGAGTTATCATGAACTGCAGAATGTCGTGAAGTATTCGATATACCGGTTGAGCAACAAAGATTTGTTGGAATGAAAAACATAGCAGATGTACACTGTGGAAATCAGTGACAAGGACGAACCTCTAAGTCAGTGAGTGTTTGGGTTTCAATGTCCTGAGGATGAAACGTGTACCTAAATTGTGGTAGATGAACTATATGGAATGGCAGAGTAAGTAGAAGCTTGATTCTGGAGAGTACGGAACTTCGAAGAGTAGTAGTCGACGATGGATGTATATGGAGTTCTAGGACGTGTTGTAATTGGACAACTGTGGATAAGGAATTATTGTGTGTTAATGGGAACTAAGTGAGTTATGGATATAATGTGACTCAGAGGATTTCAAGGTGGGTGACTTGTTGGGATCAGAGTAGTGCAACGGATCAAGGAAGAATCAGATAAGTCTGAGGTAGGAACGAACGGACTGTTTTTGGGACTTTACGTTGGGATGAAAGTATCTTCCTAAGGGAAACTGTCAAAGCAGCGTTTCGTTCATTCTAGTCTCTCAAGGATCACCATAACTCGAGAGGTGTTGTCAATGGACCAGCTTGGGAATACATTTTTGTGGATGGCATGCGGTTCGATGTTCGTTGGTCATCAGTTTAGCTTGCAAGTCACAAGGGTTGGACTGAGTATCAAACTGTCGAAATGCTGAAGGCTAGAGAGGACATTCAGTTGGCGCAAGTTCTTCGTGGTTATGTCTTGTGCACTGTGAGAGTGCATGAAGAGATGGACAATGGTCGCGGGTTAATCGATGGAGTCCACCTTTGTGGGCAAAGCCTTATGCAAAGTTGTTGGACATCAATGCTATGGTTGTGGAAGGCTACACCATCGTGGATTGCGGTAACGACTGATACATCTTGGACCGAGGTGAGAATCAAGTAAGGAGATTCAGTTGTATAAGTAAAGGTAAATTTGGGACAATCATCCTAAGACTTTGGGAACCAGGGGTTAAGACCGAGGAATTTGGAGATCACCTAATGACATTGTATGGACTCGAGTGGAGAATAATTTGAAGTGTTGTCGCAGAAGTGACGTTGTGGCAGTAAGTTCTCGAACGGGAAGTAATTCAAGGAGCTGAGTGAATCAGTGATGTTTGTTGAACGAGGGTGAACACACCAGATAACGAAACGAAGGATATCCGACATGAGTGGATTATTAGAGTTTTTGAATTTCTGGGGATTCAGTGCAGAGCAGGGAAGGTCAAGGACCCTGGAAGGATATTTCCCCAGGTATGTCAAGACGAAGTATCAGATTCGACATATTGCTTGAGAGTTAAGGTTTCTAATCATGTGTAGTGGGATGCAAGCGTTTTGGCAGATTATGTTTCTTCGTATGGAATGGTCCTCAGACAGAGTAGTGAGATTATCTAAAGACGAATGTGAGTAACATTCTTTCCCTTGATTGGATAGATAAGAAGGGTTGGTCTCCGTGGTAACCGGAAGGAATTCGAGGACGAATTCTAATTAAGGGGGGGAGAATGTAATATCCTGATCTTTTGACACCGATAATTATCATTTAAATGAGTAAATGGTAATTAGAGAGAGATCATTGGTCTTATTCTCTATTAATCTAAGAATGATTATTAGAAGAATTAGTGGAGTGGTTAGAAACAAAGAGGATTTGTTAGAATGGAACTAAGTGGCAAAGTGGTAGTTTTGGCTTAGTTGAGGGGCACAAGAGACATTTAACTCTATTGCATGGACTTAAGGACTTGTTTGGCTTGCAAATCAGAATTTTTGAAGAAGAGGGAGCATAGGAACATGGAAAGAAAGAAGTTCATCATCTTCATATCTCCATTTTCGCAACCCTTGATACAGCCTTCACTAAATCAGGTATATCTCTCAACTCGTAACTCCGATCGTAACGATTCTGGTCCCATTGGATAGCTAACGAATTTCTCTTCGATTTGCACCTATGGTTCGCGTTCATAGCTTCTGTTTCGAAGGAGAAAACTGACCTTGAAGTTGTGTCAGTGATGCTGAAAGTGGGTACAAGTGTGATTACGGATTTGATGAAGATGGAGTGAAACTTTGGCTATGGTGGGAGTCCAATGGCAGCAAACATCATCTTTCTAAACCTCCATTTTAGCAAGGTGAGTCCTTTAGATAGAACTTGGGTAGGATTTGGGGAAGAAAGCATGTCAAGGGTTTAGATTGAGATAAATATATTGCATGCTTAAATGAATGATAAATGTGATAAATTGCTAGTTGTGTGTGATAGCTACTAGTTGCATATGTTGTTAATGATTGCATGCTGGTGGTTCTGATTATATAAATATGTTAGAAATTCATTGGGACTGTATTAAAGATGCAGGGGATCAACTATAGGACATTTGGAATGGTTTAGAACCCTTAGAAATGCAGAAAATTGATTCTGCTTCAGGGTAATCGGTTACTGGCATTTGGGTAACCGGTTACTCTGTGTAAATTTGCGTTTCTGGGCATTTTTCATGTCAGTAACCGGTTACTGGATTCTGGGTAACCGGTTACCCTGGGCAAAAGTGCAAAAATCAGCAAACTTTAGAAAGTCATAACTTCCTGCTCGGGTATCGGAATTGCGCAAACTTTATATCGTTGGAAAGCTAGCGACGTGTACTTTCTAATTAAATAGGTCCCCAAACCAGAATTATTGATTTAATAATAGTGGAGCCCCACTTAGTGAATCAAGGAATTAGTATGAGAACTTATGCCTTTACTATTTGACCAATACTTCTCCTGTTATGTGTGGCATTTATTATCTAATGCTTATTATGAATGTGATATCTATGTTTGAGATGATATGCAATTATATGATGTGCATGAAATCCTATTGACACCGTCGTTTTGGTTAAACGATCGGCTTTGGTTGTATTGTATGGATTAACGCTTGTTATGCGTGTGTATGCTTGAATCGAAGTAGACCCGGTACTAAGTTACGATTCGGACCGTGGGTCCTGGAGTTGTCCGTGGGACTGCCCTGATCATGGATCCCAGAGGCACATACCTGAACTACCGTTGCAGTGTGCTTGTGAGTGCCGTACGGGGCTTTTTACTCACTTGCTGTATACACACTCGCGTGCTCGGTATGATGGCGTTATGCGGCTAAGTAAGCCTACGCATAACAGGTAAACCATCTCTAATGATGCCATGTAGGCTACATCATTAGGTTCCTATCCGGATGGGCTCATGCGTCAAGACGGCGTGTTGCACTTGCTGTTAACACCACGTGCGTACAGATGGTTAATGGGACGATGTCGCCTCTTAGGCAAGGTCATCTCGCAGCCATGTAGGCTTGTGCGAACCCATTTAATCATTCTTGCAGGGTGCTTGTGTAAGTCTCTTGACAAATAGGCATGGGTGAACCCACCGAGGGTGTGTTAGTAACTTAGTCTAGTGGTATTAACGTACTTCTGGATTCCCCGTACATGGGTATGGGTCTGCATACGTGTTTGTTGTACTATTTGTGTACTGTGATGCGATGACTCCTATGGTGGACGATTCATGTGTTTGCTCCGTACTTGTATCGGATGTGAGGATAAACCCCGGATCAATGGTGGATTCGGTTTGTGATGCATGTACCCTGTAGAACCGAGTGGACCCATAGGATAGGAGGACTCACTGAGATTTAGTAATCTCACCCCAATCAACTTATATTTTTCAGGTGCAGTTTAGTAGCTTTTGACAGATAGCAGGTTCGGATTGACGGCTTAAAGTGGTGACGGCTCGGAGACCTCGTCAGATCTCATTTTCCGCTGTGCAGATCCATTGAAGACACATGTGTTGTAATTCTTAGTAGAATTTCATGTTGTATTTTATATGGATCTTCCTATAACTATAACTTTTGTATGTACTCAATATCAATTTTAACGTTTCGTGCATAATATACTAGTCAGTTATGTATGGGATGTTACAAAATATTTTTAAGTTTTGTTAAATTTTAATATTAATAAACAAAAAATAGGCAAAATGAAACTTTGGTGGGAAATGCAAAAATTTCCGCACCTAATATAGCGTCGGACAGAACCTACGCTAATTTGTTCAGAAAAAATAGAGAGAACACACAATGTTTACCAAAAAAAAGGAGGGAAATGAAATATTTTTAGCTCCAAAACACGAAATAATATAGCGTCCGCCTAAAGCAACGCTAAACTGAACAAATTTATCTATGAATGAAAATCTAAATTAGCGTCCGCCAAAAACGACGCTACTTTATCCAAAAAAAAAAGGGGGGAATGAAATATTTTTGGCTCCAAAAATTATTACCATTAGCGTCGGTTTTTTCCGACGCTACTATAAAAAATAAAAAACTAGTTGTATTCTCTGCTTAGCGTCGGTAAATGGTTACGCAAATCCAACGCAATGGGCGTAGGTGTCGGGGCCGACGCTAAATTTTGGAGGCTAAAACACATTTTTCTTGTAGTGATTTCTAGAAGTTAGTTTTTTATTTTAATATCATTTAACCATAAAATCACAAATCAATCTCTTTAACTTTTTCAAAACACATGCCCGACAACCTCAATAACAATTCCAAAACAATTTATTTCTTTCCAAAACAATGTTCCAACAGTAAGAATCACATGAATACCAAAACTTAATGACATTTAATCTGTGTTTTTAATTGATTTCATCTTGGATATTTCTTTTTGATGATAAAAGAGGCCAATTTCCATTCCCACGGACCACACGTACAATACTAACAATCAACCCTATTTTTTTGGGTAAGGTTTCCATGACTTTATGGCGGGAAAGTCACGGTGACTTTGTCTCTTTCTCTCTCCTGTTTTACCTTTTTTCTATTTATTTGTTATTTATTATTTATTTCTTTTCCCGTCAAAACTCCACAGCTTGCACTAAAGTTACGGTAACTTTGGCGGAATAAAGTTACCTAATCCAATTCCTATTTTTTTTACCACTCTTTCTCTCTCACGTGAAGCAACAATCACCATCCCACTTTCAGTACACTAACCATAAACATAAAACTCACCACAACACAACAATATACCATCACTTTCTTTCTATTCTATCAATACCACATCACCTTTGATTTTTATTAAGCTTTACTACCACATTCAAAAATCCAAACAATACCATCACTTCCAAAAAACCATAACCACCAATCATGATGCTATATGAACAAACCTGTCAAAACTATGAACCATGGAAACCCCACCATGTCCATTTCATGGTTTTAAATTGCGGTCCGCAACCGCAATTGCATCCGCAATATTGCGGATGCGGTTGCCTCCGCAACCGCATCGGACCGCAATTGCGGTGTGATTTTATAATCTCGCCTCCGGATGTATTCGGAACCCCATCGGACAATTTTCATCATGTTTTTTTAAGTATTTTCATCAAAAATCAATATATTAGATTTTTAAAACTCAATTTACTTTTTATATGATGAAAAAACATAACATTAAGTATTTTTCAATATAATATTTCAAACACTTCCTTTAAAAAATTCATGCCGCAGTGCGCATCGCAACAAGCGCAATGACCGCAATCGCAACATCCGCAACCGCAACTGCAGCCGCAATTTAAAACCATGGTCCATTTTTAAACACAACTTCAAACAAAGCATCCAACCATAACAATGGTTAGAATTAATTTCCATTAACACACCATATTCATCAAGCTAAAAACTCATCACAAAACCGCAAACGAAAGGGGAAAGATAATTCGGAGATTTACCGAAACAGCCCCACACCGGCCACCACGACGTCGTCTCCGACGCCAACAACCACCGACGGCGCTGAATTCGTCAACAGCCGACACCGACCGGACCTCCACCACGGCCCCTCTCCACCGCACCTGCGTTGTTACCGCTGTAGGAAACGCATACAGTCTTCAACCTCCAACGCGGCAACGAGATCATTCAACTTCAAATCGCAGCCTTCACATCAACACCGACATCCGTCCGGGAAGAACTGAAACTGCATCACAATCTGCTGCCGATCACACCTCGCGTCCGTGTAGATCTAGTCCGCAACCACCGTCGAACCGCCGCTCCGATTTGCCGCTGTCGATGTTCCGTTCGGTAACTTCTCTATGGCACTTTTGGTTTTGTATGTGATGCTATGTTTGTGTAGACTTGTTTTAGGGTTAAATATGTTTATGGTCCCTATAAATAACCCAAAATCTGGTTTTAGTCCCTATAATATTTTTGTTCAAAGAATGGTCCTCATAAAGTTTTCCGTCTCCAATTTTGGTCTCTGCCGTTAACTTTCATTAACGGAAGCTGACATGGCATGCCACGTGGAAGACAACTTGGCAAACTTTTTAAAACGACTTAGATTGAGGGGGTTTTAAACCTCCTCTAAATAAACCCAAAAAAAGATTAATAAAGCAAACATTTTTGTTCCATGTGTTAAGGAAAAATCGAATCAACCACACAGTAATAACTTGTAAATTTATTACTGTGGTGAGTATCGGTGGTGAGTATAAGTAACTTGTAAATTTAAACTTCAATTAATTAATGAAATGAAACAACAACAATATCATAATCATATAGATATTAATTATTCCAACTCGATCCCAATCTAAACTAGTTAATTAATATTTTGTGATACAGTATGTCCTACAACTCTGAAAAGGATATGCAGACAGCATGGGATTACAAGATGGCCTTCGAGAAAAATAAAGAAAGTGGGCCACTAGCTGAAGGTGCTGATACTTCGCCTGAATCGTTGAAGGTGTGAAAATTCCTGCTGAATCGTTGATGAAGCTTCATTCGCCTGAATTGTTGAAGGTGAGAAAATGGCATAGTAGAGAAGCAGAGATCGTGAGACAAGGAATAGTAGAAAAAATAGGGGAGAATTCGTTCATGAACTTTGCAGAAAGAAAAAGGGGCATATCCAAAGGAGTCTAGGGTTTTGTTTTAATGATGTTGGGCCAGATGTTAAAGGTCAAACTAATCTGCTAGTTCTAAAGCCCTGCTGAAACGATTTTTGAAAATGAAAGGTCTAATTATGTTATTTTAGTGTTATTACTGTATGGTCCTCAACACATGGAACAAAAAATGTTTGCTTTATTAATCTTTTTTTTGGGTTTATTTAGAGGAGGTTTAAAACCCCCTCAATCTACGTCGTTTTAAAAAGTTTGCCAAATTGTCTTCCACGTGGCATGTCATGTCAGCTTCCGTTAATGAAAGTTGACGTCAGGGACCAAAATTGAAGACGGAAAATTTTATAAGGACCATTCTTTGAACAAAAATATTATAGGGACTAAAACCAGATTTTAGGTTATTTATAGAGACCATAAACATATTTAATCCTTGTTTTAATCGTCTGATATTATCCCACGTTTTACTATTGGCTCTATTTGGTTTATTTCCTATAATGGTTGCTTTTGTGTTTTTTTAATTCATTAAATAAACACTATAATGTCACATTTTTATAGAATGTCTATTCAAGTTGAAAAGTCAAATATTTTACTAGTATCTCATGTTTCAAAATGCCAAAAATGTGAACATATTAAAAAGAAGAGTGAAACGTTCATGGGCTGAGTTTTTTTTTTTTAAATTTAATTAGAATTAGGATTTAGGAGTAAATGGGCTTTTAATTATTTTATTTTATTTTTGTAAAAGGTCTTTAATTAAATCACTAATTTGTACATATATTAATCAATAAAAAAAATCCAAAAATATATATAAAAAATGCAAAAAGATATATTTTTGTGTTAGACTTTTCATTTTCTCTTTTAATATTCAAGACACCAAAAATACTTAGTTACTTAGTTGTTTTCATTATCATGCAAAAAACACAAAAATATGTTTGTTTAATTTTCACTTTCTTTTTCGAATTTAATATGTTTATTTATAATTTTATTTAATTAATTGTCATGAATATTTGTTAGTATTTTCATTTCATTTTCCATTATCATTTTATGCATATATCCGTATTAATATTTTTTTGTTTATGCGAGGTACTATCTTGAGCTATTGAACTATTCTTGTGGATATTCGCAAATTCATACTCAATGTTTTATACTTTTTATTTCCGCTTTAATTTCCATTCGAGTTTATTGTAATAATTTTAATTTGTAAACCCCCTAACCCCGAAGCCTTGTAATAGTTAGGATTTATTTTCTTTTTCCACACTATATATATACTTGTTAGATGTATGCTTAGGATTGTATGGGAAGATAATAATCAATCGCTAGATCACCTTTAACTCCAAGATAAATAATATAATCGAATACAACACACTTGCACGCACTCACCTTTAGGGTACACCCCTCTTGGTTGCATTACGAATAAAAAAGGCCCTATCTCTCAAAAGAAAGTAAAAAAGAATAGAAAAGACCAAAACTTAGGTTAAGTTACCGTTAATTTGCTTGCTCAATCAAAAACAAATAAAAAAACTTTTTCATATCACTTTTTTTTCAAAACAAAGGCTACACTTTCATTACAAGTTAAAGTCCTTTTCAAACCTTTCTTTTTTTTCTAATGCACCTCACACTTTTTTAAGCAAACAAACAAAATGAGCTAAGCAAATTAAGAGCTCGTAGATACTTACGGAATAAAAGGGTGCTTATACCTTCCCTTTTCATAACTTACCCCCCGAACCCAAGTCTTTTTAAAAAGGGTCTTTCCTGTTCTTTTTACCCTACCTAAAATTGGACAAAATAAAAGTCGGTGGCGACTCATGCTTACCGCGACATTTTAAAAGTCAGTTCTCCCATCGAGTTACAACAGACAATCTCAACAAAAAAGACGAGTACAAAGGAACTTGTTCAACCTTAAATTCCAATTCAATTGAAAATTTTCCAAGAGAATTTTTCACCAAGGAACTCACATTCATCTCTTTCCAAAAATCCACACTTGAGGAATCATCATTATACACATCCCAACACAAGACAAATGTATCCCTTCAACATTACTAACTCCAAGGAAGAAACCTCAATATAAACAAAATAAGTCTCTTTTCTTCTTTTTACCATAAACTTTGACCAAACCTTCACCTTTTTCTGTCCGAAACAAATATGGCAATGCTGATTTGATGTCTTGTGATTATGTGAAAGGAAAGAATTTGAGAATTTTTCATGCCCACTACCCAAATTATACATGACACTCCTTAAACTTAGACCAAATTGTTCAATTAATTTTTATTATCATATTTTCATAAATTTACGTGAAGAACCGTATTTTTCAAATTTGTTGACGATATCGGAAATTTAGAAGGCTTATCGGAAATTTGACGAAAACAAGTAACTTTTACGGTGTTTTTTGTGAAATTTCTGGTACTATTACCATTTGCCAATATTACTGGAAATTTCGAAATTTCCAGTACATATTATGATACCGGAAATTTCAAAATTTTCGGTACTATTATCTTTTGCCAATATTACTGGAAATGTTGAAATTTTTGGTACATATTATGATACCAGAAATTTCGAAATTTCCGGTATTTCAATTTTTTTTAAAAAGAAGCTATTTTCCTTATATTTTAAATTTTGCAGTGAAGATCAGAGGCAGAGATGGTTCTATTGTGGGACGGACCACCGAAAGAGCAGGTGCGGTTGCTCGATCTGTTGATGAGGCGCAGGCCTCAGAGCTACGTGCTGGACGCCTTCCTCCGACCGGTTCTAACCGGAAACGGAGGACTGAGCAGCAGGCGGTAGCGGGGTTCCACGCACCTCGTCGCCGGACTGGTAGAGCATCCACTGCAGTGGAGGAGCTGGTGGTTCAGATGCAGATAGTTCAGGTGAGGAGGATAGTTGAGGATTTACATTTGATGAACTTTGTTGGATGCTCCTAGACGATGCTGGACGCCTTTTTGTTATCAGCTTTTGTTGAGAGGTGGCACCCAAAGACATCATCCTTCCATCTTCCATTTGGGGAGATGACAATGACTTTAGATGATGTGGATGCCCTTTTTCACATTCTGATTGCTGGTACGTTTTTCACACTAGTTTATAGGGACCAGGCGACGACAGTTCGCATGGTTATGGATGCTTTGGAGGTTGATGAGTTGGATGTGCTACATGAGTTTGGTGAGACTCAGGGCTTTCACCTTAGGATGTCTTGGTTGAGGACTACTTATCAAGAGCCTGTGGATGCAGAGAGGTACAGGCTACAGCTAGGGTGTACATGCTACATTTAGTGGTATGCACTCTCTTTGCGGACAAGTCTGGAGTTTATATAATTGTTTAATACCTTTCTCTATTCAGCGCCCTTGACACCCTATGTTGGGCTTGGGGAGTGGCGGCATTGACGACGTTGTACATTGCGCTTGATGTTGTATCTTATCTTGACACCAGACAACTTACTAGTTACTTGAGCTTGTTACAGATATATTATAATTTATTAGATGATTTTTTGTTTAATTATTTGGGTGTATTTATTTTATGATTTTTTATGCAGTGTTGGATCTACGAGCACTTCCCTCACATCTGAGCGGAAGATCCAACGTGTTGCGGCTACTGACCCATGTGCGAAGAGGTGGAAGGCCAAACAGGCCATTCCAGGAGGGTTGATGGACTACAGGCGGAGGCTGGATGCTCTGATCTTGGATGATGTCATATGGACACCGTATACAACTCACTATCCTCATCGTCTTTTTGAGGTATCTACTTTATATTCAAGGTATGTCAGATGGGAGAGCCATGTGGCTAGACACTTGCCTGAGAGGTGTCTACCGCATTATGGTTATATACAGGGCATCCCACATCCAGTCCTAAAGTCTCCAATTGGTGGCATTGATCAATGGTTCCAGAGTCACATCCTCAACTCCCCCCGTGAGATCATTGATCAGCCGTTGAGGTTCAGGAGCCTGGGCAGTGCGAGGATGGATACCTGGAGTGATTCCACAGTGTGTCACATCTTAAGGTCATACCACCTGCCACAATATCTGATGTTCTAGGGCCTTCAGGTACCAGGGATTCTTCCGATCCACCACCAGCACCTCCACCTCCCACAGGTGACCAGGACAGCCGCCTACAATTCATCGCTGTTCACTTAGATAGCCTCATGGTTTGGCGAACCCTGATGGTGAGGTTCATACTATTTTATCTAGGTTGGTCGATGTTTCCTGTGGAGGGCCTATGTAGATTTATTTTTTCATGATTGTATTATATGTATATTTTGTTTCTGCTCAGTTTCTTCTATAGACAACCTTGATGAATTGCCACACAATTTTGAAGTGAGATTTTGAGAAAAAGCAGATTATGAGATCTGCAAATTTTTCCTAACAAATTGGTTCTGATGCTGAATACGGAAAAATGAAGTGTGAAAGAAGGAAAATTTGGAAATCGGTTCCATATTTATGCAGATGCGAAGCGCCCTTTGCAATATCTGTGGAACCAGAATGTCAAGACAGGTTATGCATTACGCAATAGTGCTGTCTTATTTGCACCTCTTGTACTAAGCAATCCTATCAGAAGAATTTGAGATATAATCAAGCCGATAGTTACTCGACGGTGGACATTCGTCCAAAACATACTCCACTCTTGTATTGCTAGTTATACACATTGATAATCTTATGACAAGAAAAAATAACCATTGATCAAAATTAAAGTAAGTTTCACTGTATCAAAATATGAAGTTTATCTTCTTTTTTCTTGTTTAGATATGCATTCATTATAAGCAACAAAATATGTTGCAAACACTTTTGGCTCAAATTAAGGAGAAGTTGGTCAGTTGTAAATATTAAGAGAAAGCTACCCGAATAGTTGGTCTCTTTGAAGGGTCTGTTTCATATTTGTTATGATAGTAAACATATCAGTTTTGCAATTTCTTCTTTTCAACTATTGATGTAAGCATGTTTGCATTATAAATAACCTATCAATAATTCAGAAGAAATTAATCACATGTTAGACCACAGGAAATCACAAATTAGTGCTAGTTCGAGATTCATGGCAGAAATTGATATGGACGATGATGTCCAGATGCCAAAAATCGCAATCTTATTGTTGTAACTATCCCATTCCTTATAAAGGCTATAGCATAGCATGTTAAGCTGATAAGACATATGGCAAAACTACCAATATGCCTCTAAACATAAACAAATGACATGAAATCCCATAATATAAGTATGAAGCAACCAGATTATATATCAAGGTTCATGATAAAAAGAGTTTGCAACCCTATTATAACAAAAGCTGTCAATTCAGTTATTGTTCATACTCCTATTTGGTTTGTCAAGAATAAAAGACAAAGATCAAATTTATGATTTATTATGTTCCAAACACAATCAACAACTTCTTCAATTCTCAATAATATCTATGATGTGTTAGAGAAAAATTGAGTAACATAGAAGATATAATGAATAATATAGTTACATGTTTCCATATCGGCATTCGTGATAGATTCGGGAAACAATTTTCATAATATCATTATTTCTACTATATTTATTTATCCTCATTTAATCTTATAGGAAACAGTTTTCCAACTAGTTTTTACAACAAGCTTTTTAAAGCTTGTTTTCTTCGCATTCCAAATTCATTTATTTATAAACTAATTCATGGCTTTACATATAGACATCAATGCTCAGAAGAAATCTATATATCCAAACATTCAAATGATCCATAACGAACCAGCGGAAAATTGCTTTACAAGAACCAATAAAGCAAAGCCATGAAGTACATATACAAACAATGTACACCGGACATGACATTGGCACCGATGATAATTTGAAAAAATAGATAAATACATTGAATATATCGGTATCAGACATTTATACACGTCTTTGTTTCTAATAGGTTTTCTTTGATATTGCGCAAGTTTTGAGTAACCTTCTGAGGTACTATATTGTGTTGATCATGGTATTTTCTTTATGCATCCTTTTTATGCACCCTTTATCCACATTCAAAGGATAACACTCAAGGTTAGCATAATCGTCCATTTGAGATGGTACAATCTTCCTCTTTACCTTATCTTCAAATGATAATCAAATACCACTATAATTGTTTCTTCATTATTACTAGTATCCATAGTACTAACCTCCACTTATAGTTGAGTCATCCCCGTCATAGTTTCTAAAAACACTCGGGTCTTTACTCTTCTTCCCTTATCAGGACTTACTGGAAGTAAAGCAGTTGCGATTGATGAACTTTGATCCTCTAGGTTCCACTACTAGTAACTCATAATCCTTCTTACCTTTTGGATAACCATTGAAGACATGATTCATAACTTTACCATTAAACTAAATTAACTTGATTTGATCAATAAGAAAAGTTTTTGAGATCTTTGAATAAGAGTAGTTTTTAGATTTCCTACTACAAACCATCATAGGTATTCATAAGTTTATTCATGTAAATGAACATCTACCAGTTAGGTAAGCTTCTTTGGCACCAGCCTTACCCCAAAAAAACTCAATGACAACTTATCGCTCACATGCGTTTTTATCACATGTCTTCTACAAAACTCATTAAAGTGTTCTTAGACAACTTCCAAACATGTACCATTCTTGAATTCAAATCCCATAGTTTTTTCTTATCATGAAATTCTTTACTATATGATGATGAATATGCAATAACATCATAACCTTCTAAACCCTTTAGCCATGATCACTTTGTTGGGTATAATATGAATGTATAATAGTTTGGAAGGGAGGTTAAATATTCCTTTCCCATAAAATTATTTTCGATTTTTTTCTTTCTAAAATTAGAGTTTATAATAGAGTAGAAAGGTGGAAGTTTTGAAAGATTGTGTTATGGAATGAATACACACTTTTACTCGGATGAAAAAAAATACAATGAACTAGAATCAATGAAATTACTAAGATTTAATGCGGCAATTAGACGAACTCAATTCACACAAGATGTTTGAATTAAAATTTATTATTTGAACAATCAATCTAACATTACAATTTTATACAATTATAATCACTAGAAAAAAAGGTTTAGTTAACTGAATCTAACTCAGACCCACACTTACACATAAAATCTCTATAAGTAAGAAAAACCTAGCCACACGTGATACTAGAAAAGAGGTAAAACCTAAACATGCAAAACTATACAATAGAGTTAAAATATATAAGGAAAGAGATTGTATACTAAATTTATACTGATTCAGTGCATTCGTCCTCGCTAACACCTAATTTAGTCTCGAATGACAAGACATTGAAAATTGATGGTTTCTTCCACTAATTCAGAAATTATTACAGAGTTATTGATACAACAGATAATCACAGACAATAGTGAAAACTGAATTCCAGTTGATTGAGTGACACATATCTAAATCTTGATTTTCTCTTCTGTTGTAAACGACACAGAAAGGTGTCAATTCTTCAAGACATTCACTTGATCTTAAGCCAATCACCTTCCCATAACCAAATTACTCCAAGTTATCCTTCATAGCGATATTCACTCAATCCTATTGGAAATCTCTTGTCCAAGTCTTCGAACTTATGAAGGAGTTTGAAACTCAAAAACTTCGTCTGCATTTATTTTTACTTGATCCTACCAAAAAATTTCTTTGGAGAGTAAATTACTATTTTTCTTCGCTAGAAGTCAATCTCCAAAATTCATAGACACATTTTGATTCTTCAATCTGAAAGCACACAATAGTCTTTACAAAAACATTAGAATTCCTAATGTACCTTATAATTACCACTCAAACTCAATATTAGAGATGAGTAACCACAACAATGGAGGATATATTTTTCATGTTTGAATTGAGAGAGAAAATTTATGAGAATGAAAGAACACTTTTGATTTTTCAAGGATTAGGAAAATTATGAGTGGTTCACTCATGAAAATTCAATGAATTACTCTAGAGAAAGAAAAAAAGGATTTATATACGGGATAGAGATAACACACAAAATAAAATAAGTGAAAAACTAGCAATTTGATTTGAGTAAGAACCCAGAATAATGATTTGAATTAAATGAAAAAAATGACTTAGATAAAAATGATAAAAATCAAGATTTGACATGTTCGATTTGAGTCATGATTTGATTTATGTGATTCGAGTCACAATTGGTTTCCAATTCGGTGTGTTCATTCATGATTCGAATCAACCTTGACTATGATTTGAATAACACAGCTATAATTGATTTCTAAACAGAATTGGTTTCCAATTCAGTGTGTGCATTCATGATTCGAATCAATCGTGACTATGATTTAAATAACAGAACTATAATTGATTTCCAATTCTTTGTGCTCATTCATGATTTGAACCAAAACTATGACTAGTATTTTAGTCAAGGTGACTTTGATTCGAGTCATGCAATAGTATGATTCAAATAAAACCTTATGGGGCCAAATTTAAAATTTCAGAATTACTCATGATTCGAGTCAAACAAAATTGTTATTCGAATAAAGTTTAAAAACATCTTGTTTCGAGTCGTCTAATTTGTAATTCAAATCATAGACTTTTTAATCAGTTTCTTAATTTTAAAAAAATTGTTAATGTCTCAATCTAAAATAGAATTAGGGATAGTTGTGAGGTACACAAACTACGATAAATCGAAAAATATCTAAAATACGGAAAAAAAAAAACATCAAAACATAATTGAAATCAAATTGTTATCACATAGAAATATCATATTCATGATTTTGCAAAATCTTACACACCCCATGTTCAACTTTAGTGAAATAGCTTAGACCATCAAAGATACTTATGGATAACAAATTTCTCCTAAGCTTTGGAATATACCTCATGTTGTAAAAAAGAAATTCACGATCATCGAACATTTTAAGTTTGATTGTACCAATATCCTAAATCTGATAAACCTTATTGCCACCAAGAAAAACTACTTCACCTTACTCCAACTTCAAAATCTCAAATTATTATTTTTTGAACACATATGATAAAAGCAACATGAGTCCATGACCCAACTCTTTTCCAACTCTATCTCCTCTTCTCAATAAACAATTAATTGGTATCTCAGAAAATTAACTGAATATCTTATGATAATATTATCACTCCTGGTCACACTTTCTTTGTTGATGATTTCATGATTTCTTGAAACACACACTTTTGACCTAGTTGGCCTCTCACGAATATGCCAATATACTTTAAAATATATTAATCATAAAAAAAATTTGTCTTAATATTTAAGAAAACATTCTCATCAAAGCACTCATCTTCTTCCGCCAAATTCAAAAAGCATACATATGAAGACCACCGCAACCGATTGCTACCTTTCTAGAGTTCACCATTTTCACAGTGCCACATGTATATTGTGTCACCTTTGTCTTTAAGCCACGTTTGTTACACGTGTCCATCATAATTTTTACCACTTCATTTTGTCTTTTCCTAAATTTATAGTTATTCTTTGCCATGCATTAGTTTACTATTTTCCATGCAAGTTTCGCACTATAAATAAAACCATGACGCTTTCTTTCCTCTCACCTTTGTGAACAAGAAGAACAAAAAAACCTAGCATGGCATCTGAAAAACAAAACCGTGAAGAACTTGAGGAGAGAGCAAGGCATGGTGAAACAGTTGTTCCTGGTGGAACAGGTGGAAAGAGCCTTGAAGCTCAACAACACCTTGCTGAAGGAAGGAGCCGTGGAGGGCAGACAAGGAAACAGCAGTTAGGGTCAGAAGGGTATCATGAGATGGGAACAAAAGGAGGGCAGACAAGGAAGGAGCAGATGGGGAGAGAAGGGTATCAAGAAATGGGACGCAAAGGAGGGCTGAGCACTATGGAGAAATCTGGTGAAGAACGTGCTGCAGAGGAAGGCATTGAGATTGATGAGTCTAAGTTTAGGAATGACTGAAAAAAATGAACATGCATGCATGTTTTTTAGTTGTGGTGTGTTTTGTTTTAGGTTTGAGAAAAGTGTGGTTTGAAAGTGTTGTTTGTTAGTGATAATAAATAAGTGGGTGTTTGTTATGTTAACTGCCAATGGTTTCACCTTTGGCTTATATAATAGGGGTGTTTTCTTATGTATAAGCTACATGACTTTTTAACTATAAGTTTTTTTTTATGAAATTGTGTATGAGAATGAATCTGTTAAAATTAATGTGTTGTAACCACCACTATGAGTAAGCATTATGAAAGAAGTGCAAAAGAGTTGTAACCATCATAATATAATTACTGTCTTTATTTAGAGTTATGTTAGAATTGTATCATTAAGATTGAGAGAACCAAAGAGTCCTCATCTTAATTATCATCTTATTGTCTTCTATGTCAGTTTTGAGTCAAGCCTATATAAAGACTTTGTAATGCTAAGAAAGATATAGCAGTTGGTGGTGAATTCAATAAAATAGCAGATTTAAAGCATATCTTCCACTAGTGGAAGTATAGTGAAAAAAGTGTCAAAAACCAGTTTTCCTCTGCAGAATTCTGCAACACTATAATTTATAACATACCACCTCTAGAATACCACCAACAGAGTGGTATCAGAGCCGCAGATCCTTGCAGCCCCAACAAAAACAACAAAAGTTATGGCTTTTACAAACAACTCTTCTGCAACTTACAGCAATGTCAAAGTTCCTCTATTTGAAGGAGAGAACTATGATTTTTGGGCTGTTAAAATGGAGACTCTATTCACATCTTTGGATGTTCTAGAGTATGTCAAAAACGGATATGAAGAACCGGCACCAACGGAGGCTGAAAAATCAAAAGAAAAAGCTGAAGAATCAAGCCAACGGCTTGAAGAGTTGAAGAAGAAGAAGATCACAGATGCTGGAGTTCTCGGGATGATTCAAAGAGGAGTCTCTCTATCCATCTTCCCAAGGATTATGAGAGCTAAAACATCGAAAGAAGCCTGGAGTATCCTACAACAAGAGTTCGAAGGAGACTCAAAGGTGAGAACGGTGAAGCTTCAATCTCTTAAGAGAGATTATGAAAATGAAAGGATGAAGGAGAACGAGAGCCTGAATGAGTACTTCAACAGACTCTCCGAGTTGGTGAATCAGATGAAGTCGCATGGTGATACGATAGAAGAACGCAGAATTGTTGACAAAATTCTGATTAGTTTAATAGCAAGATTTGATCCAATGGTGGGTGTGATAGAAGAAACCAAGGATCTATCAACCCTGACTGTTCAAGGGTTGATGGGGTCTTTGAGATCCTACGAGCAAAGGATGTTACGACATTCTGAAAAATCAATTGAGAGTGTCTTTCAATCTAAACTCAACATTCAGTCCAACAATGGTGAAAATAAGCCCCAAATACAAACTAGAGGTGAGTCTTCTAGAGGTGGCAGATTTGGAAGAGGCAGAGGCAGAGGTCGAAATCAACGTGGCAGATCTGGAAGAGGCGCAAATGGCGGAAGATGGAATGAAGCATCAAATAAATGGTGCAGAATTTGTAACAGCGGCACTCATGACGAGAAGGACTGTTGGAACAAAGGAAAACCGCAATGTCACAATTGCAAGAGATTTGGGCACCTTCAAAAGGATTGTCGTCTTGCAAATCAGCAACATGCTTCGTACGCAGAAGGAGAATCTGATGAAGGAAATTTGTTTTTTGCTTGTCAAAAAGCATTGCATGAAGAAGGTAAAAATGTTTGGTATTTGGACAGCGGCTGTAGCAACCATATGACCGGACAGAAGGAAGCATTTATAAACATTGATTCTTCATTTGGATCAAAAGTTAAATTGGGTAATGGAGAACATGTCGAAGTGAAAGGGAAAGGAAGCATTGGAGTCACCACAAAGCAAGGAAGCAAAGTCATGCATGACACGCTTTATGTGCCAGAATTAGACGAAAATTTGCTTAGCATTGGACAACTTCTGGAGCACGGCTATTCTCTAAACTTTGAGAATAGAGAGTGCAGAATTTTTGACTCAGAAAGAAGAAGTGTTGCCGTTGTGAAGATGACTAGCAACAGGAGCTTTCCACTATCTTTCAACTATGAGAAAAATGTAAGCTTGATGGCCAGAGAAGAGAATGACTCATGTTTATGGCACAGGAGACTTGGGCATTTGAATTACGAAAGTCTCAAGTTACTCTATCAAAAGAAGATGGTGTATGGGCTACCAAGAATCGAAGAAAAATCTGGTGTGTGTGAAGGATGTGTCCTAGGCAAACACCACCGGCAACCATTTCCAAAAGAAAGTGCATGGAGAGCCAAACAAGTGTTGGAACTTGTACACACAGATGTGTGTGGTCCTATGAATACTTTGTCTCATGGAAAAAACAGGTACTTTATCTTGTTTATTGACGACTTTACCCGCATGACTTGGGTATATTTCATGAGACAAAAATCTGAAGCGTTTGTAATCTTTAAGAAGTTTAAAGCATTAGTTGAAAAACAAAGTGGCCGATTTATAAAAATGCTGAGAAGTGATCGAGGGAAGGAGTACACCTCAAATGAATTTCACAAATTTTGTGAAGATGAAGGTGTTGAAAGACAGCTCACTGTTGGCTATACACCTCAGCAAAATGGTGTATCTGAAAGAAAGAACCAAACTGTGATGGAGATGGCGAAATCTATGCTACTTGAGAAAGGTTTACCTAAAACCTTTTGGCCCGAGGCCGTTAACACTGTTGTGTATTTGATGAACAGGTGTCCAACAAAGGCCGTATGGAAAAAGACTCCATTTGAAGCCTGGAGTGGAAGAACACCGTCGGTGAACCATCTTAAAATTTTTGGATGTGTTTGCTATGCTCAAATTCCAAAACAAAAGAGGACAAAGCTGGAAGAAACAAGTGAAAGATGTGTCTTTATTGGCTATAGTTCCATGTCAAAGGGCTATAGACTTTACAACTTGAAGAGAAACAAGGTGATCATTAGTCGGGATGTTGTATTTGATGAGAATGCTTCTTGGAATTGGGAAGAAGACAAAATAAAGGAGAAAATAGTCCCTGCAATCATATTACAACAACAAAATTCAGCAGTTGAGAATGAGCAACCAGCTCCATGTACACCAAGTTCCTCATCCTCTCCAAGTTCCCTAAGTTCAAGTTCATCATCTCCCAACTCAACTCCAATAAAATTGAAGGATTTGAGTGATATTTATGCAAGATGCAACTATTGTGTTGTGGAACCTGAAAATTTTGATGAAGCAATCAAAGAAGATGTTTGGAGGAATGCGATGCAAGAAGAGATAAATGCCATTGAGAAAAATGAAACATGGCAGCTAGTTGAGAAGCCAAATGACAAAGAAGCTATTGGAGTAAAGTGGGTGTACAAATTAAAGCATAATCCAGATGGGTCAATTCAAAGAGCCAAGGCTAGATTGGTAGTAAAAGGCTATGCACAACAGCCTGGAATTGACTATAGTGAAACTTTTTCCCCAGTTGCAAGATTGGATACTGTACGAACAGTTATTGCATTAGCAGCTCAAAAGGGTGGAACCTGTACCAACTTGATGTGAAGTCAGCTTTCCTGAATGGAGAATTAAAAGAAGAGGTATATGTGCAGCAACCTCAAGGCTTTGTGACTAAAGGCCAAGAAGAAAAAGTTTACAAGTTGAAGAAAGCTCTCTATGGGTTGAAACAAGCCCCTAGAGCATGGTATAGTGAAATTGACAGCTACTTCATTCAACAAGGATTTCAAAGAAGTCCAAGTGAGCATACCTTGTATGTGAAACATCAAGGTAAAGATGATATCCTTCTTGTTGCCCTTTATGTTGATGATTTGGTGTATACGGGTAACAAGAAAATGGTTGAAAATTTTAAAATAGAAATGATGAAAAAATATGAGATGAGTGATCTTGGCTTGCTGCATCATTTTCTTGGTATTGAGGTTTACCAAGATGAATATGGAGTTTTTATTTGTCAAAGGAGATATGCTGAAAATATTTTGAAAAAGTTTGGCATGAAAGACTGCAAACCTGTTGACATTCCTTTAGTGGTGAATGAAAAATTAAAGAAGGAAGATGGTGGAAGATTAGTAGATGCAAGCATGTATAGAAGTTTGGTTGGAAGCTTGTTTTATCTAACAGCTACACGACCCGACTTAATGTTCGCTGCTAGTTTACTCTCAAGGTTCATGAGTAAACCGAGTCACTTGCACCTTGGAGCAGCAAAAAGAGTTCTAAGGTATGTCATGGGAACCATGGAGCATGGAATCAGGTTTGAAAAGAGTTTTAAACTCAAAATTAAAGGCTATTGTGACAGTGATTGGGCTGGAAGTGTTGATGACATGAAAAGCACTTCTGGTTATGTGTTCAGCCTAGGTTCAGGAGTAATTTCTTGGTGTTCGAAGAAACAAGACATTGTAGCGCAATCTTCAGCTGAAGCAGAATATATGGTAGCTGGTTTGGCTACACAACAATCATTGTGGTTGAGAAGAATACTTGAAGATATCAGAGAAAAGCAAGAAGAAAGTCTGTTGCTTCACTGTGACAATAAATCAGCAATAGCCATGGCGAAGAATCCTGTTTTCCACAGTCGAACAAGACATATTAATATAAAGCACCACTTCATTCGAAGTGTGATCGAAGATGGTGATGTGCAATTAGTGTTCTGCAATTCAGAAGAGCAGCTTGCAGACATTTTTACTAAAGCACTACCAAGAGGGAGATTTCAGCAACTTAGAGAAGCAATGGGAGTTAAAGAGCAACACATTAAGGGGGGGTGTTAAAATTAATGTGTTGTAACCACCACTATGAGTAAGCATTATGAAAGAAGTGCAAAAGAGTTGTAACCATCATAATATAATTACTGTCTTTATTTAGAGTTATGTTAGAATTGTATCATTAAGATTGAGAGAACCAAAGAGTCCTCATCTTAATTATCATCTTATTGTCTTCTATGTCAGTTTTGAGTCAAGCCTATATAAAGGCTTTGTAATGCTAAGAAAGATATAGCAGTTGGTGGTGAATTCAATAAAATAGCATATTTAAAGCATATCTTCCACCAGTGGAAGTATAGTGAAAAAAGTGTCAAAAACCAGTTTTCCTCTGCAGAATTCTGCAACACTATAATTTATAACATACCACCTCTAGAATACCACCAACAGAATCTATTACTAGCTAGATGCAATATGTTTGAGAATAAGTGTGTTTTGTGTTGTGTATGAGAAATGTTTTTCTAGAGTCACGGTACAATTCTTTTAACTACTCAAAGTTTTTGTCTATTAAAAATAGAAAATTGCAATAAATTGCGGTAATGGATTCACACCTTAGTATGAATTTTATATGGATTTTAAGAGTTTCAGAACAATCATTATAAAAACATTTCAAGTTGAATATCACCTCACAAGTTTTCACTCCTCAAATTTAAAGTATTGCAAAAATATTAGTCACAATTTATTATAGGATGACAAGGTGAAAAACATCCCACAACATTCTAGGATATAGGTGTTTAAGTGAGGTGGGTGCACGAGAATTGTATTTGTATCACTTTACATACAATTCAGAAATACATATACAGTGACATACATATATAAAAGAGAATTGATATTGGTACACTAGAATTTTACAATTACACCGTATATTATATATTTGGTTTGGTTTTTTTATTATGTTAAATAATTATTTTTTCCATCTTTTTCAATGCAAATAGATACATATATTTATTGTATTTTATATGGTGTAAGATAAGGCTTACACTTTTAGTGTAAGCATAGCATTGCTCTATATAAAAATATGAAGAAAACGTTTAGAAATACATACTTTTTGTTGAAATACTTAGACAATATTCATTTATTTCTGACCAGCAAAAGATATGTATTTTTAAACTAGTTATTTTCATATTTCTGTATATGTAACTGTATTCTGAATTTGTATATAAATGTATGTTATGTTAGGGACTTGTGGAGGTAATTAAAGGGCTAGGAGATAATGTGGAACACAGATTGTGTGTAAAGCATCTCTATGATCATCTCTATGATAATTGGAAGAAAAGACTCTTAGGAGCTGATATGAAGGAACTGTTGTGGACAACAAGAGCAACAACTATACCAGATTGGAGCCATGCTATGGAGAGAATGAAAATAAAAAATACAGATGCTTACACTGAAATGGCTAAGGTTCAACCACAATAATGGACAAGATCAGCTTTTAGCAATTACACTCAATGTGATCTGCAGGTCAACAATATGTGTGAAGCTTTCTATAGGGCAATTCTTGAAATTAGGGAAAAACCAATAATCTCTTTACTTGAGGGTATTAAGCATTATATAACTGTTAGAATTGTGAAGCAAAGGAAGATGTTTGAAAGGCACAATAGTGATATATGTCCTTAGGTTTAGAGAAGAATTGAAGGCTACAAAAGAAAGGCAGGGGGTGGAAGGCAACATGGCATGGTGATGAGGACATGGCTAAGTTTGGTGTATCTAATGAGAAAGATACATATGTTGTGGATCTGACAGCAAAGTCTTGTGCTTATCGTAAGTGGGATCTAACTGGTATATCATGTGAACATGTTATTGTCTGCATTTGGCATAATGGTTTGGTAGTTGAAAGTTTTGTGTCATCCTATTATAGGTATAAACTTATAATCTGTCTGTATCCATAAATTGATGTATAAACTAAAATTTGTCTGTATCCATAAACTGATAATTTGTGTGTCATCTGTTTGTATGCAGGAAGACACAATGTCTGGCCACAAACTCCCACATTGTGCTACCCTCAAATGGACCAAGACTATGGCCAGTGACAAATACCGAGTACATCAATCCACCACTTATGAGAAGGGCGCCAGGGAGGCCAAAAAAAGCAAAGGAACAAATCCAATGATGAGCAAAGAAAACCTGGTGTGTTTCCAAGACAGTTGAAGACAGTCAAATGCAAAAAAATGTCACAAATATGGACATAACACAAGGACATGTAAGGGCAAAAGTGCTACTGACAGGCAGATTCCTAAGGGAGGACACAACCAGAAAACAACAGGAAAGGCTAGCTCTAGTGGACAACAGAAAAATAAGAAACAGAAAATAACTGCTAATGAAGTCGAGGTTGTTGTGTCTCAGAGATCACAGGCTCCATAACCATCTCAAAAGTAGATGCCACTTAGGCCTTTATTTTGGTGTTTTGATAGTTCTTCATATTTTGCTGTAATGACAATTAGTCCATATTTTGGTGTAATGACAAGTAGATGACAATTAAGTAATGTTTTGGTGTAATGAAAATTCTTCATATATTGTTGTTATGACAATTAAGTAATATTTTGGTGTAATAACAATCAAGTATTGCTGCTATGTAATGGAAATTATGTAATGACAATTAACCTTCTTTTTCTGTTATGGTTTAAAATTTGAAAATTAACACAATTCATATTTGCAATCAACACATTACTAGGTGGCAATAAACATTTGAAAATTACATTAAAATTCATTTGAAAACTACAACATACATCACTTAACAACTAATTCAACAACTTAATTCAGCTTCTAAACGACTAATTCAGATGCTACAACACTTAACAACTAATTAAACAACTTAATTCAGCTTCTAAACAACTAATTCAACACTTTTTCAACATAACCGCACATATCAATCCCATAATGACCACTACAACTAAAACAACTACTCCTTGGCAGAACTTAAGCTTCTTTTTCAAATCCTCATCTTGTTTCATCTTCAAATTGTCCTTCTTCTTATCTTCATCAATTCTCTTCATTAGTGATAATATCACCTCCTTTGTACGAACCGACATTTGATCTTCAACGTACCAGTTGAAGAAGTTACACCCCTTTCGTTCCTGCAACTGAAATCACAAACAGATTTTAGATTTTCAATTTCCGGTGTTTGTTCTTCGTACCAGTATAAAGGAGATTCATACATTTAGATAGAAACTGGTGTTTACCTTGTATAACCTACAACCATTAAACCTTCGCCCATGATTCTCCTTCGTCCACAAGGTAGTGAGCGGCGAATCAAGATCACAGAAGCAGCGAATCTGTCTTCTTCGTGACACATAACTGTTACTGGACACGACATATGATTCTGACATGGTGAGAAGCGAAGAAGATTGAGACAACTGATGAAGTTTGATAGAAGTGAAGAGGAGATCGTTGGTGGGAGAAGTTTAGAAGATTGAGATTTAGGGTTAATGCAAAGAAGTCAATTAAAATGACTTTTTTGTTTTATTTTTTTTCTCTTTATTTTCTGAAATGTTAAATCAAATATTATTAAATACAATATTCAGTTTTTAATGACATGTAAATGCCTAGTCAACCCCTTAATTTGGACACATCATCTTTTTTGGAGTGGAAATGGGGGTTAGGACCAATATTATATCCTTTAGTCAAGTTCAAAGACTGCTTTGTTCTGTTTTAAAATTGAAGGACCAGATTCGTGAGTTGGTCAAAACACGAGGACCAAAAGTGTTATTAAGCCAAAGGAAAACTATGTTTTTTATTAAGGTGCTTGATAAAAAGTTGAATTTTACGCTTATGTATCTCTTGGCGCGATGGAGAATTCAAAACTATGTAGTTCTAGGTAGCAAAAGTTTGCTTGTTTATTGATTTTAAGGAAAAATATTTTGATCACATTCGAGCGGAAAAACGTTGCTTGTTGGTCGCTGATGGGCGAAAAATGAACGGTTTCGAAATTGCGTTAGAGTGGATAAAACATTGTTCGTTTATCAAAAATAAAAAGATTTAACCGTGCTAAGGCTGAAAAAGTTGTTTGATTGGTTGTAGTTGCTTATAGGTGAAAGACGAATATTCGAAACGATGGAACCTACGCCTCCCACTCATTTATTCAAGGAGCAAATGGATATGCATCCACCTATTCCTTTTTTAATCTAAATTTTGAATTTTTTTTTACGAAAGACAAATACTTGAAGCGATGAGGTGTGCGCCTCCCACTTGTTTATTTGAGGAGAAAATGGATTTGCATCCATCCATTCTCTTTTTAATACAAGTTTGGTTAATATGTGTTTTAATGGAAGATGAATATCCAGAGCGATGGGGCGTACGACTATCACTTGTTTATCCGGAGCTGATGCGAGTCATGTTGAGGCTGATGTAAGTCATGTTGAGGTTGATGCAGGTCATGTTGAAGTTGATGAAAATTAGACTGAGATCGTTGTAGGTCAAATTGAGGTTGATGCATGTCAAGTTGAAGTTGATGCAGTTCAGGCTTAGGTTGTTGCAGGTCAAGTTGAGGTTGAACCAAGTGTGGTTAAAGCAAATCAGGTTGAATCAAGTGCGGTTAAAGCAAGTCAGACTGAACTAAAACAAAAGAAGAACAAAGTTGTGCAGAAGCCTTCAATGAAGATTCAAAAACCTATTGTGAAGCTGAGAAAAAGGACAGTGAAAGATTGAAAGTGGGTGATGATGTGAACCCACAATGACTAAATGACGAATGGCCATTCAAAGGGAAAAACCATTATTCCCACAATCCAAGGAGACCAAGTCCTCCTATGACCGCATTCCATGTGTAGCGGTGAAAAATTGACATTGAGGCCATTGGATTGACCCAACTCGTATCTTAGTGAAAGTCGCCACTGCACTTTATTGTTTCCAAAGGAAATGGGAGAAAGAGCGAAATAAAATTCAAAAGAAGTGTTTAAAACAAAACTAATAAAACAAACAGAGATCTTAGGTTCAGGAGTTGGTTATGCAAGGGGAATGTATTAGCACCCCTCACTTCCGTAGTACTCTACATGAACCTTTTTGAAATATATTATTATTTTTATACTGCTATGTGAAAAAGAGTGGGATGGTGGGAAAAAGTTTTATTAAAAGTGTGCTCGACAAGACATCGCATCTTGTGCCTACATACCCCTTGAGTGCAATAAGGAAATTAGAGCATTTGCAGTTCCTTTTAAAAGGAAAATAAAAGAGCCAAAGTGACAAAAAAAAATTTGGGGTGTTCAACTTTAACAATATGTCATACCCTAATTTTTTACCCCCCTAAGATGTCACATCTCAATTTACTCCATTAACTCAAAATAGATACCCATAGCAGTCACTTGTTCACCAAGTATTTAAATTGGGGTTTTGGGGGATAGGAGGTTCAGACAAAAGGGTCAATCAATGAGTGAAATGATCCTCAACACAATCATAGGGCTCAAGATGATTCATCCATCCACCCATGATCTTTAATTTCCAGGCATCGGGCCTCAGACCTATCCAGGTCACCAATCTAGGGTTTTGAGTCCCATCAGGGACTCAAATCAGGGCTCACATTTGGAAAACCTTACAAAATTTCAAAGCATGATCCAAAAGGCCCAAGTATCTTCAAATGATACCTATATCAATATCCAATGGAAGATGTACTTCAATTCAAGATCCACAGTCATCAATTTCATCTGGTCCACAATTAGGATTTTTGACCTAATTCACCTGAACAATTGACTTTTGACCAGGGCAAGATTCCATAGCTCAAGATCCTCTAATACTTCAATATGATACATTCGGAGGAGAGCTTGGTTCATATGAAATCTCCGAAAAACTCAGTTCATCAGGAAAAGTCAACTGTACAGGATCACCTTTGACTTTTGGTCAACCATGGACTTTTGAGGATCAAAATCATCAATATATGATTATTGAAGTCATTTAACCAAGAAAAATCAAGAAAATCAATTAGGAATCAAAAAGTCAATGTTTGACTTTTTTATACTTGAAAATTTTTCCAAGTGTTTTTAAGGATTTTCTTCAAACTTCAAAGGATTTTCTATAGGTGGAAAAACATATCAGACTCACTGGATATGCCCGTTTACTCCACCACTTTTACGAGTCGAGCCAAAAAATTTGCCTCGCGCCCTCTACTATGTTCGTCTGCCCCATTTTTTTACCGAGCTTTGGCAAGGCAGGCTAAACAAGGAAAACATTGCTTTTTGTCACATTTAGCTTTTTTAAATGACAGGGTCCGTCGGGCTCGTCTTATTTTTTTAACTGACCAAATTTGGTTAAGGTTTTTGATTCGTCCCCTCTACCATGTTTCTCTTCCCGCTCGTTTTTTTTTTTTTTTCCCGATTTTGTAAGGGTCATAAAAGCTGCTTGCCATCTCTAACATTTTCAATATCTAATTTTTTTTGTTATCGGCCTTATGGTCAATACAAAATGTTATCATATTCAAACCACTAACTTGTAACAATGAAAAAAATATTAATCATAAATATTTAGTTATCTTTCTTTATAAAGACATTCTTTTAAAAAATTATCCATTTTTCACTTTTTTTTTTCTCTTCAAAAAGTCTTCTCCCATTCAAACACCCAAACCCAGTGTTGTGGAAGATGGTCAAGGCATTATCATTTCTGTTCCTAGTGGCATTGATGGCATGTAATTAACCAATAGTTTAATGTTAACAATATAAATTCTATGATTTTTAAAATAGTATATGGTGAGATATGTATGAGAGAAGTATGCATAAAATTTATTTACACATTTATGAAGAAACCATGTACGGGAATTGTATACGTGAATATGTCTGCAATACATTTTGTACAATTATTCTTATTTAAAGGCTTCCTAAAAATATACTTTGCTCGACCTTAACTTAGAAATCATCAAAAATTTAGGAGGATAAGAGAAGATACAAGAACAAAACAAAAATTAAGAGGAAAAAACAAAAAAGTTAAATGAGTATAAGCCTTGATAATAACCCTATATGCAGGGCGGGCGACAAACAAAAACTATGGCACACATCTTCAATGTAAGTAACTAACAAAAGCCACAAATTTGTTAAGTTCCTTCTAACTGGTGTGACTCTCCCTTCAACATTTTTTTATCAATGGCTTGTTGCTAGAGCAGTAACCAACAGACCAAGAACCAAAAACGGTTGCGCACTAGCCTGTCAACATCGGAAGGTTACGGTTACTCAAAAAAACATGTCATGTAACACTGCAATGCTGATATACATATATAAAGCTTATAGATTTGACGATGAAATTTTAGAGGTTATTATATATATACCTGATATTTAACATCATATTTCACAGGGTCCTTGAGGAAATACTTGAACTGCAAGGCACAAGACAATAACTCGATAAATAAAAACAGATTTTGCGTGTTCTTAGCTATGTTGCATGATTTGCAAACAATTTCGGAACGTTGCGAGTGTAATTGTGTAGTTTACCTGAAATACGACTTGTGGAACTATTAAGGCAAGTAGAGCCAACGGGTAATACGGTTTACCAGCCCCGAGTAGATATCCTGCAACCATATTTCAACAGCAAGTTGCAACTGTTAGTTATAAGCTTTTGAAAAGATATTATATGAAGATTGAGTTTGAATATATTTGAGAGATCAAAACGTACCAGCGATAGATAATTGTGTTATGTCGATAGCGCCGACGCATATCCACTTTGCAGTTTCCTCGCCAAAAGCGACAGGAAGAGACTAATCTAATCAAACAAGATTGTTGATAAAAAAGTTAGTAGAAACTACTTGGATGAATGAAAATGTTCGGATTAGAGTTACTAAAAAGCAAAGAATGGTGATGTAGTCGACCTGAAGTCCTAGAGCTCTATCTCCTTCAACACTTTTGAAATCATTAACTATGGCAATTCCCAACTACAATGTGTTACAGAAAGTCAAGAACAATATTGATTGATGAACAAATTGAGGTAATAATTGAAATATTATCGTATCCCACAAAATGTGATGAAGAATATACGACATACGCCAGCTATGCTGTAAAGGAGTGTGAGAACAATAATGTCTGGTGTAAGAGTCCCAAACAAAGCTTGACCAGCCCACCTAATTGTAAATGAAATCAATGAATCAACAAAAACCAAATGTTCAAAACAAGCCAGTGTTGTCAATCGTAGATTACGGTCCAAGGCAAAGAGCCAAAATCCCGCCATACCAGGCGCTTTGAGGCGCCATCATAGTAGACTATGGCGGAAAAACCCGCCACTAATATCCACCATGGCGCCTTCATGGCCAATATTCGATAACACCGTAACAAGGATAATAACAGCTTAAACATATAGCAAATAATTATCGAAGTAGAAGATACCACACCATGGCAAACTAATGTAACTTGCTCCAAGGGCAAAGTTTCCGATCCATCCGTTTTGTTTTAGCTAGAAAACATGCATAACTTAGTCAAGGACCATAAAAGGCAAAAAATATATATAACTGAAAAATGAGGAAATTTTTAAAAGAACTACCTTTAAAGGAGGTGCAGAATATATATTCGACCGCAGGGATCCATCCAACGCAAGGTAAAAAAGTATAGGGGAATCATGCCCTGCCTGTTAAGGAGAAGAATTTTGCAACCGAGTTTCTGATCATTTGCATTAAGAAGAGACGGATCCTGTAATTTTTATATGCAGTACCGACCTATATATCCAATATACCCGCCGAAGTAAGACCTACTAGTAGCAGCACCCATATTTGAGTGATTACCTGCAGATTTTTTTGCCAAACGATGAGCAAATAAACAAGTAACGAAAGGAAAAGACGTATAAGTTTTGGATTTACAATATACCTCGTTCTCAGATATTGCACCAGAAGGAATTGGTCTATAAGGTTCATTTATTGCATTGATTTCTCGGTCATACCAATCATTCCGAGTCTAAAATTTAAATACCAACAATTCATTGACACCCGTCTGTATTATACTCCGATCTAATGATGGTTCGGTAAAAAATTTATATCAGCAACAAAAACGATTACCTGTGTATATCCTGTAATGAATGGACCAGACATAATCATGCACAAAATTGATTTAGCAACATCCTCAAAGTCCCAATGGAAATTTCCTACCAAAGCGAACAGTTTATTCAGAAAACATTAAGTTGTAACAAATAGCATTCACATATGACTCTATACCATGAAGATTTATCAATGAATAGAAAACTTTGAAAATGAATGTTCTTAAATAATTGTCAGAGTCGTCTTAAGTTTTTGGGAGCCCTGTGTAGTAAGTCTTGATTCAACCATGACAAAACAATTAGAGGCTCTATTTAACTACTGTTTATAAGAGACAAATATTTTATGAGGCCTTGTTTAGCTACGATTTTACACAACATGCACGCCCTCAAAGATGGCCCTAACAATTGTCATAGTTAATCGCAGGACTAAACATTTTATGCCATGCATATCACATTTTAATGTTATGCAGAAATTTAGTACCAGGAGCAGCAGCCCCACAAACTACACCCCAAACTAATGGTTTTGTAAGTTGAAGACGAATCTTCTATATATTCTGCACAACACATTCTATTACTTTACTATCAAATACAAATATTTTTCAACAGCTGAAATTTAGCCTTATAGTATTACTTTACTATGCAAATAAGAGTTTAATTATTATGCACGTGTAAAATTTTTTACACTACCAATGCATCACAACCACTTAATTATATTACTTTAAAAAAATTAAAATAAAAGTCAAGTACTTCCAATAAATTAACGGTTGCGATTCGCCGACGGTGTAAAATTTCTTTACATTGCCAGTGTATTCCAATTAATTTCTGCAAATAAAGCAATAAACTTGAAATTTTGAAAAGGGCTTGCAGTTGTAACATAAAGCCAAAGTTTTATTCTGAGTTATTGTGTTTGGTTATAGAAATAACTTATACAGACGCAATTTTGCTATAATCACTTAATTAAGCTATTGTCCAAACAGGGCCAAAGTCTGATTGAAAACAATTTTAAATCCAAATCAGAGAATGAAAAGAAACAGTAATAAGAATGAGATTGACTCACTGATTCTTGAGAAGCTCCTTTAATACCAAGAAGCTGATTAAAGCTTGATCCATTTTTAGCAGGCGCTGTATCCGGTGCCTCAGATTTAACTTCTCAAACACCCAAAAACAATTCTAAATACAAAACACAAAACATAACAAAAAATAAACAACAATACAAAACCACAAAAGCCAACAAACAAAATATATGGACACACCGGTCTTCGACTTCTTAAGGTTTTTGACCAACCTGGTCCCTTAAGGAAAAATCAAACAACAGTTTGAATAACAATTTCGTTTACAAGATTATATGCTTCTACACAAGCTAATTTGTAAAGTTTACAATTCGAAACAGATGACTTAGGAAAGAAGAATATACAATATGAACAATCTTGTTAGATTATACGTGAGTAAAGACTGTTCATAATAATATGTTAAAATAGCAAGATTTCTAAAAAGTTAGACACTTGAAAAACTTGCCAAAATACTCATCTTTATTTATTATATTCTATGATTGTTAGTTATTTTAGGAGCTTAATTATGGGATTAAAAATAAAATTTCACTCTATTTCATAACATTTAACAATTGATAAATAAATAAATAAATAAACAATAGATTTACTTATTCAATTCAATCAAATAGAGAATAATTTTATTATCATGAATACAAAATAAAAAACAAACCCAATAATACGTTTAAGGAGTAAGAATATAAATAGCAAAGTTAATAAAATTGGAGAAATACCTGACAAGAGAATAGGAATAAATATAAATATACTTGATAATATTTATTTTACAAGAAAAGAAAAAACCGATCAATTAAAGAGAACCATCTAATTCATATTCTGGTTGTCTAAAATACCATTTAAAGATAGTGCCATTTGTTTCAGGATTTGGAGGGGCAATGTATTTGTTGGATTTTGTATCCCAATTATAAACGGTACAAGTTTTGGTGCAGCCATGACTACAAACTTGATACACAGAGTTGCTCTCATAACCCCATCTATTCGGGTTGCTCAATGCCTTACAGCTTTCCAAACAAATAAAATAATGCAATGTCCCCCAAGATTTCGAGTTCGACATAAGTCATGGTTGAGAAGTCTATCTTGTAGACTCTTTTATCTGGTGGAGGACCATCTCCAAAATCAGGATTTAATCGAACTAGTAAAAGTTGTTCATCACATGTAACCAAGTTAAAGGATGATCTCTCTAACTCTAATTCAAATGGTAATTCGAATTCGGGGGTATTCACCATATTTAGATATTCAATATTTGCATAATTCGAATTCAAACAGAGTACCCCTATCCTGGCCTCCAAAGTAAGAACATATATTATATTGTTCAAAGCCACAAAGTCAACAACAAGGTTGATAAAACCATCCTCGACATCATAAGGGTTCTTGTTAGGGTCCTCATTAGGGTAGAAGCTAATGGAAGAAGTAACCCAACCATTATGTCGAGATTGATAGACATACAGACTGTTGGAGTAATCGAATAAAAATACCAAAACAAATTCCTCCTCGGAGCATTTGTCAAAAGCAAGTAATGCACGGTAATGATGTTGAGGGCAGAATTTAGACTTAAACGTGGAAGGACAGCTTACCTTCTTCTTTATTTGTGTAAACGGATTGATGAGCAGAATGGAAGAATTGTCCGCTATAATGACAAAATATCCACTAGAACAGGTAACATAGATAGGGAAGGAGCCATCATAAGAGTAACTCAACATTTTCAGCATCATCTTGTTCAAGGGATAAACTTTTTGATTGGGTAGGCTAGTAAAGGAATATGGTAACTTAACAGGAGACTTAAAAAACTCAAGAAGTAGTGGTTCTTGGGATGTCAAGAAATTTGATTTATCTATTGATTTATGAAAAAGTCTCCAATTGGTGCAGACACGAGAAAATTGAAAGAGGTCGTCAAAATCGAGTTTTTGTGAAATAACAGAAAGTAGATCCCAGTGAAGTTGATCCCAACAAGGAAGTGTGAGATGAAACCGAGGATGAACTAAGGTGTTCATCTGGCTGATTAAATAAGCATGGCCTCTAAGCAGCACCTTCAGTCTTGCCAAAATACACCTTTCATCAATCTTCCTTGTCCTGTAATCTTGAAAAACTTGAATAAAATCTTGATAATCATCATCTTTTAAAACAACTTTTACTGCTTGAAAAAACTCTGATGCATCTTTACACTCTATTCTATGTTAGAATCTCACAAGTTGGTTGAATTCCAAAACTAAATATTTATGCCCTTCAAACAAGGGCTTGAATTTTGCTTTGAAAACACTAAAAGGAATTTTTCTATATTTCATATCTACCCAGAGTTTGCGGAATTGATCATACTTTTCGCTGTCATCTTGAAAGGCAACTTCTACTTCCTTTAAAAATTCTCTGAATGCCTGAAGAACAAGGATTCAATTCAGTTTAATTCACTCCAAATCAAAACAAAAGTAAATATAAAAATATTTATACTTAACTCATTCCAAATCAAAAACAAAAGTAAATATATATTATTCGGCACATACCATGGTTCAGACTTCAGAGGGATGGTATTATCGAAACTGTTGTTAGATCTAGTAAAATCAATCTGGTTGGGGTTGGGAGACAGAGAGTTCATTCTGGTAAAACTTATTTATATATAGGTTCGAGAAGAACGGATATGGACTCAACTTTTTTATTGGGCTTTTTAGTTTTTCGGAATTAAAATTTGGAAAAAGCTAGAGAATTTATTTATTGACCCAATGAGGAAAACTTTGTGCAAAAATTTTAAATTACTCTTGCTTCATATATGTATTTCCGACGTAAATTTTTTTAGATTTTTCTAGATTTTGGAGATATCTCCGAAAAAAAACTCTAAAAAATTAGAATTTTGATTAATTCGGATATGCATTTCCGAAAAAAATTCCAAATTTTTTTTTTTCGGATATGCATATCAAAAAAATCCCAAAAATTAAAAAATTTTGATGTATTAATTAATTGACATATTATAAATTTGATATAATTTATGAGTTATAAATAATAATTATTATATATTTCTATTCTGATTCATATTTTAAAATTTAAAAATAATTTCAATTACAAAAAAATTAAAATAATTTCAATTATTAAAATGTAGTTATAAATAATTCAAATTCATGTTTCTACCGTTGATAATAATAATGAAATAGATCAAGTAAGAATAATGATAATAATAATAATAATCATAAAAAAATCATTTTTCATAATTAATTATGATAAAAATATCATTTTTCATTTAGTTAAAAAAATTAAAATAAGATTTTGTCTTAATAATTTGGTGAACACTCTGGTACCCTTGAGTTTAGTTGGGTATTGGTACTCTTATCCAATCAAATAAAATTATTAATTGTCATGTCACATTTTAAATTATTTTTATTTTTAAATAAATTAAATTTTTTAATTAATTTACACTAAAGGTACCGGTACCCAACTACTTATCATAGATACCTAAGAATTTATCAATTTTATTTAGTGAATAAATTTTATATTTAATTTTATATAATTCAAATTTTACTTATGAAATTAGAATGTTTTTAATTTATAAAATGATTTTTAATAACTATAAAATTGTTTTTGAAAATTAATTTATAAAATGATTTATCATAAAAAAATAGAAAATAAATATCTTTATTATTATTATTAATTTATTATATAAAAATAAAATGTTAATTTAAATATTTATTAGGTTAATATTATTATTACATCTTGATTATAATGATATATATTTAATAATATATTTTAATTAATACAATTAATTATACTATTAATTGTATTGATTCACCTTGATTTTAATTTTTTAATAATTATTGAATTTTTTCGAAAATGCATATCCGAAACATTTTAAGATCAAAAATTGGAATATTTCGGATATGCATCTCCGAAGACACCCCCTCTCCATAAAAAAAATGTGAGTTTTTTTTTTTTTGTGTTTTCGGAAGTGCACTTCTGAAATCAACTTTTTTTTCAGAAAAAAGTGATTTCGGAGATGGATTTTCGAAATATAGAGGCATTTTGAGAATTTTGCCACGGGTGACCAAAAAGGTTAGGGGTCAATAAAGAAATTCTCAAAAGCTATTCTTACCCTAGTTTCAACACCTACACTTAGCTAGACAAAAAACAACAACCCGGTCCAACCCATATAACTTACAAGTGCATTGTTGGATTAACACTATGTACAATGGTTTTTAGATTCAACACTCTAATTTTTTACTTTTTACACTCCACATCATATTCTCTCTCCTTCATCTAATAATTCAATATTTCTTCAACTTTTACTTACTACCCCACCACTTTTATTTCATATTCATATTTTCTTTTATGTTTTTGTGATTACATATTAATAACAATTATCAATTGAAATTAAATTTAAATAATTAAGAGTTAAATAATTTTTTTCTAATTTAATAACTTATTTGAATTTTATTTTTCTAATTTTATATTTTAGTAGAATTTTGGGTGTTAAAAGGTTATTATTGTGATCTATTTTACTAAAAAGATTGTTAGTGCTACAAACAAAATTTTACTTGAGGCTAAATAGAAAAATTAGAGAGAAAAATCTCAATTTTTTTCCGTGTCCAAATCTAATAAACCAAATCTCTATTTATAGAGGAAAAAAATAATAAATTTTGATGAAAGTAAAAATAAATAGAAAAATTGACTTAAAATAAAATAATTAAAGTGAAGATAAAAATCTAAACAATTACAACAACTAATAAGATTTTGCAAAGTATTATAGTGACCCTTATTTCCTCCTCATTCAACATGTTGAATATTTTCAACACAATTTAATCCACATCATTTTCAACACTCCATTACAACTATTCAGCTATAATAATTTTTTCAACACCTTCTACTATACATAGTCTAACAATCCTGAAAATGTTTTCAAAATGGACGTGCGAACTCTCCAGACCCGTGCGAACAAAAGTGATATAGTTAAAATGTTACAAGTAAAATTGGATTAATAATATACTAACATGTATAAAGTAAAATTGGATTAATAATATACTAACGTGTATAACTGAACTGAATTAAAAGCACTAGGTCATGCAATGGTTGATATTATTGTCATACAACTATCATGTGTTAGATGAGAATATACTTTTTGTTTAGTAAAAGAATGATTGCTCGAGGGGAGTATACCTTTTGGTAAACACTTATTTCTAATTGAATAGTTTGTTACATATTTCTTTAATTAATAAATAGGCACAGTAAAAGTTTGTATACAAACGAACGTGAGAGGAATCTACTCCAATCCGGAAGAGGTTATTTGTTTAATATTTTCTATAAAAAGAGATTTTTATCCAACTACTTTTATAAATAATAACAAAATAAAAATAATATTATATACAAGAAAATATATCATCTAAATATTTTTATATATAATTGGTTTGATTAACTTACATAATTAAATTTGACAATCTTTTTGAATTTTTTTTATTTACATTTTAATTTAATTTTTTTTTTAGTATCAAAATTAAACTGGTGACGTATCAGCACACCACACCATGATTCGTGTAGACTCACGGATAACACAACAATACCATGTGAACGCACGAGTAATCAGTGTTGAGAATGCACGCACGAGTAATCATACCATAATTCGTGCGAATGTACACTCGGATAACACATCAGTACTGTGTGAACGCACAGGTAATCATATCAAAATTCGTGTGAACACACATGTAACACACCAGTACCGTATGAACGCAAGGTTAATTATATCAAAATATGTGTGAACGCACGAGTTATTACATTTTTTTATACAATTAAAGAAAATAAAAATAAAACTTCCGTTAGTTATACTACTGAGTTTTTATTTTTTTTTATATCTTAAACCATAGTCCCAAATTTAATAAATACATCATTAAACTTGATTCTTTAATATCATTATCTTTTTGGACTTTTATGTAAAATTATGTTTATATCGATTTTTAACTAATTTTTATTTTGGATATTTATTTGTCTCATTAATTAAATTTTAAAAATCTTTTTATTATTACAACTCTGTCAATAAAAACTTTATTTTTTTTTTCTATTTCTTACAATTTATTTTACAAACTATATGTTTAATAATTTTTCTTAGTAATAGAAGTTCTTAAAAACTTCTACAATTTTTTTCCAATAATATTTTGATATTTATTAATTGGTTTGAATTCTCATGACAAACGGGTGACAAATAGCAGTCAACACCAAGAACTCGTACGGTCGCACGAATTTTCTACTAGTTTGATAAGAGGATGGATAAGGAAGTATAGGGTGACATGTTAAAATAGTGGGTTTGTGTGCGAGAGAAATTTGTTAAATAAACTTTTTTGTCACAATGTAACACAAAACATGTATGATGTATTATTTCTAATGTAGTAAAAAACAAAAATAATATTTATATAAGGGCAAAAATACATTATTGTTCCAAATATTTTTATATACGACAACAACTTTATTATTAATGCAAATATTTTTATAAATAATGTTAAAATAAAAATAATATTTATAAACAGGAAAAAACATATTGTTTATTAAAATATTTTCATATACAAAAAATATTATTGTTATAAGCGGTAACAACTTTACTATTAATCCAAATATTGAATAATTTTTTTTAAAATATTTATCTTTGCATAGGAACCCGAAGTTATTAATCACAATATTGCATATCCACGGGAATCTGAAGTTATTGATTATTTGTATTGAATATTAACAGAAACATGAAGTTACTGATCACAATATTGAATATTAACGAGAATCTGAAGTTACTGATTAAAATATTGAATACTAACGGGAATATGAAGTTACTGATCAAAATAGTGAATATTAACGAGAACATGAAGTTACTGATCACAATATTGCATATTAACGGGAACTTAAAGTTACTGATCACAATATTGTATATTAACAAGAACCTGAAGTTATTGATTATTTGTATTGAATATTAACAGGAACATGAAATTACTAATCACAATATTGCATATTCACGGGAATCTGAAGTTATTGATTATTTGTATTGAATATTAACAGAAACATGAAGTTGCTGATCACAATATTGAATATTAACGAGAATCTGAAGTTACTGATTAAAATATTGAATACTAACGGGAATATGAAGTTACTGATCAAAATAGTGAATATTAACGAGAACATGAAGTTACTGATCACAATATTGCATATTAACGGGAACTTAAAGTTACTAATCACAATATTGTATATTAACAAGAACCTGAAGTTATTGATTATTTGTATTGAATATTAACGGGAACATGAAGTTACTAATCACAATATTAAATTTTAACGGCAACCTGAAATTACTTATTAAAATATTGAATATTAACAGAAACATGAAGTTAGTGATCAAAATGTTAATTACTTTTAATATATATTTTTTCTATTAAAAAATATACATCTGAAACAAATGCGCGTCCCGTATCAAAACTTGTACGAACGCACGGGATTTGTTACTAGTTTTTCTGTAGTAACAATATACCATCATTAAACTCTTTCAAATTTACTCTTCACCTTTCTTTCTCTCAAATACTCCTTGAAAATGAAAATTTTGATTAAAATTTGAAGTTTTGAACAACTATGTGATTCGGTATTTTTTTTTTCACTTCTAAATTGTATCTTTTTAAAACATTTAGGCTTAAATGCAGTTTTAGTCCCCCTATTTTACTTTTTTTGAACTTTTAGTCCCCCTATTTTATTTCTCAGCTTTTTGGTCCCCCTATTAAGCTTTGACTGGTTTTTTTTTTGGTCCCTCCTCATTTTGGTCTATTTGGCATTTGTAAAAGCTGATGTGTCACATAAAAAATCCTGCCACCTCACTTATTGAAAATAAAAATCTTAAAAAACAAACATATCAATTTTTAAGTAAAATAACTATTAAAAAAAGTATCTTAAAATAAACTAAAACTTGTAAATTATTTTTACGAACCCTACTTTATATTGGTTGTGTGTAGATGTGTGCTCTGCAACTTTCGTCGCGTTTACAGCTTTGTGCCGTAGCCGTTTTCATCAAATTTTCACCTTCCGTGTTCCTCAATATTGTTTACGACGCTCTTCACCTTCATTCTCTCTGCGTTTAATCTTTATCAGAAGCAAAGATTTTCACGGGTTTTGGAAGATGAGGTATGTAAATTGCAATTTTTTCCGGGTTTATGGTTTGCTGAAATTGTAGTAATTTAATAGCTTGAGTGTTTTCTTATGATTGGGTTTGCATAATATATTTTCCAGACCTTCTCAAAATCCTCCAATGGTAGACGAGGCTGAATTAGTAAATGATTATGAAGAGGAAGTACAATTTATTGATGAGTTTGCTCCAAATTCTGATGATGAGGAAATAGAAGTTGAAATCAATGAGGATGAAGTGCAACTTAGGGGTGAATTGCAAGTAGTTGTCGATGATGTTACTGGTTATGTTGGAAGTGAAGATGAATTTGATAGTTTCAGTGACACTGAGTATGAGCATAGTGATGATATTGTTGACTTTGATTGGACCACAGTTCTGCCTTCCGAGATCTTATTTGATAAGGTGAACAATTCTGACGCTGATGATGACTCTGATGTGTTGCTTACACCTCCTGCTAGTGAAGATGATGAGGAACATCAAAAGTTTCCTGCCTATAAAAGTGGAGAGGTATTCAAGTTTCAACTAGGTATGATGTTTAACAACAAAGATATGGTCAGGGATGCTTTGAAGGAGTATGCAATGAAGATGAATAAAAATGTTGCTCTGAAGAAAAATGATGGAAAGAGAATGGTAGTAAAATGTATGGATGGCTGCAAGTTCTACATGAGAATTACCAAAAGGGTAGGGAACCAATTTTGGCAAGTTGTAAGTCTGATTGATGAACATACATGCTATCGAACTGCACATAATAGGCAGGCAAAGACAACATGGCTCGCCAAGAAATTTGCACATATTCTAAGGCATAGCCCTGACATGAAACCTGTGGGATTGATTGCTGAAGCTGTTGATAGATGGGGAGTAAAATTGTCCCACGATAAGGCATATAGAGCCAAAAGAAGGGCTATGGAGTTAATCCAAGGTGCTGGTATGGACCAATTCACCCATTTAAGGCGTTATGCGCAAGAGTTGCTAAAGTCAAACCCTAATAGTAATGTTGTGGTGCAATGTGTTGATTCTAATGAAGGTCCCGTGTTTGAGAGGATTTATGTATGCTTAGATGCTTGCAAGTCTGGATTTGCAAAATATTGCAGGCCACTTATAGGTTTAGATGCTTGTTTTTTGAAAGGAGACTATGGTGGATAATTAATGGCAGTTGTGGGGAGAGATGGAAATAACAAGATATATCCTATTGCTTATGCTGTTGTGGAGGCCGAGACAAAAGACTCTTGGGAGTGGTTCATCAACATTTTAATGGAAGACCTGGAAAGCCTAAACCATAGGGCTTATGCCTTCATTTCAGACCAACAAAAGGTAACATGTTAATGTAAAAAACTTTTGCTATTATTGTATAAGTTTTACTCTATTTGTAAAAATCTCACTATATATATAATGCCAGGGCCTAGTACCAGCAGTGCAAAGTGTGAGTGTTCATGTGGAGCAACGCCTTTGTGTGAAGCATTTATATGGGAATTGGAAAAAGAAATATCCTGGGTTGGAATTGAAAGAGATTATGTGGAGTGCTGCAAGGGCTACAACAGTTGCAGCGTGGGAGAGGGCAATGCTAAGGATGAAAAGTTTAAATAAAGCTGCTTGGAAGGAAATGAAGGATATCCCTGCACAACACTGGAGCAGGTCACACTTCAAGACTTATTCTAAATGTGACCTACAGGTAAATAACATGTGTGAAGCATTTAATAGGGCAATTTTAGAATATAGAGATAAACCAATCATCACTATGTTAGAAGGGATTAAACATTATTTGACTAAGAGAATCACTACTCAGAAGGATGCATTAAGCAAGTATAATGGTGATATTTGCCCTAGAATACAGTTGGTACTTGAAAAAAACAAGAAGGTTGCAGGACTATGGTATTTAATATCACCATATTACTTCAGGACTATGGTATTTAATATGTTCATTGTAGAATCACCATGGTACTTATGGACTTAAGCCTTATAGTACTCCAGGACTGTCATGACAGAAATTTGGATGAGTTGTTTCATTCATAATTTAAAGCAATATTAATTCACACATATACTACAATGACACAAATTTGGAGCAATATTAATTCATTCATAATTTATCATTACATGGTTGTTTCACAAACCCAAACAACTAAACAACAACACCACAACATGGTTGTTTCACAAACCTAAACAACTAAAAAACAACACCACAACATGGATGTTTCCAAAACCTAACCAACTAAACAACAACATCACAGCATGGTTTAAAAACCTAAGTAACTAATCAACAGCATGACAAGGTTGTTTCAAAACCTAATGTGCATCCCAATTGTTGCAACCAGTCCCATTAATAACACAATGCTCATCCCAATTGTAAACTTCAACTGCAATTTCACAAATTTCATCTTCACAGTCAAGTCATTCTCCTTCTGTTTGAATTCATTGGCTTTATTCTTCTCTATAATTAACTGCTCATTCAATGAAGAAATTAACTCTTTTGCTCTTGGAGTCGTCTCTTCATCGTACCAAACAAAATGGTTGCACATTTTGTGTCCCTGAATCTACAAAGAACGCAGGAAAAAAATTACTATCGAATCAAACAGAAACAGGGCTTAAGCGTAGAATAAAGTGAGTTATAGAGCTTTAATACCTTATACATTCCACACCCATAGAAACGACGTCCTGGATTAGCATCAGTCCATGTTGTCATCAATGGTGCATCCAACCCACATCTGCATTCATCACGGATGAAAGGATATTTGCTGAGAATGCTTCCTTGGGAAAATCGAGACATGATTGTTTGAACAAGATGGTTGGATTAGGGTTTCACACGGGAGAATTGTAGATTTTATAACTTGATGAAGGTGCAAATTTTACACGGTTTTCACACAGATTAGGGTTTGAACAAATTGATGAAGGTGGAGCTCACAAAGGGGAAGGGATGAGAAGAAAATACGATTCACACAGACATCCAACACACAATAGGATTTAGTAAAAATTAATTAAAAGTTTTAATTTATTTTAAAATACTTTTTTTAATTGTTAACTAATTTAAAAATTGATATGTTTGTTTTTTAAGATTTTTATTTTTAATAAGTGAGGTGGCAGGATTTTTTATGTGACACATCAGCTTTTACAAATGCCAAATAGACCAAAATGAGGAGGGACCAAAAAAAACCAGTCAAAGCTTAATAGGGGGACCAAAAAGCTGAGAAATAAAATAGGGGGACTAAAAGTTCAAAAAAAGTAAAATAGGGGGACTAAAACTGCATTTAAGCCAAACATTTATGTAAACTCTCTTTTTTTAATAGTTTAATTGTCAGAATTTCATCATTTAAAAGTTAATAATGAGACACACGTGAATAAATAACATGATTTGGGTCCTTGCAATTGATTATTCATGCATAATTCCTAATTTAGATAATTTAATGGGACAATGGCCAGTTTGTTTCAACTTTAAAAAAATTGATTTTTTTTTGTATATTTTAAAATAGATTTTCTAAATTCGTTTTTCAAAATATTACAAGTTTTTTTATATTCGTTTTTTCTAAAATGAAACACTAATTTTGACATCTTATAACATAAACATACATTATTAAAGACCAAAACTTAGTCAAAATCATAACTTTTTCAAAAAATTGTATTCCAAAAATAATTTTTATGAAAATCTATTTGAAATAGCTTCAAAATTAAGTGATTTTTTGAAATTTTGATATTCAATTTTTTTCCCATAAATAGATGAAATAACTAAAATCACATTTTAAGAATAACTATTCAAACAAAATTTTTATTTGAAGCTTTTATAAAAAGTTTCTTTGTAAATAAATTTTTCACAAAATTTAATAACACTATAAAAATCATTTTTAAAAAAAGTCAAAACAAATGGGCTCAATAAACTCATTTAGCAAACACGTGATTTGGGATTTCAAATTTTATATAAAATGATTTTACTTAAACATTCTAAAAAATAGAACAATTTTTTCTAATTGAATTGTTTCAGATAGATTAGCTTAAGCTTCGTTTGAAAGTTTAAAGTAAAATTGAGAGAGGACTTTAATAATAAAAAATTATGAAGTGAAAAGAATGGAAGAACCGAAGGATTTTTTGGGAGGGCTTATTTTTTTTCTCATAATCTAAAATTTCTCTAATTTATTGGAACTAAACAATTATATTTGGGAAAGGTTTTTAGATTATATAAATTCTTCAAATCAAAAATATGTTGTTATAATAATCTAAATGTTAAAAATATGATGACGGAGTTGTTGAAGTATGTCTTAAAACTTTATGTGATGAAAAAGAAACATGTTTTGAGATTTGCATAAATTAAAAAGTTCAAAAACAACCAAAAAGTTTATAGAAAACGTTGAGATTGCGGATGGTCTGTCGGGTTAAGGCATGTGAGTGTCCGATAGAGTATGGCCTTTCGATGATGGTGATTCACTGGCAAGAGATGGTGTGAGTTCGGAGGCATTCTGAGTATGCCCATGGCAGTTCACAGATATCGGACTTGGCCGTTCGATTTGAGGTTGTTGTCATTAATGTTACAATATTATAAATATATTTTATATTAACTTAGAGATACTCTAAATTAGCAAGGTGAAATAGCTCTCTTTTATCACAATAAGGCTCACAGAATTTATGGTATTGATATGCTCTAAAGCTTATTCAAAATTTGTTATCCATAAGCATGTTTGATGATTTAGGCCATTGCACTAGAATTAAACTTGAAGGTGTTAAAGATTTCTCAGGTTGAAGTGAGCAGGGCTGGCCCTGGACTAGGGCAACTAGGCCCACAATCCATGGCCATAACAAATATGGGGCCTCAAATTATTAGGTCTTGGGCCTTATATATTAAACATTAAAACTTTTATATATATATATATATATATATATATATATATATGTGTATATATGTATCTATATATATATATATATATATATATATATATATATATGTATATATACATATATATATATATATGTATATATACATATATATGTATATATACATATATATGTATATATACATATATATGTATATATATATATATATGTATATATATATATATATATATATATGTATATATGTATATATACATATATATATATATATATATATATACATATATATATATATATATATATATATATATATATATATATATATATGTATATATATATGTATATATGTATCTATATATATATATATATATGTATATATATATATATGTATATATATATATATGTATATATATATATATATATGTATATATATATATATGTATATATATATATGTATATATATATATATATGTATATATATATATATATGTATATATATATATATATGTATATATATATATATATATATATATATATATATATATATATATATACATATATATACATATATATATACATATATATATATATATATATATATATATATAACAAGGGTTTAATGGATATGCATTGACGGTGTAAAATAATTTTACACTGTCATCCAATAAACAACCACCAATTTGTCATGTCATTAAATATTTTTAAAAATAAAAAAATGTTTTAATTAGATACATGGTTGTGATTCATTGACAATGTAAAACTATTTTACACTGTCAGTGTATCACCTATTTTCTCGTATAACAATATATAAAGGGATTACACTTTTTTGGTTTGACCCTATTTTATTCCATTATTGCCCTTTGCATAACTACCTATTTTTGTTTATTTTAATTTCTAAAACAATTTTTACTATTAATTATAAATGAAAAACCCTTAAAAATTACTATTAAAATAACTGAAAAATATATGTGGCAAGTTAAGCATTGAGCGGTTTAACATAGTAACTACTTCTACTTCCGCTTGCATTTGCTTTAACACATCGGTAGTTTAGAAGAAACAAAAGAAACAAAAATAAAACTTGCGAGAGAAAGAGATAAAAAAGAGAACAATTTGAGACACTGTCAAGAAGAATAAAGGATGGTTGAAGAGTTTGTGTTTGCAAATGCTTGCATGTATAGTGTTCTATGAAATCACAAAATTAAGGTATATTACAATTTCTTAATTCTTATTTATTTTATTTTCTTTATCTTCTCATGTTTTAGTTTTTTCTTTCTCACTTTTTATTTTAATTCTTATTTATTGTAGATTTATTAACCAAAACAATTAAAAGTTCAACTATGTTACACGGATGACAAAAAAAGGAGTTACATGAAATGAAACAGGAGGAGTGAGATTGGAATGATTGTTTATATATATTTTAATACCAGTTCTAATATCACCATCACTTTGAACAAATTAACTATGTCCAAGAAAAATGTCAATGTTCAAATTTTGTCATTTTTTATATTATTATGGTTGTTCTTAATTATTAATTATAAATATTATTTTTGATTTCTTAAAACATATATTATATTTATTGATTATTAATATTTTATAATAAGATTTAACTTGATATGTTATTCTTACCAAGTGTTTCTCTATCCATTTGTGTATGAACCATACAATCTTACATCTTCCTTTTTTATTAGTGTTCGAATACCAAATATTAATTAATAATATTATTATATAATTTTAATTATGAAATATTTATTTATATCGGTAAACTTATATAATTGAAAACAAAAACTACAAAGGAAGGGAAAAATTATAGAGAATTTCTTTATCTCCCCGTCTTCGTGGTGACCCCTAGTGAAAACCCCAAAATGCTTCTTGTTTCGGAAATGCATTTTTGAAGTGCAAAAAAATGCTGTTTTCGGAGATGCATCTTCGAAAACGTCTTTTTTTTCTTCAAAATTTGTCTTATTTCAGAAATGCTTTTCCGAAAACAGTATTTCGGAAGTGCATTTCCGAAATACTGCATGTTTTGCAGATTAAGCAAAACAACCCCTCCCCCAAATTCATTTACCCTAAATCAATTTCAAACTCAACCTCAAAGGGATTTTCTGTAAACCAACTTCCAAGACTACATCAAAGGCTCCATCTACTTGCTCTACTAAATTCAAAAGCTTCTCAATCACTTCAATTTGTAAGTTTCTTAATCTTTAGATCCATGATTGAAATGCATGTTAGGGTTGTTAGAAATTACAAAAATGATATAGGGGTAGGTTTTTCGTAGTATTTAGGTTGTTTAGAAGCATTATAACATGTTTGAATTACTGATTTTGGGATCTGGTATGAAAGCTGCAGAAATGGAGTTCGCAGGGGTGTTTCGGAAGTTCATTTTCGAAAACACATCCTTCACCAGTTTCGGAAATGAACTTCTGAAATGTGTCCAGAAGTCGTTTTTTATTTAGCTTTTTATTCCTTTTTAATAATTAACAATGTTTTTTTATTTTGTTTTTGTTGTAACAGGAAATGGTGACTTTAAAAATGGTGAACCACGCCCGAAAGATTTTTAGTCTCTTTAAACCAGAGGCGCAGTGGTTTAATGATGCGGTGACAGCTTCAGGGCTGGGTGGGTTGTGCATGACTTGGTATACCACCATCAGCCACGACATGCAGGGGGCCTTTGTGGAGCGGTGGCATAGGGAGATGTCTTCTTTCCACTTACCGGTTGGGGAGATGACGATCACCTTGCACGATGTGCAGTGTCTTCTCCACTTGCCGATTAGGGGGATGCTATTGAACCATTACCGGATCCAGAGGGTCGATACGATCGACTGGATGGCGACTATCTGGGTATGGAGCCAAATATGGTTGATTTTGAGTGTCGGGCGACAAATGGGCCTCATATCTGGTTCTCCACATTGAACGATTATTACGAGCACCACTTGGTGGCGGCGGTCGAATCTGAGAATGCGGAGAGCGGCCTATTTATGGAGTATCACCGTGCCCGCGCTCTGCGGTGCTGGTTCATATTTTTGGTAGGCACTACACTCTTTGTGGACAAGAGTGCAAGATATGTCGACGTGACCTACCTCCGCTACTTCATGGACTTGACTACCGTTCACTAGTGGAGCTGGGGGTCAGCTATTGTGGTATACCTATACCAGAAGCTGAATGAGGCCTCCAACTAGAGGATCAGGCAGTTGACCGAATCCGCAACACTCCTGACGGTACGTTTCATTTTAATTGTTTCACATTTATTTATGGTTCATATTTATTTTTAATACATTATCGTGTTTGTGTTTCAGGGTTGGATCATCTCCTACTTCCCCCGCATCCACAACTTCCACATTGATCCTGCGTACGAGGACGCCATGCCCAGGGCCGCCCGATACGTTCTCCAAAGGGGGAACAATGCAGTGGGACCATATTGTGGGTACCTCGACTGCACAACTCACGATGACATCCGTTGGAGGCCATTCAGTGACTACACTGCTGGTGTCGACTTTGACCGCATCTCGTTATATTCTGGCTGGTTGGCATGCGGGACCAACACCATGGTGAGGTATCTCCCTGAGCGGTGCATGCGGCAGTTTGGATTTGTGAAGATGATACCCAGGTCACCTTTTGAGGCTGCTCCCGACACAGTTACCTGAGTGGAGCTCACTGGCATATTTGCGGATTGGGATCGTCATGTGGTCCCGAAGGAATATCGTCGCATGCAGGTCACTCAGGACTGGCACAGTGTGGAGGGGTATGTCACATGGTTCTATCGGGTGTCACATTCTCTGATGACACCTGACGCTCCCGACGCTCCTACGCCAGCATACGAGGAGGTCTTGGAGAACCAGCAGGCCAAGGATGACCATGACATTGATCTCCTGTCGATCTGCCAGCGGATAGAGTTGCTTGGGCGAGACGCGTTGGAGCGAGGTATCATTGATCAGGGCGGTCCAGAGGCTGTCGCCGTGGTGGAGAGGATGGTCGGTGATGCGGGCCATGCGGCGGCATATAGGAGGTAGAGGAGGTCCCAGGGAGTGAGGGTTAGGCATACCCAGTAGGGGTTCGGGTTTATTTTTCTTGTATTCGGCTTGTATTTTGCACACTATTACTCGTTTTGTATATATTATTCGAATTTTATATATTATATTAGTATTTTATGTTGATATGTCGTTTATTTTGTTCGGCGTTTTTGTTTAATTAAAAATACATGACTGTTAAGAAAAACATTAAAAAAAAGAGAATTTCTGCATAATTCGGAAATGCACTTCCGAAAATCCCCAAAAACTGTGAAAAAGGTGTTTTCGGAAGTGCACTTCCAAAGTCTGAAAAAATTTAGAAAAAAAATACTTCTGAGATGCATCTCCGAAATAGGGACAAGTTGGGGTTTTCGCTGGGGGTCACCCCCATAGGAAGGTGGATAAAGAAAATTTCGAAATTATATATGTTTAGTAGGGTGGGAGAAAGAAAAAATATTTTTCGTAGAGAGAGTATTTTAGGAACTTAGGATGGAGAGAAAGAGAATATTTATAGTAGGGACTAAGGATGGGGAGAAAGAGAATATTTTTAGTAGGAAGGGGGGGGAGAGATAGATAAAGAGAGAATAATATTTTTAGTAGAGAGAGAAAGAAAATATTTTTATTAGGAAGTGGAGAGAGAGAATATTTTTCATAGAGTGAGAGAGAGTATTTTTTTTTGTAGGAATGGGGAGAGAGAGAGAGAGAGAGGAAGATTTTTTGGCGGAGAGAGAGGGAGATTTTTTGGCAGAGAGATAGGGTATTTTTGTAAGAATGAGGAGAGAGAGAATATTTTTAGTAAAGAACGAGAGAGAGAGAGAGAGAGAGAGAGAGAGAGAGAGAGAGAGAGAGAGAGAGTATTTTTAGTAGGAAGAGGGAAGGGAGAAAGATGGAGAATATATTTTGTAGGGAGAGATAGAGAGATAGTATATATTTTATTAGAATGAGAGAGAGGGAGAGAAATAGAGAGATCGTATTTTATTAGAATGAGAGAGAGAAATCTTTATAATTTTTTTGATGTATGCGCTAAAAGGACAAACAAGTGACTACGAAAGTGCAAATCACAAAGCTTACAGAAAAAATACCCTTTCATATTTTGACGCGTGAGCGAATTAAAAAAAGCGGACAAACGGGCACGAGAGTGTCCGTTTCAACGCTAGTATATATAATGACTGTGTAACATTAGTATCCTAGTGGGTAGCAGCACTTGGTATTCTCTCACAAGAGGCTTGAGTTTAATTCTGGCGCTATTATTTTTTTTTATCTTTTTTTCTTTTTGTCTTCTTTTTTCCAAAAAAGAAGTTGAATGTATATATTGATATAAACTTTTATTTTATATTTTTTTTCAAAAAGTAATCTTAAATATTTATTTATGTAGGTAAATATTAACCTAATTAAAAAAATTCACATCTTTCTCAAAAATAAAAGAAAAATAGTGATTTTCCCTTTTCCATCTCAAATAAAAAGGAAAAATATAACTCTAAAATCAAAATTCAAGTTCCGTTGCTCAATTTTTTCTTTTTTAATTGATAATTTTTTCTTCTTATTTATTGTTTATAAATTTTTCATACAAATCGAAATTGAAATTTATTTGGTTTGATTATGTTTGTTATAGCAGAAGATAGTTTAGATATAAATTATTCATAAATTAAAAGTAACTGTGAAGAAATTCGTTTGATTGATGTTGTTTGTTATGGCTCACTCTTGTGCTAAAGATAAAGATTTTTTTGGAGGTGTTGAACACATTTATATTGTTTTTGCTAATTCTATTAAGAAATAGCAAATTTTGAAAGATATTATAAAATGGTTGACTCCAAAAATAGATGATCTTTTTTTTTAATAGTATATTATTTATTAGGGGTCCATTTTTATTATTTGCTATGGGCCTCTGAAAAGTCAGGACTGACCTTGGAGTGAGCATAGTCAAAGGGTCTAAAATATATGGCTTATATATTTTAGAAGGTTCCAATGATGTTTTCTATTCATCGCCAGTTAGTAAAGACTTTCTTGAGAAGAGCAAGCTATGAAATTTGAAGTCAAGGCATGTTGGATGCTTAGAGGTTGTTTCAGAGCACTTTTTTTAGGTTTCAAAAGACACAAAATAAAAACGCATGTTACCTGTTGCACCCCAATTTTTGACCACTGAGGTCCCACCATAATCCAAATATTAGGATCATCATTATCATCATTCTCATCATGCATATATCATTTGCTAATCCAAAATACCAAAAAAATTGTTGTTTGTTGCTTGTGTCTTAAGACAAGAGACTGATCAAGAAGTGTTTAAGAAAATTAGGGTTTTGAGGCCCACAAGTAAGTTCAACATTCTCCTATGATTCAAAGGGTTCTCTCATTAATATTTAAGTCCAACAATAGCCCAATTAAAGATCAACAACTCTCAAGATCACCTGAGGCCCCAAATTATGGTTTTGGCCTAATTCTACTGGAGAGTTAACTTTTAATCAAGACATGGATCCAAGGATCAAACCATGATTCAAGGGAATCCAAACCAACATTATAATCCAATCACATCATTCATATGAAGGGGGGATCTTTATTCATTTGGAAATCACAAAACTGCAGTTCATCTAGAAAAAGTCAACTGCGTGGGTCAACCATTGACTTTTGAGAAAAATGGTCAACTATGAGATTTTAAGGATTCAAATCATCATCATATGATTATTGAAGACATTTGGCCAAAGAAAATCAAGAAAATTCATCAAGAATAAAAAAGTCAACAAAAGTCAAAATTAGGGTTTTTAAGTGGATTTGACCTAATTTTGGGAACTCCAAATTTTGCCTACAAACTCGAAAATCTACACACATGAAAGTTGTAGATCTTGATCAAACAAACAACTCATCACATTGGAAATTTCTTCAAAAAATGATTATTTTGAGAGATTTGGAATTTTGAAGATTGTGTTATCACTTAGATTTTTCCTAACTTTATGGCCATTTTTCTCCATGATCCAAAAGGAGCTCGAGAAAACTTTTAACAAGTGACTTGAATTATGTATAAAGGGCTTTCCAAATAAATAAATATCATGAAATTTCATGGCTTGAGCTAGAAGATATGATTTTGTCAATATGGCTCCATGAACACTTGAAAATAAAGAAGAACATGAAGAAGTTATGAACCAAACTTGTTCAAATCTGAAAGATTCCTTGCTTACAGCCAACATAACTTGTTCCAAGCACCATAATCAGAAGATTACACTTGCTTTTGAGCTATAATCCAAGTGCTTAAGCCATTAACCATTGAATCATTCCATTTCAAGCATAAAGTTCACCCTTCCATTTTGATAAAGATGCTTTATACACTAAGTCAACTTGTCTTGAGCCTCTCCCATGTCTCTTCTGCACCAAAAGCATTACAAACTTAACAAGTAACCTTCCAAGCTGCAGAAGAATCTCTCCAAGCATGCTTAAAGCATTGTACTTCACCATTGAAACCATAATTTTCTCTTTTCTTCACAAACAAGCAAGATGGCACAAGTATCACATGTGAACTCAAACTTGTGAGTTTTTCCCCTCCACAAAACCTAAATTGTGCCTATAAATAGGGGCCATTTCCTCTTGAAACAAATACACCAAGATTCTCCAAGTCACCTATCACTTGAAATTCTCTTTTTCTTACCTCTTGCATTTTCTAAATGATTTTGAGTTCCACTAGTTCTGGGTGTCAACCAAGGTTCTAGACAACTTCTAAACACCATTTAGAAGTTGTCTATAACTTCCACAACCTCTTAAAAGCTCCCTAACAAAAAATCACCATTTTTACCTCCATTAAAACTTCACTAAGCTCATAACTTGCCAAAACTCAAACCAAACACAAACCTACCAACCAGACCTTCAAACACTTTCTATATACCTTATAGAAGTTGTATAATACCTCCAAACACCTACCAAACGCCTCAAACCAAAAATCACTCTTCAACCTCCATTTAAGAGTCACCTTAAACCAAAAGTTTGAAACTTTCGTTTGGCTCGTGCGTTTTCTGGCCTTTTGTTTCAGATACCTTCTATATCACATATAAAAGCTATTCAAACACTCAATCCAATTCTATAACATCTAGAATCAAGGGTTCTAACCATAACTTTTTCATTGTGTAGGTACCATCGAGTTTGTTCTAGCAACTTGCAGATCATTCTAAGTGCCCAGATCTCTGTATTGGAGTTATCTAAATCATTTGCATCATTCTAAAACACCTCTAAGTAAGAGTCTGACCTCCATTTTCAGAGGTAATAACTCAAACTCGAGCTTCTTTATTTAAGTACCAATTGTTGCATTTCTTAATACTATTATGTTCAAAAACATGTAGGGATTAATAGCCCTAAGGTTTTAGGGGTTGAGTGTGTGTTTTAAGAGTTTAATTTTAAGAATCAATTTTAGGGTTCTTGAACATTTTCCAGAAATTCATGAGTTATGTTCTGAATAAACCATTGATAGTTATATGGTTGTGTTCTTGTCTAAATGCTAATCATGTTGATGTTTTATTTTGTTAAAAATGATTAAGTTTTGATGATGTTTGAATTTGGCGCCATTGTTGTTGCTGAAGGAAGAATATGAAGTTCAAAAATTCCATTTAGAACACGTTTTTAAATATAATATAATGGAGTTGAGTCTTTAAACGTCTTCTGCATAATCTTTGCTCACAGGCCACATTACTTAAAAATGTCTCCTTAATCAAAAGATTGTACAAGTTTTAAGGTATTAAACATTGATTTGAAGCATTATTAAAGGGATTATATCATTTGAGGAATATTTTTCCAAAAAGCCATGACTTCCATTTGCATAAAGTAGCTTTAATCACACAAATTTGTTCTTGAGCCCATACATTGTTGCTTCTGAATAAAAAAGCATCACAAAACCAACAAGTAACCATCTAAAGATTAAAAGAGCCACTCTATGTTCATGATTAAAGCCTGCTAAGTCCATGGAAACCATAAATTTCACATTTTCTTTGCCAAGATGCAAGCAAAGACAATTTGAACATGGGAAATCTTTTTTATCATACTTTTCCCCCAACAAATCACAAATCTTTCCTATAAATAGGAGTCCTTGTCTCTGAATCCAAACACACAAGAAATCCCAAAATCACTACCTCACTTGAAAGCTCCAAAATCTATTATGCATAAATTTGTGAATTTTGAATTCCAAGCAAGTTCTTTGCAACCTAAACACTCAAACACCTTCCATATATCTTATAAAAGTTATCCAAACCCTTACATTGCATTTGTAAAAACCATATCATCATCCTCCATTTTCACTTTTGCCCTTTGCAACTTAAATTGAGCATAGTGATTCAGACCATCTCAAAGCAAGTTAAGCATTCTAATAGCTTCAAGAAGGTCCCAGTAAGCCATCCAAATCATCAAACCATTTCTGGAAGTACTTAAACTCTATGTTTGATCTTCACTTCAGAAGTAAGTTTTTCTAATTTCAAACTCTCATTTGTGCATCATTTCTGGAAAAACTCGATTCTATTATGTTTGCCAAAATGTGAGGATCAAAAGCCCTCAACTAGTTTCTAATTATCATTGTAATATGTCATTTAATTTGATTTTTAAGAATTAGGATTCTTGAGGTTTTTTTATAAAATTAATGAGCTACAAATTAAATAAATTTATGTGGTTTATATTTTTGAACTCGTGCTGAAATTCTATACAACTTTCATGTTTACACTTTTCAAAATGGTTGAGAATTGAGAGAATACGAATTTGAATCCATCGCTGTCATGAGGAAGAAGATGAAGTCTGAAAATTGATTTTTATAAGCTTGTTTCATATATAATTAAACGGTTTCAGTTTTAATAATGGATGTATCACCACCCCAGTGGTAAAGCACGCACCCTATTGTCCTTTGTATCTATAGGGCCTAGGTTCGAATCCCCCCTTTTTGCAATTTTATTTCTTTTAAAGGTTTTACATGATTTTTCCTATTTTATTAACTGATTGCATTTAGTTATCACCACTGACACATGGCCCATTGGTTAACCTTTTCACTTGTGAACACAGGGGTCTGGGTTCAAGATCCTTTGGCCACAAAACCTAATTTTAACCACTAGTTTCACTCATTTTTTTCAACTTTTATTATTTGTTTAAACTATCAAATTTAATCATTTTGATTTAGTTTTATGTACATTCCTTATTTGTCTTATATATTTTGTGAATAAATTTTAAAATCCCAAAATTATTATTTATTTGATTACTTTTTAATTAAATTAAAACTAGTACTTTTATACCTTTTAAAACCCCTCTTTCTCAAATATTTTTTATTGATCCTTCACCAATTGATTTAATTAATATTGAGTGATTCCCTTATGGTTGAATTTAGCTTCCTTTGAATTTTATAGCATGATCCCTATTAATTTTCCCTTAGGGTTTTGTTTGTTTTTAAATGAAATAACTAGTATATACCTAAAACCCTAATTTGTGATTCATGGTCTTTCCTCTTGTTTTAATGCAACACCGTGTTAATATTAAATTGTTGCCATGATTATACCTCATTATTTACTTGTACATGCTTATTTGATTTACACCCTTGTATCATATACCTTGGTTATGTTATTATCTTTGTGTGTGTGTGTGTGTGTGTGTGTGTGTGTGTGTGTGTGTGTGTGTGTGTGTGTGTGTGTGTGTGTGTGTGTGTTTATACACACACACACACACACACTGTTGACTAACCCCACATGCATGAGATATTCATCCATTTTGATCATACATCATACTCATATATACATGATATGATTAACCTTGAGGTATGCTATCCTTTTTATTCATAATTTTTATACTTGAGTTTATTTGTATATTTTGATATCTTAACTCATTTTGATTGTATTCATGATACACATACCATGTCTCACCCACCACTTGAGATGATTACCCTTATATGCTTGCTTGAGATGTATGATTCCTCATTGTTGCTAAAAATCCAAAGGAATGAGATAGTATTGACTAAAATTGTCAAGGTACTCACTCTCTTTTCCTCCTCTTTTACTTTGTGCTTAATATTGTTAAAGCTTAGCACTTTTCCCCTGTTTTAAACTTGGTTTTGTATTGTTAAAACTCAACCTTTTTTAAATCAATCTTTGTTTTGTATTGTTAACGCTCAACCACAACTCTTTTAAATCACCTTTTCCTTGTGTATTGTTAAAGCTCAACACCCAAAAATATTTTTGCCACTTTGACTCTTTATTTTTCTTTTTAAGGGGAACTACAATGCTCCGACTTCCCTATTGTACTTAAGGGGTGTGTAAACACAAGATGCGATGTCTTGCCAAACACACTTTTAAAAATTATTTTCTCACCATCTGTTTACGGTGATTTCCGGTAAACAACCGCTAGTCTTCCAAACTATAATAAATATGATTTGGTTACTTGCAGGATCGACTAGATTGATCCTAGGACACATAGTCAAGAAGATTGTTATCAATTTTTGTCCGAACCATATTCATTATTTGTCTTCTTCAATAAGCGTTGTTCGATTAACAGAACAAATAGTCTTGACAATCACTTTGTTATATATAAATGTGACTTCAATGAAGTAACATGACATAAAAAATTAAAAGGACAATTGAAACGTAAAGAATCTTAAATTGCAGAAATATAAAAGACTTTGAAAGTAAATCGCATGAAAGTAATTCGAAAGGAAATGACGTTAAAGTAAAGATGCAGAAACGTAAATGGCAAGAAGTAAACGAAATGCAGTAATTCTGAAAGATAAAAAGATAATACACATGTATTAAAATGGTGGTGTCATACGTACATTTTCTCAGCGAACTCTTTCTCTTAACGCTTGATACTTGAGTAAATATGTGAGTGATTTGTACAAAATGAACACACAGAATCCTAACACTAAGACTCCTATTTATACTAGTTTCGACCTTAACGGTCCTATACTAATCTGCTGCCACGTTTCTCATCAGAACTTCCAGCGAAGCCATCTGTTATTGAACGGTTACGAAACCGTCTTCGAATTTCAAATCTTCCCGCCTGAGTCCATCTTCGACGCGTGGCAGTGTTTTAAACAAACACTACTAAAAACACGCTAAGTAGTAATACTTGAATGCATATTCTATGAATTTTGTCTAAGTCCCGAAGACATATGCTTTCATTAATCTTTCATCGTTCACTTATCTTCATCGAACTCAGAAGTCTTTATTTTTCGAAGCATGACCATCAGTAGCCATTCTTTTACTTTTTAAGGGATGGCCATCAGTAACCATCTTTCCTTCGATTCTCAACTCCTTCGAAGGATAAACAACATAAAACGAAATCTTCAGCTAACAAATTGCCCCCAATAAATGCCTGTTTCGAGAATCAACAGAAATAGGCGTTTCTTGTCATTATAAGATTTCGTTTTTATGATCCTTGAAAGTTCCAAGACTGCTGACTAGCGTCATAATCACTGATAACACTGTTTCCGAAACGTCTTGTCATTTTCAAAGATGTCTTCTCATAACCTACATTCCCACGTTTCAACCTTACTTCCTGATCATTACTCCTACATACTAGGAGTGAAGCTAACTCATTCAACCGCCGTTGGATTAAATCACCGGCCGCCACGTGTCTCTCGGCTTTACCCAAAAGATTTAAAAAGGTTTCCGTTAAACCTTTAAATACTTGATCTTGCGTCTCTATACCGCCTTTCATTCATCTTCTTCACCAAAAAATTGAAACATCTTCACTCTTTTTAGAATCTTGTTCTTTTAATCAAAAAATTTCTTCATGGCTTCATCTTCAAATGTTCTTCAACCCGCTTTGAAGCTCCAATCAACAACACGTTCTGGGGAACGAGAGTTCGTTCCAAACCCTAACACTGAAGAAATACGCGCTATTTACGCTTCCCAGGTAATCATTCCCTTTGAGCTCTCTGAAAAAACTCTTGCCTTTATGGGTCCGTTACCGAGTGAAAGTATCCAATCTATGAATAAGTTTTTTCCTGCTTACTATAAGACTAGACCATTAGTCAGCAAAGTTAAGATAGATGAAGACGGTCGCTCTCCTTTAGGCAAATCTGCTAATATTGAGGAAACTTCAACCGCAATCCCTTTAGCTTTAAACAAAATTAGGTTAAACTATATGACCAATTCTGTAAAAGTGTTTAGGTCAATCCCTTTAGCCAAAGATCCTGACTTGTACTATGCCTGGCTAGAAAAGGTAGAGAAACAAAAAAGATCCTTCTGGAAAACATTAGGAATATACGATTTGATTCAACTGTCAAGAACGGGTTTAGAATACAACCAACCCATGTTAGTAGCAGCGGTTCATTTTTGGGATGCTTCTCACAACACCTTCCATCTCCCATGTGGAATGGTTACCCCCACGCTTTTCGACGTGGCCGCTATTACAGGACTTCGACCAACTGGTGAAACCTTCGACCCTAATGAAATGGATAATGACACTATTGGTTTTAACGATTCGCAAGTCACTTATACGGCATTCATCCAGAAGCATCATATTACCACTGAAGCGACAGTATCTGATGAAGAGCATATTGCTTTTCTAGCATTATGGCTTTCACGATGTGCCTTTTGTTCAAGGTCTATCCAAGTTGCGAAAAGGTACCTTTGCATGGCTAATCAATTGCATGCTGGGAAAAAGCTCAACCTCAGCCAACTACTTCTAGGGTCTCTTTATGAAAACCTTAGTGAAGCTGCAAACCTTACCAAGAATTTCAAATCTGGTAGTTTACTTTACGCTGGTCCTTTCTGGCTATTGCAACTTTGGCTTAATGCTACATTCGAAACTCATCTTCCCTTTCGAGGAGATGTCAATGAGGAGGATAGCATAATCAAAAATCGAACTATAGAGGGGACCAGGTTAGCTTACCTAACTCCAAAAGAAGAAATGGGAAAGCTTCATGAACATTTCCTGGCGTACTCGATGATGTTTGCTCGGCGTGACCAGTTCGATCCTTCTATGGCCCCATTTGTACACAGAACAATAGGCCCTGAATGGTTTACTCGAAAATTTCCACCAACATCTCAGGATCAACAAACTGAATCTATGGAAATTTGGGAAGCCTTTCTGACTCCAAGATTGTTTTCCCACCGTCTTCGACCATCAAAGGGTCAATGTATCCTCATGTGCTATCAACCGAACTTGGTCTCAAGACAATTTGGGCTAACTCAAATAACACCCAAGTGCTTATATGAGAAAAGGAACCATATGTGTTTCCACACCTTGTATTTGACTGAAGAGGAATGTGAACAAAAAATCGACAAATACGTTGACGTCACCAATCTTTCTCCTATTCCTTTTGAACCTTCTTTTTACTCTACACCAGATTTTCATCAATGGTGGACAGAGTATTATAGCTCTCAAATTTTTGATGCTGATAGCCTTGCTCAGGAACTAACTGCAGCTTTCAATGATGTGCAGGAGAACTTCCAAAAAGGTACTTCCACTCATATTAAAGAAATCCAAGCTTTTCAAAAATTCTTTGAAACTATCTATAGGCCTGATGATCTTAGTCGGACTGTTCGTGAGGCCGCAGTTACTTTGCGCGAAAAGTTTTCCGCCAAACTAAATAAGTTGAAATTGCCCTCGTATGTTCGACCAGAATTACGTTATGAAGTGGCTTTCAAACTCAATCCTCCAAAATTCCCCCCACTACCAAGTGCTGATTTTGGTGTGGCTCTAAGTCCTCCTTTCCCAGACTGGTTCGTGTGTGGGAATGCTCTCAAAATTCTTCAAGAGAGTACCAAAAAACGCGCTGAACGAGTGGTTCCGACTAAGCATACCTTGGATACTTTCAAAGGACATCTTCATATAGATCTTAAACATGTTCGTGTCCTGACTCCAATACCCGAAGGTCTGGATTAAGGCAATCTTTTCGACTGACTTATCTTTCCTTTATTGATATACTGATTTCAGTCTCAACTACAGTTGTTGCACGAAGGAGGAAGATTAAGGAAGCTTCTGCCCCAAAGGACTCTGGGACATCTAAAAGCAATAAACCAAGTGGGAGTGACTCCCTTGTTACTGATAAGAAGCCCACGGTACATACTTATCTCATACTCTCAATCTTGTACAATATGTGATTAGCACTCATCTTTCTCATTTTCCACTTTCCAGAGTTCGAAACCCCCAACGGGTTCGAAGCGTAAAGCTTCTTCGACCACTGGTTCGGATGGCGAAGATAAATCCCCTCCTCAAACTAGACAAGGACAGAAGAAAAAATACAAAGCTGTTACCCCTTCGAGAAAAGGGAGAAAGGCAAGTCCTTCCAAAGCTGTTTCTCCTGGTGATAAAGCGTCCTCTGAAGAGTCTCCTTTGAAAGCTGCTAGTAATGCTTTCGTTGTGGAAAGCCATAATTCAAGCCCAGATAATATTCCACCCAAGGTACTTTGGGTTTGTCCCACATATTATCTTGTGATTTTAACTAAATAATTGTACTGACACTTTACCTTGTTATTGCAGGATGATGCTGGCACTGCTACTTCCGGTTTTAAAGACCCTGGCCTCACCATTGATGTTGACAAACTTTATGGTAGTTGTCAAACGTTAACTAAACTCCTCAAAAGTTTAATTTTTTTTGAATAACTTTGCTCTGTTTAACATAGGTACCTCTCAGAATCAAACTCGTGTTCTTTCACCAGTCTTTGAAGATGTTAGGCCAATTGCTACCATATTGCCTAATGAACCAGTCGAAGAAAGCCACTCTACTGACGAATCCCCACCTACCCATCAAGGCAAAAATTTGGAAGAGGATCATCCATTCTCAGGCAGCGACAATGTGAACAAGCAATCACATGACAACGAAGATTCCGCGTCGGAGAAAGATGCTATGGAAGAGATTTCTCAGCCTGAAAAACCAGTTTCTCATGGAACTTCAACTCTTGACGCAAAAACCATTCCTGAGACAACTTCGACGCCTGCCCCTGCAAAGCTTACTCCTTCAGAGCTTGAACAACTTAAGCAAACTGATCCTCTCAGTTTCTTGAAGGCCATTATGAATGTGAATACTCCTTCGCCTCCGGAGCTTAATGTCTCAACAGCTGTTACTGCAGATTCTAGTGACAAGGAAGATATTCCCAGTCTTCTTCGACAAATAAAAGAAAGATTCTTTGGGGTCAATCTTGTAGATGTTCTCAACCGGGACCCTATTAAGAGCCACAACTTAAATCAACTTCTAAAGAAAGTAGATTTGCTTCAAGTTTCCCCAGAAGTTTCAGAGGTAATTGTTCTGCTGGGCTCTCTACTCGAGCAACTCCAAGCTAACATCCTTCGAAGGCAAAATGTCGAAAAAGAGTTATCTGAGACAAAAGCCTCTCATGACTCTTCATGGAATTTTGCTATGGACGCAACGAAACAAGGTGAGGCCCTCAGGCTCAAACATTCAGAAAATCAGAAGGCCATTTATGATTATGAGAAGAAAATCGGCTCTTGGAAACAAGAAATCAAGGTACTCGAGGGCAAGATAAAGGAGGCTGAAAGTTGTCAAGCAGTCCTACAAAAGTCTAATCAACAAGACTTGCTCGAAGTGGTGCAGTCAGGAATGAAACATTTCGAGGCTGCACAAAAGTTAGTGCCAGAAATCGAAAGGTTGAAGAAACACCGGGCACTAATTGAACTTCGCATGTCTTCATGGGAGACTCAATATTTGAAGATCAAAAAGGATCTCCCTGAGGATTTCAACTAAATGTTTTCGATCTTGTTACTTATTGCACCTTTATTTTGTAATCGAGGCCAATGTAGACATATAATATTTGTACGCTTGACTTCCCTTTATCTCTATCATATTTGCCATTGGTGATTTAGCAAATCTTTCAATTTCTTGTCAAGATATATCTTTAGATTTCCTACAGTGCTTTTATTAAATGCAACATGTAGAACCTGAACATCCTTCGCAGCACTCTTGCCTCTAGACTTGACGTTTCCACTTCTTCTAGCCATAATCATTATTAAAAGTGACGTCACTTTCTCCAAAACGTCGGTTTTCAGACGTGCGTGCATCAGTTTAATGATTACTTCTCAACTTCGAAGGGCGGGAAACGGCGGAAGCCATAACTTCTTTCTTTGGAAAACCAACCGCAGTCCAATCACTCATTGGCAATTAAAATCCACCCTTCAGTATTCCCCTTCTATATAAAGGGTCCAATATCACCTTTATTTCTCATTCATGCGTTTTCTTTCCAAACTAAACACAGAAAAAAGAAAACACACAACTTCTTTTTCAGAACAACTTTCTTACCTTACCATGGCTGAACCTATCTTCTTTAACGACATCAAAGCCCTCATTAGAGGCGAGTTCAGACTCTCTGAGGATGAACTTGTTCGCCATTTCATCACCATCGAAACCCTGTTTGTTAATCAGGAACTGAACTTCTACTTTGAGGAAGTTCTGGAGGGTGCCATCTACCCTAATATGGTGGCAGAGTTTTGGATGAATGCGTCTTTACGCATAGACCCCGAAGGTAGGACCACCATTGACTCTGAAATTCGACACGCTCGTCTCAGCATTACTCCCACCACTATTGCCAATCTGATAAAATGCAATAACTCTGGTGAAACTTTTGATGACAACAGTTTCAACATGACTACTCATCTCATGTTGAGAGCTCTTGTGGACAATGACCGCTTTAGTGCCAAAGTCATCAGGATCTGGCACCAGATGCTCGTGGGGAACTTCCAACCCCGGCGGATTGACGAAAACAACATCATGGTTGAAGACTTGGAGTTTATCCTCTGTGGTCTTCGAGGGAAGAAAATTAACATCCCTTTGATGATCTTCAAGGGACTTGTCAAAGTTGTTGCTATCGGTGTGGACCGTCGAGAGAGTGTAACTTGTCTTCCATACGGGAGGCTCCTTAGTTACATTTTTCTCAAGAAAGGCGTAGTGAGAAGAATGCGTGATTCTGGAGCTAGGGACATGTTCGAAGCTGAACCTGTTCCCGTGTTGTCTTTGGACAATTTAAACCAAAGGATTGACTAGCAAGTTTTTTACCTTAGGTTTAATCTTTTTAATATGTCTATGCCTTCCTTTCTTTTTGTAATCTCAGATCCTATTTTTGGATCTTTTTGTAATGAATGTATTTCCATGCTTGCAATGAAAAGAATATTTTGGTGTTTTCCTTGATTTTTCTTTCCATAATTCTTCCTGATTGTGAAGCCATTTTGGTGCCTGACCATTTTGGCTTTTCGTAGTACGCTGGGTATCTACGTCTTTGCAATCCTTACTTCGTGCATACTTGGTTTATATCTCTTCAAGTATTTCCCGTTTACTCTCAAGATCCTATGATCTTCTGCTAATTCTTCAATTTCATAAGCATTGTTCGAGAATACCTTTAAGATTCGAAAGGGTCCTTCCCAATGTGGGGACCATTTACCAAGTGCCTGATTCTTTCGATCTATAGGTAAAATAACTTTCCAGACTAAGTCATTATTAACAAAAGTTTTACCTTTCACCTTTTTATTATAAGCTCTGGACACTCTTTCCTTTTGCCTTCTTATCATTTCCAGCGCTCGAAGTCTGTCTTCGTCCAAATCTACTAACTCATTCATCATTAACTCCCAGTATACGTTGGGAGGAATGTCTGCTTGTCTTTGTATTCTTACTGACTGCAAACATATCTCAATTGGAAGTACTGCGTCATGTCCAAACGTCAACTGGAAAGGAGTTGTATTCGTAGCTTCTTTTGGAGATGTTCGACAAGCCCAAAGTGCTTGATCTAAAGTCTTATGCCAATTCTTGGGTTTCTTTCCTACACGCTTCTTGATAAGGCCAATTATTATTTTGTTTGCTGCTTCAACCTGTCCATTTGCTTGGGCATAATAAGGTGTAGAAGTAAATAACTTGAAACCTATTTCTCTGGCAAAATCTTGCATTTTTCGTCCAGTAAAGACTGATCCCTGATCAGTTGTTATACTTTCTGGGATTCCCAATCTATATATAATGTGTTTCTGAATAAACTCAATCACCGCCTCTTGATCCACATTTGCCAGTGGTATTGCTTCAACCCATTTTGTGAAATAGTCTATTCCTACCAAAATGTATCTTTGCCCTTTGGATGACTTGGGGTGAATCTCTCCAATCAAATCTAGTGCCCATCCCCTGAAAGGCCATGGTTTTACTATTGTACTTAGTTCGTTTGCTGGAGCGTGTTGGATACCTGCATGTTCTTGGCACTCTTGGCACCCTTTCGCGAACTCTATGCAATCCTTTAGCATCGAAGGCCAATACATCCCGTAACGAAACAAGAGCCATTTCATTTTGTGCCCTGCTTGATGTGCACCACATGCCCCACTATGTACGTTCGACAGAGCCAAGTATGCTTCTGCTTCTCCCAAACATTTCAACAATACCCCTTCAGGAGTTTTCTTGAACAATTCATTTCCCATCAGAAAATATGATAGGGCTCTATACTTGATTTTTCTGTCTGTATCCGTCGAAGGATTTTTTAGATAGTTAATAATTGGATTCCTCCAATCTGTGTCAGCCAATGAATCTATATTTAGTACCTCGAATTGTTCTTTGTTGGCATAACCCAATTGTGAATCTTCCAGATCACTTGGCGAAAGTTTAGTAAACATTGCTCTTCCTCTTACTTCAATCAACTCTTCCAATTTTTCTTTTGATACTTTATATCCCGAAGCTAATTGAGCCAAGTCGTTTGCTTCCTGGTTATTCACCCTTGGTACATGTTTTAATTCCACGTATTCGAATTTCTTGAGCAACCTATTTGCGATGATAAATTACATGATCAAATTCTCTTTGATGCACTTGTACTCCTTTGTCAATTGTTTGATGACCAATTCGGAGTCTCCTTTAATTTCGAATCTGGTTGCCCCCAATTCTAACAAAGCCTCAAGTCCAGCAATTAAAGCCTCGTATTCAGCTTCATTATTGGAGCATGATGGACCTTCGATTTTATACTTGAGCTTTGTTGGAATTCCATCAGGAGAAATTATCAACATTCCAATACCAGTTCCCTCTCTATGCGTTGAACCATCGAAATATAACTTCCAAGGTTTCAAATCTACACAATGCTGATGATTCTCAACCACCGCATGGTCGACAATGAAGTCTGACACAATCTGACCTTTCATTGCCTTGAGAGGCTGAAATATTAATGAATATTCAGTAAGGGCTAAAGCCCATTTGCCAATTCGACTATGTAGTATTGGCTTAGATAACATATGTTTAATAACATCATAATGAGATGAAATGTAAACATCAACTGGCTTTATATAATACTTGAGTTTGATACAGGAGAAATACAAACAAAGGCAGAGTTTTTCTATATCAGTATATCTAGTCTCTGCATCATTGAGTACTCTACTTAAATAATAAATGGCTCTTTCGATGCCATTCTCATCCTCCTGGGCAAGCATGCTGCCTATTGTTTTATCTGATGCTGAAATATATAGGCGCATGTGCTTCTTCCCATTTGGGGGAGATAGAATTGGTGGACAAGTCAAGTATTGCTTTATCTGATCGAAAGCTTCTTGATGTTCAGCACGCCATTCGAATTTCCCTTGCTTAAGCCGAAGTAGAGGTGAGAAAGCTTGCGTGCGTCCACTTAAGTTAGAGATAAATCTTCTTAAGAAATTTATCTTACCCAACAATGATTGTAATTCTTTCTTCGTGGAGGGAGACTTTGTCTCCATAATGGCTTTTGTCTTGTTTTGGTTGATTTCTATCCCTTTTTTGTGGACTACGAAACCCAGGAAATCTCCTGCCTGCACAAAGAAAGCACATTTAAGGGGGTTCATCTTCAAGCCATATTTCCTCATTCTTTCGAATGATTGGCTCAAATGATCGAGATGACTCATACCCGAGGTAGATTTTACCACAATGTCATCTATATACACTTGCATGAATGTTTCTATGAAGTCGTGAAATATAGAATTCATTGCTCTTTGATAAGTTGCCCCTGCGTTTTTTAAACCAAAAGGCATCACAACCCATTCGTAAGTGCCTATTGCTCCTGGGCAACGAAATGCTGTCTTGGATACATCATCTTCTGCTATAAAAATTTGATTGTATCCCGAATATCCATCCAACATGCTCAAATACTCAAAACCTGCGGCCGAGTCTACTAGCATTTCTGCTATAGGCATGGGATACTCGTCTTTCGGCGTAGCTGCATTAAGGTCGCGAAAGTCTATGCATACTCTTAATGAGCCATTCTTTTTAATTACAGGTACTATATTAGCAATCCACTCAACATACCTTGTAGTTCGGATAAATTTGCACCGTAAGAGTCTTTCGACCTCTGCTTTAATCTTCGAGTGAATTTCTGGCGCGAATCTTCTGGGAGTTTGTTTTATTGGCTTCTTCCCTTCTTTTATTGGTAATTTCAATTCGACTAAGTCTCTTTCGAGACCAGGCATCTCATCATAATCCCAAGCAAAACAATCTCTATTGTCTTTCAACATTTTGATGACCGTTGCTTTCAATTCTGGTTCTAGTTTCGCGCTGATATATGTTATTCTCTTTTGATCATTGTCTCCAAGATTGACTTCTTCAAGTGGATCTTGGGCCAACATCTTTATATTCGACGCCATCGGATCTTTTTCAAATCCCAACGGTTCTTCGTCGTATATTGCATCTAACCTTTGACTTGGTTCTTCTCCTATGATCTCTTCAACTGGACCCGTATCTTCAAGGAGTTCGAAACTCGTACGTATTTCCAATTCTGATATTCCTTCTTTGGTTAGGACTGTATCTATCTTTGTATTTGATAATTCGGCTTCGAGAGCCGTTTTTCTTTTGTTCTCGGCCACATAGGCCGAAATCTTTTCGAAGAACGCAGACTCAGACATGATTAATGTCATCGTCCCAGCCCGTTGGCCGTACTGCTGGATAATTCTCCGATGGTGCTGGATCTGGTGGACCATCCATGATCTCCCTATCCCATTGGAATCCATTTGGGTGTAAAGTCAAATAGTACATTGCATTTTTGTTTGGGGTATACATCTCTTCAGCAGCATGACAAGGGCCTATGTTTGCCAAGTTCCTGTCGAAGTTGTTTTTGTTCACCTGGTTGACCTCAGCCATGTAATAACTCTGATCACCTTCGATATTCTCCACTATACCATCTTCTCTCCAAATTGTCACCCTCTGATGCATGGTTGAGGGTACAGCCGCTACTCCATGAATCCATTCCCTACCAAGCAAAAGGTTGTAGTTTGCCTTTGCTGGTATAACCATGAACATGGTTGGCCTGGTAATTGAGCCTACTGTCAAATTGACTTGAACAACTCCCAGAGTTTGTCCTATTTTGCCTTCGTAGTTAGATAAAACCATGTTATGTGGCCTTATATCCGTATCGAACATACCAATTCTTTTTAGCATGTATTGAGGCATTAGATTCACTGCTGCTCCCCCATCAACTAGGACTTTATTTATGCCCACGTTCTCAATCTTAGCCCTGATATAGAGTGGCTTCAAATGATTTCGCATACCCTCATCAGGCCTTTCGAAGAAAGCATTCTGTTCTTCTACTGCACCGTTATTCAGCACATAGTAACACACGGGTTTGTGTTTTGCCATTTCTTCGATATCAGCCTCTTCACAGTCTTCTACTTCAGTTTCCTGATTAAACTCGTGAGGGAGTACCGAGACAACATTGCAATTCAAGTTTATAGATGACACTCCATCAGAGTCAAAATCATTTGTCATTCTATCCTCTTCTTTCCAAGAATTTGAACGCATCTTGTCTTCTTCATCCAAGAGTTTTTCAGCTTCGAATAGCCTGCGTTCCACCGGAGGTTTGTTCGACTTTGCCCCCTGGTATGGGACTTGGTTGCTACTAGAGTCTCCAGCTTCTCTTGGCCTGTATTCCTTCTGAGATTTTTTCATCCTCTGATGCCTTCTCCACTGGGACCGAGACATAGGATTTTTTCCTTTATAATTATCCAATCGATTCGCCTCTCGATTTGGTCTTTGAAATTGTTTCCTATATGCCATTGCAGTTCTACCACCTTGATCCCAACTTCGCCATTTGTTAGTTCTTGCATCAACTTGTACCCACCTATCCCTGGGTGCATTTGCAAGGACTTTGAACGTCACCCTTCGAGTCCTAGGATGTGGGCTATCGGGCCTCTTTGTTGGAGTCCAAATGTCGAAACCGTACAGGTTGGGACGCAACCCCTGAGTTTCTTGACTCATGTAGCAATACACACGTTCGAATGATCGTGCTAGCATTTCGTCATAGACTGCCCCACATCTTGGGCAGAGAGCAACTTCAGTGTTTTCTTTGTGGCATCTGACCAAAAATCCTACCAAGCTTTCCTCCATCTTTGGGTACAGTTGTAGTAGGGGATTTGGCTCTCTTCCTGGGTGTCCCCACCTTTCGCGTCGAACCCTTTCGAAGTTGGCTTCGACCCTTCGATTCAGCATGATCGAACACCTTGGACACATCCATTGCTTACCACCATTTCTCTCGTGGCAATTCCAGAGATATTCTTTGAGGCTTTCGGTTCTTGGAGGAAGTTCGATGCCCCCATTTTTCCTCGTCAGCCATGTCTCTAGTTCGCCAAGTTCAGACATTGGTCGTCTGGCGCTAACCATGTTAACCGCTGCTGGAGGAACTTCAGAAATCTGGATTTTCTGGAGTTTCATCCTGAGGTCTTCAGTGGCCTCGCTGTTTTCTTCCTTCGAGGCTTCAGTCATTTCTGCCTTGGAAGATTCTTCAACATCAGTATTGAAGATTATGTCACTATTTAGGCTTTCAGTAGCCTGCTTTCCATTGAACATTGCTTTAGTCTCCACAACCTCGACTTCAGAAACCTCCACCATGTTGATATCTTCTACCTCGCAGAGGCTAGCGTCAGCAATGTTTAGGGGATTGGTATCGACCCTCATATGACTCTTGGTCTTGTCAGCAAACTTCAACCTTCCATCATTGAGAGCATTTTGAATTAGATCCCTGAAAAGAAAACATTGAGAAGTTTTATGGCCTAAAAACCCATGATATTTACAAAAACCTCTTTTCTTCCGTTGCTCCAACGGAGGAATTTTTGAATTTGAAGGTAGTATCATTTGGCCATCTTTTACCAATAAATCAAATATTTCATCACACTTGGTAATGTCGAATGTATAAGTTTTCTTAGGGAACCTATCATTCTTATCGTTTTCTACTGGATTTTTTCCATTGGCAGGATTTAGCAGTTTGCAAGCATAAGGCGGCGCTTCTTTCAATTCAGCCAAGTCTATTTCGACTTCTTCAGGGCTATACGAGTCATCGAAAGACTCATTCTCAGCATCCTTGGCTTCGACGTATGCCACTCTTTCTTTCTTATAACTTTTATTTGCTCTAGCTTTTTCTGCCTTCAGGCGTTCGACTTGTCGAACCCTATCTGCTAATTGGGCCATGTCCCTAAGGTATTGGGTATCTAGTTTCTTTCTTATTGAATAATCTAGACCACCTGCAGCCATTTCAACAAGTTCATGCTCTGGGACTGTTGTAAAACACCTTGATTTCAACAGACGGAACCTATTTAAATAATCATCAATTGTTTCTGTGAATTTTCTTTTAACACTGGCCAATTCTTTCAAACTTATCTTAGTTTGGCCCATGTAGAATTGCTCATGGAAAAGTCTTTCCAAGTATGCCCATGCATCTATCGAATTTGGTGGCAAAGTTGTAAACCAAATGAAGGCATTTTTTGTCAGTGAACTAGGGAAATATTTGATCCTTAAATCCTCGTTTCCCGCTAAGTCTCCTGCTTCCGTCAAATATCTAGCAATATGTTCCACCGTTGACTCGTTTGTTTCGCCTGAAAATTTTGTAAATTTGGGTACCTTAGTGCCCCTAGGCAATTCTGTTTGCATGATATAATCTGATATAGGGGATGTATAGTTTGGACGTCTAAGTCCAGTACTAAGGCCATTGTTGGCCATAACCCTTTCTATCATGGCAGTTAAGTTATTTTCTGTAGCCAGATTTTCTCTTCTGACTCTTTGAACAATCTCATCTGGGTGTTCGTTCCTACCCACAATCCTTAATCTGGGTTGCTCCTCCTCCGTTTCTTGTCGGACGGGGACAGTTCTTTGATCTGAAGCTTCTAAGTTAATTATTGGAGTTCCTTCGAACACCTCTATTCTTCGTGAGGGGCCTACATCCCTAGTAGCCGTCCTAGATGATGGAACTATGTCTTGTACACGTTCTAAAATGGGCCTCTCTTCTTGATTCGAAGGCTGTTTGTCTTTCCTTTTAGGTGGCGTTACTCCCATGAATTCTGCCATTCGATTCATCTGAGATGATATCTTTTGGAAAGTCTCCATGTTTTCTCTATTCGTAGTAGTAACATTTGCCATTAGTGGGCTTAAAACTGAAGTCAATTCTCTGGCCAAAACCCCTACCATATCATGGTTGCTTGCATCCATTTCTTGTCGAAATGCTGCTTGGTTATTTGTGGTAAAGTGAGGCATCTGGGTAGAGAAACCAGTGTTATGTGCGCTTCGACCCACTGAACTGACATTTGGTGAAAATGTCGCATTGTTAGTTGGGGCATATATATGTCTTGCCCCTCGTACGCCTGTTCCATATGGGTATGGCATTCCGTATGGATTATTTGGTCTCCACTCGAAAGCGGAGTTCGTGCCTTGACCAAATAAATTGTTTGCAGCATTTGTCGAGGCAAACACTACGTCCTCTGCGCTTGTGGATGAGGGTGCGGTTGTCGACACTGAAACTGGAACAGTCCCTGAGGGTGCTGTATTATTTTCAGGCATAGTCTGGGAATTATCCGCAGGTCTCGATCCATTTGGACCCGTTGCATCTCGTGTTTCTTGAGTAGAAGTCGAATTTGCCGCTCCTGATCCTGAACCTTGTGGGGGATCTTGATTACCCCCTGCACTGGCCGTAACGACCATTTTCCTGTTGTACCTTCGTTTGGGAATCGGTTGTGCACTGTTCTTTAATTTACCGTTCCTAAGGTTCATACAAGATCTTGATATTGTCTAGACAAAAATAAAGCAATTGATTAAAACAATCTGCTTGACACGGTCCCACTGGGCGTGCCAATTTGTTTACGGTGATTTCCGGTAAACAACCGCTAGTCTTCCAAACTATAATAAATATGATTTGGTTACTTGCAGGATCGACTAGATTGATCCTAGGACACATAGTCAAGAAGATTGTTATCAATGTTTGTCCGAACCATATTCATTATTTGTCTTCTTCAATAAGCGTTGTTCGATTAACAGAACAAATAGTCTTGACAATCACTTTGTTATATATAAATGTGACTTCAATGAAGTAACATGACATAAAAAATTAAAAGGACAATTGAAACGTAAAGAATCTTAAATTGCAGAAATATAAAAGACTTTGAAAGTAAATCGCATGAAAGTAATTCGAAAGGAAATGACGTTAAAGTAAAGATGCAGAAACGTAAATGGCAAGAAGTAAACGAAATGCAGTAATTCTGAAAGATAAAAAGATAATACACATGTATTAAAATGGTGGTGTCATACGTACATTTTCTCAGCGAACTCTTTCTCTTAACGCTTGATACTTGAGTAAATATGTGAGTGATTTGTACAAAATGAACACACAGAATCCTAACACTAAGACTCCTATTTATACTAGTTTCGACCTTAACGGTCCTATACTAATCTGCTGCCACGTTTCTCATCAGAACTTCCAGCGAAGCCATCTGTTATTGAACGGTTACGAAACCGTCTTCGAATTTCAAATCTTCCCGCCTGAGTCCATCTTCGACGCGTGGCAGTGTTTTAAACAAACACTACTAAAAACACGCTAAGTAGTAATACTTGAATGCATATTCTATGAATTTTGTCTAAGTCCCGAAGACATATGCTTTCATTAATCTTTCATCGTTCACTTATCTTCATCGAACTCAGAAGTCTTTATTTTTCGAAGCATGACCATCAGTAGCCATTCTTTTACTTTTTAAGGGATGGCCATCAGTAACCATCTTTCCTTCGATTCTCAACTCCTTCGAAGGATAAACAACATAAAACGAAATCTTCAGCTAACACCATCCCACTCTATTTCATAAAAAAAACAATAACAATACAACAATAATATATATTTTCAAAGAGGTTCCTGTAGAGTACTATAGATGTGAGGGGTGTTAATACCTTCCCTTGCATAAACAACCTCCGAACCTTAGATCTCTGTTCATTTTATTAGTTTTGATTTAAAAACTTCTTTGCGTTTTATTTCGCTCTTTTTTTCCATTTCCTTCGGAAACAATAAAGCGCGGTGGCGACTTTCACTAAAATACGAGTTGGGTCAATCGAACGGCCTCGATCTCAACTTTTCACCACTACATTCAAGAAAGAATTTTTCTTGATAAATTTCTTGAGATTTGGATGATAAGTATTTGGATGAATAACTATTTGAAGAAGGATTTCCTACTAGAAGATTATTCATTTATATCATAATGATGATGATAATTGTAACAAGAAGATGGGATAGAGAAGGAAAATAAGAGAAAGAAAATTCTAAGAGAGGAAGGAGTGTACCTTTTAATAGCCTTCTTAAAAAAGGTTTTGAATCTAATTTGGTCGAAAAGAATCATGGTTGATCAGTGATATTTGAAAACAAATCATTAATTTGAAAAGGTTTCTAAAATTAGTTCTTTAATTGATTACATCTTCTCCTAATCGATTAAGTTGATGATGGTTGATTCTTGCATTAGTTATATACAAAATCGAATTGTCAATGAGATTTGCTACATATTTGTTCTTTAATAAATTTGATTGATTTTGGGGCGCCATAATTGAAAAATAAGAAGTATTAATCTATTTACACTTTAGGTTTAATCGATTAAAAGCTTATTTTTTGCTACATTGATTTGTTTGGGCTTGAGATGACATTGGGCCCAAATTTTGCTTTTGGCGCTTTCTTCTTTTTCGATCAAAAGGACATTAGACAAATAAATAAAATGAATGAGCAATACTTTAACACTTGTTAGAGGAATAAATGGTGTTTTTCGAGTTTACTATCTAACAAGTGATTTACCTTTCAACCATAAGAAACCTTGAGAGGAAGAAAACTTAATTTTGAACCAAACTTAATTTTATTTCTTTTTGCAACTCCTTGAATAATTTGATACAAGAGAAAAGAAAATTAAAATACATTTCCTCTTTGGTGAGATTCCTTCTTAAAAATTTCTAATAAAAAAACCCACTTCCAATTAACTCTTTAAAATATTATATCGTCTTTCTTAGAGCAATTTTTGGACTAATGCTTTGTACGTCTTTTCCTAATTTGAAATTTTGGCCTCTTAAGTTGTAAATTATCATTGCAAAATAAATGAGGTTTTTATCTTTGCTACTCAAATCTTTTTGGTTCCTTTAGTGTTAATAGATTTAAAATGTTTTGACTCATTTGAGATAAGTCCATTTGAACATATTAAAATCATGCATTTGAAAAAACAATAAGTTCAAGATGACCATGATTATGATAAAAATTGCATTTATAATCTGCGTGTTTTTCTTCCTCGTGTGACATATACTTAGGTTGATAACTTGAGGTGGCTTTGTTATACGAAGCTCTTTGGCACGATAAAAATCATATTAACATTATCTTTTCTTTTAGTAAACTTACTTAAAGTTTCATGCAAGCAATCAAATCATTTCTTAATGCATCATATGTGCTGCACCAAAACCTCTAGACAATGAAACAATATGCATTATGAAAGGGGATTAGGAAATGACTCAAAAACACTATCAAGATATCATTGAAATTAAACTAAGATTAATGTGAATGATATTATTATAAAGATTGAATTACATAGTTCTTACAAACAATCTCTAAGAATGATAGTCCTAATAGAGAAGATAATTGACATCTTTCGAACGAGTTGTTAAAGAAAAATAAACTCCTCATTCGGAAATCAATTTATCTATTTATAGAAGACTATCAAGACTGCATGTATCCCACATGTTCTAAATATTTGATTCTTGCTACTTACAACCCACATTAATAGTCATATTAATTTAAGATTAATATAAAGGCTAATAAAAAAAACCTACACATACACATTGCTAATTGGAAATCAAAAGTTGAGGTTCATCCTGAGTCTATACCACCCTTTCTTGAAAGCACCTACAAACATCCATCCACTTGTCACCAAAAGTCTTTTACATTCAGACCTCTCCATATCATGTACTTCCTCCCTTTGGTGATCATTTGGTCTTGAATCAACAAAAATAATTTTCGACATAGATGTAATTTCCTTTGTGTGATCTTGAATGAAATTAAGTATGAGAGATAAACAATAAAATGTGTGATGATAAACTACACTTTGCTCTTTGATTTCAATTAACTTGTGGTTGTCTTTTATATAGTTCATTTTGAGGTTGTAATTTTTAACTACATTCTAGGTAACAAGGCCTTGAGGATTCATTGGTTGAAAATTAAGATGTTTGTTTTATAACCGTGACGGATTTTTGATAAGTTAATTATGGAAGTTTTTATTTTTTGTTGTTGTAGTACTAAACTAAAATATATATATTTAGTGAGTTATTGTGATTTAGATTATTGGTTAGTGTGTATTTTTGGATAAAATGATAACAAAACGTGTTAATTTGGTGTGCTATGTCAGATTAGTGTGCATAATAATCTGCTAGTTAGTTAAATCAAAAGTAACAACTTAAGTATATGCTTGTGTGAGTAATTTTAAAAGTGCTACTCAAAATCTTAACCTTTGATCTTTATTAATCTAACGGTTTTAATTCATTATTTAATCTAATTATTTTTTAAAATATTTTTTTATATAAAAAATCAATTAAAGTCGTTAGATTAATGAACTCTTTTAAACTTACTCTTTGAGTAAAAATATCCCTCTTCATATAAAAAAATACACACACAATATATATATATATATATATATATATATATATATATATATATATATATATATATATATATATATATATATATATATATATATATATATATATATATATATAAAGGATATGCACTGACAATGTAAAATAGTTTTACACTGTCAACCAATGACGACCATGAATCAGGACAAGTCAGACTAAAAATTTAAAAAAACTTGTATGACATGGCAGAACGTTATATTCTAATTGGATGACAGTGTAAAACTTTTTTACGCTGTCAGGGCATAACCATTAAACTCTCTATAGATTTTGTTTATTGATTATAAAAACAATGTTTGTTTGGAAAAATGAAATGACTAAGGATTTTCTTGAACAAATAATTTAATTGTAATTTATAGTACAAATATACATTAAAATAAGAGTTTAAGAATAAGTTTCTATAAACTATTTTAATATATGCTATAAATTATTTTCATAAAGTTATTTCGAAGAATTTACAAAAATAAGTTTAAATTTTTTATAAAAAAGGGTTAAATAAGTTTGTAGTTTTTTAAATATATCTATTTTCACTTTTAGTCCCGCAAAATATTTTTCTTCAAACAGTGATTTTAGTAAAGTTTTTCCTCCGCAATTTTAGTCTCTTTTGTTAACGTTTTTTAATGGAGAATGACGTGGCACACTACATGACATGACAATATGACAAAGATGCTGACGTGGCATGCCAAGTTATAGATTTAACCATTTTACATTGATAAATCAAATAGAGACAAAAAGATTGAACACCAAGTCCGTCGCAAAAACGAAAAAAAATGAAGATTCGTGACAAAAATTCAAAACCCTTCACTAAATCCCAGAATCTATCATTAAAATAGATGGAAAAGATGAAGATTAATGACATAAACACCAAATTCATCACTAAAACGTAGAATTTATCATTAAAACTGTTGCAAACAATAAAGATTCATGGCAAAATCTTGTAGTCGTCATTAAAACTCGCATACTCTATCCGGCCTTATTTATAAGCAAAAATTCTTTTTTTAGGTTCATTGAGTAATGAATGTATCTGGTCTACATAATAGACTAGATACATTCATTATTCAATGAACCTAAAAAAAGAATCTTTGCTTATAAATAAGGTCGGAGGGAGTATGTCACTACAAATGTCGTAGATAATGACGATTCATGGTAAAAACCCAGAGTTTGTTGCTAAAATGCATATTCCATCACTAATACCCATAATCTATCAATAAAACCCAGAAAAAAATAATTTTAAATTAAGAATATTAAAAAATTTCATTTTTGCGAATAATTGTTTTCAACATTATAACATTCATTTTGTTTAATATAATAAAAACAAAAAATTTAATTTAGAAAAATTACAATTATATTCACTAATAATTACTTTATTAAATAAAAAAACTATAATTTAAAAATTCTAAATATAATAATGGACGACATAGCATAACTCATAGAAGATTTGGTGTGCAGTTCTCAATAAACAATGGACGACACAAAGCAAAAATTACTACTAACATCATCCCACGCAACACATATATCAACAAATTAACGCATACTTGTACTCTATAGATCATGGAGCTCACTTAAACATGGCACGTGTTTGAAGATATCTGGTTATTTAATTATATTATTTATCCATAAACTATTTGTAGCTTTTAATAAATTTGTTTTTCTATGTATATATGCATGTACTCGCGAAAAGTAGAATACATATGAGCTTGCTTGGGAAAGCGATTGCAAGGAAGGTTTATATAGACCTATTTTGTAGAAATTAATGAAATGATCCTCCCAGTCTTCGAGGTTTGAATATCATAGCCAAGACTATGGGTTAGATCAAGAGAAGGAAGCAGTTTTCCCTGAAATTCCCAACGAGTTTGTGGGAGTAGGGGAAGCGATTTCCTCAGTAGTTTTGACCAAAATTGGATCTTTTAAGGACACCTCACCAACCATATATTGAGGAGGTTGGCTTGTGATGGACTTGGACTTGCCTCAGATGAAATTGCCTCAGGTAAGCATATAAAGCTTTTTACATCAAACATAACAATTACATATAAATAAAATTCCCAAATGCCTTGGTGTAAACTCCAAGGACTTCAGACAGAAATAACAACAAGGTAACACAAGGTCTAGAGGTATCAAGGTAACAAGTCCCAGATCAAAATTCCAAGGTCAAAGTCCTAACTCTAAGTCCATAAGTCAAATCTCCTCTTTGCATATGATAGTCACCATAGCTCATATAGAGCCTTAAGTCTTTTAATGTTCAAGTTGATTAGTAGTGTCTTAAGAGAAAAATAAAAGTCCAGATGGACAAAGGAAAGTACAAGCATAAGTAAAGGTCCAAATGAACAAAAGAAAAATAACATAAACAAAATATGAGAATGAATGCTAAATATAAAAATAAAGCATAAGATAAAATAAAGCATAAAATAATAAAAGAAACACAAAGATAAAGTTGGAAGTTAGAAGTGAGAAGTTATTGGTTAATGATTAGTTGTTATAAAGAATGATCAATGATGGTTGAACAATGAACTTAGGTCAAAATTAACGAAGACTCATTAGAGGAGTGATCAAATCAAAACCTCCTAATAACAATTTTCATATGTATTGGGCCATTGGTCAAATAATAAACCATACTTGGAATTCCAAACATAAGTTTGAGCCACTAATGATCATTTTCTGATACGGGATAAATTTAGCGCTATGTTGAGCAATCGTAAGTGAACTTATATAGAAGTTGCTCCTATATGAGGCCGGTCAATAGCAATTTATGTATTTAAGGACAAGTTAGAGAAATGATACATAAAATCATTCTCCTAAAACTTGCAACACATGTAAAACACACAAACAAAATGATCCAGACAAAGTTAAGATCACAAGTCAAAGAAGAATGAGATTAAGATGAAGATGGAGGGAAGTGAATCAATCATAAAAAACATAAGTCCAGATGAATTTCTCTTAATCATTATGGGATTTCATCTTAATGATCCATTAGAGGAATGGTAGAACCATAACCTCCACACAATGGATTCATCAAGACTTGGATCCAAAAATCAAAAGAAAAGAGATGAAGAGAAAGGGAAAATCAAGCCACCAACTCTCACCAAACGATTCATCAAGCATCAAATCTAAAGGAAATTTAAAATAATTTTTTAAGATGATTTTAAAAAGGAAAATAAGAATCAAAATTGAAATCAAACATTTAAACATCAAAGAAATTCAAACCAAAGATAACCATAGGTTAAAGACCATAATAGGATCATTTCCTAATTTTCCCAGAATTTTAAGACACTTAAAAATATTTTAAAACTAATTAAAACACAAAGAAAATGAGAGAAAATATTAAAAATATCAAATGATAAAATAAAAAATATGGAAAAATAGTCATAGAATCAGAAATAACTTAAAGTGTTTTTAGTATTTTTTTGGCTAAATTACAGTTTTGGTCCCCTTGTTTTAGGTTTTTCACGATTTTGGTCCCCCTATTTTCTTTTTAAACAGTTTTGGTCCCCCATCACAATTTTGTCCATGAACAGTGCATGAGCAGTACATGTCCGTACATGAACAATACATGTTCGTACATGAACAGTTGCATCAAAATTGGGATGGGGGACCAAAACTGTTTAAAAAGAAAATAGGGGGACCAAAATCGTGGAAAACCCAAAACAGAGGGACCAAAACTGTAATTTAGCCTATTTTTTTCATAGTTTTTGGATTAAAAATGAAGGAGTTATGAATTTTTAAAATAAAACAATTTAAAACAAAAAGAAAAAGAAATAAAAATCAGAAAATATAGGAGGCGTTGGATCTCCTTTCATTAATTGACGTGGCAATCTGTAAGGCTCAAAGACATGGATGTATGGTGGGCATCAGTCACAGCACGCTCACAAAGCCAAATAAAGTCAAACCAATCAAAATATTTCAATTGGCACATTCTCATTGGTTGAAAATGACACGTAGGTCATGTTCAACCTCTAGCCAAAGAAAATCAAATGAATCTGCAGGAAATAGAAGGTTCTTCAAGCTCCAACCAAACCAGATGCTAATGGTATCATTGGATTCGTCTCATCTAGACAATCTCAACCATATCCTTGCGAAAAATTTATTCAAACTATCTGTAGCGGGGAAAATCTGATATCAAAGCCATGGGATTGACTCGAATCAATATTTCGTTTGAAATCGCCACCGCGCTTTATTTTTTCAAAGGAAAAGGGAAAAGAACGTAAAACCCAAAGTTTTGTTTTAAAAAAACAAGAAAGAGAACTCAGGTTCGGGTGTTGATTATATGAGGGGAAGGTTTAAAGCACCCCTCATATCTGTGGTATTCCACAGGAACCTTTTTGAAAATCTGTGTGTGTGTGTGCTAAAAAGGGGGTTTGTTTTATTTTTAAAATAAGCTCGGCAAAGCGTTAAGCTTTGGGCCTACATACCTCCTCGGTGCAATGGAGAAGTCAGAGCTAATGTAGTTCCGCTTAAAGGGAAAACGGTTTTAAAAACGAATAAACCCTTTATCGTCGTCGGAGAGAAATACTCAGCCATTGATCTTGAGCATGAGAACAAACGAGTTCTTTGCATCGCAAATGAAAGAAGGGCTCCAACTCGGATAAAATCGACGAGTATGCCACTAGCTCTCTCACGCGGAAAAGATCTCATTATATCAATCAATTTCAAAATCGTGGGGTATAACCACTCGTTTCGACAATTAACGGTGTCTAAACTTTTGAAGAAAAACCACTAAGGGCGAAAGATATTTTTAAGAAAAAGGTTTTAAAAAGGTTGCAAACATAAGAAGATTTTGGAAAAAGGGAGAAGATTTTGAAAATCTAAGAAGTAGGAGGAGATGAAGAGGCTATCCTATTGCGTAAAATAAAAGTTAAGGAAAGAAACGGTCTAACCAAAAAGAAGCCAACACTTGACATTAATAGTCAAAGTAGATTTCCCATCCTTTAGAATTATCAATACCAACACATTAACACTTGGGGGATCCAGATGAACTTATTGTCTTAGCACCACTTTTCATTAAGCACATTAAGATTCTGACGAAAATCGGGCAGAGTAACGGCTGTTTTCGGGTAAAATCCTTATCTCAATGCCTTGGAATTAACCATCAAGGGCTTTCAAGGAAATACCTGCATACACAAACAGACAACAATCCAATTCCAGACAGACAGAATAACAGCAGAGTAATAATAGAATAAGGGTCCAGAGGCACTAGGTCCATAAGTCCGAATCTCCGAAATGCTAGGGATAGTAACCAATAGTCCAAAGAGAGCCTTATGTGTTTTTTAGATTTTGGTTGTTTATTAGTGTTTTAGCATAAAAGTAAAGTATGGTCCAAGTGGACAAAAGAAAAATAGCGGAAGCATAAACATATGTCCAAATGGACAAAGAGAAAATAGCGGAATATAAATGTCCAAATGGACAAAGGAAAAATAGCGGAATGTAAATATGATGAAATGATAAAATAAAGCGATAAAGCGAGAAATGTAAAGAGCAATATAATAAAGGTGCGGAAATTAAAGTTAGTTATTAGATGTTAAAGATAACCATCTTGAAACTTGTCAAGTATGTTATCAAAGTTAGTAATGAAGATCGATGGTGAGTGAAGGATGTACTCGGATTTAAAGTCAATGGAAACTTATCAGAAGCTTGATAAAATCATAGCGACTACACGATAAATTTCCATAAGTCATAAATCAACCGCATACAATTCTCTTCCATATTTGATCTTTTATCGAGTCGGGACAAATGTATGAGAACTCTCCATGTATCAAGATCATCAATGAAAAGAAATAAGAAGGAGAAGAAGAAATGATCTAGTCTTTATCAAGAATCCATAGAATTCTCAAGATATTAAGACTTTCATCGATCAAAAGAAAATAAGATGAAAAAAAGATATGAATAGAAACAAATTGATCTAGTCTTTATCAAGAATCCATAGAATTCTCAAGATATTAAGACTTTCATCGATCAAAAGGAAATAAGATGAAAAAAAGGTAAGAATAGAAACAAATTGATCTAGTCTTTATCAAGAATCCATAGAATTCTCAAGATATTAAGACTTTCATCGATCAAAAGCAAATAAGATGAAAAGATAATAAGGAAAACAAATTGATCTAGTCTTCATCAAGAATCCATAGAATTCTCAAGATATTAAGACTTTCATCGATCAAAAGCAAATAAGATGAAAAGATAATAAGGAAAACAAATTGATCTAGTCTTCATCAAGAATCCATAGAATTCTCAAGATATTAAGACTTTCATCGATCAAAAGCAAATAAGATGAAAAGATAATAAGGAAAACAAATTGATCTAGTCTTCATCAAGAATCCATAGAATTCTCAAGATATTAAGACTTTCATCGATCAAAAGAAAGATAAGATGAAAATAAGAATGAAAACAAATTGATCTAATCTTCATCAAGAATTCACAGAATTCTCAAGATATTAAGACTTTCATCGATCAAAAGAAAGATAAGATGAAAATAAGAAATGAAAACAAATTGATCTAGTCTTCATCAAGAATCCATAGAATTCTCAAGATATTAAGACTTTCATCGATCAAAAGAAAGATAAGATGAAAATAAGAAATGAAAACACAAAAGATAATCCACTCACACTATCATTAATATCATTAATCCATTTTGGTGGATTAGGTCATTTCTAACCTATCAACACCCTAGATCCAATGATATTAATGAAGTGGAGGAAGAAGGAAACCAAAACAAGCACAAAAAAGGCAAAAAACCACATTCTGCCTGCTGGAAATCGATTTCATGCAGGGGGAAATCGATTTCCATAGTGCAGTTTTCACAAAAAACAAGTTACGTTCAGCAGGAAATCGATTTCAGCCTTAAGGAAATCGATTTCCTCAGTGTAAATTTCAGCAAAACAGCATTTAAAGGCATGAAACTTGACTTGAACAAACATACAAACACCTTATGATCAAACATCAATTGGAGCACGAATTTTCCATCAAATCACCATCAAATAGCACCAATATAGCATCAAAGATGCATCACACACAAGCAACAATGAATCACATTATGATATATAAAAAGGATGAAGAAAATTACCAAATCTTGAACAAAACTTAGATCTACTTCAAGAATCACCAACACAAATCTTGATCTCTCAACAATTGAAGAAAAAAAGAATGGAATGGATGGTGGTTTAGCTCAAAGTTTGTGAGGTTCAAGATGTGACTCACAAACTTTATGAAAGAAAAAGAGCTTTGGTGAATTTGGTAGGGATGAGGAGAGAAATTGCAAGGGATTTGTTGGCTCTCAAAGCTTGAGAAATGTGAGAGTAGTGGGCTCAATTTATAGGATGAGAGCAAGAGTAGTGGCAATTTGGTCTTTTTGTATTTGGTAATTAGCTTGTGTTTAATTGGTAATTAAAGTGGCATTTAAATGGTAAGAAATGGTAAAATGAGGTTTAAGTGGGTTTAATGAAGGGGTTAATTTTGATGAGGTGGAAAATTGGTAAAATGATCAAAGAAAAAGGTGCCAAAATGATGTCAAGCTTCCCTCCTTATATTTTTTGAATTTTGCCTTAAGGAAATCGATTTCCCCAGGAGTGAAATCGATTTCACTCTGTTCCAGAAGAGAAATTGGCGCAAAATACACTAGGGAAATCGATTTACCCAAGAGGGAAATCGATTTCATGCTGTCCAGAATGTGATTTTGTTGAAGATTGTTGCAGGGAAATTGATTTACCCAGTAGGGAAATCGATTTCATCAGTCAAAAAAGTGAAAAATGCCTTGTTTATTGCATGTCTTGGCTTGGTACCTACAAAACAAAAGCCTACAAAGAAACAAAGCAATATATTTGGTATTTGGGTTAGTATGATATGCATATAAGATAAACAATCATTGGTGCTTGATGGTCCCTCTTATTGATGAGGTGAGTGCAACACCATGAACAAAACTTCCAAGTGAAGCTCTTGATTAGTGATTGAGATATGAATGATATAGGATCTTAGGGTCAAAAATTTGGGTATGACAGATGCCCCTATTTAAGTTTCTTCGATTTGGAGATACGATGATTGGTGTAATACGGTGAACTGACTTTTTATTAATCGAAATGTCGCGGTAAGCAAGAGTCGCCACCGACTTTTATTTTATCCAAACAATATTCGGAAAGGCAAAAAGAAACAGAAAAAACCTTTTAAGAAATCTAAGTTCGGGGGGTAATTTATGCAAAGGGAAGGTATAAGGCACCCTTTGCATCCATGGTTTTCCATGGGCTCTTAATTGCTTTGCTTGCTCGTTTGTTGAGAAAATGTAGATGAAAGAGATAGGGACTTTAGCTCGTAAATGAGCGTAGCCCTTTTGAAAAATTGTGAGAAAGAATATGAAAATTGAGCATTGCAAGGCAATTAGGGGCAATTACCTTAAACTCAGATGATAGGTCTCTTTTTAGCCTTTCAGAATGAAAGGGTCAATCCTTGCCATAAGAGGGCAGGAAGCCTTTCGTTTGGAGGTAGAAGGGTCATCGAATTATCGTTCGCTCAAAGACTGACCCATGCCATAGAGAGGCAGGTAGTCTAAGAGGAAGGATCAGAATAGCCTTTCGTAGGCAACCAGAAGATACCTCAGCCTTTTTCATAGGCAACTTTCGAGGGTCGAGGTCATGTGAGCGTATCGAAGGCAGCATCATTAGGGACCATGACCTTTAATCGAGGCAACATGGCTGAGGTATCCTCGTATTCGAGGGACGGGCTATTCTGCACAAAACACAAGGCAACAAGGCAACAAGGCAACAGGCAACAAGGCAACAGAGAGGTTACCCAAAAGTGTGCGTGTGTGCACCAATCATGTGATTATATTCAAATATATTATCTTGTAAATTTAGTGATTCTATGTTCAATTCAAAGGTTGCACTCCCTAGGATTACTAACCACGCATTTAAATAATATAATCAAAACAGATATGGGGGAGGGAAATTGTAACCAGCGGATCCCTTAATAGGGTTTGACATAAGTAATAATAATTAAAGCATAAAATATTGAAATTAAGTTTTAGGGTTGCCAAACTCGTAGCTTTGGCGATCAACGAACCCTGAAAAGGCAGACAAACAAAAATAGAGTGAGTGTATGGCTAATTCATTGACAATTAGAGTTAACCCTAACTTAAGAAAAATGGCAAAAAGAAATAAAATACGAATAAGGACTTAGCTTCGCATTTGATCTGATAGGGTTAGTAGCCAGAGGACGCTTTAAGGTTAACCCTGAAAAGAGGCAAGGCGGAGGCAGAAAAATTGAGTGTAGGCAATGTTTATTTAAAAAGACAAACCCTAAGAACAAGAAATAAAATAGATTTTCAATTTTTAGCGTCGAATACTTAGCTTCGGTTTTTCGAAGGCGCATGATCGGGAGGATCTTTGAAGAGTAGACCTGAAAAGGCATAAGAAGAAAACATTCAGTGTAGGGCATGATCATCGTAAACCCTAATTAGGTTACGAATTAAATAAGAAAACACAAATGATTTAAATTAATTAAATCGGTGAAAAATAAAACTTGGATTAAATTACCTAACAATTAACAACTAAATTAAACTAGTTATTTAATTCTTTAAATCAAATAAAATTAGTAATTGAAATTTATTTACTATATAAAAAAAAAAAGAAGTTTTGTTTTTTTAAAAAAAAAGGGACATTTAAAAGGAATTATAAAAAACATTTACTAAACAATAGAAAATAAATAAAAAAAACATGTTATAATTAAAAGTAAATAAAAAATAATAAAAAATTAACAAGACTCAGCTTATGATCATGTGTGGCTGTCTGTGAAGCCCCATGGTGGACCTGCGTCCCTTGTACACTGGATTTGATATGCGTAGAGATCTGATGGTGTAGCTGTGACGGCATACCGTGATCTTGCCTGGGCGTGTATCATAGAATCTATGAGTCTGCACAAGTAAGAGAAACTGAACAAAAATAAGAGGAGACGCTGGGTATCGAACCCAGGTCTCGATGGTTGCAGGTTCACTCCCTCTACCATACGCGTTGTCTGCCTTAGTTGATAATAGCTGCAAATAAATATATAATAAAAAGAAAGAGAATGTTTAAAACATTAAAACACGCGCCCAAGGAACAGTCTCCTTCTTCGTCGTATATTTTTCCAGCAGATATAAACACTTTTACCTACGGTTGCATGTTTGTAGCCATAGCCCTGCGACAATAAATCTCACACAATACACCATATGAATTCAAGGTAAAGGCGTGAATCAATCAAACAAAGGTATCTAAAACCATAAAATCCATCGATTTGGTCCAATTTGGACTAGATTCGGAATTCCCAATTTGAGCTAAAAAAAAACCTAACAATGGCAACCTGTTAATCCAGCATCCAAACTCGAAACTACCAGCCCAGAACTCATTCATACATCCATACGAACACAAACATATGATTATAACAGGAGTATGATGCGCAAATGGCTATAATCGAATGAAAATTAATTTGAACAAACCGTGAGTGCAAGGTGTTGGTTCTGGATGCGTGGGACTTCCGAGAATGATTGGAATCGCTTCTTGAATCCCCCAGGGATCGCTTTTAAACCTTCAAAGGTCTCTAATTCTCCTCCAATTCGGGAAACCGATTTTGAGTTTCTTCTTGAATTTGTTTGAGATTTCACGATGCTCTGGCCGCCAATCCTCGTTGTTGCTTTTCCTGAAAACAACAAAAACAGACAAACATATTGCAATAGGTAATAATAAGTATTTTGGGAAGGTTCAAGGTTCGTTTGAATGTTGATAGTTTTGGTTCTATTATGAAGCAATGATGATATGTGGTTTGGTTTCAAAGGGAGATTTTGCGATGAGGTTGATGTTGGCAATGTTGTGTGTTTTATTACTGGTAGTGGTAAAAAGAAAAGGGTGATGATAGTAAAACGTATACACATACACACATGAAAGAAGACTTTTTTAGGATTGACTCTACAAAACACAAAGGGATTTTGATAAAAAAATATGTACAGAGTAAGGGTGATAGGTTAGAGAATTGGTTAGTCGGTCCCCCCCCCCTCCATAGGTTAGGGTTAGAGATGTATTTATATTACAAAAACTTAGGTCAAACAATAGAAAAGGAAAATATATTTTCATCATTAATACAAATTTCATTTACATTGATCTTGGTATCCAAAGTTAATATTTTTTATTTTAGATTCTTGAGCTATAAAATGCATAAAATCAACATTTAAATGAAAAAATAATATTTTTAAAAATACTCTAAAATGGAAAACGAAAATAAGACTTTAAATAATAAAAAAACTTATTTTTTTTATTTTTAATAAATAAGTGGAAATAAAATTAGAACGAAATTAAACAAATAAAAGGGAGAAAAGTTAGAAGTGAGATTCGAGCCCGGAACCTTGTAATCGCAAGCCTTAAACTCTTACCAGCTGGACTATGTCAATTATCTGAAATAAAATGACATTAGTAAATATATGAGGGCAAATTTTGGGGTATGACAATTGGAAATCTTCGTTTTGACAAGATCGAAGAGACTTAAATATATAAAACACAATTTTTGAACCTAAGATGCTATGCAATGTTTAATGAATGCATATGTTGATGATGAAACATGACAACACCGGGGAGTAAAAGGAACTCCACTGGGGAAAAAAATGTCTTGTTATGACTCCGCTGGGGAAGACAAATGTCTTGCTATGACTCCGCTGGGGAAGACAACTGTCTTGCTATGACTCCGCTGGGGAAGGCAAGACTTCGTTGGAGAGGTGAAACTTTGGTGGAGAAAGAAACTTCTCTGGGGAAAACACTTCACGTCAGAGAGGTTATAGCATCCTCTTTCACTGGGGATGGGAAAAGGGGAACATCCTCTTTCACTGGGGATGAGAAAGTATGCATCTTGAATCAGAATGCCAATCTTCCGTTAACAGAAATCACACCATCGTACCACTGATGATATGAAGAGACCTACCGCCGTACCAATGACGATAACACATACCAACGTTCCACTAAAGGCATGAAGAGATATACCACCGTACCACTGATGATATAGAAAGAGATGATTCATCGACGTACCACTGACGATGAAAAAGATGTACCGCCGTACCACTGACGATAACACATACCAACGTTCCACTGAAGGCATGAAGAGATATACCACCGTACCACTGATGATATAGAAAGAGATGATTCATTGACGTACCACTGGCGATGAAAAAGATGTACCGCCGTACCATTGACGATAACACATACCAACGTTCCACTGAAGGTATGAAGAGATATACCACCGTACCACTGATGATATAGAAGGGATAAATCATCGACGTACCACTGACGATGAAAAAGATGTACCGCCGTACCACTGACGATAACACATACCGACGTTCTACTGAAGGCATGAAGAGGTATACCATCATACCACTGATGATATAATAAGAGATGATTCATCGACGCACCACTGACGATGAAAGAGATGTACCGCCGTACCACTGACGATAACACATACCAACATTCCACTGAAGGCATGAAAGAGATATACCACCGAACCATTGATGATATAAAAGGGAGGATTCATCGACGTACCACTGACGATGAAAGAGATGTACCGCCGTACCACTGACGATAAAACATACCAACGTTCCACTGAAGGCATGAAAAGAGATATACCACCGTACTGTCGCACGCTCGCGAAAAGATGAACAACAGAGTCGCCACCAATATATTTATCCCAAAGAGGGAAAGGAATATCAGAAAACCTAGAATGAATAAGAACGAGGTCTTTCGACCAGAGGGAGGGTACGGAAGTCGGTTACGCAAGGGGAAGGTACTAGCACCCCTCACGCCCATCGTACTCGATGTTATCCACCTATGTTTGTTGCTATCTAAAGGGTGTATAAATCTAAAGCTTAATTACTAAGGGAACGCATGCAAATGAATGAAAAAGAAACACGGGGAAAATAAGGTTTTTAAATAATTGTGCTCGCTTAGGCCCCGAGACCTAATGCCTACGTATCCTTTTCAGGAATCAGAGCGCCGTAGTTCGGCTCCATAGTTTTTGTTTGTTTTTGTGTTTTTTAATGGACGAAGTTACATTCGCACTCCGCTGCTCGACCTCTGGAGTCTTAAGCTGAGAATGGAGCGGAAGTAACGTGTCCGATTAGGAGAAAGAATGCCCTGAAGGCAAGAGAAAGAATGCCTCGGAGGCGAGAGAGAGAAGACAGATTTTGAGCGTTTCGAGGAAATCCATTAAGCAAGGGAAACTCGAGTTACTCTTTGGTTTGTGTTTTTTAGAAGTTGGGAACTTACGCCTGAATGTGACCCTTAAGCAAGGGAGATCCAAGCACTCGAACATTCCCTTAAGCAAGGGATGTTCAAGCTTCCATTCCCTTTTTAAGAATTTTCACTTTGATTATTAGTGTTTTAAGTATTTTCTTGGTACTTTTTATGGGAAATTAAGTCAAGTATTTGTTAAGTGTTTTAAAGTTGAAAAGGAAAAGAAACTAGCCTAAGTATGAGGGAAATTTCTACCTAATGTTATCATGGTTTCTACCTAAGGGTTAGGAATAAAAGAAACATGAAAATAAAGATCGCAATTAGAAGTCAATAGTGAGTAACACAATGGTGCAAAAATTGGCATGCAAGCATATAGTAACAAGTCAAAAATATAGTACAAAATGAATTAAAATACTACTATTTTTTATATTGATTTCTATGGGAGAAATTGAATTACAAGTCTAGACTAAAAACAAATAGCCTAAAAACTAATATTTTTTAGTGATTATTTTTATATGTCAAAAATCATGATTAAAAGTTTAAGAGAATATTAGAAAAATTAGCAATTAATCACTAAAAGAAATAGCAAAAAAACTAATTAAAATTAAAGATTAAAATGTGATCAGGGGTGAAACTTGAAGATAGTGGTGTGAAGAGCAATTAGGGCGCAGGGCCCAGCCCAAGGGCGTTTTTGTTACATGTCTCCTTTCAGCCAAAAAACCTGAGTGTGATGCTGGGCTTAAGGGGTGTGGCTAGCAATTTGCGTGTGGCCCAAGGGTACTGAGTCCGTGTTTCAGTTCAAATTTTCATCATTTCTTATTCAGTATTAATTTCCAATAATGGTTAATTAAAACTTATGTCATTCAATTAATGTTGGACCTTAAGCTAATGAACATTCGGATTAAATTCACTTAATACATATTGAACTCAATTAATACAAATTAAATTCAATTAACAATTATAAAATTACATGAAATTAAAAGGGGATTAGGGTTAGAGTTGTGACCTTTGGAGTTCTTTCGTTCTTCTCTCTCGCGAACGAACGCACAAGCGGCGCCTCCTGGCTCTCATCTCCGGTCGAAGATTCCTCCACCGCCGTGAACTCACATGCTCTATTTTGTTTTGTTCTCTTTCGTCTCAGTCTCTTCATCTTGGATTTCAATCTCTCGGTCCCTTCCTCTCAATCTCGTCTTCGACTCGTTCTTTGCAATGTTCTTGATGATGATGTGCGATCGACATAGAGATAGGATTCGAGATTGGTGATTGAAGGTTGTTGAAGGTTGTTGATGGAGCGGATTCGGTGATGTACGGTGATGCCGACGACGATCGAATATTGGCGGCGATGTGTGAAGTTGATTATTGGGTGAATTAAATGGAGAGGAGTTGAAGATTGAATTGAATGTTGGTGATCGGTTATGGATGAGAGTTGAAGATCGTGACCGATGTTTTGCAGAGTTTAATGTCAACAATTCTTGAATGCTCGGAGAAGATTCTGAAGCGATATGAAGGTGAGGTTGCGAGGAAGATTGAAAAGAATCTAAGAATCGTTGAATGATGAAGAAGACGAAAGTTGATTGCAGATTAATGAGGATCGAAGATTGAAGAATATGTTCCGAGGTTAGTCACAAGGTTCATCTTCTGTTATGATCTTCTCTTTCTTATGATAATTTTCTTCTGCTTTTTCTTTTCTGTTTTTGCAGCACCAGAAAGATGATGATGAAAGTGTGATGAAGATTGGCACAAGATGATGATGGTGATGTTGCGGTTAAAGGATTGATGAAGAAGGTGATTTGAAGAATGTGGTGATGAAAGTGAAGAGAGGATGATGAATGATGCAGAAAGGTTGAAGAATTGTGGAGGTTGTGAAGAATGGCTGAAGATTGGAGAAGATGGAGGATTGCAGAGGGATCCGGAAACAATGGAGGTTCTGGTGTGTGGAGACGTGAAGAAAATGGTTGAGAGTGGAAGAATGGTGGAGGCCGCTTTGAATTGGTGGAGGTTTGTTTAAATAGAGATTGATGGAGAAGAATGTGTAGAGTTCTGTTATAGACTTGGAAGTTTGTTATTTTCTGTTTGATGAGCTGGCAGGTAGTTAAGTTATGGTTGAAAGTTTGTTAGAAAAGTTTGTTATGTTGTAACTGATTGTTTAGAGGTAGTTAGAAACTGTTATCTGTTATAGGTTAGTTATAGGTTTGTAGGAATGTTATAACGGTTAGGAACAAATGATAGGTTAGGTTTGGAAAGTTAGTGTGCAGGGACTGTTTTGATTTGAATTGAAGTATAGATGTATGTATGAATGCAGGGTGTTGTGGATGAAAATCTTATGGCAGCTATGTTATGTTCAAGTGGTGCTGGCTGTTTGAAGATGGTATTGTAAGTGTATGTGTGAATATGGTACTGATGTGATGATGAATTTGCAGGTTATTTGTTTCGGTGCTGTTGGCGGCATTTTGCGGGCTTGGCATGGCTACATGATACAAATGGTGGAGCAAAGATGAAGAGACATTGAAGATTAATATAGGGAATAGATTTAGGGCAGTCTTTTTGTATTTAGAAGGTGTGATGTGTAACAGGATTGGAATTGTAATGAAGAGTGGGTCTTGTAATGTTTGTAATTTTTCTTTTTGTAATTTAATGAACATGGATTGTGGTAGGACTTGTATTTGTAATAAAATTATTCTTGAATAAAATTCAGACCCTTTGGACATGATTGAAAGTGTAATGTGGTCTCTTTTACTTCAAAGTTGAATTAATTCTTTTCCTTCCAAGTGCAATTACTTTGAAGGTTGTGTCTGTCCTGTTCCAAATTGTAGCCTAAGAACTTGAATGAACCAACTTGAGAAAACCCCAAAATGTCTTAAGATAGACCATGGTCAAAATTTTGACTACACTTTCCAAATTTGATGTCTCTTTCTCAATGTCTTGCCATGACAATAATCATGCGAATCCTAGCCTTTAATTGGAGAAAAATAAGTTGAAACCATAAAAATAATATGACCCACATAATAATCATAAGCATCACTTTGAGAATTCCGGGTTGACGCAAGCACACTGACACGAACCTTAATCCATAATCAATAGAAAATCTCAATAGAAACAAACTTGCGTGAGGTATGAACTCCAAACCATGTGAAGCTCCAATTTTATGTGTGACCTTGATCCCATGCCAATTCTATTGATTACTGATGCATGATTTGTTAGATGACCTAGTTGATATATGCAGATGAATGTGATGCTTAAGCCAATAAGAAATAAAATTAGATGGGCAAATTTTGGGGTGCAACAGCTGCCCCTATTTAATCATCTTAAACCTGAGAGTGAGATTGGCGTCAGCCTTTCGAACATTCAAGGTGGAAGAAGATTAAATACCAAGAGAACCTGAAAATTTGCCTGAAGAAAGATGAGATGGGATCCACTGGGGAAGAAATTGTGTCAAATCCACTAAGGAAGATTGTATCAACTCTGGGTTGAACAAATTAATTCTGGGTTAAAATGAAATAAAACTCAACTCTGAGTTGAAAAAAAAGAAAAGTAGGTCAACTCTGGGTCGAAGAATAAAGGGGAAATCAACTCTGGGTTGAATAAGAGGTCAGCATCAACTCTGGATTGAGAAAGAAAAGGGAAATCGATATTAGTGGGACAAGATATAGGTATCAACTCTGGGTTGAGGAAGAAGGAAAGAAAATCAACTCTGGGTTGAAAACAAGAGATAGACATCAACTCTGGGTTGAGAGAAAGTAATTCAACTCTGGGTTGAAAGAGGAAAGATGAATAATTAGGAATAACCGTCAACTCTAGGTTGAGTGGGAAAGACAAGAGATAACCGTCAACTCTGGGTTGAGTGGGAAAAGAAACAATAAGAAATAACCGTCAACTCTGGGTTGAGTGGGAAAAGACAAAGGATAACTGTCAACTCTGGGTTGAGTGAGGAAGAAAAGAGATAACCGTCAACTCTGGGTTGAGTGGGAAAGCGATCAACTCTGGGTTTGAATAAAAGATAACCGTCAACTCTGGGTTGAACACAAAAACATCAACTCTGGGTTAAAAAAGGGATAACCGCCAACTCTGGGTTGAGCGGGAAAGGTGGAAAAATAACCGTCAACTCTGGGTTGAGAGGGAAAAGAAGAAATCAATTCTGGATTGAATAATGGAGGACTGTCAACTCTGGGTTGAGTGGGAAAGAAAGACAAGGATCAACTCTGGGTTGAATAAAAGATAACCGTCAACTCTGGGTTGAGTGGGAAAAGGAAAGGATAATTAACTCGGGGTTAAAAGATGAAAGGAAAATCAACTCTGGGTTGAAGAAAGATGAACATGCTTGACTTTGGGAGATGACACCACAATGGTAACTCTGAGTGATCCAGTGGAATATCAATACTTGTCGTGAACCCATCTGATGAGTAACTTGGCTTATGCTTCATATGCAAATGTTTTATTTATTTTATGCACTTCTGGAGATGCAATGCTATGGATTCTATATGCAGTGTACTAATTGACTTGATCAGGGTTTCTGCTTTGTGGAGTAGATCAGGCGGAGTTCTGAAACTCTGTTTGAGAATCATGGTGGGGTGGATGCCCCTGATTTCTTGATGATTGGATCATGTGGGAGAAATGATAATGAAAATGCAATGATATGCATGATGATTGTATGATTATGAATGGAATGATTGTTTCCATGATACTAGGAGTAAATGGAGAATGCCCTTGCGGAAAGGTTGTTGCTTGAAGGATAGAACTTGTGAAGGTGAAGTGTGGCTTGACTCCTCGACACTTATCTCGATATCTGATACTTGATTGAAGATGAAGAAATGAATTGCTACTAGATTTCCCCAGCTTGTAGGATCTTCTTGAGATATGACTTTGATATGCTTGAATCATGGAGATTTGCAATGGTCTGCCCCAGTGTTGATCATGGGATGAATGCCCCAGATTGAAAGGAACTATTCCACCAGATGGATGCTTCAGGTATTTGCTCAATGGATGACCAACCTTTGCCCTTGTAAGACTACTCGATGGAATTTCAATGTTGAACTTTCCTTGGTATCAAGTACTTGCTCTTAGATTAGAGACAATTCTGTTTTGAACAAGGATAATGAGAATGCAATGCACATGTTAATCTCAAAGAAAAGTTTTATTTGTCAAAATGTTGCACTGATACTAACACAAGTGACAAGCAACATTAGGAGTCAGTTTTGACATGAGTTTACAGTTTGTATGCTTTCGGAACGAACCCTGCTTCAATTAGGACTTTTGAGGGTTGTAACGTGGACGGGTTCACGGTTTGAGAAACAAAGGATAAAGGCTCAAGTTCTACTTAACCCACCCCTTCTTCGTGATATTCTCCAGTCCTACGTTCAGTTAGTTTGACACGAGTATTCGCCTTTCAGGAAGGATTGTGATGGATGAGGATCCTTTATGGTTTTGATGGAGGTGGCAGTCACCCTTTGGTGCTTTCGTTGATGATTATAAAAACTTGTCCCTTGGAGGATTTTTGTTCTTTTGCTTTTGTCTTTTGTTATCCCTAACTTTTGCCTGGAGAAAAAGTTTCTTTTGAATTTGGTTTTCGTTGTCCAGCGGGATATGCCCTAATTTTTGCCTAAGTCATTTGCTTAAAAGCTTTTCTTTCTTTTTGACTTAGCGGGCTATTGTTTCTTTTTTTTTTTGATCATGATTCATAACTTTCTTTTCATTCTTTTTTTGTCTCGTTCGGGAACAAGTTGTATGACTTTGGCGATTGACTTTGTTGAAAAGGTTGTGACTGCCTTCTTCTTAGTGAGTGAGAGACATCCATTGTGGATTGTGCTCTTTTTCTTTGTTGTGAGATGTGAGATATGATTGATCCTCTGAGGAGACACCTGAAAGTTGAGCGCTCGGCCGTACTAACTGAAGACTACCCTGCCCCTGGTTAAGATTGAGGGTTTTGTTTTTTTTTTGAAAAGAAACTACTGCTCCTTAGGCTCAAAGGGGTTGACGAAGGTTTCACTCCCTTATAACTCCAGTGTTTAGGAATTGAAACAATGCCTGTACATCATCAGCAGGATCTTTGTTCCAAAAGCATACAATCAGTGATTCATGTGTTTTTTTGGTTTTTCATCATTCTCCTTTTTTAATTGCTTAAGACAAATGAGTGAAGTATCAATGAACATAATGACAAAGATGAAATGATTTGAGAAAAACATGTATATTACATTATTTTTATTTATTCAAACAGAATGAGTTTCTTACAATGAGAAGTACTTGATAGCAACAAAAGTAATATAGTCGAAAATGCTTGAGAAGTCTAGACAATGGCAAGATTGGCCTTATTCTGATGCAAATGAGATGTTCTCTGACACACACAAAGTCTCCAAGCTCCTTTGGTGGAAGGTGCCCCCTTTAGGGGGCATGGGGTCTTCTGATGGTAGCTTGTTCTTATTTGTAATTCCCCATGATTCTTTGTTGGTGAGCTCTTGTCAAATATTGGCGTCGAGGAATCGTCTTGTCTGATCTGATGGAGAGGGAGATGGTAAGAGTCTTGGTAACCATGGATGCATATGCATGGATGCAAAATGTTAATGAAGATGCAAATGTATCATAAATCAGGATCAAGGCCTCTTGGATAACAGCTTCTCATGGCAATAAGATATGGTCGAATCCTCCAGATTCAGAGGTTCGACGTTGCTTTCTGGATAAACAGCTTGTGCATAAGTCAAAGATGGTCGAACCCTCCAGATTCAGAGGTTCGACGTTGATTCTGATAGATAACCTTTGCATAAGTCAAATAAGGTCGAACCTTCCAGATTCAGAGGTTCGACGTTGATTCTGATAGATAACTGATGTAGAACTTCTGTATAAGTCAAATGTCCCAGGATCAAAGGTTTGACGCCTTTTATTGAATAGCAGAAATCCGGGTATGATGAAGGTCAAGTTTCCTGTCCCATCCCAATCTCACGGGTATGTAGTCTAGACACGGACAAGTGGTTCCTAATGGTCACTAGGGTCTACAGTTCCCATGGGGTACAAAGTGTTTGAGGCAACAAGCGTGCCAGACACAGTGTTCTATGAAAGAACCTCGCCCAGTTGTGGTACCCCATGTCAAACTCGATCATAGCAAGCGCTACGGGAGTGAACATGAGCATCCACGCTAATCCTATGTGTCACTGGCCTGGGTAGTGGGCCTTTTACCTCACAAAAACCCCCCACCTGCAAAACAAAGCAGAAAAATATGTGGCCCCCACGGGGACCCATAATATAGTCCAGATGCATGCGGAAAGTAAATATGATATGCAAGCATAAAGTAAACAATGGAAAACATAAACAATATATAAGCACACCCAATAAAAACAACAAACAAAGGCTAGGATCGACTTGCTTAAGATCCCCAGTGAAGTCGCCAGCTGTCGCACGCTCGCGAAAAGATGAACAACAGAGTCGCCACCAATATATTTATCCCAAAGAGGGAAAGGAATATCAGAAAACCTAGAATGAATAAGAACGAGGTCTTTCGACCAGAGGGAGGGTACGGAAGTTGGTTACGCAAGGGGAAGGTACTAGCACCCCTCACGCCCATCGTACTCGATGGTATCCATCTATGTTTGTTGCTATCTAAAGGGTGTATAAATCTAAAGCTTAATTACTAAGGGAACGCATGCAAATGAATGAAAAAGAAACACGGGGAAAATAAGGTTTTTAAATAATTGTGCTCGGTTAGGCCCCGAGACCTAATGCCTACGTATCCTTTTCAGGAATCAGAGCGCCGTAGTTCGGCTCCATAGTTTTTGTTTGTTTTTGTGTTTTTTAGTGGACGAAGTTACATTCGCACTCCGCTGCTCGACCTCTGGAGTCTTAAGCTGGGAATGGAGCGGAAGTAACGTGTCCGATTAGGAGAAAGAATGCCCTGAAGGCAAGAGAAAGAATGCCTCGGAGGCGAGAGAGAGAGAAGACCGATTTTGAGCGTTTCGAGGAAATCCATTAAGCAAGGGAAACTCGAGTTACTCTTTGGTTTGTGTTTTTTAGAAGTTGGGAACTTACGCCTGAATGTGACCCTTAAGCAAGGGAGATCCAAGCACTCGAACATTCCCTTAAGCAAGGGATGTTCAAGCTTCCATTCCCTTTTTAAGAATTTTCACTTTGATTATTAGTGTTTTAAGTATTTTCTTGGTACTTTTTATGGGAAATTAAGTCAAGTATTTGTTAAGTGTTTTAAAGTTGAAAAGGAAACGAAACTAGCCTAAGTATGAGGGAAATTTCTACCTAATGTTATCATGGTTTCTACCTAAGGGTTAGGAATAAAAGAAACATGAAAATAAAGATCGCAATTAGAAGTCAATAGTGAGTAACACAATGGTGCAAAAATTGGCATGCAAGCATATAGTAACAAGTCAAAAATATAGTACAAAATGAATTAAAATACTACTATTTTTTATATTGATTTCTATGGGAGAAATTGAATTACAAGTCAAGACTAAAAACAAATAGCCTAAAAACTAATATTTTTTAGTGATTATTTTTATATGTCAAAAATCATGATTAAAAGTTTAAGAGAATATTAGAAAAATTAGCAATTAATCACTAAAAGAAATAGCAAAAAAACTAATTAAAATTAAAGATTAAAATGTGATCAGGGGTGAAACTTGAAGATAGTGGTGTGAAGAGCAATTAGGGCGCAGGGCCCCACCCAAGGGCGTTTTTGTTACATGTCTCCTTTCAGCCAAAAAACCTGAGTGTGATGCTGGGCTTAAGGGGTGTGGCTAGCAATTTGCGTGTGGCCCAAGGGTACTGAGTCCGTGTTTCAGTTCAAATTTTCATCATTTCTTATTCAGTATTAATTTCCAATAATGGTTAATTAAAACTTATGTCATTCAATTAATGTTGGACCTTAAGCTAATGAACATTCGGATTAAATTCACTTAATACATATTGAACTCAATTAATACAAATTAAATTCAATTAACAATTATAAAATTACATGAAATTAAAAGGGGATTAGGGTTAGAGTTGTGACCTTTGGAGTTCTTTCGTTCTTCTCTCTCGCGAACGAACGCACAAGCGGAACCTCGTGGCTCTCATCTCCGGTCGAAGATTCCTCCACCGCCGTGAACTCACATGCTCTATTTTGTTTTGTTCTCTTTCGTCTCAGTCTCTTCATCTTGGATTTCAATCTCTCGGTCCCTTCCTCTCAATCTCGTCTTCGACTCACTCTTTGCAATGTTCTTGATGATGATGTGCGATCGACATAGAGATAGGATTCGAGATTGGTGATTGAAGGTTGTTGAAGGTTGTTGATGGAGCGGATTCGGTGATGTACGGTGATGCCGACGACGATCGAAGATTGGCGGCGATGTGTGAAGTTGATTATTGGGTGAATTAAATGGAGAGGAGTTGAAGATTGAATTGAATGTTGGTGATCGGTTATGGATGAGAGTTGAAGATCGTGACCGATGTTTTGCAGAGTTTAATGTCAACAATTCTTGAATGCTCGGAGAAGATTCTGAAGCGATATGAAGGTGAGGTTGCGAGGAAGATTGAAAAGAATCTGAGAATCGTTGAATGATGAAGAAGACGAAAGTTGATTGCAGATTAATGAGGATCGAAGATTGAAGAATCTGTTCTGAGGTTAGTCACAAGGTTCATCTTCTGTTATGATCTTCTCTTTCTTATGATAATTTTCTTCTGCTTTTTCTTTTCTGTTTTTGCAGCACCAGAAAGATGATGATGAAAGTGTGATGAAGATTGGCACAAGATGATGATGGTGATGTTGCGGTTAAAGGATTGATGAAGAAGGTGATTTGAAAAATGTGGTGATGAAAGTGAAGAGAGGATGATGAATGATGCAGAAAGGTTGAAGAATTGTGGAGGTTGTGAAGAATGGCTGAAGATTGGAGAAGATGGAGGATTGCAGAGGGATCCGGAAACAATGGAGGTTCTGGTGTGTGGAGACGTGAAGAAAATGGTTGAGAGTGGAAGAATGGTGGAGGCCGCTTTGAATTGGTGGAGGTTTGTTTAAATAGAGATTGATGGAGAAGAATGTGTAGAGTTCTGTTATAGACTTGGAAGTTTGTTATTTTCTGTTTGATGAGCTGGCAGGTAGTTAAGTTATGGTTGAAAGTTTGTTAGAAAAGTTTGTTATGTTGTAACTGATTGTTTAGAGGTAGTTAGAAACTGTTATCTGTTATAGGTTAGTTATAGGTTTGTGGGAATGTTATAACGGTTAGGAACAAATGATAGGTTAGGTTTGGAAAGTTAGTGTGCAGGGACTGTTTTGATTTGAATTGAAGTATAGATGTATGTATGAATGCAGGGTGTTGTGGATGAAAATCTTATGGCAGCTATGTTATGTTCAAGTGGTGCTGGCTGTTTGAAGATGGTATTGTAAGTGTATGTGTGAATATGGTACTGATGTGATGATGAATTTGCAGGTTATTTGTTTCGGTGCTGTTGGCGGCATTTTGCGGGCTTGGCATGGCTACATGATACAAATGGTGGAGCAAAGATGAAGAGACATTGAAGATTAATATAGGGAATAGATTTAGGGCAGTCTTTTTGTATTTAGAAGGTGTGATGTGTAACAGGATTGGAATTGTAATGAAGAGTGGGTCTTGTAATGTTTGTAATTTTTCTTTTTGTAATTTAATGAACATGGATTGTGGTAGGACTTGTATTTGTAATAAAATTATTCTTGAATAAAATTCAGACCCTTTGGACATGATTGAAAGTGTAATGTGGTCTCTTTTACTTCAAAGTTGAATTAATTCTTTTCCTTCCAAGTGCAATTACTTTGAAGGTTGTGTCTGTCCTGTTCCAAATTGTAGCCTAAGAACTTGAATGAACCAACTTGAGAAAACCCCAAAATGTCTTAAGATAGACCATGGTCAAAATTTTGACTACACTTTCCAAATTTGATGTCTCTTTCTCAATGTCTTGCCATGACAATAATCATGTGAATCCTAGCCTTTAATTGGAGAAAAATAAGTTGAAACCATAAAAATAATATGACCCACATAATAATCATAAGCATCACTTTGAGAATTCCGGGTTGACGCAAGCACACTGACACGAACCTTAATCCATAATCAATAGAAAATCTCAATAGAAACAAACTTGCGTGAGGTATGAACTCCAAACCATGTGAAGCTCCAATTTTATGTGTGACCTTGATCCCATGCCAATTCTATTGATTACTGATGCATGATTTGTTAGATGACCTAGTTGATATATGCAAATGAATGTGATGCTTAAGCCAATAAGAAATAAAATTAGATGGGCAAATTTTGGGGTGTAACACGTACCACTGATGATATAGAAAGAGATGATTCATCGACGTACCACTGACGATGAAAAAGATGTACCGCCGTACCATTGACGATAACACATACCAACGTTCCACTGAAGGTATGAAGAGATATACCACCGTACCACTGATGATATAGAAGGGATAAATCATCGACGTACCACTGACGATGAAAGAGAAGTACCGCCATATCACTGACGATAACACATACCAACGTTCTACTGAAGGCATGAAGAGGTATACCACCGTACCACTGATGATATAAAAGGGATAAATCATCGACGTACCACTGACGATGAAAGAGATGTATTGCCATACCACTGACGATAACACATACCAACATTCTACTGAAGGCATGAAGAGGTATACCACCGTACCACTGTTGATATAATAAGAGATGATTCATCGACGTACCACTGACGATGAAAGAGATGTACCGTCGTACCACTGACGATAACACATACCAACATTCCACTGAAGGCATGAAAGAGATATACAACCGTACCATTGATGATATAAAAGGGAGGATTCATCGACGTACCACTGACGATGAAAGAGATGTACCGCCGTACCACTGACGATAACACATACCAACGTTCCACTGAAGGCATGAAAAGAGATATACCACTGTACCACTGATGATATAGAAAGAGATGATTCATCGACGTACCACTGACGATGAAAAAGATGTACTGCCGTACCACTGACGATAACACATACCAACATTCCACTGAAGGCATGAAAAGAGATATACCACCGTACCACTGATGATATAGAAAGATATGATTCATCGACGTACCACTGACGATGAAAAAGATATACCGCCGTACCACTGACGATAACACATACCAATGTTCCACTGAAGGCATGAAGAGATATACCACCGTACCACTGATGCTATAGAAAGAGATGATTCATCGACGTACCACTGACGATGAAAAAGATGTACCGCCGTACCACTGACGATAACACATACCAACGTTCCACTGAAGGCATGAAGAGATATACCACCGTACCACTGATGATATAAAAAGAGATGATTCATCGACGTACCACTGACGATGAAAGAGATGTACCGCCGTACCACTGACGATAACACATACCAACGTTCCACTGAAGGCATGAAAGAGATATTCCACCGTACCATTGATGATATGATAGGGATGTACCGCCGTACCATTGACGATAACACATACCAACGTTCCACTGAAGGCATGAAAAGAGATATACCACCGTACCACTGATGATATAGAAAGAGATGATTCATCGACGTACCACTGACGATGAAAAAGATGTACCGCCGTACCACTGACGATAACACATACCAACGTTCCACTGAAGGCATGAAGAGATATACCACCGTACCACTGATGATATAAAAAGAGATGATTCATCGACGTACCACTGACGATGAAAGAGATGGTGTACGAAGATGACATAATCAAGCATGTCTCAAGCTGAACACCAGAGTAGAAACTGCTATAGCAATCTTTTGATGACTTCAGAAAAAATGCTGCCCAACATTAGGGAACATTGGAGCTGAGAGAACACAGTAGTTGAGTTCTACACCATATTTGTGCCAGGCCAAAGGTGCATTGAGTGGAACACATTCTTCTTCTTTTGCATATGAATGTATCAACATATCCATTCTTTGTAATGCACTCATGAGTCAAAGTAAAACTTCTTTTATAATTTTCAAAAGGATTTTGTTGAAATCAGTTTTCTCTTTGTTTCAAAAATTACTATCAACAATAAATGACATTTTGGGAGATATGAAAGAAATAAGATTGCCAATAAAGGGTAAAGGCTCAAACTTTTTTAATAGAATGGTAGCCTGCAAAAGGCAAGACCCCATGGATTATTACAAAGTTTGGAAAGTGGTAATTTTGTGGAAAAGGTACATTGAAATGTAATGACCCCATCCTCTCTCTCAACTTGGAATTCCTGAGCAAAGGCTTCCGTTGAAATGTGTTGAACTTCTTCACGATAAACAGATGACTGTTGATGATTAAGTCTTTTCTGATGTAGTTACTTGCCATGAATCCCTAACTTTTGCCTGGACCGCCCTTTCGGGTTTTCAGTCCACCGGGTATTTCATTTTGTTTTATGTCTCTAATTTTTGCCTGGACCGCCCTTTCGGGTTTTCAATCCACCGAGACGCTCTTTTTTGCCTAAGACGCCCTTTCAGGTTTTCAACTTAGCGAGCTGTTCTTTTATTATTTTTAGGCGAAGTATTTCTTGACTACATCAGCATTCACGGGACGTGGGAGCTCTTCTCCATCCATAGTTGCAAGAATTAATGCACCGCCAGAGAAGGCTTTCTTAACAACATATGGTCCTTCGAAATTAGGAGTCCACTTGCCCCTTGAATCAGAGGTGAAAGACAAGATCCTTTTGAGCTCGAGGTCGCCTTCTCTGAATACACGAGGTCGAACCTTCTTATCAAAAGCTTTCTTCATTCTTTTCTGATACAACTGACCATGGCATAAAGCCGTCATTCTCTTTTCTTCTATCAAATTCAATTTATCAAACCTGCTCTGACACCATTCAGCCTCAGACAACTTGGTTTCCATTAAAATTCTCAATGATGGAATCTCAACCTCAATAGGGAGCACTGCTTCCATACCATAAACCAAAGAAAAGGGAGTTGCCCCGGTTGAAGTACGAACAGATGTGCGGTACCCATGCAAAGCAAATGGGAGCATCTCATGCCAGTCCTTGTATGTAACAACCATCTTTTGCACAATCTTTTTAATATTCTTATTTGCTGCTTCGACAGCTCCATTCATCTTTGGCCTATAAGGCGAAGAGTTGTGATGTTCAATCTTGAAGCTTTCACACAGTTCTCTCATCATGCTGTTATTTAGATTCGAGCCATTATTAGTGATGATCTTGCTCGGTACACCATATCGGCAAATGATGTTGTTCTTGATAAATCTAACCACAACTTGCTTTGTTACATTAGCATATGAAGCAGCTTCTACCCACTTGGTAAAGTAATCGATTGCTACCAGGATGAATCGATGTCCATTCGAAGCCTTGGGTTCAATCATGCCAATCATATCAATACCCCACATAGAGAAAGGCCATGGGGAAGAAATAACATTGAGAAGTGTCGGAGGCACATGAATCTTGTCAGCATACACTTAACACTTGTGACACTTCTTTACAAACTTGTAGCAAACAGATTCCATTGTTAGCCAATAGTAACCTACTCTAAGCATCTTTTTAGCCATCGAATGTCCATTGGCATGAGTACCAAAAGAACCTTCATGAATTTCATGCATCAACATGTCTGCTTCGTGTCTATCCACGCATCTGAGCAAGACCATGTCATAATTCCTTTTATACAAAACATCAGCATTGATGAAGAAACTGCCAGCCAATCTCCTCAACGTTTTCTTATCTTTATTTGATGCCCCAAGTGGGTACTCTTGAGTCTGAAGGAAGCGCTTAATATCGAAATACCAAGGCTTTTCATCTGTTGCTTCCCCAACTGCAAATACATGAGCAGGTCTATCAAGACGCCTGATTGTAATCCGAGGTTCCTCATTATGGAAATTCACTTTGTACATGGAAGACAATGTGGCTAAAGCATCGGCCATCTGATTCTCATCTCGAGGGATGTGGTGGAATTCAACTTTGTTGAAGAATGTCAATAACCTTCTGGCGTAATCTTTGTAAGGAATTAAACCAGGATGACGAGTTTCCCATTCTCCTTTAATCTGATTAATCACAATTGCGGAATCTCCATAAACATCAAGAATCTTAATTCTCAGATTAATGGCCTCTTCAAGTCCCATGATGCAAGCTTCATACTCCGCAATATTGTTTGTATAGTCAAAACATATCCTTGCAGTGAAAGGTACATGTGACCCATGCGGTGTGACAATAATGGCGCCAATTCCATGGCCATGAACATTAGAAGCTCCATCAAAAATTAAACCCCATTTGGATTCAGGATCTGGCCCTTCTTCTGGCAATGGTTCATCCCAATCTTGAGATCTCAAATACATTATATCTTCATCTGGGAAGTCCATTCTGATAGATTGATGATCATCAATTGGTTGGGTGAGCGAGGTACTCTGCCAACACACTTCCTTTCACAGCTTTCTGAGCTCGATATTCAATATCATATTCTGATAATAACATTTGCCAGCGAGCAATCCTTCCAGTTAATGCAGGTTTCTCAAATACATACTTAATTGGATCCATTTTGGAAATCAATAGGGTGGTGTGGTTCAACATATACTGTCTCAGTCGGCGAGCAGCCCACACCAAAGCACAGCAAGTTTTCTCAAGCAGCGAGTATCTTGTTTCGCACTCGGTAAACTTTTTGCTAAGGTAGTATATTGCATACTCTTTTCAACCAGACTCGTCATGCTGACCCAACACACATCCCATTGAGTTTTCCAGCACTGTGAGGTACATAATCAGAGGTCTTCCCTCAGCTGGAGGGAGCAAAATGGGAGGTTCAAGCAGATACTCTTTGATGTTATCAAAAGCTTTTTGACAATCTTCATTCCACACACATCCCTGATTTTTCTTTAACAGCTTGAAGATTGGCTCACAGGTAGTAGTCATATTGGAAATGAACCTGGAGATATAATTCAAACGTCCGAGGAAACCTCTCACCTGTTTCTCAGTCTTTGGTGCTGGCATTTCCTGAATTGCTTTGACTTTATCAGGATCTAATTCAATTCCTCTCTGACTGACAACGAAACCCAACAATTTTCCGGAACGGACACCAAAAGTGCATTTGTTTGGATTTAAGCGGAGACGATACTTTCTCAAACGCTGAAACAACTTTAAAAGATCCTCCATGTGCCCTTCCTCTGACTGGGACTTGGCGATCATATCATCCACATAAACCTCAATTTCTTTGTGCATCATATCATGGAAAAGAGTAGTCATGGCCCTCTGATACGTCGCACCAACATTCTTCAACCCAAAAGGCATCACTTTGTAACAGAATGTTCCCCATGGTGTGATAAAGGTTGTCTTTTCCATGTCTTCAGGTGCCATCTTAATCTGGTTGTATCCTGAAAAACCATCCATGAAGGAGAAAACCTCAAACTTTGCCGTGCTATCTGTCGCACCCCAATTTTTGACCTAGTCTTTTTTATATAATCATGTCACATTCGCATTTCATGTGCATCCAATCATCGCATTTTGCATATCTTGAAAAATTGACTTTTTATTAAAGTCAACAAAAAATAACTTTAGATAGTTTAGATTAATTTTTAGTTTTAATATTATTTTTATTTTAGATTTAATTTAGATTAATTTTTAGTTTTAATATTATTTTTATTTTAAATTTAGTTTAGATTAATTTTTATTTTTATTTTTGTTTTATTATTATATTATTATTATTATTATTATTATTATTATTATTATTATTATTATTCTTTTACAAGTCAAACAAACAAAACAAGACAAAGAAAACTCTTGCTGTCCTGCCACATCTGTCCAAATACTCTGCTCCACCAACCTGCATATGGAGTCCAAAATTTTCACTCTTTTGTCTATGCCAAGATCTGCACAAGAAAGGTTCAAAGAGCAGAAGATCAAAGTAGAAAACTTAGTGAACAAGGAGAGAATTCAAAATTCCCCCTCAATTCACTTTGAAGAGGAATCTCAGCTTATATAAAGACATTCAACACAACTCACAAGTGGGGGAACACTGAGCTTCATTCATACACACCTCCATGTACCCACACGCATCAAGCTCCAAAAGAAACCATACAACCTCTTCATTCACAAACTCCTTCACAACCAACTACACTCCTTAAACTTCTGTCAAACTTCCTACAACAACATCTCCACCACAACAGCAACAACCGAGCCACTTTAAACAATCACTCAAATCCCTCGATTCACCCTTCACTGCAAACCCACCTTCAAAAACCTGTTAACCTTCAAAACTTCACACCAAGTTACCTTCATCAACTCACCGCAAACCCACCTTTCACTTAAACATTCCTCATCCTGTAAACAACTTCACGCCTTTCACCAGCATAACACCCAAAACTCCAACAACCATATACTCATTCACCCTCAAAACAGAGTCATTCAATTAAAAAAAAAACATATGACTAACCTCAAAAACACAGTGACCCCTCAAATCACACAGTAACTCAGCGACACAATCACAACCCGCAAGAACCACTCCGAGAACAATCTCCGACGCGTCAACAACTCCTATTCCCGATTCGAACAGCTTGCACCAGGCGCGACACTCGCAGAGGGGTGACATCACGTTCAATAACAACAACTTCTTTCGACTTCACTCTGTCATACCCCAAATTTGTCCTACCATTTTGTTTTTAACTAGCTTAGGCTTTGCACTCATGTACATACATCACTTAGGTCATAATCCATACCCATGCATTCATATCATAGGTGTTATTCAAGGGCTAGCAAGAAAAAGCTCCATTGCAAAGAAGTTTGATCAGAGAATGAGAAAACTGAGGTATAATCATGTGGCTCTATGTTCATTGAAGTCCTCCTGGATTGGGGTGTCTCTCTGCTTCAAATCAGGGCATTGATTAGAGGGTAAAAGCTTGCAAATCATCTGGTTCTTTAAATCAGGGTTTCTTTGACCAAAGTCAACTAGTTGACTTTCTGGTCAACATTTAATCAGAAGTGGCTTCTATGTGTGGAAAACTTCTCATACTGACTGTGTGGATGTGTTTGTTTGACTGGATGTGAGTGGAAGAGATTTAATCGGGAATTTCATCAATAGTCGGAAAAATCGGAACAGTTGACTTTTCGGTCAAAATCGGGAAAATCATTCAAATATTGACTTTTGGTGGAAAATTAATCAAGAAAAGTCGAAGAATGGATAAAATCGGTAGTTCGGCAAAAAGTTGGAAAAAATAGAAAAAAGACATTCCAACACTTAGAAAAATTTTTGATGTCTTAAATCTTGTTGAGCAGTCCACTTCAGCACCAGATTACACGTGGCAAACGACATTTTCCGGAAAAGTTTCCAACATCAAAGTTGTTCCTCTCATGGAGGAGAACAACTTTGTAGTTGGACACTTTTTCATTTGAAGCTTGTATAAAGAGTTAGAGTGGTGTGAAGTTGCTGGAAATTCATTTGAATCAAGTCACATTCCAGGTCACCAGTCAGGTCATGACCTGGCATTTTCACAAACACATGGCATGCCAAATCTCCAGTCATTTTTAGAGCTGTACAGAAGTGATATGAACGCAAACTTGGTATCATTCTCTTCTTTGCCATGTCATCTATCCACATAAACAAGAATTGGGACAATTGAGCAAATGTTGAGTGAGATACAAGCCTTCAAAGTGGTGCCCCAACCCTGACCAAACTCTGCAGGCAGCCGTGACACAGAATTCTGGGCAGGCAACGCATTTCAGCAAACACATGGTGGGCCAAATGTCAAGGTCTCTTTCTTCTTCCACATGTCTCTATCTTAAACAAGCCCAGTTCTAAGCTATTCCTTGCCATGTCCTCTATCCAATGAGACCAGTATCACTGATTTTGGACATGTATTGATCGAGATAGAGAGGCTCAAAGTACCACCCTCGCCGAGTCACGTTCTGGCCATACGCATGTGACAGCAAGCTGCTGGGCGTGTGCAGTGGTATTTGCATGAATTCAAGGCTATTTTTCTCATACTTCCAAGCCTTATCTTGAGATATTTTCAACACCAATCTTGTTCTATCCCATGCCCTCTTTGATATGACACCATTCTTGCATCATTTAATAGCCCATGGTTCGAGATATAAGTGTTCAAAGTAAGCACCACAGCATGAAGAAAAAAAAAGCAAAGCAACACACAATTGCACCATACACATATTAAAGTCCCACATTGGAAAAATGGAAAAAGTTGTGTTGCAAGTCCCACATTGGAAAAATGGAAAAAGATGTGTTGCAAAATATTCCAAGTCCCACATTCAAGGATTATGAATCATGAGCCAATGATTAGCAATATAAATACAAGTCCATGCAAAATCATTTCTCACTTCCACTCTTCACTATATCACTATACTCTCTCTCCCCCTTTCTCTCTCTCTCTCCCTCTCTCTCTCTCTCTCCCCCTCTCTCTCTCTTCTCCCTCTCTCTCTCTCTCTCCCTCTCTCTCTCTCTCTCTTCTCTCTCTCTCTACTCTCTCTCTCCTCCCTCACCAAACTAGGTAATAAAAATAGTTTTATTCTTTTATTCTCTTTGATTGATTAATTGTTTTTTTTCTTTTAGATAAAAAACAACAAAAATAATTTTCCTACCAACTAGTTTTTTTAAATTTCTTTTAAGTGACTTTTAATTAGCATTTTTGTAGAATTTTAATAAATAGTTTTTCATACAAAAAAAAAACATAATAAATAAATAGTTTTCTTTGTTAATTCAAATAATTTCTCATATGAGTAAAAAATGCTTGTTGCTTGCTTGTAAATATTTTCATAAATAGTTTAGACTTTAATTCTTTTCTTTTTTGAATATTTTCCATATATTGTGAAATGCCAAAAATACCCCTTGGTTCTTAAAGTTGATTTTAATCAACTTGAGGGTTTCTTCTTACTCATTTTCTCTTAGGATAACAATTAGGCTTAGAGATTAGGCTAGGCCCCCTCTTTTTCATTCTTTTCTTTTACAACCATAAAACATTAATAAATACTTGAATAAAATCCCCTTAAAAAACACCAACCAAAAACACTTCAAAAAACCTAATAAATGTTCAGACTTAAAACAAAAGTGAGGAAGTGATGCGAGACCTTGTAGTAGGTTCTCGTCATCACGGAATTACCCTAAAAGACACAAACCAATCATTTCTTTTTCTCTTGCCTGCTTGGCACCTAAGGGCACCGTCATCTCCGCTCCATTGCATCCTAGGTCGATCCCTTATGCAAGAGCGCGAGCGTTAACTCCGCCCAACTAAAAAACACAAAAACAAACAGAAAATCCTGAGCCGAGCTACGGTAACTCTGATTCCTGAAAAGGATACGTAGGCAGCGGGGTAGGGCCCGTGCGAGTACAATTCTTTATTTTCCCTACATTCTGCATTCATTCGCATATAGACATAGACATAGTACACACCCTTTAGATAGAAACAAACATAGGTGGATACCATCGAGTACGATGGGCGCGAGGGGTGCTAATACCTTCCCCTTGCGTAACCGACTCCCGTACCTTGATTCTCTGGTCGCAAGACCCTGTTCCTTCCTTTGTTAGGTTTTCTGATATTCCTTTCCCTTATGGGATAAATATATTGGTGGCGACTCTGTTCATTTTTCGCGAGCGTGCGACAGCTGGCGACTCTGCTGGGGATGTTGCTAGACCTGTTGCTGGTCCATCCTTAGTGAGTCGATCCTAGCCTGCGTTTGTTTGCTTATCTACTGGGTGTTTACTTGTTTTTATGTCTATACCTTGTATATATGTTTGCATGCTTATTCTTTGCCTGCATATCATGTTTATTTCTGTTTGCACATCATGCATATGGATTATATTCTGTGTTCCCTTGGGTCTTCTGTTCTGTTTTGCAGGTGGGGGGTTTGTATGAGGTAAAAGGCCCACTACCCAGGCCAAGTGACACCTAGGATTAGCGTGGATGCTCATGTTGGCTCCCGTAGCTCTTGCTACGATCGAGTTGATGTGGGGTACCACAACTGGGCGAGGTTCTTTCATGGAACACTGTGTCTGGCACGCTTGTTGCCTCAAACACTTTGTACCCCATGGGAACTATAGACCCCAGTGACCATTAGGGACCACTTGTCCGTGTCTAGACTACATACCCGTGAGATTGGGGTGGGACAGGAAACCTTGGCTCCTACATACCTTTGGCTCTTCATATTTGAGGTTGGACCTTTATTTGGTCCGTTCTCATGGCTTGATATTCTGGTATTCAAAAAGGCGTCGAACCTTTGATCCTGTGACACTTGGCCTGTACAGAAGCTTCACATCAGTTATTCAGAGGATTGTACATATGCTACTCAGATTATGTGGACCCTTGATCCCATGCTTGCATTGCATAACATCATTGTTTTATCCACTTCATTTGTGAGGAATTCTAAAGTCTATTTCCAAAAAAGAAATGAAAAGAAAAGGAAATAGAAAAGAAGGAAAAAAGAAAAGAAAAGATTCTATAAAAAAGAAAGCTTTGGTTTCAAAAAAGGATAAAAGAAAGAATGTGTGAAAAGACTTTAGGATTCCTCGGAAGTGAAACATTGCATTCATACTATCATGCATTTCATGGTTCTATCAGAAGCTTATGGGGCCCTTTCTACTCAAGTTCTGACTTTAGCAACAAAGTTGACTTCTCACCGCTATGTGCCTGAAAGTTATCATTGGAACAACTTTTTGACTGAGATGAGAACAATTTAGAAATTGGAGTCTTCAAGGTTCTCGAGTATTGAAATAGACAAAAGATTCCACCTCTTGGAGAAAAGGTTGAAAGTCATAGAAGGTTGTGACTCTGTTGAGTCAGACATTATGTGTTTGCGCTTAGTGCCTGATATCAAGAATTGAAAAGTTCATTTTCTCTCACTCTGAATGGTGTCGATATCGAAGCTAAAGTGGTAATCATCCCTTGTACATGTGTGGAAATGTTTGGGGCTCCCGCACGAGGGATAAGCAAGACGCACTCTTATCTTGAGCATTGCATCATTCGCATTGCTCGAATCCCTAAAGCATTACAAATTCTGGGGTGACTTTGTCAGAATCTTCTTCCATGTGGTAATCAAGAGTGTTCTTCACAACGCTTCTCATTCTCAAGGTTCTACATCATATATCAGTTGCCTTTTCTCAGGATCTCCTTCTCAGTGGCCTTGCTAGTTAACAGAGACAAGAAGAATATGAGAAACAAATGGATGTGATTTTATTGCCTTGTGCCCATTCGCTTCCCTGTTTGTTGGAATTCCAATTGGTTAAGGTCCGAGTATTGGGTCTTCTTCACCACAAATAGATCTCCTCAATTTGATGATTGTACAAGGTTCTTCCATTTATGATGGTGATTACTACTCTAACAAGTATGCTTGGGGCTCCCGCACGAGGGATAAGCAAGACGTACTCTTATCTTGAGCATTGCATCACTCGCATTGCTCGAATCCCTAAAGCGAGGCAAAAGTTTACGACTCATGGGTGACTTCGTTGGAGTTCTCTTTTGGAGTAATCTGAAGTGTTTGGAAAGAACTGCAAAAAGTATTCAAGATCAATAAGTCCAGACGGAGTCAAGTCTCCTCGACAATGGCATTCATTTAGTTTCTTTATTGCATTCTCATTTGTAACATTTCATTGTTTGTTTAAGCATTTATAGCATGTAAAAACTTGTTAATTTCTGAATGAAAATCATAATGCATTGTTTATGTTTGTCTTGAAGAAATCCATTCGTTTTCACTCATAAATGTTTTGGGCATTACGATACCAACTTTGCTAATCCCTTGCTTGGGCAAAGAGCGGAGGGAGAATGATGAAAAATAAAAATACAAAATCTCTAATCATGTGTTTTCGAATAAAACCCTACTGAGGATGTACAGGCATTGTTTCTAATCCCCAAACACCGGAGATATAAGGGAGATAGACCCTCGTTAACCCCTTTGGGCCTTGAAGTAGGAGTTTCTTTTCTAATCATAAAAAACCCTTATTTTAACCTTAGGGCAGGGTAGTGTTCATTTAACTTGATCGAGTGTTCAAAACTCACCAAAAGGGCATGCATATAAGGATACAACAATGGTTATCCTTCAAAAGGTTGAGGAATGACAAGACCACAATGATTATCCTTATTCCATCAAGAGATCAAGAGATGACGATGCCACAATTGTAATCCTTCATCAAATCAAAGGAGTGAGGCGGTCGCAATCACCTCCAACGAATCAAAGATAATGCGAGGTCACGCGACTTGTTCAAAAAAAAATAATAGCAAAAAAGAAATGGCAAAAAAAAAAATATATAAGGAGAAAAGGATGAAAAGGAAAATGACAAAAGAAGCATAGGAAAAAATGATGATGAAATTGCCAAGCAAGAACAAAGTCGTGTGACAATGAATCAGAAGAATAAAAGGTGAGTGACCGCCATGTCCAAAGAACCTCATTGATTCCTCAACCATTTCAAAATTCCTGGTGAGGGATGAACACTCATGTCGAGTTAACTGAACATAGGAATGAAGAACATCACGAAGGGGGTGGGTACAAATAATTTTGAGCCTAAAACTCCTTTGTTTCTTCAAACCGTGAACCCGGCCACGTTACAACCCTTAAAAGTCCTAATTGAAGTAGGGTTTAATTTGAAAGCGCACCCCGAAGAGATAGTGTTTAACTGACTCCCGATGAAGCGAGACTCATATCCATGTTGGTATCGTACGTTTGCTTTATCTTACATATGCAAAAATCGAGGTTGTGTCAACTAGTGATTCAGTCACAAGAGGTTGCAACCTCATTTCATAAAAAGTTTTAAAACTTCAAGACTAACATAGGCTTTGCATTAGAATCATCATTCTTAGAATTAACATTCTTTTGCATGCAAAATATGTGCTTAACATCAAGGAAAATTTTCAAGGATGAGAATCAGTGAGCAACTTGATCATATCAAAATACAAGAGACTTGAGAACTCCGAGGAGTAAAAGCTAATCATTTCAAATGTTGATCATCAAGGGGCAGATTCTCTAAAAACTCCATTGGGCATGAACAATTAATGCTTTCTTTGATTACTCTAAGAGGAAGAGTTTGAAGACTCCGTTGAGCATGGTAAAGTTGTTTCCATGTTTGTTTGACTTCAAAAAAGCTTGGGAATTCTAGTAAGATGTACCTAATCAGGGGCAATTAAGTCGAGGTTTGACCTCTCAAATTCAGCATATCAGGGGTAATTGAATCGAGGTTCGACCTCTCAAATTTGACATATCTGGGGCGATCAAGTCGAGGAATCTCTCTCAAATTCAACTAATCTGGGGCAGTTATGTCGAGATTTGACAAATCTCTCCAAGGATCCACTGGGGCAATTTCCTTCATGGGTCATGAAACTTGGGGCACGATCTTCTGAGTTTTATTGTCCCCTCCCTAATCATAGGAGCTTATCTCTCCTGGAACCTTGGTATTTCCCCAAGCATGGAGTTTATTTCTCCCGAGAGTTTGTTCCATTCCTCAAGCATAGGAGTTTATTTCTCCTAGGAGTTGTTCTACTTCCCTAATCAAGGCCCCTTACCTGAATTTCTCATCCCCGACGTGGTGAATCGAGGGAATCTCCTCAAGCTGAAAATCCTCCAAGCCGTGGCACATGGTGAGAAGTCAGAATTTTTTCTTCAAGTCAAAGAAAGGGCATATTGCAAGTCAAAGTCCAATATCTATTGGCATCTCTACAGAATTCTTAACACTAAGGGGATTCTCCCTGGTGTTTACCTCACTAATGCCTTTATTTGGCATCCTGCATATAGTGTTCACTGCATATAACATTGCATCCTCAAAAGCGTAGCATATCCGTCAAAAGCGGAACATTACGCCATAGAAAAATTCAAACATGCATACAAAGCATAAGCCAGATAATACAAATCAATGCTAAATCAAGCCAATGGCGCATCCCCACAGAAGTTGTCATCCGTATAAACTTCACTTGATATCTGCTACTCCATTACAAACCTCCTCCAGCCATGGTGCCGATACCTGGCGTCCTCAACCCCAAAAGAAATCTCCCCAATACGGATCGGATGCAATGTCTTTCTTCGTCAAAATCGTTGTCTCCGAGGTTATTTCCCGTGTGCCGCGCGAATATAAGAGTTCGAATGAGGGTGGGCATTCAACCCATCTCATTTTCAATCGTTTGAATAAACCATACTTGGTGTGTGGCAATTTGAACGATTGCCACTCTTGAAAAAAATTTCAGATCCAACTCCCGTGTTGCGTATCCTTGGCCTTCCGTCCTGGCAAATCATTTCAAGACTAAATCCTAATCCCCAGTAAGTCCATCTACCAAGCTTCTCAAACACTCGTCTGTGTCATTCTTCCGATACTCGTCCGTATCTCCTTTTGACACTCGTCTGTGTCATTCTTTCGATACTCGTCTGTATCTTCTTTTGATGCTCGTATGTGTCATTCTTCCGATACTCGTCTGTATCTCCTTTTGATGCTCGTATGTGTCATTCTTCCGATACTCGTCCGTATCTCCTTTTGACACTCGTCTGTGTCATTCTTTCGATACTCGTCTGTATCTTCTTTTGATGCTCGTATGTGTCATTCTTTCGATACTCGTCTGTATCTCCTTTTGATGCTCGTATGTGTCAGTCTTTCGATACTCGTCTGTATCTCCTTTTGATGCTCGTCTGTGTCATTCTTCCGATACTCGTCTGTATCTCCTTTTGATGCTCGTATGTGTCATTCTTTCGATACTCGTCTGTATCTTCTTTTGATGCTCGTATGTGTCATTCTTTTGATACTCGTCTGTATCTCCTTTTGATGCTCGTATGTGTCATTCTTTCGATACTCGTCTGTATCTCCTTTTGATGCTCGTCTGTGTCATTCTTTCGATACTCGTCTGTATCTCCTTTTGATGCTCGTCTGTGTCATTCTTTCGATACTCGTCTGTATCTCCTGTTGATGCTCGTATGTGTCATTCTTTCGATACTCGTCTGTATCTCCTTTTGATGCTCGTATGTGTCAGTCTTTCGATACTCGTCTGTATCTCCTTTTGATGCTCGTATGTGTCATTCTTTCGATACTCGTCTGTATCTCCTTTTGATGCTTGTATGTGTCATTCTTTCGATACTCGTCTGTATCTCCTTTTGATGCTCGTATGTGTCATTCTTTCGATACTCGTCTGTATCTCCTTTTGATGCTCGTATGTGTCATTCTTTCGATACTCGTCTGTATCTCCTTTTGATGCTCGTATGTGTCACTCTTTCGATACTCGTCTGTATCTCCCTCAAAAACAATTGTCTATGTCACTTTATCTTTCTGTCAAACCTACTTCTGTTCCAGTCACCTCCATGTAAATAATCACTTCCTCTGAGAACCTTGTATTGGCACTTTGGCTACGTTACAAGCTATCACCGTTCTTCCAATTACTCACTGTAAAAATTTCCATCAGAAAAACAAAAATTTTTCTTTCCCCAGCAGATATCAAAACAAAAAATAAGGATAACACTTACACCATCTTCTCTTCAGGACAAATTTCTGGTACTTTGATATTTAATCTTCTTCTACCTCGAATGTTCGAAAGGCTAGCGCCAATCTCACCTTCAGGTTTAAGATGATTAAATAGGGGCAGCTGTCATACCCCAAATCTGTCCTACCATTTTGTTTTTAACTAGCTTAGGCTTTGCACTCATGTACATACATCACTTAGGTCATAATCCATACCCATGCATTCATATCATAGGTGTTATTCAAGGGCTAGCAAGAAAAAGCTCCATTGCAAAGAAGTTTGATCAGAGAATGAGAAAACTGAGGTATAATCATGTGGCTCTATGTTCATTGAAGTCCTCCTGGATTGGGGTGTCTCTCTGCTTCAAATTAGGGCATTGATTAGAGGGTACAAGCTTGCAAATCATCTGGTTCTTTAAATCAGGGTTTCTTTGACCAAAGTCAACTAGTTGACTTTCTGGTCAACATTTAATCAGAAGTGGCTTCTATGTGTGGAAAACTTCTCATACTGACTGTGTGGATGTGTTTGTTTGACTGGATGTGAGTGGAAGAGATTTAATCGGGAATTTCATCAATAGTCGGAAAAATCGGAACAGTTGACTTTTCGGTCAAAATCGGGAAAATCATTCAAATATTGACTTTTGGTGGAAAATTAATCAAGAAAAGTCGAAGAATGGATAAAATCGGTAGTTCGGCAAAAAGTTGGAAAAAATAGAAAAAAGACATTCCAACACTTAGAAAAATTTTTGATGTCTTAAATCTTGTTGAGCAGTCCACTTCAGCACCAGATTACACGTGGCAAACGACATTTTCCGGAAAAGTTTCCAACATCAAAGTTGTTCCTCTCATGGAGGAGAACAACTTTGTAGTTGGACACTTTTTCATTTGAAGCTTGTATAAAGAGTTAGAGTGGTGTGAAGTTGCTGGAAATTCATTTGAATCAAGTCACATTCCAGGTCACCAGTCAGGTCATGACCTGGCATTTTCACAAACACATGGCATGCCAAATCTCCAGTCATTTTTAGAGCTGTACAGAAGTGATATGAACGCAAACTTGGTATCATTCTCTTCTTTGCCATGTCATCTATCCACAGAAACAAGAATTGGGACAATTGAGCAAATGTTGAGTGAGATACAAGCCTTCAAAGTGGTGCCCCAACCCTGACCAAACTCTGCAGGCAGCCGTGACACAGAATTCTGGGCAGGCAACGCATTTCAGCAAACACATGGTGGGCCAAATGTCAAGGTCTCTTTCTTCTTCCACATGTCTCTATCTTAAACAAGCCCAGTTCTAAGCTATTCCTTGCCATGTCCTCTATCCAATGAGACCAGTATCACTGATTTTGGACATGTATTGATCGAGATAGAGAGGCTCAAAGTACCACCCTCGCCGAGTCACGTTCTGGCCATACGCATGTGACAGCAAGCTGCTGGGCGTGTGCAGTGGTATTTGCATGAATTCAAGGCTATTTTTCTCATACTTCCAAGCCTTATCTTGAGATATTTTCAACACCAATCTTGTTCTATCCCATGCCCTCTTTGATATGACACCATTCTTGCATCATTTAATAGCCCATGGTTCGAGATATAAGTGTTCAAAGTAAGCACCACAGCATGAAGAAAAAAAAAGCAAAGCAACACACAATTGCACCATACACATATTAAAGTCCCACATTGGAAAAATGGAAAAAGTTGTGTTGCAAGTCCCACATTGGAAAAATGGAAAAAGATGTGTTGCAAAATATTCCAAGTCCCACATTCAAGGATTATGAATTATGAGCCAATGATTAGCAATATAAATACAAGTCCATGCAAAATCATTTCTCACTTCCACTCTTCACTATATCACTATACTCTCTCTCCCCCTTTCTCTCTCTCTCTCTCCCTCTCTCTCTCTCTCCCCCTCTCTCTCTCTCTTCTCCCTCTCTCTCTCTCTCTCTCTCTCTCTCTTCTCTCTCTCTCTACTCTCTCTCTCCTCCCTCACCAAACTAGGTAATAAAAATAGTTTTATTCTTTTATTCTCTTTGATTGATTAATTGTTTTTTTTCTTTTAGATAAAAAACAACAAAAATAATTTTCCTACCAACTAGTTTTTTTAAATTTCTTTTAAGTGACTTTTAATTAGCATTTTTGTAGAATTTTAATAAATAGTTTTTCATACACAAAAAAAAACCATAATAAATAAATAGTTTTCTTTGTTAATTCAAATAATTTCTCATATGAGTAAAAAATGCTTGTTGCTTGCTTGTAAATATTTTCATAAATAGTTTAGACTTTAATTCTTTTCTTTTTTGAATATTTTCCATATATTGTGAAATGCCAAAAATACCCCTTGGTTCTTAAAGTTGATTTTAATCAACTTGAGGGTTTCTTCTTACTCATTTTCTCTTAGGATAACAATTAGGCTTAGAGATTAGGCTAGGCCCCCTCTTTTTCATTCTTTTCTTTTACAACCATAAAACATTAATAAATACTTGAATAAAATCCCCTTAAAAAACACCAACCAAAAACACTTCAAAAAACCTAATAAATGTTCAGACTTAAAACAAAAGTGAGGAAGTGATGCGAGACCTTGTAGTAGGTTCTCGTCATCACGGAATTACCCTAAAAGACACAAACCAATCATTTCTTTTTCTCTTGCCTGCTTGGCACCTAAGGGCACCGTCATCTCCGCTCCATTGCATCCTAGGTCGATCCCTTATGCAAGAGCGCGAGCGTTAACTCCGCCCAACTAAAAAACACAAAAACAAACAGAAAATCGTGAGCCGAGCTACGGTAACTCTGATTCCTGAAAAGGATACGTAGGCAGCGGGGTAGGGCCCGTGCGAGTACAATTCTTTATTTTCCCTACATTCTGCATTCATTCGCATATAGACATAGACATAGTACACACCCTTTAGATAGAAACAAACATAGGTGGATACCATCGAGTACGATGGGCGCGAGGGGTGCTAATACCTTCCCCTTGCGTAACCGACTCCCGTACCTTGATTCTCTGGTCGCAAGACCCTGTTCCTTCCTTTGTTAGGTTTTCTGATATTCCTTTCCCTTATGGGATAAATATATTGGTGGCGACTCTGTTCATTTTTCGCGAGCGTGCGACACACTCAAATTTCGGTAATCGTACTTTTCCTTTGTCTCAAGTTGTATGCTGCTATTTGACTTGTTAAGTGTATATAGGGTTTTGTTCTGAATGATAGATGTGAGTTTATTTTTTGTTGTTGTTTCACAAAATGAGTTGAGTCACGTTTGTGAGAGAGAGGATCGATGGCGGTGGAGATTTGGTTTTTGTTCTTCGTTTAAGAGTGAGCATAGCGAGATCACGAGTGAGATGCAGGGGGGGATTCGAGAAAGAAAGATAGACCAAAGCTCTGCTCAAAATTTATCCAAAAACTTCCTCCAAACTTGTTTCATACAAACCTTCAACGTACCATCCATGACCTCAATGAACTAACCTGCATATGCCTTCATCTTCATACCATTTCATCTGTATCATCCACTACACCTTCAACCATACTCACAACCCGTAGCTTCACGCCCTCACATCATAACACAATCCTCAAACCCTCGGCAACATCACCTCATTTTCAAAACAACAACACACGCACTCTTTACAACACGGTAACAACAACGGAAGCTCACAACATAAAGCGCACAGAAGATTGAATCAGAAGAAGCAGTAGAAACGGAGGCTTGCCTCGGGATTTCTTCACCCCAATAACTTTCGGGTCGGTAATCAATTTCTTTTCCAAGGCTTGTTGCAAATCATGATTTTATTGTGGAGTTTTGGTTGAATGTTCTATGTACTTGTTTATGAGATGTTTTCACTGAGTGTTTGGATATTAGAACTATTGTATGTATTCCTTTTGTTTTTGCGATTTAGAGGAGAGAGAGTTTTTGGTTGGTTGTTTGAAAAGAGAATAGAAACGAGTAGCTGAGAGATGAGAGGACGGAAGTCGTTTTTCATCCATGGAGGTTCCGAAAAAAATGGAGCAGAGGAATCGTGTTATTTTTTGTTCTGTTTGTCTTTGTTGTTCGCTGTGAGAGAGAAAGAGAGCCGCTGGCTTTTTACTTGTTTGTCTAGGGTTTTCTCAAACAAATCCCTTTGTGTGTTAAATGGCTGAATTCGGGTTCCATCTGACCCGACCCGGTCCGGCCCAAATTAGTTTTTTTTTAATTATGTCTTGCTGTTAGTCTTTTTTATTTGATTTTCTTGGGCCTGCTGTGGGCCAATCCAACAGTTTCCTTTTAACACACCCCTCTTTTACTTTTATTTTTAGCCTATAGTTTTAGCTTATTTTATTTTGTTTTGTTTTAATTTTATTGTTAATTCTTGTTTGCTCTAATTTTATATTAAAAATACAAAAACATGCTTTTATTTTAAATTGTTGTTTTATTATTAAAATACCAAAAACATTAGATTAATCTTTCGATTCAAAAATAAATAAATCTTGGTCCAACGCCAAGTGGTTACAAATAATTCTCGATCCAACGTCGAGCTTCTTCTTTTCGAAAATCTTTTTCTTAACCATACCGAAAGATCGTGTGACAAGGGGTGTACACCTCTTGAATACCTCGATTCTTTTGGATTAACACTTTTTAACCTTTCATTAATCACACAAAGTGATCAAGTGACAAGGGGTGCACACCTCTTGAATACCTTGATCCTTTGAATCAAAACACATTAATAAAATCAAGAGATTAAGTGACAAGGGGTGAACACCTCTTGAATACCTTGATCTTTTGAACCAAAAAACATTAATCAAACCGAAAGGTCCTGTGACAAGGGGTGGACACCTCTTGAATACCTTGATCTTTTGAATTAAAACATTAATCAAACCGAAAGGTCCTGTGACAAGGGGTGGACACCTCTTGAATACCTTGATCTTTTGAATTAAAACACTTTAATCAAACCGAAAGGTCCTGTGACAAGGGGTGGACACCTCTTGAATACCTTGATCTTTTGAAATAAAACACTTTTATCAAACCGAAAGATCCTGTGACAAGGGGTGAACACCTCTTGAATACCTTGATCTTTTGAATTAAAATACATTAATTTACAAGGACAACAAGTGACAATGGGGCTAGCTCCTGTTCAATACCTTGGGTAAAGACGCGCTAGGTGCACACCTATGCTCAATCCTTTGCTAAATGTCCCTTTAAAACACAACTTCAATTTCATTCAACCTTTTTTGCCTCATGGCTTTTTAAAACTCTTTTCATAAACGAGACACTTATCCAATTTTCAATACGAACATACTTCCACATGTGAAGATCGAATATCTTCCACTCGAATGCGATGATGGCCAAAATCATGTCTTATCTTGATTTAGTCATCCATTCTTGTAGTGATCTCATATCCATGTGCGCGTAGTATTTCCATTTGAAAGCGATCGAGTACCTCTCGCTAAAATCAACCAACAAACTTTTCGTGGTTCTTAGCCCGAACTACGATTGCTCTGACTTTCCCATTGCACTAGGGAATACGTAGGCACAAGATACAAACTTCTTGGCGAGCATAATAATAAAAAATCTTTTCTTTTCTTCATAATAATAAAACCCCCTAAAAAACTTTTTTCTTTTACCTTTTCTCGATTAATAAGCATAAGAACACAAGAACACAAACATTACACTAAACACTCAAACACGAAACTAACTAAATGGGTCCCATCGAGTACGATGGAGGTGAGGGGTGCTAATACCTCCCCCTTGCTTAACCGACTCCCGAACCCTAATTTGGTTGCGAATGACCATCTTATCCATTTCTTTTCTCTTTGTGGGTTTTATCGATATTTTCCCTTTCCTTCTTGGAATAAATAAAGTTCGGTGGCGACTCTGTTGTACTTCGAGCGCGCGAAACCGCTCGAGTCACATTTTTACCGCTACAGAAAGTGGCGACTCTGCTGGGGAATACAATCCTAAGAGGGTCAACCCTAGTTTAGTTTGTTTTATGTTTGAGTGTTTGCTTTTGTTTATTCATTCATATATTCTTTATGCTTATTCTTGTATCCTTTATGTTTACTCTTGTGTTATTTATGTTTCTTTACTCTTGCTTTATCGCTTTTATTTATTTTTGTATATACTCAATTGTGGGTATGGGAATGATACTTGAGAGAAGCTCTCAACCCGAGCTTTGAAAAACAAGAGAAAAACATAAGTTAGGAGGTGGTTGTGTAGTGCTAGTCCCCAAGGTGAACACCTTGAATGGCTAATACGAAAACCCCACTTGGAGGAGACTTAGTCATGAAATTTGTCATAAGATGGTTCGCCCATCGCATGGCAGAAATCTGATTTCGTCGCTAACTCCAAGGACCTTTAGAACCCGTTCCATCTATGGTGATGTAGACATCTGTACTATCAAAAACCTTAGAGCTAACCTTGTGAGGGGATTCTTGGGTAAAAGAACATAGAACTGTCTTATTATAAGAAGCTTTCCTCAGTAGGTTCTGTTATCCATTTACATTTTAATTCGGTCTTTGTATAGCATCGTGTTGCATTCCATATCATATGACATTGAATTATTCCTGCATGTAAAAAAAAATCATGCATCTGCATTCATACATTCAAGTTGCCAATAAAAGACTCATTTCATCTGTCTTCACCCTCAAGTGGTCCGTCTATCATCAAGTTGATTCCTCAACACATTGAATTGGAGGCATGAATCTGAAGACTATGGAAGAACTTCAACAAGGCCAAGGTTCGTTTAGAATAGAAGTTATTATGTTGAAGAGCCAATAAATCAGACGATGCAGCTCATCCTCGTCACTGATTGGTCACTAAGCCAAGTTTCCTTCTGTTTGCAATTCCCTTGTTGTATTGTGTACTGCATTGAACTTTGTTTGTTCCTGAATGTTAATTTTAATGAAATGAGCATTACATATTTGAATCAATCCATTCACATCCATTGTGTGTTTCTTTATGCTTTATCTTTCAAAAAAATAAAAATATACTTCTTCTTCATTTTCTTTATCAAACTTGTGTTTTATGCAAAGATTGGAGGGAGGATGATGACAACGAAATACCCAAGTTATTGAACTGTATGCTTTCAAATAAAACTTTGCTGATGATGTACAGGCATTGTTTCAATTCCCAAACACTGGAGAAATAAGGAAGTTAATCCCTCGTCAACCCCACTGAGCCTTCGAAGTTGGAGTTTCTTTTTAAACGAAAAACCCACAATTTTAACCTGGGGCAGGGTAGTTCTCAGTTAGTTTATTTGTGCATTCAAATTCAAAAGAATCATTAAGTACACCTTCCAATAAGGGTTTTAATCAAAAGTGACCAAAATGGTTATCATTAATCATTATCAAGGCAGTCACTATCTTTCCAATATATCAAAAAAATTCAAAAGAAAAAGCCTGCTAAGTCAAAACCTATGAAGGAGACTTAGGCAAAACTGGGGCATCCCGCTGACTGTGATCTCAGATGGAACAGTTCAGGCAAGAGATAGGGATATAAAGCAAAAAAGAGAAGTCAATAAATTCCTTGAACAACAATAAGGTGTTGTGACTATCAAAAGGAAGAAGTGACTGTCATCTCAAAGATTCCCTTGGTCCTTAAACCATCATCATTATCATAGGTGTAAGTCCAAAAACCTCTTGGAACCTGAATGCATAATTTGAATTAACTGAGCGTAGGATTGGAGATCATCACGAAGAATGGGGTGGGTACAAATATACTTTGAGCCTATATCCTTTGTTTCTAAAACCGTGAACCAAACCACGTTACTGTTAGAACAAGATTTGTTCTGATCAATTATCTTAGTTTTGATGATAACAATAATATGAATTTTGCTTAAGATAATATGGTACTCTAATCCAATGCAATTTCCCTTTCAGGAAATATATAAAGAGTACGCATAATTCAGCGCTCAGAAGCTTTGTCTCAAGGGTTCAGCATGCAACATCAGAACATGGTCTGGCAAGACATCAGAAGATGGTCGAAGCAGAATCAGAACATGGGTCTATGGAAGCATCAGAAGAACATGAGATCAGAAGCACTGAAGCTCAGAAGATGGTATCACGCTCAGAAGCACTTCAAGGTCAGAAGATCAGAAGATGCTATGCACCAAGCTGTTTGACTCTGATGATATTCAAACGTTGTATTCACAAACATCAGATCAGAAGAAAGTACAAGTGGCAAGCTACGCTGACTGACAAAAGGAACGTTAAAAGCTATTAAAGGCTACGTCAGTAGACACAGCGTGAACAAGGCTCGAGGTAGTTGACAAAAGCGTATAACATTAAATGCGATGCTGTACGGAACACGCAAAGCATTAAATGCACTCAACGGTCATCTTCTCAACGCCTATAAATATGAAGTTCTGATGAGAAGCAAGGTTAACGATCCTGAACAATATAATTCAAATTAACTTGCTGAAACTCTGTTCAAATCCAAAGCTCAGAATCTTCATCTTCATCAAAGCTCACTACATTGCTGTTGTAATATATTAGTGAGATTAAGCTTAAACGATTAAGAGAAATATCACAGTTGTGATTATCGCTTTTAAGAAGCATTTGTAATACTCTTAGATTGATTACATTAAGTTGTAAGGAACTAGAGTGATCGTGTGGATCAGAATACTCTAGGAAGTCTTAGGAGTGAACTAAGCAGATTGTAACTAGAGTGATCGTGTTGATCAGTAGACTCTAGAAAAGTCTTAGAGGGTATCTAAGCAGTTGTTCCTGGAGTGATCAGTGTGTGATCAGAAGACTCTGGAAGACTTAGTTGCTGACTAAGTGGAAAACCATTGTAATCCGTGCGATTAGTGGATTAAATCCTCAGTTGAGGTAAATCATCTCTGCGGGGGTGGACTGGAGTAGTTTAGTTAACAACGAACCAGGATAAAAATAACTGTGCAATTTATTTTTATCTGTCAAGTTTTTAAAGCTACACTTATTCAAACCCCCCCTTTCTAAGTGTTTTTCTATCCTTCAATTGGCATCAGAGCGCCGGTTCTAAGGTGCAAGCACTTAACCGTGTTTAGAAAAGATTCAGGAAGAGAAAAACGCTTCAGTAAAAGATGGTTGATGAAAGTGAAAAGTCTACACCTACACCTGCATCTACATCTGGCTCTGCTGAGCAATACAACGGTAACAATGGTTATACTAGACCGCCGGTATTTGATGGTGAAAACTTTGAATACTGGAAAGATAAACTGGAAAGTTACTTTCTGGGTCTAGATGGTGATCTATGGGATCTTCTGATGGATGGTTACAAACATCCTGTAAATGCCAGAGGCGTAAAGCTGACAAGGCAAGAAATGGATGATGATCAGAAAAAGCTTTTCAGGAATCATCATAAATGCAGAACTGTTTTGCTGAATGCTATCTCTCATGCTGAGTATGAGAAGATATCTAACAGGGAAACGGCTTATGACATATATGAGTCCTTGAAAATGACTCATGAAGGAAATGCTCAAGTCAAGGAGACTAAAGCTCTAGCTTTAATCCAGAAGTATGAAGCCTTCAAGATGGAGGATGATGAAGACATTGAAAAGATGTTTTCAAGATTTCAAACTCTTACTGCTGGATTGAGAGTTCTTGACAAGGGATACACCAAGGCTGATCATGTAAAGAAGATCATCAGAAGCTTACCCAGAAGATGGGGTCCTATGGTGACTGCATTCAAGATTGCGAAGAATCTGAATGAAGTTTCTCTGGAAGAGCTTATCAGTGCCTTGAGAAGTCATGAAATAGAGCTGGACGCAAATGAGCCTCAAAAGAAAGGTAAGTCTATTGCATTAAAATCTAATATCAAGAAATGCACTAACGCTTTTCAGGCTAGAGAAGAAGATCCTGAAGAATCAGAATCTGAAGAAGAAGATGAACTGTCCTTAATCTCCAGAAGGCTAAATCAACTCTGGAAGACCAAGCAAAGGAATTTCAGAGGCTTCAGAAGTTCAAAGAAATTTGAACGTGGAGAATCTTCTGATGACAGAAGATTTGACAAGAAGAAGGTCATGTGCTATGAATGCAATGAGCCTGGACACTACAAGAATGAATGTCCAAATCTTCAGAAGGAAAATCCCAAGAAGAAGTTTCATAAGAAGAAAAGTCTTATGGCAACCTGGGATGAGTCAGAAGATGATTCTGAAGACGAGCAGGCCAACTGTGCGCTGATGGCGACAGAAGATGACGAATCAGAATCTACATCAGAATCAGATTCTGAAGAGGTATTTTCTGAACTTACAAGAGATGAGTTAGTTTCCGGTCTAACTGAACTACTGGAACTCAAGTCTCAGATTAGTCTCAAATACAAAAAGCTGAAAAAGCAATTTGAATTTGAAACAAAGAAGCTTGAGTTGGAAAATTCTGAATTAAAAGAAAAACTTTTAAAATTATCCAATAATGTTGGATCTCCTTCTGATTCAGAAAAATCCACTCCTAGTCTAAACCATATTCTGAAAGAATATGATTTAAGTTTCAGGAAGTTCTTATCTAGAAGTATTGGCAGAAGTCAGCTAGCTTCTATGATATATGCTGTGTCTGGAAACAAAAGAGTAGGCATTGGTTTTGAGGGTGAAACCCCATACAAACTTGAACCTGTTGATGAAATGAAAATCACATACAAGCCATTGTATGATCAGTTCAAGTATGGCCACTCCCATGATATTAGGCACACTTCACATGCTCAAAGTTTTCACATAACACACACCAAAAAGCATGTGACACAACCTAGGAAATATCATGAAACTCACATTAAAAATTATCATGCTGTTCCTCCTATTGCTTACAATGTTAAACCCAAGTTCAATCAGAACTTGAGAAAATCTAACAAGAAAGGACCCAAGAAAATTTGGGTACCTAAGGATAAGATTATTCCTATTGCAGATATCCTTGACTGCAAAAAGGACAAAGCACAACATGTCATGGTACCTGGACTCTGGATGCTCGCGACACATGACAGGAAGAAGGTCTATGTTCCAAGACCTGGTGCTTAAGTCTGGAGGAGAAGTCAAGTTTGGAGGAGATCAGAAGGGCAAGATAATTGGCTCTGGAACTATAAAGTCTGGTAACTCTCCTTCCATTTCTAATGTACTTCTTGTGGAAGGATTAACACATAACCTCTTATCTATCAGTCAATTGAGTGACAATGGTTATGATATAATCTTTAATCAAGAGTCTTGCAAGGCTGTAAATCAGAAGGATGGCTCAATCCTATTTACAGGCAAGAGGAAGAACAACATTTATAAGACAGATCTGCAAGATCTTATGAGTCAGAAGGTGACTTGTCTTATGTCTGTTTCTGAAGAGCAGTGGGTCTGGCACAGAAGATTAGGTCATGTTAGTTTGAGAAAGATTTCTCAGATTAACAAACTGGATCTGGTCAGAGGACTTCCTAATCTGAAATTTAAATCAGATGCTCTTTGTGAAGCATGTCAAAAGGGCAAGTTCTCCAAACCTGCATTCAAGTCCAAGAATGTTGTTTCTACCTCAAGGCCATTAGAACTCTTGCACATTGATCTGTTTGGCCCAGTCAAAACAGCATCTGTCAGAGGGAAGAAATATGGATTAGTCATCGTAGATGATTATAGCCGCTGGACATGGGTAAAATTCTTGAAACACAAGGATGAGACTCATTCAGTGTTCTTTGATTTCTGCATTCAGATTCAATCTGAAAAAGAGTGTAAAATCATAAAGGTCAGAAGTGATCATGGTGGTGAATTTGAGAACAGATCCTTTGAAGAGTTCTTCAACGAAAATGGTATTGCCCATGATTTCTCTTGTCCTAGAACTCCACAGCAAAATGGGGTTGTAGAACGAAAGAATAGGACTCTGCAAGAAATGGCCAGAACCATGATCAATGAAACCAATATGGCTAAGCATTTCTGGGCAGAAGCAATAAACACTGCATGCTATATTCAGAATAGAATCTCTATCAGACCTATTCTAAATAAGACTCCCTATGAATTGTGGAAGAATAGAAAGCCCAACATTTCATATTTCCATCCTTTTGGATGTGTATGCTTTATTCTGAACACTAAAGATCATCTTGGTAAGTTTGATTCCAAAGCTCAAAAATGTTTCCTTCTTGGATATTCTGAACGCTCAAAAGGCTACAGAGTATACAATACTGAAACATTGATTGTAGAAGAATCAATCAATATCAGGTTTGATGATAAGCTTGGTTCTGAAAAACCAAAGCAGTTTGATAATTTTGCAGATTGTGATATTGATATATCAGAAGTTGTTGAGCCAAGAAGCAACGCATCAGAAGCAGAGCTTCTCAGAAGCAAAGAATCTGAAGATCAAGTATCAGCTTCTCTGGAGGATCTAAGCATTTCTGAAGAACCATCTGTCAGAAGATCATCCAGACTCATCTCTGGTCATTCAGAAGATGTCATTCTTGGAAAGAAGGATGATCCAATCAGAACAAGAGCATTCCTTAAGAACAATGCAGACTGTCAATTAGGTCTTGTATCTTTGATCGAGCCAACTTCTGTTGATCATGCTCTAGAAGATCCAGACTGGATAATTGCTATGCAAGAAGAACTGAATCAGTTTACAAGGAATGATGTTTGGAATCTTGTTCCTAGACCAGATGGATTCAATATAATCGGCACAAATTGGGTCTTCAGAAACAAGCTCAGAATGAGAAGATGAGAAATTCTTACGTATGAGTATCCTTTGATATGAAATTTTTTTGAGAAGTTCTGATAGAAATCAATTAGAAATTGTGATTCAGTTATTACTAACGTTTCAGTGTCTAAGTTGATTCAGAATCTCTATTAAAGCAAAACAGCTGTAATTGGCTATCCAGATGGTAAACACGTGTTCACTATTCCTGGACAAGCGTGCGTGCAGTTGAGGGGACGTCTACTTAGGTAACTGTGCAAATCACGTCTTTTGTCATTATTATCTCTCCTCATGTCACGTAACATTAAATGCTTTTCATCATCTACTCTCCTTCAGTTTTCTTTTTATACTCGTCAAACGTTTCTTTTCCCTCTCATATTTCTCTCTCTCTGCATTCGGTTTCTTTTTCGTCTCTCTCTCTTCATATCATAAACCCTAGCAGTTTCCAATATCTGAAAATTTATCATGAATCCATCGTCAAGCTCTGGGAATCAAGACAATGATAGGAAACAAAAGAGAAAGGCATCTGCTGAACCAGAAACCAAACCTAAAAGAGTTAGGATCTCCTATGACCCTCTCAAAGTGTATCAACCCCTTGACGGTTCCCCTCAATCACCCCCCTCTTCAAAGACCTCCACCACCTCTTCCTCCTCATTCATCCTCTCGGAACCACCTTCTTCACCATCTGATATCTCCTCTCCTTCAACCCTTCCATCAGATATTTCTTCATCTCTCTCATACCCTTTTCCCACAAGAACACCTAATCCCTATAGTGTTGTTCTTCCCGACTCAAGGTTCACTGTCAACCCTCCAACCCCTACCACTCAAACATATCTGGAGCTTTTACATGCTGATGTAAATGGCTGGTTGGAGATTCTAGGTGCTGCTCACCTTAATCATCTGGATGAGTATGCTACAAACAACCTTTGGAATACCTTTCGTCAGGATTTTCTGGATAAGGCTACAGACACTCAGAGAAGGATTATGTATGAAGCTCCTGGTGTTCGTGGTCTCCGGTTGGAAGTTGGTGAGAGCAGCCATCACCATCTCATCAGGAACAAAAATGTTCTTGAAAGGAAGATACCAGCAGATGAGTTGGAAGAAGAAAATCTCTGCAGAGACATCGTGGTGTGGAGACCATGGTTTCCTGTGCTGACTGGAGATTTTCAGTGGCTGTTCAACTGGTTCAGAATGAACCCTTCTGATAAAGCACCTCACATGGTCTTTCCAGTAGTGGTTTATCGTGCTGAAGTTGCTGGTCCTACTCCTCCAACAAACCTAGCAGCTATTCTTCAAGCATTGGAAGATGGAACTTCTGAGCTGCCTGAACCAGAATATGCTAAGGCTACTTCTGAGTCAGACTCAGATGAGGAAATGGAAGATGCACAAGCTGAAGATCTTCCAGAAGATCACCCTGCTGAGATTGCTGTCCCTCTGGGCAGAAATACTGGTGCTTCTTCTTCTGGTGAAACCTCAGCTCTGATGGAGACCTTGGAAAGTCTTCATCAGAATCAAGCTATGCTGGCTTCTCGTTTGGACGCGCAAGAAGCAGCCAATGCTGAGTTTCGTTCCTTCATGACAAGGCAAGCTACAAGCACTGACGGGATTCATGATGTTCTGGCACGGATTTTGCGTAGGCTAGGATCTTAGTCTTTTGGTCTTTGTAGTTTCCTCTCCTTGTTGCATCTGTTTTCCTGCATTCCTTTCTTGTAATCCTTTTTTTTGATTATCAATGAAAAAGTTTCTTTGCTTTTACATTCCAGTGACTCTATTTGTCGTTTTATGCATCTGAATCTTTTGAAATATTCTTTTTGATGTTATGACAAAAAGGGGGAGAAGATAAATGATAAATGATTTGATTAATCTATCAGTTGCTGGGTAAAGCTCCCACACATTCACTAACAAGAACTGCAAGTTCTACATGGTTTAAGTGTTTTGCAGGTATAAAGAAGTGAAGAGAATCTTCAAAGCAAACACAAGAAGCAAAACCATGGAAACTGAAGCAAGCCGAGTGCTGTCAAGCTTCAGAGATCAGAAGCAAGAAAGAAGAATGAATCAGAAGCACTGATAATAGAATTTGATCTATATTTGTCTACTTGATTTGACAAAATTCTATTTGCTCTGATATATTATTTGCTCTGATACATATAATGTTATGGCTCTGATACATATAATGTGTTCTAACATACATTTTATGTTCTAACTCGTTCATGCTGACTTTTGTCGTTTAGTTTTTTGTTCTGTAACATTTCAGGATGTAGAGATGCTCAGATGATGCTCTGGTACATTCAACAATGTTCTGATACAAATCTAGCATGAAGTGATGTTGGTAGAAATTCAAAGCTCTGAAGCTATCCGAGGGAAGCAGAAATCAGAAGCTGCGAATGTTCTAAAGATCCAGAAAACTCAAGTTCTGAAGCTGTCCTGAATGGAAGCAGAAATCAGAAGCTGTGAATGTTCAGAAGATCAAAGAAATTCAAGTTCTGAAGCTGTCCTGAATGGAAGCAGAAATCAGAAGCTGTGAATGTTCAGAAGATCAAAGAAATTCAAGTTCTGAAGCTGTCCTAGATGGAAGCAGGAATCAGAAGCTGTGAGTGTTCTAAGGATCTAAGGAAATTCTAGTTCTGAAGCTGTCCTATGGAAGCAGAAGTCAGAAGCTATGAATTCTCTGAAGACAAGAAGCTTATATGATCGTCTCTACCGAAATAATCAGGGAAGTCTTTTATTAAAGTTCTTCGAGTATTTATTTCAGGGGGAGATTATTTATCTCAGGGGGAGATTGTTAATCTCAGGGGGAGACATATTCATATGCTTATGCTATAGCTGTGTAATTTGTCTTTTGCCGTCTATTCTTTCTGATCGCAAATTCATATCATTTATATATGTTTTTGTCATCATCAAAAAGGGGGAGATTGTTAGAACAAGATTTGTTCTGATCAATTATCTTAGTTTTGATGATAACAATAATATGAATTTTGCTTAAGATAATATGGTACTCTAATCCAATGCAATTTCCCTTTCAGGAAATATATAAAGAGTACGCATAATTCAGCGCTCAGAAGCTTTGTCTCAAGGGTTCAGCATGCAACATCAGAACATGGTCTGGCAAGACATCAGAAGATGGTCGAAGCAGAATCAGAACATGGGTCTATGGAAGCATCAGAAGAACATGAGATCAGAAGCACTGAAGCTCAGAAGATGGTATCACGCTCAGAAGCACTTCAAGGTCAGAAGATCAGAAGATGCTATGCACCAAGCTGTTTGACTCTGATGATATTCAAACGTTGTATTCACAAACATCAGATCAGAAGAAAGTACAAGTGGCAAGCTACGCTGACTGACAAAAGGAACGTTAAAAGCTATTAAAGGCTACGTCAGTAGACACAACGTGAACAAGGCTCGAGGTAGTTGACAAAAGCGTATAACATTAAATGCGATGCTGTACGGAACACGCAAAGCATTAAATGCACTCAACGGTCATCTTCTCAACGCCTATAAATATGAAGTTCTGATGAGAAGCAAGGTTAACGATCCTGAACAATATAATTCAAATTAACTTGCTGAAACTCTGTTCAAATCCAAAGCTCAGAATCTTCATCTTCATCAAAGCTCACTACATTGCTGTTGTAATATATTAGTGAGATTAAGCTTAAACGATTAAGAGAAATATCACAGTTGTGATTATCGCTTTTAAGAAGCATTTGTAATACTCTTAGATTGATTACATTAAGTTGTAAGGAACTAGAGTGATCGTGTGGATCAGAATACTCTAGGAAGTCTTAGGAGTGAACTAAGCAGATTGTAACTAGAGTGATCGTGTTGATCAGTAGACTCTAGAAAAGTCTTAGAGGGTATCTAAGCAGTTGTTCCTGGAGTGATCAGTGTGTGATCAGAAGACTCTGGAAGACTTAGTTGCTGACTAAGTGGAAAACCATTGTAATCCGTGCGATTAGTGGATTAAATCCTCAGTTGAGGTAAATCATCTCTGCGGGGGTGGACTGGAGTAGTTTAGTTAACAACGAACCAGGATAAAAATAACTGTGCAATTTATTTTTATCTGTCAAGTTTTTAAAGCTACACTTATTCAAACCCCCCCTTTCTAAGTGTTTTTCTATCCTTCAGTTACAACCTTCAAAAGACCTAATTGAAGCAAGGTTTATTTTGAAAGCATACTACAACAAGGTTGCGTTAACCTGACTCTTAAAGATCTTTGCAAATCGTTTGTTTTACCATACCTTTTGCTTTATCCATCAATTTGAATGTCTAGACAACTGTGTTTGGACCTTTGATTCATTTTTCTTTACATCAATAGCATCATTCCAATAATGACTTTGATTTCAAAATATGCTTTGAGCATTGCATTAAAATTACCATTTTTGAATGAATATTTTATTTGCAAGCAAGTACTCATCTTTCAAGGAAGTTCAGACAATCAAGAGACTTGATTAGTGATCCTATCAGGGGCACGTTATTTCAAGATCCTGTTGTTCAAGATTTATGTTGGGGCAAGTGTTCCCAACATTCATTTCAAGGACTGAAGCAACGATCAGATAACAATCACTCAATCAGGGGCAGTTTTCTTCAGCGGTCCCCAAGCGGTTTATCAGTCCTTCTCAAAAGGATCATCAATGTGACAAGACCATGTTCAACCATAACCCGAGTTGGCAACGTGCTTGTGTTGAGGAATCAAAGTTCCAATCTATCCTCACAAAAGAGTCTACCTCAGTTATCATAACCAATTGCATTACATTAATCACTCATATATCATGCATTGAAAAATTTCATACACCATGCATATTCATGTGTATCTTCCTAAGTCTTGTTGTTTTTTTAAAAATCTTACCTTATGATTTAAATCCAACTTACTTGGCATTTGTCAAACTTCTCTTCATTCATGTTTTACCTTGAGTGTCCTTAATACTTTGTTCTCGAAATCCAATCCTGTTTTATCTTGATTGTCTTTGGTGTTGTTTCAATCATGTTTTATCTTGAGTGCCTCTTATATTTTCTTTTCAAAGTCCAATGATGTTTTACCTCGATTGTCTTTGTTGCTTCAATCATGTTTTACCTTGAATATTTTTCGATCATGTTTTCTCTTGATTCCCCTTTATTACTTGAGTCAGTCATGTTTTATCTTGGTTGTCTTTGATCATGTTTTACCTTGATGCCCTTCAGTCATGTTTTATCTTGGTTGTCTTTGATCATGTTTTATCTTGATGTTCTTCAGTCATGTTTTATCTTGATGTTCTTCAGTCATGTTTTATCTTGGTTGTCTTCAGTCATGTTTTATCTTGATGTTCTCCAGTCATGTTTTATCTTGGTTGTCTTCATTCATGTTTTATCTTGATGTTCTTCAGTCATGTTTTATCTCGATGTTGTCTTCAATCATGTTTTATCTTGATGTTCTTCAGTCGTGTTTTATCTTGGTTGTCTTCGATCATGTTTTATCTTGGTTTCTATCAGACACTTGAGTCAGTCATGTTTTATCTTGGTTGTCTTCGGTCATGCTTTATCTTGGTTGTCTTCGATCATGTTTTATCTTGATGTGCTTCAGTCATGTTTTATCTTGATGTTCTTCGGTCATGTTTTATCTTGGTTGTCTTCATTCATGTTTTATCTTGATGTTCTTCATTCATGTTTTATCTTGGTGTTCTTCAATCATGTTTTATCTTGATGTTCTTCAATCATGTTTTACCTTGATTGTCCTTCGATGATGTCTCATCCATGCTTTATCTTGGTTGTCTTCAGTCATGTTTTATGTTGAATCCCATTCGATATCGTTCAATCACGTTTTACCTTGATTGTCCTCTGATGTTGGCTCGTTCATGTTTTGTCTTGAATGTCTCTAAATATCTTCTTTTCAAAAGTCCAATCACGTTTTATCTTGGTTGACCTTCGTGTTATTCGGTCATGTTTTACCTTGATTGTCCTTTGATGTTCCTCAATCATGTTTTACCTTGATTATCATTTAATACCGCCTCGATCATGTTTTACCTTGATCGTCATTTAATACAGCTTCGTTCATGTTTTATCTTGGGCATCTCATATATTCTTTTCCCGAAATTCAAACAGGCTTTACCCTGATTACCGTTGTTGCCTGTCTTTCCTCTCCTATTCCATTCAAGTTTTACTCCTGATTACCTTTGATTGCTTGTTTCAAGTCTTATTCCCATATAGTCTATTTTTCATATTGCATTCAAAAAAAGTGTCTACTGCGTTCATGTCATAAGCATTATTGCGGCGATCTTAGGACAAAAATTGTGTACTTTGTATTTAAGTCTCTTTACATCCTCGATAGAAGAAACTTAAATAGGGGCATCTGTCGCACCCCAATTTTTGACCTAGTCTTTTTTATATAATCATGTCACATTCGCATTTCATGTGCATCCAATCATCGCATTTTGCATATCTTGAAAAATTGACTTTTTATTAAAGTCAACAAAAAATAACTTTAGATAGTTTAGATTAATTTTTAATTTTAATATTATTTTTATTTTAGATTTAATTTAGATTAATTTTTAGTTTTAATATTATTTTTATTTTAAATTTAGTTTAGATTAATTTTTATTTTTATTTTTGTTTTATTATTATTATTATTATTATTATTATTATTATTCTTTTACAAGTCAAACAAACAAAACAAGACAAAGAAAACTCTTGCTGTCCTGCCACATCTGTCCAAATACTCTGCTCCACCAACCTGCATATGGAGTCCAAAATTTTCACTCTTTTGTCTATGCCAAGATCTGCACAAGAAAGGTTCAAAGAGCAGAAGATCAAAGTAGAAAACTTAGTGAACAAGGAGAGAATTCAAAATTCCCCCTCAATTCACTTTGAAGAGGAATCTCATCTTATATAAAGACATTCAACACAACTCACAAGTGGGGGAACACTGAGCTTCATTCATACACACCTCCATGTACCCACACGCATCAAGCTCCAAAAGCAACCATACAACCTCTTCATTCACAAACTCCTTCACAACCAACTACACTCCTTAAACTTCTGTCAAACTTCCTACAACAACATCTCCACCACAACAGCAACAACCGAGCCACTTTAAACAATCACTCAAATCCCTCGATTCACCCTTCACTGCAAACCCACCTTCAAAAACCTGTTAACCTTCAAAACTTCACACCAAGTTACCTTCATCAACTCACCGCAAACCCACCTTTCACTTAAACATTCCTCATCCTGTAAAAAACTTCAGGCCTTTCACCAGCATAACACCCAAAACTCCAACAGCCATATACTCATTCACCCTCAAAACAGAGTCATTAAATTAAAAAAAAAAACATATGACTAACCTCAAAAACACAGTGACCCCTCAAATCACACAGTAACTCAGCGACACAATCACAACCCGCAAGAACCACCCCGAGAACAATCTCCGACGCGTCAACAACTCCTATTCCCGATTCGAACAGCTTGCACCAGGCGCGACACTCGCAGAGGGGCGACATCACGTTCAACAACAACAACTTCCTTCGACTTCACTCAAATTTCGGTAATCGTACTTTTCCTTTGTCGCAAGTTGTATGCTCCTATTTGACTTGTTAAGTGTATATAGGGTTTTGTTCTGAATGATAGATGTGAGTTTATTTTTTGTTGTTGTTTCACAAAATGAGTTGAGTCACGTTTGTGAGAGAGAGGATCGATGGCGGTGGAGATTTGGTTTTTGTTCTTCGTTTAAGAGTGAGCATGGCGAGATCACGAGTGAGATGCAGGGGGGGATCCGAGAAAGAAAGATAGACCAAAGCTCTGCTCAAAATTTATCCAAAAACTTCCTCCAAACTTGTTTCATACAAACCTTCAACGTACCATCCATGACCTCAATGAACTAACCTGCATACGCCTTCATCTTCATACCATTTCATCTGTATCATCCACTACACCTTCAACCATACTCACAACCCGTAGCTTCACGCCCTCACATCATAACATAATCCTCAAACCCTCGGCAACATCACCTCATTTTCAGAACAATAACACACGCACTCTTCACAACACGGTAACAACAACGGAAGCTCACAACAGAAAGCGCACAGAAGATTGAATCAGAAGAAGCAGTAGAAACGGAGGCTTGCCTCGGGATTTCTTCACCCCGATAACTTTCGGGCCGGTAATCAATTTCTTTTCCAAGGCTTGTTGCAAATCATGATTTTATTGTGGAGTTTTGGTTGAATGTTGTATGTACTTGTTTATGAGATGTTTTCACTGAGTGTTTGGATATTAGAACTATTGTATGTATTCCTTTTGTTTTTGCGATTTAGAGGAGAGAGAGTTTTTGGTTGGTTGTTTGAAAAGAGAATAGAAACGAGTAGCTGAGAGATGAGAGGACGGAAGTCGTTTTTCATCCATCGAGGTTCCGAAAAAAATGGAGCAGAGGAATCGTGTTATTTTTTGTTCTGTTTGTCTTTGTTGTTCGCTGTGAGAGAGAAAGAGAGCCGCTGGCTTTTTACTTGTTTGTCTAGGGTTTTCTCAAACAAATCCCTTTGTGTGTTAAATGGTCGGATCCGGGTTCCATCTGACCCGACCCGGTCCGGCCCAAATTAGTTTTTTTTTAATTATGTCTTGCTGTTAGTCTTTTTTATTTGATTTTCTTGGGCCTGCTGTGGGCCAATCCAACAGTTTCCTTTTAACACACCCCTCTTTTACTTTTATTTTTAGCCTATAGTTTTAGCTTATTTTATTTTGTTTTGTTTTAATTTTATTGTTAATTCTTGTTTGCTCTAATTTTATATTAAAAATACAAAAACATGCTTTTATTTTAAATTGTTGTTTTATTATTAAAATACTAAAAACATTAGATTAATCTTTCGATTCAAAAATAAATAAATCTTGGTCCAACGCCAAGTGGTTACAAATAATTCTCGATCCAACGTCGAGCTTCTTCTTTTCGAAAATCTTTTTCTTAACCATACCGAAAGATCGTGTGACAAGGGGTGTACACCTCTTGAATACCTCGATTCTTTTGGATTAACACTTTTTAACCTTTCATTAATCACACAAAGTGATCAAGTGACAAGGGGTGCACACCTCTTGAATACCTTGATCCTTTGAATCAAAACACATTAATAAAATCAAGAGATTAAGTGACAAGGGGTGAACACCTCTTGAATACCTTGATCTTTTGAACCAAAAAACATTAATCAAACCGAAAGGTCCTGTGACAAGGGGTGGACACGTCTTGAATACCTTGATCTTTTGAATTAAAACATTAATCAAACCGAAAGGTCCTGTGACAAGGGGTGGACACCTCTTGAATACCTTGATCTTTTGAATTAAAACACTTTAATCAAACCGAAAGGTCCTGTGACAAGGGGTGGACACCTCTTGAATACCTTGATCTTTTGAAATAAAACACTTTTATCAAACCGAAAGATCCTGTGACAAGGGGTGAACACCTCTTGAATACCTTGATCTTTTGAATTAAAATACATTAATTTACAAGGACAACAAGTGACAATGGGGCTAGCTCCTGTTCAATACCTTGGGTAAAGACGCGCTAGGTGCACACCTATGCTCAATCCTTTGCTAAATGTCCCTTTAAAACACAACTTCAATTTCATTCAACCTTTTTTGCCTCATGGCTTTTTAAAACTCTTTTCATAAACGAGACACTTATCCAATTTTCAATACGAACATACTTCCACATGTGAAGATCGAATATCTTCCACTCGAATGCGATGATGGCCAAAATCATGTCTTATCTTGATTTAGTCATCCATTCTTGTAGTGATCTCATATCCATGTGCGCGTAGTATTTCCATTTGAAAGCGATCGAGTACCTCTCGCTAAAATCAACCAACAAACTTTTCGTGGTTCTTAGCCCGAACTACGATTGCTCTGACTTTCCCATTGCACTAGGGAATATGTAGGCACAAGATACAAACTTCTTGGCGAGCATAATAATAAAAAATCTTTTCTTTTCTTCATAATAATAAAACCCCCTAAAAAACTTTTTTCTTTTACCTTTTCTCGATTAATAAGCATAAGAACACAAGAACACAAACATTACACTAAACACTCAAACACGAAACTAACTAAATGGGTCCCATCGAGTATGATGGAGGTGAGGGGAGCTAATACCTTCCCCTTGCTTAACCGACTCTCGAACCCTAATTTGGTTGCGAATGACCATCTTATCCATTTCTTTTCTCTTTGTGGGTTTTATCGATATTTTCCCTTTCCCTCTTGGAATAAATAAAGTTCGGTGGCGACTCTGTTGTACTTCGAATGCGTGAAAACGCGTCGAGTCACATTTTTACCGCTACACTATCTACCAACATATCAATGTGAGGTAGAGGAAAATCATCTTTCGGACTGGCTTTGTTCAAATCTCTATAATCAACACACATGCGAACTTTTCCGTCTTTCTTTGGAACAGGCACAATATTGGCAATCCACTGAGGATATACAGAAGTGACAAGGAAACCTGCGTCAATCTGCTTCAAGACCTCATTCTTGATCTTTTCTGCCATATCAGGATGACTCCTTCTTAACTTTTGCTTGACAGGAGGACATTCTGGTTTCAACGGCAAACGGTGCCCACAATATCTGTGTCCAACCCAGGCATATCTTGGTAGGACCACGCAAAAATGTCAACATACTCTTTAAGAAGCTCTACCATCCTCTTCTTAACATCTTGACCAAGCAGTGCCCCAATCTTGACTTCCTTTTTATCTTCTTCAGAACCCAAGTTGATGACTTTTAATGGCTCTTTATATGGCTTAATGGTGTCTTCCTCGTGCTCAAGCAGTCGGGAAATCTCATCAGGAATACATTCATCACTCTCTTCTTCCGCCTCATACACAGGACACTCGAAGTTAGGAGAGGGCGCAGGGTCATTACTTTCAACGGTTTTATTGATTAATCTGCACAAATGATTATTATTTCAGGAAAAGGACAGATATATGCAAACATGTAATCGTGCAGATTATGGAAAAATGAAAATCTTTTTTAAGGTTTTTTGTGTTACCACTTTCCAGAAAAAGCAAAAAGATAAAAAGCATTTATATGCAGAAACAAAATGACTTTTATTGATGATTTTAATGTTTAAAACAAACAGAAAACAGCCCCAACAACTTCACTTTCATCTTGGGCAGAATGAAAGGATTTTGAAAAACATAAAAGCAAATTACTTTGAAGCATGAGTACACTCAGGAATGTCAATGGTGATCCAGTTCTTAATCATCTTTCCATGGGTCACAAAGTTTGGCACTTCTGGCTCTGATTCATCTTCAACAATAGCATCCACCTCTGGAAGAGTCGGGTGTAGAAAACCGGCACTATGAAACATCTCTTGATAAGGACGAAAAGCAGATTCAGACTTCATCACAGACTTGTCTGAGGCAGAAAATCCCAGACCAGCTCTATTCCTATTCTCTTGTAGACTCACCACTTGTCCCCAGACTCCTGAATGTCCATTCTGAACCACCAGTTGAGCATCTTTGAAGGAGACAATGGAAGCTTCATCCTTTTTGAATTCATCATTAACAGACAGGGCTTGGAATGCAGTTCCAATGACCACTTCATCAGCTTCTATGGTACGGAACAAAGAGAGATGACTAATCAGCAAGGCTTGTTCTCCATTCACAACGACCATCTTTCCTTCTCTCACAAATTTCAACTTTTGGTGAAGAGTTGAAGTGACTGCCCCAGCCTCATGGATCCATGGGCGTCCCAATAAGCAACTGTATGCAGGGAAAATGTCCATCACTTGAAAAGTAATCTTGAAGACAAATGGTCCGATACCAATAGGCAAATCAACCTCTCCGACTACTGATTTCTTCGATCCATCAAAAGCCTTGACAATCACATTGCTAAATCTCATTGGTGTGTCACCATAAGACAGCTTAGCAAGAGTGGATTTTGGCATGACATTCAGAGATGTGCAAAGCCAAATTATGATTTCTTCCTTCCTCGGGCAAATCTTCATCACTGAAGCTCAAATTGTTACATGCAGTGATATTACTCACAACCCCATTAAACTGATCCAGCGTCACATCATGATCCACAAAGGCTTGATCAAGTATTTTCATCAGAGAATCCCTATGAGCAGGAGACTTCGTCAGCAGCTCCATTATAGAGATCTTGTACGGAGTGCGATGCAACTGATCCACGATCTTATAATCACTCATCTTGATAAGCTTCAAAATCTCATCCATCTCTTTCATGAAGATGACCCAGCATTCACTTTTGTTGCATCATTATTGTTCACAGGTACTTGAGTAGAATTCCTCTGGACATCCACAACTGTTTGGGGATGAGTAAAGACTCGTCCACTTCTACTCACTCTACTAACATCTGCTATATTCTCAACAGAAGACAGAGGCTTAATCTCGATTTCTTTTCCAGCTTCCAGCATGGTGGCATTGTATCTGTAAGGTACAGCTTTATCAGAACTATAAGGTACAGATCCAGGCAAACATATCACAAGAGGTTCCACAGCAGCTTTGCCATGATAACCAATCTCTACACATTCCGGGATTTCAAAGCATGGTTCAATCACATTGACATCATCTTCATCTCTATCCCTCAGAATCTCAATGAGCCTTTGATCTATCATCTCTTGTAAATCTCTCCTCACAACATAACATCCTCGAGGATTGACTGAACAAATCCTACAAGCAGCATGATTATGCTCATAATGACTATATTCACACAGAGTGGCATGCATCTCTACCAATGATCCTCTGATGTGTTCCACACGATAAATCTTATACTTCCCAGGGCATCCACATACCATATTCACAGCAGACGCTTCATGAATCGGCAACGGATTGTTCTGCACATTTGGGCCAATATCACGGAAAGAGAGCATACCAGAACGAACCAATCTTTGGAATTCATTCTTCAGGGCCCAACAGTTTTCCAAATCATGCCCAGAAGCATTCTGATGATAAGCACAAGTGGCGTCAGCTTTGTACCACCAAGGGAGTTTCTCTGGCACAGGAGGTGGTGACCTTGGTTGAACCAACTTCTTATGAATTAGAGCCAGATACAGTTCAGTGTACGTCATAGGGATAGGATCAATATTAACCCGAGGATACGGATTCCGCCTTGCTGGTTGTTGATTAACAGGAGCTACAGGCACTGAATTCACGACAGGAGTTACTGACGCCACTGATTGAGATTGATTTCTGAATCTACTATTCCTCCCATGAGAAACAACATTAGCATCTGATTCCTTTTTCTTCTGGAATGAAGAACTATACTTCTTCGCACCACCAGATGAATTGTCATTTCGAACCAAACGGCCTTCTCGCACAGCTTCTTCCAATCTGACACCCATACCCACCATTTCGGTGAAGTCTACAGGAGCACTTGCAATCATCTTTTCATATTAAAACGGACCAAGAGTCTTCAGAAAAATCTGAGTCATCTCTTTTTCTTCCATCGGAGGAATCACTTGGGCGGCAACCTCACGCCATCTCTGAGCATATTCCTTGAAGGATTCTTTCTCTTTCTGCATCATAGCTCGCAATTGATCCCTATCAGGAGCCATGTCCACATTATACTTGTATTGCTTCACAAACGCTTCAGCCAAGTCATTGAAAGTGCGAATATGGGTGCTATCAAGGCCCATATACCACTTCGAAGCAGCTCCAGTCAAACAATCTTGGAAATAGTGAATCAACAGACGTTGATCATCAGTGTGAGTGGACATCTTCCTTATATACATCACAAGGTGTGCCTGAGGGCAGGAGTTTCCTTTGTACTTCTCAAATTCAGGCAGTTTGAACTTAGCAGGTACTTTCACATTGGGAACAAGGCAAAGATCATGCACATTCTTTCCAAACAGTTCTTTCCCACGCAAGGCTTTCATTTCTTTCTGCAGTTCTTCAAACTGATCTTGGGAACCATCCATTCTGTCATGAATTTCACTTGGAGCAGCATCATAAATGGGCTTTGGGACAAAAGGACCAGTATGAACAATAGGAGATGTGTTGACCATAACAGGAGTCAACGGACGAGTCATCCCAAGAACAGACAAATAACCTTCAGGCATGCCCCAGGGATATCCATTAGGCATACGTTGCTGAGTAGCACCAACAGGAACAGCAGGAATGGTTGTAGCAGCAATTTCAGAAATCACAGTGGTCTGACCCTGAGCTTGGGCATTGGGAGGAGGAACCTGATTCTGATTCTGATTCTGAGTAGCCATCAACGTCTCAACCAGAGCAGTGAGACGATCCACACCAGATCTCAAAGTAACAACCTCTTCACGTAACTCACGATTCTCTTGTTCAAGACCTTCCATCTTCTTCTTGCAGTTAGCTCGAGTGTTATACCGGTGAGACAGCTTGATTCTGTATGAAGAATACTGAATAAGACCTCGGGAATACTCTCGGAAGCAAGACCAAAATGCAGAATGATGCATGAAATGCAATGAAAATGATTTTTATTTTTGGTTTTCAAGGAACTTTTAAGACATTAATTGTAAACATTAGCAAAAACATCATAAAACATAACAATATTCTTTCATTAGTAATGGGAAAGCATACAAAAGGATTCAAAGATCCAAAATTACAAAACAAAGAAAAAGCTAAAAACTAGAAGGGAACACTTCTGACGAAGATCCAACTCCTCTCTGCAGCTTCCTACGGAGCTTCTCCAACTCATCTTCATAAAAGGCCTTCAAATGAGCATTCTCGACCATCAGCTTATCAGCAACTTCTTTCCATGCAACTGAATCTTCTTGTTGTCTCTTTCGCTTTTCACCATGTCGTTGAAGTAGCTCTTCTTGATGGCGAATCTGATCCTCCTTTTCCATCAACCAACCATCTTGGATATCAAGCATTTCATCTTTTTCTTTCAAGTGTATCTTCAACTCTTTGTTTTCAAGCTCCAAAGCATCTCTTTCCGCTCTCAACTTAGCCACGAGCTCTAGATGTTCTTCACTACTTTCAACAGGAGTAGTGAGAGGCAATGGTGGAGTAACAAGTAGAGAAGGCTCCTCGAGTAAATAAGGCATCTGAAAAGTATGAGCTCTAGCTTAAACCCAATCAGTATAGTCTTTGAGAGCAACACATTGTTTCGTTCCCAAATGTCTCTTCCTATCAACATGGTGCCAAGCACGCACAAGCCGATTTCTCATATCCGAATTTCCATCTTGATTAAGATAAAAGATTCCTGACACAAGAATACTAGCGGGTCTCTCCTTCATGGGATAGCAAAATTGACGCCTTGCAAGAATGGGGTTGTAGGTAATTCCTCCTTGTATACCAAGAAGAGGTACATTAGGGAATTCTCCACAACTATTAATAATCTCACCAATGTCATAAGCAGGATTGTACCAATGGATATTCCCATTAGTAAGAGGCATAATCTTCTGAGACCATGAGAGACCATCAGGATTGTTCAAGAAACTCTTAGCTTGAGGTAAGTGCGAAATAAACCACTTATAGAGCAACGGAGTGCAACAGTTGATAATTCCACCTTTCTTATCATTCCTATGGTGAATGGAATGATAAGTATCCCCAAGCAAAGTAGGCACAGGATTCCCAATCATGAAAATCCGAATAGCATTAACATCGACAAAGTTGTCAATGTTGGGAAAGAGTATCAAACCATAGATGAGCAAGGCCAGAAATGTCTCAAAAGCAATCATACTTCCTTTACTAGCCAACATAGAAGCTTTTCCAATCAAGAACTTAGAAGTCAACCCCCAAATTCCTCCTTTTTTGGTCATGTTTGCCTTTACATCCGATATTTTCAAATAAAGAAGCTCTGCTATCTCATCAACCTGAGGCTCTTTCTCCAGACCACTAAACGGTATATCATCCGTAACCGGCAAACCAATCCAATAAGAATACTCCTCCAAAGTGGGCATAAGCTGATAATCAGGAAAGGTGAAACAATGATAAACTGGGTCATAAAACTGCACAAGAGTCTCAAGAATCCCCTTTTCCACTTTAGTCTTCAAGATAGAGATCAATTTCCCATAACGGTTTTTGAAGTTGTCAAGATTAGGAACCAAAGTTGCTAGCTCTTCCAATTCCTTTGCACTTGAATTTCTGAAAGTGTACTTCTTGATACTTCTCTTTTGATCCATGGTACCTGTGATGTTTACAAAAAATGTCTCTAAGTTCCTTGAAAACCATTTGTGAATGTCATTTTTATGAATGCATGAATGCATGGTTTATGCATCAATCACAATCAAGAGCACACAAGATCACATCAAATCACACAAAATCACACAGTCCAGGTTCTTAGGTTCGACGTCACGAGCATGGAGCCATGGGTCTACCCATCCCACAAGGAGTGATCTAAGGAATTTTGTACCTGCCAATCGGGTTCTACAAAGGTTCCCAGAGTTTTCAATCTTCTATCAGATATTACCGGCACACACAATTGCTCATGGGCGCCAACAATATGCCTAAAAAGACCTCGTCTGAGCGTAGTATCGCATGACAACAAGCTCAAATTGGTACTTGATCTTGTTTCTACACTACATCCTAAAAAGGCTTAGATTGGTTAAAAGGGTTCTAGGCCATTCAGCTTCTACGGACACTCACTATTGAAAGTAATAGCGTTATCACGATGGTTCGTAACAACCTCTACTACCTTCCATGAGGCCTCCACTGATTGGGGTTCCACCATATGACGCTCATGGTAAGGATTGCTCCTGACATGCGACTATTGGTCTTACCACCTCCTATCTCAAGTTACTCACCAAAGTTCGGGTTAGAACTTTGTCTCATCACAGAGGAGCCATCGAGCACCAAAAAGAAAAAAAAGAAAATAAACAAACAAAGCACACAACAATATATACAGATAAAAACACACAGATAAACAAAAATAGGCTTAACACACTTAAAACTGGATCCCCAGTGAAGTCGCCATTTTTCTGTAGTGGGGAAAATCTGATATCAAAGCCATGGGATTGACTCGAATCAATATTTCGTTTGAAATCGCCACCGCGCTTTATTTTTTCAAAGGAAAAGGGAAAAGAACGTAAAACCCAAAGTTTTGTTTTAAAAAAACAAGAGAACTCAGGTTCGGGTGTTGATTATATGAGGGGAAGGTTTAAAGCACCCCTCATATCTGTGGTATTCCACAGGAACCTTTTTGAAAATCTGTGTGTGTGTGTGCTAAAAAGGGGTTTGTTTTATTTTTAAAATAAGCTCGGCAAAGTGTTAAGCTTTGGGCCTACATACCTCCTCGGTGCAATGGAGAAGTCAGAGCTAATGTAGTTCCGCTTAAAGGGAAAACGGTTTTAAAAACGAATAAACACTTTATCGTCGTCGGAGAGAAATACTCAGCCATTGATCTTGAGCATGAGAACAAACGAGTTCTTTGCATCGCAAATGAAAGAAGGGCTCCAACTCGGATAAAATCGACGAGTATGCCACTAGCTCTCTCACGCGGAAAAGATCTCATTATATCAACCAATTTCAAAATCGTGGGGTATAACCACTCGTTTCGACAATTAACGGTGTCTAAACTTTTGAAGAAAAGCCACTAAGGGCGAAAGATATTTTTAAGAAAAGGTTTTGAAAAGGTTGCAAACATAAGAAGATTTTGGAAAAAGGGAGAAGATTTTGAAAATCTAAGAAGTAGGAGGAGATGAAGAGGCTATCCTATTGCGTAAAATAAAAGTTAAGGAAAGAAACGGTCTAACCAAAAAGAAGCCAACACTTGACATTAAGAGTCAAGGTAGATTTCCCATCCTTTGGAATTATCAATACCAACACATTAACACTTGGGGGATCCAGATGAACTTATTGTCTTAGCACCACTTTTCATTAAGCACATTAAGATTCTGACGAAAATCGGGCAGAGTAACGGCTGTTTTCGGGTAAAATCCTTATCTCAATGCCTTGGAATTAACCATCAAGGGCTTTCAAGGAAATACCTGCATACACAAACAGACAACAATCCAATGCCAGACAGACAGAATAACAGCAGAGTAATAATAGAATAAGGGTCCAGAGGCACTAGGTCCATAAGTCCGAATCTCCGAAATGCTAGGGATAGTAACCAATAGTCCAAAGAGAGCCTTATGTGTTTTTTAGATTTTGGTTGTTTATTAGTGTTTTAGCATAAAAGTAAAGTATGGTCCAAGTGGACAAAAGAAAAATAGCGGAAGCATAAACATATGTCCAAATGGACAAAGAGAAAATAGCGGAATATAAATGTCCAAATGGACAAAGGAAAAATAGCGGAATGTAAATATGATGAAATGATAAAATAAAGCGATAAAGCGAGAAATGTAAAGAGCAATATAATAAAGGTGCGGAAATTAAAGTTAGTTGTTAGATGTTAAAGATAACTGTTATACCCCAAAATTTGCCCGCATCTTTTTTCAAGAAAACTCCAATCTGAAAATTAAGAGTCTCATATAATCATGGATTTTTATTTCAACAAATATCCTGACATATGAAATACTTAGTTTTTAGAATTTTTCTTATACAGTAATTTGGCTTGCAGTTGAATTTATTCTTACGCAAACGCCAAATACTGTTTATTACTTCACACATGCTATTTATTTATTTACAGATAAATAGTACTGACACAATTGGTACAGAGTTAAATCTTTTTGCAGGCGCAGAATCAGGAAACTCAGATTGTACTGGTAACTAGTAGATTATTATTATCTTTTGTTTCCCACTAATTTTTGTACTATATTCCATTATTTTCAAAATCTTTTCAAATCTCTTTTTCAAAAATCAAATCCTAACTTTATTCTATACATCTCTCTTTTTCCAACACTATCATACACTTTCTTTCAAATCTTACTTCCACTCAAATTTTCCTTTTGTACGGAATCACATCATTCCCCAACGTCTCTATCCTTCTTTCCATTCTATAAATACCTCTCATTTTTTCATAAAAATCTCACATCAAATTCTAATTCATCTCTCAAATTTCTACTTCATAATCTATCCTTTCTTCTTCCCCGACAAAATGGCGAAGCGGTGGGAAACGTGTTTTCTTATGGTCATCACCATTGCTACGGTGATCATGTCTTTCTTCTGTCTACATAGCCCGGAACACTGTGGACCTGGGATGCTTATGCTCCCAATCATCTACATGTTACTATTTGTAGCATGGGTTATCAATCGTCATTCTTAAAATTTGTCGTATTTCTTATTTCTTAAATGTACCGTTTATTCATATTGTTCAATATAGTATGTAATATTTGTACTGTCAGTATTAAATGTTGTACTATTTGTCATAATATTGCTTAATTAATCAGATAATATTTTATGTGTTTTCTGCCAGTCAAATATTCATTTTTCTGTGCATTAAATGATTTTCAGGGTTATTATCGGTAATTTTGCTCGCGTACAGTAAATATTAGTTATTTATTATGTCTGTGTTTTTTAACAAGTCATGTAAATAAACTTTCATTTTTCACATAAAACAAAAACAAAAACAACAAAAAAAGAAAATTAACTTTGACTGTTGATTTTTCACTCTAACTGCTACGTCAATATCTGAACAGCCAGTCGACAGTCAAACTGCTGGCAGTACAATTCTCAGTGTTTTGTACCATCAATCAAATCAATCTTTTGCAATTCAAAATTCCAAGATTTTTGTTCTAGAAGTCTTCTGAATATCACGCGATTAGCAGAGACTCAACACTGCACAAAAATCAGGTACGCTTAACTGTCTCCTACACAAACAGTCCCTGACTAGGGTTTTCTTGTTTTTACAGGAGAAACAAGTTTTTGAGACCTCAAATGGATTTCATGCACATCTATATATCTCAAAGTACCATCATACAAATTTTCAAACTTCAAATCACTCAGACGCACCGTCAGCAGCTCAAACAGTCAACAGACGACCCGTTTGACCAAAAAGTCAACAGACAGTCAAAAATGAAATTTTTTGTCAAAGTCCATATTTTGTCAAAGTATTCATCATTTGATCATTGGATGATCATAATTCATCAAGGAAAGATCAAAAATCAACAAAACCCTAAGATTCAAAATTAGGGTTTTTGCCTGAAAAGTCAACTCAACTTTGACTGGTCATAACTCTCTCATCCTTCATCCAAAAAATTCAAACCAAAGCTCATTTTGAAGGAAATTCAATTATCTTTCAAATGCAATTGATCCCATGGTCATTTCATTCACCATTTGAAAAATATGACCAAAGACATTACAGGTCATTTTCAAAGTCAACAAAAAGACACTTTTTTCAAAAGGACACACAAGGAGCATCAAAAATCATTTTGACATGAGTCCAAAGACATTGGTTAGAGGACTCTTTTAGGTTTCCAAAAAGTGCAAGAACTCCTTCATATGACAAAAATTGAGGGATTTACACCTTGTTGAAGTTGGCTAAATTTTGGAAAATGCATAAAACCAACATTGCTCAAAAATGCATTTTTTCCAAATGGGGCCAAGTTTTCATGGTTCAAACATGTTTGCCATGTTATTATGGGCTTCCCACGACCAAGACAAGGCCCACTCCATTTTTTATCCATTTTTTGCTTGATTTTATCTTATTTTAAGATTAAATAAAAAAGGAAAAATGGAAGGATAATGGATAGCTTGAATTCCAAGCATGACTCATCAAGAGAATCATTCAACTCTGCCCCAAGCCAAGTACAAACAGAAGGAGGGTGGAAAATCAAGCCATGGTGGCTTAAATGCAAAGCTACTCATGTTGAAAAAGTCAAGATTCCACAAAGCTAATGAATGCTTCTTAGCTTCACTTCCAAGCAGCTCTTGGCCTATAAAAGAGCTATCATACTTCAGCAATAAGAAGAGACACGAGTTCATAGCCAGTAGAATGCTTGTAACATATTTGTAAAAACTTGAATTTTTCAAAGAAATCTAAAATTCGAATTTTAATTTCTAGCTTGTTTCAGTTCAAACTAAACACTTAAATACAATCCTCAATCATCATTGAACATATCCCAATCAGTTTCAAGCCTTGAAGCACTCAGAATCATCCATTATACCTCACGGTTTGTTCAAACTAAAACCAACTTATATCTTATAACACACGCATATCTAGCAAGATGTAGATATATATTTGAACTTAGTGTGGTGTGTAGATCGTTTCTGGAAGTTTAATTGAGCTTTGGATGCTTGTATACGAATCTACCATTTTAGGGTTTCCAGCTCAAATTTAGGGTTTTTAGTTAGAGCCAAAATCAGAACAAATTAAGAGCATGGTTGAATTCAGTGGAACAAGACGAATCGAATGGACATATCGCGCCAAATTTCTTTTCAGGTTTACCCCTATTCACTATTTTGCAGGTCTGAAGCTCATCAATTACAGCGCTCTTTTCATAAAAGCGCTATTAAAGGTCCTGGCGAGAGGTTGAAGACGATGAGGTGTCCTCACCTCATTGGACAGCACGCGCGCGTTGTTTTTAAATTAACCTTTGGTTTCAGTGTTTGCAGGCGTGTCATAAGTGGTGGACCCTCACAATCTGAGCCATCAGATCTCATTTATTAATTCATCCAACGCATCAGAATGAAGCCCTATACCATGGACTTTATTTAAATACCACACTGGATCATTAATTATATATTTCTATTTTTATTTTAATTTCTTTGCAAAATTAATTAAAAATAGTTTCAAAAATCCAAAAAATACACAAAAAATATTTTTAAGTTTCTAAAATAATATTTTATTTTCTGAAATAAAAATATTTTATTTTTCTTCATAATTTCAATATTTTGCATAATTTTTTTTGGAAGAAAGATAATTTTATTTCCAAAAACAGTTAGGTACATGCCGGTTTAACAACCCAGGCTACAAAACATCAAAGCAAACTATGCAACACAGCCAAACTATCTATCAGACTAGCCAATCTTCATCAGGTCTATGTTCACATGACCACGCAGAATTTTCCGACCTTTACATCTAGTAACCACTACCTGTTTAATATTTTGGACCACATTGATAGGAATCTGAGTTTGGAATATAGCAGCATTCCGAGTTATCCATATATAGTATATTGTTTCCGTAACCGAAATCTTCAGAATATCTCTACGCCATCCCTTTTTTCCCGTTTCACTAATGAGCCAGGCTTTTTCTCTGTCCCATTCCAACACTGGTCTAGAGTAACCATTCCACACCAAGATTTGCTCCCATATCCGCTTAGTATACTCACATTGAAAAAAGAGATGAGGCAAGGTTTCGCTATCTTGGCAGAACACACAACATCCATCCGTGACGATACCAATCTTCGCAAGTCTGTCTTTCGTAGGGAGCCTTCCTAGCATGACCAACCACAGTATGAAATAGGCCCTTGGACGAGCATGGTTGCTATGAACCAATTTCTTCCAACAAATATCACCTCGGTCTCCCCTAATATCCTTATACATGTCCGCGGTTCGATATTTGCCACTTTGAATACTTGTTAACCAATATTGGCTATTCTGAGTCAACTCTCTGCATTTCATAATCCGGCTCACCATCCAGGAACAGTTTGGAGGTACCTGCCATTGCAAAACAGATCTGTTTTTGATGTAGTACGAATTAAGCCATCGAATCCATAATTTGTCTGCCTTCATGTGCAGATTCCAGAGAAGTTTGCACAAAGTAGCTTTATTCCAGTCATGTAGGCATTTGATATTTAATCCACCTGCACTTTTCGGCTCACATACACTCTCCCATGCTACCAGCGCTTTTCTTCCATTTGCTTTCCCGGCCCATAGAAAATTCTTGCAAATAGCATTGATGGTCATAATGACTTTTTTTGGTAAAGGGAAAACCTGCATCCAATAACCAGATATCGTTAGTAAGACACTTTTAACCAACTGTAATCTCCCCGCATAGCTAAGTAATCTCGCAGACCAATGGTGGATTCTGGTCAACACTTTATCAATAAGCGGTTGGCATTGGTTGATAGAGAGGCGCCTGCTCGAGAGAGGAACCCCAAGATTATTTTGCATAATTAATTAGTATATATTTATATATTTGCTTTTTAATTATTCTAACCAATCAAAAAATCATAAAAAAATTGTTCTTTATATAAAATATTGTTTATATATTATAGACTAATTTTGTACATATTTTGAATAATTTTCTCTTTAAGTTTTAATTATTTGTATAATTATTTGTATAATTATGTATTAATTAGCTTAATCAATTTCAAATCAATTTCAAAAATTCCAAAAAAATTAGTTTTGTTTTAAAATTAATTGACAAATATTTTGTACATATTTTAAACTTAATTTCTAGGTTTAAATCTATTTTCATCTTTTTTCTTCATTTTAATTTAATTAATCATGCATTAATTATAATTAAAATCAATCATAAAAAAAATCCAAAAACATGCCTTTTATTTTTCTTGCAATTTAAATTCCTAGATAAATGTATAGGATGTCAAATTCATGTAAATAGGCTAGTTTACATTTCCTGCACAATCGATGTAATAGCGTAGATTTACTTTCCGCACTTTACATTTCCGCATTTTAATTTCCAGCAAATATAAACTGCGTGTATGTCAAAGATAAAATTGAACCGTTAGATCACTAACTTCAAAGATAAAATATCTGAATACAATCACAATCACACTTGCACCTCTTAAGGTAATCCCTTCTCATTCTTTTCAAAATCAAAGTCAAAATTCTACTGTTTCGAGTACAAAATCGAACCTTTTGTTTGTATCCGGTGAAAGGATAGATTTTTAAAGGAAATAGGATAAAGACCTTACAACTCAGGGTAGACCTCCTAGTTTGCTTGCTCAAATCAAAACAAACAAAATTCTCATACACTGTTGTTTTTCAAAACAAAACTTTCCAAAAAGACAATATTTTGTATACATCCAAACACGGATCATTACAAAGTTAACGTTCTTTTCAAAACATCTTTCGAAAGATAAACAAACATTTTGTATACATCCGCACAAGGATCATTACAAATTCAATTTACAAAGGTATTTGAAACCACATATGAGCATTCTAAAGCAATTGAAAAGTGATCGAAAAACAAGTGAGCTAAGCAAACTTAAGAGCCCATGGATAACCATGGATACAAAGGGTGCTAACACCTTCCCTTTGTATAACCTACCCCCTTACCCAGAATTTCTTAAAGGTCTTTTTTCTGTTTCTTTTATAAACCTTTCCTTAATTGGATAAAATAAAAGGTCGGTGGCGACTCTGTGAATTTTCAAAAATGCGAAAGCATAAGCGATAAAAAAGAGTCAGTTCACGTATCTCTCCCGCTCAGAGGTATGGCCCGAAAAACGGAGGTCCACAATAACCATCTTGAAACTTGTCAAGTATGTTATCAAAGTTAGTAATGAAGATCGATGGTGAGTGAAGGATGTACTCGGATTTAAAGTCAATGGAAACTTATCAGAAGCTTGATAAAATCATAGCGACTACACGATAAATTTCCATAAGTCATAAATCAACCGCATACAATTCTCTTCCATATTTGATCTTTTATCGAGTCGGGACAAATGTAGGAGAACTCTCCATGTATCAAGATCATCAATGAAAAGAAATAAGAAGGAGAAGAAGAAATGATCTAGTCTTTATCAAGAATCCATAGAATTCTCAAGATATTAAGACTTTCATCGATCAAAAGAAAATAAGATGAAAAAAAGATATGAATAGAAACAAATTGATCTAGTCTTTATCAAGAATCCATAGAATTCTCAAGATATTAAGACTTTCATCGATCAAAAGGAAATAAGATGAAAAAAGGTAAGAATAGAAACAAATTGATCTAGTCTTTATCAAGAATCCATAGAATTCTCAAGATATTAAGACTTTCATCGATCAAAAGCAAATAAGATGAAAAGATAACAAGGAAAACAAATTGATCTAGTCTTCATCAAGAATCCATAGAATTCTCAAGATATTAAGACTTTCATCGATCAAAAGCAAATAAGATGAAAAGATAATAAGGAAAACAAATTGATCTAGTCTTCATCAAGAATCCATAGAATTCTCAAGATATTAAGACTTTCATCGATCAAAAGAAAGATAAGATGAAAATAAGAATGAAAACAAATTGATCTAATCTTCATCAAGAATTCATAGAATTCTCAAGATATTAAGACTTTCATCGATCAAAAGAAAGATAAGATGAAAATAAGAAATGAAAACAAATTGATCTAGTCTTCATCAAGAATCCATAGAATTCTCAAGATATTAAGACTTTCATCGATCAAAAGAAAGATAAGATGAAAATAAGAAATGAAAACACAAAAGATAATCCACTCAAACTATCATTAATATCATTCATCCATTTTGGTGGATTAGGTCATTTCTAACCTATCAACACCCTAGATCCAATGATATTAATGAAGTGGAGGAAGAAGGAAACCAAAACAAGCACAAAAAAGGCAAAAAAACCACATTCTGCCTGCTGGAAATCGATTTCATGCAGGGGAAATCGGTTTCCATAGTGCAGTTTTCACAAAAAACAAGTTACGTTCAGCAGGAAATCGATTTCAGCCTTAAGGAAATCAATTTCCTCAGTGTAAATTTCAGCAAAACAGCATTTAAAGGCATGAAACTTGACTTGAACAAACATACAAACACCTTATGATCAAACATCAATTGGAGCACGAATTTTCCATCAAATCACCATCAAATAGCACCAATATAGCATCAAAGATGCATCACACACAAGCAACAATGAATCACATTATGATATATAAAAAGGATGGAAAAAATTACCAAATCTTGAACAAAACTTAGATCTACTTCAAGAATCACCAACACAAATCTTGATCTCTCAACAATTGAAGAAAAAAAGAATGGAATGGATGGTGGTTTAGCTCAAAGTTTGTGAGGTTCAAGATGTGACTCACAAACTTTATGAAAGAAAAAGAGCTTTGGTGAATTTGGTAGGGATGAGGAGAGAAATTGCAAGGGATTTGTTGGCTCTCAAAGCTTGAGAAATGAGAGAGTAGTGGGCTCTATTTATAGGATGAGAGCAAGAGTAGTGGCAATTTTGTCTTTTTGCATTTGGTAATTAGCCTGTGTTTAATTGGTAATTAAAGTGGCATTTAAATGGTAAGAAATGGTAAAATGAGGTTTAAGTGGGTTTAATGAAGGGGTTAATTTTGATGAGGTGGAAAATTGGTAAAATGATAAAAAATGATCAAAGAAAAAGGTGCCAAAATGATGTCAAGCTTCCCTCCTTATATTTTTTGAATTTTGCCTTAAGGAAATCGATTTCCCCAGGAGTGAAATCGATTTCACTCTGTTCCAGAAGAGAAATTGGCGCAAAATACACTAGGGAAATCGATTTACCCAAGAGGGAAATCGATTTCATGCTGTCCAGAATGTGATTTTGTTGAAGATTGTTGCAGGGAAATCGATTTACCCAGTAGGGAAATCGATTTCATCAGTCAAAAAAGTGAAAATGCCTTGTTTATTGCATGTCTTGGCTTGGTACCTACAAAACAAAAGCCTACAAAGAAACAAAGCAATATTTTTGGTATTTGGGTTAGTATGATATGCATATAAGATAAACAATCATTGGTGCTTGATGGTCCCTCTTATTGATGAGGTGAGTGCAACACCATGAACAAAACTTCCAAGTGAAGCTCTTGATTAGTGATTGAGATATGAATGATATAGGATCTTAGGGTCAAAAATTGGGGTATGACAGTATCACTCACTCGTTTTGGAAAAAACAGAAGAAGTTTTAAAAAAGGGATTTGAAAACAGATGTATCAAACGAAGCCAAACCTTAAAATTAACTATGAAGTGAGTATCAGTGAGTCAAGAACTTCATGTTAGCCACAAATTTGAGTTGAATTGATGGAGATTTCTACCTGAACGAAGTAGAGAAAATTTGCTTTGAAACTTGACTTGGTCTGAGCAAATTAGGGAATGAATTGCTTTGGTTTTGATGTGGTTAGCTTGAGCGAAGATCAAGGAAATTTTATGGATTGGAAATTTGAAGCTAGGAGCTCTTGAAAGGTGAATTCGAATTTGCATAAAAGTAAGTTGAGGAGAGAGTTTGTCAGGGTGATTTTGGCTCTCAAAAGCTTGGGGAATGAAAGGAGAATGATCCTCTATTTATAGCTGAGCTCATGGAGTGTTTAAGCGTGTGAAATGATGATAATTGAGGTGAATTCGTGTGAAGGTCAAAGCATGAAATGTGTGACTTGCAATTAACTCAAAACGCAACCAAAACTTGAGTTTCAAGGCACTAATCACCTTCTGGAAGGTTGCTAATCATGTTTAGATCAAATTTGGACCTCTATTAGCATCATTAATCAAGTTTTAAAAGGAATTGCAAACTGATCATGGTGGATTTTTCAGTTACATGGTGCCTTGTTCATCAATGCATAAATCACAATGTAGGAGGCTTTCTTGTGTCATTCTTTTTGCATTTGAAAGACCTTGCTACAAGGAACACAATGTGCCAAGAAAAAATAAGCTTCTTTTGTACTTAGAAAAGTTTCTAAGTTAAGAACTCAAAGTGACCTATAATGTTTTGCATAGTTCCAATGTCTTCCTTAATGATTTAGATCTTGATACTTGAAGAGGATTTAAAGAGCATGTCAAGAAGATTTCATAGCAAAAAAAGGCACTAAAAATGTTGAGAAACGAGCAACTTATGGTCTTTTGGATGTTGATGAAAATTCCTTGAAAACTCCATAGATGACCTATAATATTTTGCAATCTTTCATGACCTTCCACTCAAAATTAGCTCTTGAACCTCAAAGAAGAATTAAAGTAGATTCAATCACGATTATTGTGCAAAAAGAGTGGGCTGAAAATGATAAAAATTGAACAAGTTATGATCCTTTGAAGTTGATACCAAATTCTTTGACTTTTTAAGAGGGACCTATAATGTCTTCACATCTTTGATGGATTTCTTCACAAAATTATCTCTTGACTTGTGAAGAGAAGTTATTGATTATGTCAAGTAAAGTCATTTGCAAAAATAATCACTAAAAAATGTTGAAAATTGAGAGAGTTATCCCCTTTTGATCATGGGATCAAGAACTTGTCAAATTAGGTCAAACACCTTGAGTTAACTTTGAATCTCTTGAAATTTTCTTGCACTCTAAGGCATGATAACGTACATAGGACCTTGAAATGATATTATATTAAAGCACACTTGATTATGAGGCTCATAGCTTGACGAAACTTATTGAATAAGGCATGGAAATAAGCACATGAATCTATGGAGTTTCTTGATGAATCAAGCCACATGATCTTGAGATAAACTTGATCAAATGAAGTTAAAATATGCTCAAAACATGATACTTTGATGGTGATAGTACTCCTTTAAAGTTTAAGCCATTAAGCTTCAATGGATGGCCATTTGATTGAGAGTCGGTCCTCAAAACCCTAATTTATGAGAGGAGATGAATGCACTTGGTTCAATCACCCACAATGTACAAAGCTTGGAAAGAAACAAGATATCTTTTTGTATTTCTATTAGTATAACATAAAAAATAAATATTCACAAGCTAAACAAACATGGGTGTTTGGTGATCCCTCAAAGGCATGATGAGCACAAAGCCAAGGGTCCCTTTCAAGTTTGTGATCTTGACATGTTGTATGGATGCAAAAAATGATTGAGGATTCTTAGGGTAAAAATTGGGGTATGACATAAAGGTTCAACAATATTATCTGATAAAGTGACAATGATCCCATTGTAAGGGTGCTACAGTATTGCCTGATAAGGCAACAATGATCCCTGATAAGAGTACAACAATATTGCCTAATAAGGCAACATGTACCCCTTGTAAGGGTCCATTATATTACCACGTAGGGAATAATGATGTTGCAAAATCTTAAGGCTTGATGCTTGCTAAGTTAATTTGAATGTTTATTTTTTGTTCGTGATGATAGCTTAGTTTTTTTTGCCAAATCTTTCTATAAACATACATTATAATTAACTCGATGCTCGTTTTAGTAAAATCAAATACATATATATATATATACCAGAACTTGAAGGAACAAAACTGTAATATAAATCCTCCAATTGCTTATGTATTAAGTGAATGGCAAGAGCTATATATGTTTCTTTAGAGATGATTAATGCTTTTGTATAAGTTCACAAATCATACTAATTACATCATTATAGTTATATCATATTGTAGTGATCTATTGTTAATTTACCTTTTGTATCTTATGTTCACTCAATATCAAATATCTTGAATAAAACATAAGTTAAGCAAAGATAAATTTAAAACTCTTTGCAATAACTATATGACTAAAATAATTAGATCTAAGCATACTATCATAATTTCCCTTTATGTTAAAATTAATTATACTTTAACAAGGTCAAATGATTAATTCACAAATGGATCAATTGTTTTTGGAAGTGTATTTTTTAACTTTTATGCGTGAACTACATTCTACTGTTCACACATTTTGGGTCGTCGATAAATCTAATAGTTGACAAGATTCCACGTGACAGCTTTGAAGATTTTTAAAGAGAAAACAAAAGATTGTTTCTTTAACCTCCATCGTCGTTGCTACGACACCCATTGTCAACCGTCATCAACCAGATACCTTCCCATTAACCCCCTTATTTAACTCTAATTATGGTTGCTCGCTGACTCAGTATCTCATTTTGTACAGCTTCCTTCCAAATTGTTAGTGTGTGAGGCACTTTTAGTGAGGAGAGAAAGAGAGAATAAAGAAATAAGGATTGATACTATTGAATGATAAAACTGAATTACATGATGTTTATTTATATACAACTAACTAACTAACTTGTATACTAAGTAAAAAAATCTAAACCCTAATAACTTGGGCTTGGGATACACGTACAATTTGGATTATACTCTCAACACCCCCTTATAATCCAAGTTGTCGAACACAGACTAATCATAATCGATCTAAACTATTCCTAATTTCTTTCTCAAACTCAAGAATCTATCGATCTTCAATCCTCTGGTAAAAATGTTGGCCGATTGTGCTTCACTTGGGCAATGTCTGACTTCAAGTTCACCTTAATTTACCTTCTCCCTTAAGAAGTGAAATCTATCTTCGATGTGCTTACTCCTTCTATGCAGAACTGAATTATTTGTAAGATTTATGGCTTACTTGTTGTCGATCTGCAACACCAAAGGTTTCTTCACTTCGAACTCCATTTCTTCAAGCACAAATCTGATCCAAATTGCTTGACACGCAACATAGGATCCTGCTATGTATTCAGCCTTACACAATGACAATGCCACCATAGGTTTCTTTCTCGAGCCTCGTCAGATTGGGGCATCAAGTACTAGAAAGAAATAACCATTTGTGCTTCTTTGATATTTCTTATCTCCACACCAATCAATATCTGAATAGCATGTAACCATAGTTTCATTGCTTTCAGAGTCTCGTAGAAATAGAATTCCATAGTTTATCGATCCTTTTAGGTATATCAGGATTCTTCTTGTAGCCTTCATGTGTGACACCCTTGGTTCACTCATGTATCTGCTCACTAATCCGACTGCGAAACCTATATTGAGTCGATTATTGCACACATATCTCAGAGATCCTATAGTTTGTTTGAACAAAGTTATATCGACTTTGTCTTCCTCTCCGTGAGTCGAAGAATCCATCATGAATCTCTTGAGTATCTATTTGATATTCTTCCTTTGGTGCAACACCATACCTTGCTTGGTTATTTGAAACTTCAGCAAGTTCTCCAAGCTATTTCCAGTTACCAGCAAGTCATCAATATATAAGTAGATGATTGTTATGTCTTGTGCCACAACCTCAACATAGACATCATATCAGATTTGCATTTGAAGAATGCCAATTTAACTAAGTATGATTCTATCTTCTTGTTCCATACCATAGGTGCCTGCTTGAGGCTATATACCACTTTGTGCAACCTGTATAATTTACTTTCTTCCTATTGAATCACAAACCTAGGAGGGTGTGTGACATAGACCTCTTTGTCTAAGGAACCATTAAAAAATATTGATTTCACATCTAAGTGAAATGTCGACCGACCTTGCTTGCGTGCCAAGGCGACAAACCAATCTAACAGTCTTTAATCTTGTGACAGGTGCATATACTTCAGAGTAGTCGAGTCTACTCTCTGAAGAAATCCTCGAGCTACCAATATTTCTTTATGTTTTTATATCGAACCATCATCATTGTGCTTCAACTTGAACACCCACTTCACTTCAATAGCTTTTATATGTGTTGACAATTCGACTAACTCCCATATGTTATTTCTTTCGATTGCTTGTAACTCTTTGACCATAGAAGACTTCCATTGTTTATTCTTTAAAGCCTTACTATAGTTGAATGGTTTAACACTGTTAGTTGGAGATTTTTACTGGAGAATATGTTTCTCGAAGGATTAGAATTCGAAGAAACAAAAATGGCTTTCAATGGCCATTTCCGAGAATGTTATTCATGGTGAAGATGGATGAAATTGAAGCTGAATCGAGATAGGTTATCTTCAAGAATTAAGTGTTTTCCTGAAATACGAGAAGTACTGAAACTTGTAGTATTTCGTTGCATTCTCACCAAAGAACACTTTGCCACGTATCGAAAGAGGATTCAGGCGGGAGGATTTGAAATTCGAAATATTCTGTATAACCCAACGAGGACAGATGGCGCCCCAGGGATTCGAAACGCATGCATGTGGGCAACGCGGTATTTCGTTAGTGTAGGACCATTAGGGTCGAATTAGTATAAATAAGGGTCTTAGTATCAGGATCCAGTGTGTTCGTTTTGTACAAATCACTCACAAATCACTCAAGTATCAAGTGTTAAGAGAAAGAGTTCGCTGAGAAATGTACGTATGACACCACACTTTAAATATGTTTGTATTTCCATTTACAGAATCAAAGTGTCTTTATTTCCTTTACTTTTTCGCCTGGTCTTTCCTTTGATTCAAGTTTCTTTATTTTCTTCGATAAGTCTTTACATTCTTGCACTTTACATTTCTGAAATTTACATTTCTTTTACTTTTTGTCAAAGTTATATTTACATTTATCACCAGTTTATTTTCGGTTGTGTATTTTGTTAGTTTATTTCGCAAGTTATTTATATGTTCATACCATAACCAAGTTTTCGAAACAAAACAAAAGACCAACGAACATGAACCAAATTATCTCGAAAGACAACTCTTTGACTATGTCCTAGGATCAATCTAGTCGATCCTGCGAGTAACCAAAGTATATTTATAGTTTGGAGGACTAGCGGTTGTTTACCGAAAATCACCATAAACAAACACCTGCAAGTAAAGCAAAATGAATTAATTCTCCATCTGGTGTGACTTCATCATCACCAGTCACTTTGTAGTCTTGTAGCTTTGTTGGACGAACTTTAGTTCTTTAAGGTCTTTGTGCTAGCCACACCCTTTTCGACTTCTAGTATGTTGGGAATGTCAGCAACTACTCCAACTTTGACTGGAATATTGTCAATTGCTTCGAATTTGACCTTATTACTTGTTTCGCCGAAATCATAGCTCATCAATGGCTTATCAATTGCATCACCAAAATTCCAATCCCAGGCAGAATTATCATCAATCAAAATATCTTAACTCATCAGGATCTTCTCATTAATTGGATTGAACAACTTGTATGCACCTGTTTTATGATACCCTACCAGAATCATAGGTACACTCTTGTCATCAAGCTTCCTTTTCTCATATCATGAACATGCTTATAACAAATAGATCCAAACATATTCAGATGACTCACTGATGGTCGTTTGCCACTCCAAACTTCTTTAGGAACCTTGTTCTTTAGTTTCTTTGTAGGACACATGTTCAGTATATAGACAGCAGCGGTGAATGCTTCACCCCATAAGGATTTTGTAGAATCTTCTACTTCAGCATGCATCTCCTCATATCTAATATGGTTTTGTTTCTTCTTTCTTCTATTCCATTATTTTGAGGAGTATAAGGAGAAATTACTTCATGATCAATACCATATTCTGCATAGAATTCTTCAAATATCTTGGATGTGTATTCACCACCTTCATCTCTTCGTATAACCTTTATCTTTTTCTCACTCCAGTTTTTAAAAGCATCTTGAATTTCTTAAAGATTTATATTACTTCATTCTTTCGCTTGATCACATAGATCCAAAGCTTTCGACTATACTCATCCAATGAAATGAAATACTTGTTTCCACCAATGGTATGATCCTCAAAGGGGCCATATACATCTGAATGTAATACTTCTCGTATGCAAGAAGATCTCATGGGCATAGTTGAAACTAAAGACTTTTTGAATTTCTTCCTTACTAATCAACCTTTACAAATTTTGTCAGGCATCACAAGACTTGGTATACATGTTACTATATATTGAGTGATCAGTTGATTGAGCAACCTAAAGTTGAGACGGTCAAACCTTAAATGCCATAACCAGCTATTCTTATGATCGACATCTATTTTTAAACATTGTACCTCAGTCGAACTGATCACGATCTTAAATATCCTATTCTTAGACAGAGGAGATTTCAAGACCAATTTATTATGAGTGTTGAACAGGTCTAATGCTTCATCTCTCATATCCACTGAGAACCCTTTTCCGACTAGTTGTCCAACACTTAGCAGATTTCACTTCATTTTAGGTACATAAAGTACATATTTGATCATAGCTTTTGCTCCATTACTCCTTTGAATAACTAAATCCCAGTACCTTTTGCTTGCAACGAGCTATTATCAACAAGTTTGACCTTTCTATTTTTTGGTCGTTAAAATTTACTAACAACGCTTTTCGACCAGTCATGTGATTCGAGCAGCCTGGGTCGAGGAACCAGATATTGGAGTTGACATGACCATCTATAATTGTATCCATAACCACCATATCTTCATAACCATCTGAGTCTTGGTGTACAAGGTTTTCTTCTTCTTCCCTGCCTTTTCTTGCTCCGTTGTCTTTCCACTACCAACAACTCTTGCCCAAGTGACCCCACTTTTCAAATTTATCGCACTATACACTTTTTTCTCTTATTTATCTTTTTGATAGGAGTTTCCTTCCCCTATTTTTGAGGATTCAGAAGCTCTATCATGGACCTTACGTTTTTTAGGGTTCGACCAAGACTTCTTGCTCCGAGTATTGTCTCTTTTGCCTTTGAACTTGTTGGAACCACCATTGTTCTTCTATGCTTGAGCGTGAAGTGCTTGTATCGAATCTTGAACCCCTTCCTTTCGACAATCCTAATCTCATGCACCTCCAACAAACCAACCAAATCGTCAAGTTTTAGAGTTTCAAGATTGTTGGATTCTTGAATAGATACGATAACCTAATCAAAGTGAAAGGTCAATGCATGCATTACCTTCTCAAATATCATCTTATCAGTTAGGGTTTCACCATAACCCTTCATGATATGGACGAGATTTTGCACCTTCGACACAAAATCTATAATCTTTTCATCTTCTCCTATCTGCGGTAATTCGTACCTCCATCGCAAAGTCTGCAATTTGACGACTTTAACTTTCTCACCTACTTCATAATACTTGACAAGAATATCCCATGCTTCCTTCGGTGGTTCAGCATGAGAGATCTTGTCAAAATTCACTAAATCTACTACCAATTGAATAGAATATGAAGCCTTGAAATCTTTCTTCTTAGCCTCCTTGTGTGCAGTATTCTGCATGTCAGTTGCATCTTGAGCAAGCTAAGGAGTGCCAACTAACTAACTTGTATACTAAATAACAAATCCTAAACCCTAATAACTTAGGCTTGGGATACACAACTTGTATTATACTCTCAACACAAATCACTAATCTAAAATATGAAAATCCTTTAAAAGTCCAACTAGTTAACATCTAAGTAACCCCCAACATCAAGTGGTAGCTATAAGTGAAAATAAACGGAAATACATGAACCATAGCTCATGAGCTTTTAGCTTGTATGACAATGGAGTAGTGAAGCAAGTTAAACTTGAAAAAATATGGATATTAGTACCTAATAATTTATAAGATTTATCAAACAAATATAATTATAATACCTTTAAAATATGAAAGTACTTACAAAAATTTTAATATTATGTTAGATACATGTATAATATTTTTTTCCATATATAAATATTAATAAACATGTTAAAGGTGAGGCCAAATTATTATTATTTTTTATATAAGAAGGGTCAAAGGCCCAAACAAAAACAAACTACAAAGCAGCCTTTTTAGGATAAGACATTTCCATAGCATTATTAGCCACAAACACTAAAATGTGACTAGGTATTTCCTCGTAATAGATACAACTAAAGTCAAGATAACACCTTTCATTTGTAAGTGCATCTGCACACATGTTGACTTTTCTATAGATGTGAACCACTTGCACCTCCTTATGAAGCTCAATCAATCTTCTAATGTGGCGAAGTAAGGCATGTCCTTCAAAACTCGACGATACTCTTTTCTTAACTATTTCCACAACCATAGTAGAATCGATATTTAGTTCAACTTTTCTAAATCCTAGTCTCGGAGTATGCTCAAGGCCTTCAAACACTCCCCAAAGTCCAACAACAAAAGTATTACATCTTCCTACATTCTTAATAAACCCGCATAATCAATTGTCATTCTTATCTCTAATAATACCTCCACACCAAACATTAACTAAAGCCTTCATTACACCATATGTGTTTAGCAAAACAAAGGTGTCTTGAGGCCACTTTGAGTAAAGTGTGATTCAACATAAAATATTTTGGGTTTTTAAGATTTTTTTCTCTCTCCTTCATTATTTATTTTTATGATAGAGTAGAAAGAAAAAAAAATGACACATAATCTAAACCATTTATTTTAAAATTTAATGGTTCAGATTTATTCTCATTTTCTCATATAAAAATGACATTTTCATAGTGTATATATATATATATATATATATATATATATATATATATATATATATATATATATATATATATATATATATATATATATATATATATATATATATATATATATATATATATATATATATATATATATATATATGAGGACGTATCATATGAGAATGACATTTTTATATGAGAACATGAGAATGAATCTGAACCATTAAATTTTAAAATAAATGGTAGAGATGATCTGTCAATCTTTTTTTCTCTCTCATCAATCTTTTATTTTAATGATTGAGAAGAGAGAAAAAAATATTGACTCATTATCTCCACCATTTATTTTAAAATCTAATGGTTCAGATTCATTCTCATGTTCTCATATAAAAATGTCATTCTCATATATATATATATATATATATATATATATATATATATATATATATATATATATATATATATATATATATATATATATATATATATATATATAGGGAGCGTATCCGATGAGAACTGATATCTTTGTGAGAAACGAGAACTATTAATGTCAATCGTTAGATTTAATTAACGCTTGAGATTGTAATAAATAAAATAAATTGTGATGTATATGATTATTTCTAAATATGTATAGCACTTGGTTAATATTAAATATTGCCGACTATCTTAGATCAAAATAGAAAGTATTTTATTTTTCCTTTATAGGTCCTTATCCTATGATCTTTTTCAAGAATGTTTTCTATATGACCTACCCTATAATTGCAATCAATTTTTATGGCTCCATCTAAGACTTACCCTCATTTCCGCCATCTTCTATTAAGTAAATTGTATTTTTTAAAATATACTCACAATAATAGAAATTTATATAATAGTAGCAATTTTTTCTTATTAATATATAATAATATAGATAGCTTTAATTAATATATTAGTTATTATTTATTAATATAAAAATAATATATGTTTAAATATTAATTATAAATAAATTATTTTATAACAAATCTAATTTATAAAATATTTATAAAAACATATACAAAAATCTAAAAAAACCTATTCTTATTATTAATATTAAAACAAAAATAAATATTTTGTTAACGTTAATAAAATTCTATTTGTTGCATCCAATAAATAATTAATATATATTTTTCCTTCTTATTATAAAATTATATAATAATATTAATAAATAAATAGTTATATTAATTTCTGTTAATTGAATACAACAGTATATTATATATAACTATTTAAATTAGTAGCAAATTATTATAATATTGTATCATGATATAATATAATATAACTATTCATTCATCAATATTGTAAATATAATTTTATATTAAGAAGAAAAAAAATATTAATTATTTATTTTGATACAGAAACATATAAATTATCTTAATTATAAAAAAACATTTGTTTTTGTTTTAAGATTACAAATAACATGGTTTTTTTTTTTTTGTTTATTTTTAATATGTATTTTATAATAATTAAATCACTCCTAAAAACTGGTTGAAATTTGAATTGATAGTAGTAATTGCGTGTTCAAAATTATAGAAAAAGATTCTTGAAAAAAAATTATAGAAAAAGATCCATTGCCATCCCTAGTAACAACCATCATTTCAGTTACCATTCCATCACAACCCAACAACCATTCCAACCAACAACACCAAGACTCACAGTTGAACCCAAGCAACAATGAACCACCTTCTTCGTCAACACCTCAACCTTCTCTCTCTCCTCACCACCACTATCTCTCACTCTCTATCTCACTTTCTCTCTCTACAATGCCAGAGCCACATTCCACCTCCGCCATTCCTCCTTCCGCGCCCAACGCTGAACCTTCTCACTCAGACGAAAATGTCGAAGCTTCGAATAATCCCCCACGTGAGACTCGCCGTGTGAGAATCACCTATGGCAGAACCAATTTCAGAATGGGCGATGACTCCGCTCTTGTTAGAGATGAGAAGTGGTCCTGCTTGGTTGTCATCTTCAGCTTTTGGTTCTTCGGTCAGCGAATTTTCCTTTCAATCCAATCTCTTTGTTTATACATACTTAGTTTGAATTGAACACTGAATATGAATTTACTATGCTGCATTTGTTTTCACTATAAGATATTGAGACTAGTTTGCAATGTTATGTTACAGTTGCAGTGACAATGATAATGGGAGTGTACGGATCGATGACCATGGTTCTAGGTCCGTGTTCTTCAATTGTTTTGCAACCTAACCCTGTCTTTGTGCAATATGTGAAGGTCAGTTTCAGACTTTCAGTTACTGCATGTATTGTTATCATTTTTTTATCTGTTCTTCATTTATAGTTTGTGAGTGTGTTTGTAACATGGGTTTGTTTGCATTAGGTAGAAAACATAGAGGCGAATCCAGGACTCGTTCTTTATGGTACATATGATTATCCACCGCTTGATGTTGTTTCCATTTGGAGAGAAACTTGGAATATATCTCTTCCTTATGGCGCAGATAAGGCAAGTATCTGTGTATCTCGCTTTCTCGTGATTTAGAATTCGGATATTGCAAAATGGAAAGCGTTTGTAATTGATCTTGTAATTGTTACTGAAAAGTGTCAGGTTTGTTGTGGTTGAACTAATGCCCTTTTGTTATGGTTTTTACAGGAATGGAAATATTATCTGAATAGAGGGTCTCAAGTGAATATTTCGTATAGCGTGAGCTCTGAGAATTCCTCTATTTATCTTGTAATTGCAGAAGGTATTTGTTCTCTCTACGTGAAACTTTAGTGGTTTCTCTATTATTTTTTGTTAATTTGTTTCTCACGCATCCATCACTCACTCACTTGTCACTTAGTATGTGTTTCTATCCACACTTGACATGCGTGATTTTGAATGAATTTGATTTTGAAGTGAAGTGATTCATGTGTACAGCTTTAGCGCAGATGTTCAATCTAATGCTAGAGTTACTTCTTACTATCATTTTTAGTCAAACTGAAGGTTGCAGCCAAAATTAATTTTGACTCGAAGTTACCAAACATCTCATTTTTACTAACATCTCATTTTTACTAACATCTCATTGCAAATTTGAAATGTACTGCCTGATTTAGTTATCATGGTGCTCAAGTCCATTGTAGCTATTACATATTTTCATGTAGTTATTATATTATGGGTTAATAGGCATTTACACCCTTGTAATGTTAGCGAATTTTGCTTTTCCCCCCTCCGTTCTTAAAAGCAGGTTTTGGCAACAGTTTTTTTAAAAAAATCGTTGCCAAAACCTGCCTTTGGCCACGGAGGGGGAAAAGCAAAATTCGCTAACATTACAGGGGTGTAAATGCCTATTAACCCTTATATTATCTAGGACATGCCAAAAATTTGCCTGCTATGGCATATTTAGTGATCATGTTTTTCTTCTGCCTCTGCTTACAGGAGCTGAAAGTCTCTCATTGTGGCTGGAGGACCCAACATATCCCAATACAACTCTGTCTTGGAACGTGATCCATGGTAAGAAAGTGATATAAGAACTATATCTATACTCACTTTCATATTATCATATACTGACTTCTTTTTTTCTTCAAGGAACTGGTATGATTACACAAGAAATATTCAGGTCATCGTACTATTACGTGGCCTTGGGCAATTTAGAAGATGAAGTGGAGGTAATTTTTTGCATTTATATGCCATACTTGCAATTTCTGGTATAATTAATTACAATTTCTGGAATGACTGAAAACAAAAGTTTTCATTGATTATGAAGTCATGATGTGTTACTTTTTATCATATTGGTAAATCTACAAGCAAAAGTATCTATTAAAATATCTTTGACGCGGGTAAAACATGTATTAAGTTATAGGATATCTTGTTTAATGCAACAAGATAAATTTTCAGAGATTATAAAAAGTGAATTGAAACTTAAGCTGTGATGCAGTGAATGTATGCTTGGTTACTATTATTTGTAATGTGAATACTTTCATCTGTCTTTTCTTTATATACATTTAAACTTGCATGTTTGAAAACCTTTGAATAGTCAGTTGTTAACATGAACATCTGAACCTGGACATTACTTATTCCTATGATCTCATTTTAAGCCTATTTGAAGAAAGCATTAGACCTTTGGACAGAGTTAGTATCACACAAAAGGTCATGCATTCAATTAAAATGGTGTTAGAGTACTAATGATAATTCAGACCAGAGTGTTCTGAGTTTGGGAAAATTGGTGTTTGATGCAATTGTTATCATAAGATTTTATTTATATTTCTCATCAGAGTCGGTTTTTTTCTACCTTATATTTATATGATTCTAACAGGCTTATAAATATTTAAGACATCGTGTTTATTAATTTCATCATCGTTGATTATTCTTATTTACATTCTTTGTTTCTTGTTTTTGAATAGGTTGAATTAAACCTCACCGTAAGGGCCTTTTTGCATAATACAACAAATGCTTTCTACAAATGCGCCCCGACTAGTAGTCCATGCAGTTTAAATATTTTCTTTCCAGATGGAAACGCAGCCGTCTTAGTCTCTCCTGCTCCACAGCAGGCAAGATTATTTACTATATTACTTGCTTCATATAAATAGTCAACAACAACAATAACCTCACCTTATCCCAGAAAATGGGGTCGACTTTAGATTTTCCTGTTTATTGATGTTATCTTTACTTTGGTTCAGAACACATCTAGTGATGAGTGGTATGTCAAACTGACCTATGGACCAAGATGGCTGACATATACTTTTGGCATAGGTAGCGTCTTTATATAATCATCGTCCCACGGGATTAATCCTTAATGTTTTTATACGTTACTAAAGCTACATCTCCCTACAGGTGTACTGACTGTAATCATGTTTTGGGCCTTCAACTTCTTAAACAAACTTCAGGGTGCCAATGATGATAGAGTAGGATCCAGATCTGAAGGAACAGGACCTGATCGAGCCCCTTTGCTTTCTCGCAAAGATGATGATCTTTCAAGCTGGGGTTCATCATATGATTCCTTACCGCAGGATGACGAGGATCTTAACTTTCTCACTGGAGGTTCCGCAGACGGGAAGTTTTTGGCTGACGGTGAGACCAGTAATAATAATACTCGGCGTCTTTGTGCAATTTGTTTTGATGCTCCACGGGATTGCTTCTTCCTTCCATGCGGGCACTGCGTGGCTTGTTTTGCATGTGGAACTAGGTAAGTTCATTGTCATCAAAACAAACACTTCTAAATTCCTGATGTCTGATGTTTTTTTCTTGTATGGTGAATGATGTATGTGCAACCTTATCTATGCAGGATAGCTGAGGCAGCTGGTACATGTCCTGTTTGTCGAAGGAACATGAAGAAGGTGAGGAAAATTTTTACTGTGTGATCAGCACACAGAGCCACGGGCTAATTGAATAGCCACCAGAGCCAATAGTTACAATGATCAAGGTAGTGCTCTCAAATTGCATTATAACAAAATTTGAGGGGGGAAAATGGGCAGGTATACTTTCAAATTGGATGACTACTCTGAGATGCAATGTAATTGGTGTATGAATGAATATCTGAATATGCATAGTTCATTCAGTAATTGTATTGCTAATACTTAACTTCAACTTGGTTTTAAATAAATTAAAAATGTCAAAAGCATTGGTGTAAGTAGGGGTTGTGCAAAATACCATGATATGAATTCAACTTCATAATTAGATTCAAATTCACTTTAAATATTCGGATATAAGTAATATGTTATCATTCAATTTATTTATAGTGTATTTTTTTGGGTCAAGTGATCTAGTGGCTAGAATTTCTTACTCTCCTACATCTAATGTGCCTATACATAGTTATCAATTGAGATTATTTAACGGATACGTGTGTTCCATTTAATTTGCCATATTTAGGTTTGAAGAAATCATACTACTTACTGCATGATACATATCTTCATAAATTGTGTGAAAGATAAAAACCTAAAGGAGAATATTTGTGGTAAATCGAAAATATATTCTATGTAAAAAAATCAGATAAACAACTTATACAAAAAAATATTTAAAAAAATTAATATTGTCAAACAAACATGAAAACAATTGATATTTACTTTTAAAGTTATGCTCTTTGTTGAAATCTTTGATAAAATTATATTTCAATTTAAAATCTTATTTTTATAATGATCTCAACTTCACCTGAACGCAATGAGTGTTGTTAATAAAATCAACTGCAATAAGCTTATGTTTACTCACAGTTATGGATGAATATACCATTAATGGAAAGAAAATGATGTTAAGGTTCCGGAACAACTAGACCAATATATCATTGTATCTAGAAGCAATAAGGTAACCCATATCAAGAATCGTCATCCATTTGCATGAATTTGCACACCAAAGCTAGCTACTTACAACGAACTCCTAACTTTAAAGATTGTGTTATATAACACATTGGAATACATTTGATGGTGTTAATAAGCTTCAGTATGTAACTGCGCCTAAACCAATGGCCAAGACTCACCAAAGGCCAAGACTCTTCGTCTCATCCAAGTAAATATGCAATAGCACGGAAACCACAATTTTCATCTTGACCCACATCAACAATTTTCATCTGAGACAAGTAAAGAATTATTGAAGACTGGCTTGTTGGTTGACTTCTAGTTGGTTTTGTACATGATCTCTTTGTATTCTGACTTCCATGCGAACCATCATCATATTCCCACTATAAAGGATCACGATGCACATCACGCTCTTGACCCTTTTTACTCTTCTTAATTCTCCCTCTTTGGCTTGTACTTCACTCATGGTGGACACATGGAAGTTATGGATGAATGTGTTAGTTTCTCAAATTTTTTCCTTCATCACCATTTGGCCTATAATATTCGGTAAATACCTCTTATAAATCCAACTGTATCTCATTATTTTCTTGAATGACCTCATTCTCTTCAATGTATAATTTCTTCCAAAATACATGAATCGATTCTAATGGAACATGTTCACCTTGTATTTGAAAATCGATAAGTTGACATGCACAAGGTAACTCATGTGTTGTTCTAATAAAGCAACCACATGCATCTTTCATATAACCAACAAATTTTACCCATTCCAACTCCTTTCCAACGTGTTGTATACGTTGTCTTGAAACAAAAGTGTGCAATGTAGAGTAAAATAAAGTATTATACTGATACTCAATATTGACAATTTTTTTTAAAATGATACTTTGATTGAACCTAGTTGCAACTTCAACATGGTGTTCAGAATATCCCAACTTATGCATAAATATCTTCGGCTAGTAGTCAACATGTTCTTTAGTCTCCAATGAGCATACTCAACCCTAAAAAACATAAATAGAAAAGGATGTTATTGTCGGGCTTAAGACTTCACACACAAGAGGGGATGATTTGTGTGGTTTGAAAAAATTGGGTTTTGAAAATTTTTGACAAGTAAAATCAGAGTGTAAAATCATTTTCAAAAACTAATCAGCGGAAAGAATAAATGTAGAAAATAAATTGCGGAAAATAAAAGTTAAGAGAAAAGAGGAACACCAAGAATTATAGAGTTCCAGTCAAATTAAAAGGACCTAATCCTCTTCACGATAATTGATCTTGAGAGTTTACAATAATAGTTAAGAATTTTTAGTAGGAAAGACTCACGAACCCCTTTATACAAGAAAATGATTGTTGATTTTCAAATAATTATTACAAGACGATGGATGTGGACGTTTGCATCTTCTCTTCATTATATTGTTGAGAGTGAAGCAGCCAATCTTCCTTCTCAATAGTGGCCAATATTCCTTCATTATATTGTCAAACAAACATGAAAACAATCAATGTTTACTTTAATGTTACGCTCTTTGTCGAAATCTTTGATAAAATTTCAAAGGGCGTACATCTAGAAGGAAGGAGAGTTTATAGTTTTACATTGATTGTTTCACACAAGTAGTCGTGGAAGTAGAAATGGACAAAAAAGGTCTCAAATGTTAGATATTCAAGAATGATTTGTTATGGGATAGCCTATTAAGGCATAAGCTGGGAAAGAAGGGAGGCTCGTACCATGAAAGAATTATTGAATAAGGTTCAATCTTTCATCATCCTAGTGGAGAAGCTTAACACCCAGTTCAACATCCCGAGCACTACTGACACAAATTCTGACTGCTCATCCAGAAAAGAAACTCACACCAGTGTAAAGATGAATCAAACCATGGGATCCGTGGTCGATACGATAAGTACTCTCCTTTGAATGCATAATAGGAGAATATTTACCAGGATTGCACCAACACGAAGTTGCGAAAGAGAGGAGTCAAAAACCCCTTCCCCATTAGAGTCATGTAGAACGGACAAGACAAAATACCTCCACATTTACAAGGGCCACTGCCACAACACGGATGACTGCATCCAGTTGAAGGATGTCCTTGAGGGATAGATAAAGAGAGATTACTTCTTTATCTTTCATTAAATATGAAAATAATGATTACTAAAGTAAGCACATTGTAAATAACTAAATTAACTACAGGGAGTAAAGTACATAAAATTCACCAAATTTTACCTTCCTCTCATCGTTAGTGGATTCATAATATTTCAATAAGATTGATACACCACAAATCTAAGCTTATACATTAAATCTTCTATAAGAAAAGTCTAACTTATGTGGTATACAATCTTTGCAATAATGCACTAATGTAATAGAAAAATTGAGGAATACTATAAATTAAAAGAGATCAGGAAAGAAGAAAAGATACACACACATATATAGTGGTTCAACACTCGTCCTCGCATTTCTTAATCCACTCTTTAATGGTGTTGAAAACCATTGGAAAATAGTCACGATCTTCCACTATTTTGATAAGTTTGATTACAAGCATTTTGGTTACAACGAATTATCAAATGATAATTCCTTCTGTTGAGGCAGACACTTAACTGTTAACAAAAACAAGATCTCTAAAAGATCTTGATCCAATAACCTTTATATGCATAATAACATGTTCCATGTATTTGTATGTGGCAATCCACCTGATCTCATTGATATCTTGTCTGAGAAATTAGCATTAACTAAGTGTTGAATGGACCATTCTCAACTTTGTCTGCGAGCAATCTTTCTCCAACTCCATCAAATATGGATAACTTCTATCTTCGCCTTACGGACATTTGATACTTGATCTCGCTAAAGTCTTCCTTAGAGTGTAGTGAAACTTGAGTAATGAAGGGTTCTAATGGTATAACGAAACAATAGATGAAGTGATTCCAATACAACTCAAATATGAATAAATTATAATCACTTGAATACAAAGTCATAAGCAAATTACAAATACACATCCAGATCATATAACATACAACAAAATTAGCAAAAACATCAAAACAAAGTAAGAGATACCATAGGGCAACATGAGTGCACTTTCATTTATGACGAAGGTCATTGCCACCTCTTGAGGCAAGGATTGTTTGTTGGATTTCATGACGAAGGTCCTTGTCTCCCTCAGAGGCAATGCTTTTATTCTAGACTTTATGACAAAGGTCCTTGCCACACCTTAAGACAATGATTGTTTGTTGGACTTCATGACAAAGGTCTTTGCCTCCCTCCGAGGCAATATTCTTATGTTGGACTTCATGACAAAGGTCTTTTCCACCCTCTCAGGCATTGTTTTTATGATGGACTTCATGATGAAGGTCCTTGCCTCCCCCTGAGGCAACAATTGCTTGCTGGACTTTATGACGAATGTACTTGCTGCCCTCAGAGGCAATGTTTTTATGTTAGATTTCATGATGAAAGTCCTTGCGGCCCCTTGAGGCAATGATTTTTTGTTGGACTTCATGACTAATGTCCTTGCCTCCCTACGAGGCAATGCTTTTATATTGAACTTCATGGAAAAGGTCCTTGCTATCCTCCGAGGAAATGTTTTTATGACGGACTTCATGATGAAAGTCCTTGCCACTCCTTGAGACAACGATTGTAGGATTTCATGACAAAGGACCTTTCTGCCCTCAAAGGCAATGTTTTGATGTTGAACTTCATAACGAAGGTCATTGGGGCCCTCCGAGGTAATGTGTTTATATTGCACTTCATGATGAAGGTCTTTACGGCCCTCCAAGATAATGTTTTTTGTTAGACTTCATGATGAAGGTTCTTGCCATCCTTTAAGGCAATGATTGTTTGTTGGACTTCATGGAGAAGGTACCTGTCGCCCTCCGAGGCAATGCTTTTATGCTGGACTTCACAACGAAGGTCTATGTCACTCTTTGAGGCATCGATTATTTGTTGGAGTTCATGACGAAGGTCCTTGCTGCTCTATGAGGTAATGTTTTAATGTTGGACTCAATGGAGACGGTCTTTGCCTCCCTCTAAGGTAATGTTTTTTTGTTATACTTCACAACGAAGGTCCTTGCCACTCTTTGAGGCAATGTATTTATGCTGCAATTCAGGAATGAGATCCTTGCCGCCCCTTATGTCAATGCAAATAAAATATTAAAATGCCTCACCTGAGGGACTTATAGTCTCATTAGCCTGGATGCATATACTTCCGCCTAAGATACTTTGATTTCCCAAGCTAACTAAACTCTCGCTTGAGGGACTTAGTGTCTCCTCGGGCGGGACCATAATCACGAATCACGCCTAAGAGGCGCAAATTCTATCCAACCTAAGATACTTGATCACAAGTCTTGCTTGAAGGCTCGATGGAAGTCTTTCCCAAGAGGTTAAACGCCTCGCTTGAGGGACTTATAATCTCATTAGTCGGGCTACACATAATTCCTTTTGAGGGTATTAGATTGTATGAGCTAACTAAACTCTCCATTGAGGGACTTAGTGTCTCCTCGAATGAGACCAGACTCAAGAATCACGCTTGAGAGGCGCAATAGATGTCCATCCTAAGAAACTTGATCACAATTCTTTCCCAAGGGCTCGATGGAAGTCTCACCCGAGAGGTTAAACGTCTCACTTGAGGGACTTATAGTCTCATCAACCGAGCTACATATAATTCCACCCAAGGAACTTAGACTCCTCGGCTAACTAAACTCTTGCTCGAGGGTCTTAGTGTCTCTTTGGTGGTACTAGACTCAAGAATCATACTTGAGAGGCGCGACAAATATCCTAATTAAGTGACTTGATCATGAGTTTTTCCTGAGGGCTCGATGGAAATCCCGCCTGAGAGGTCAGACGCCTCGCCTGAAGGACTTATAGTCTCATCGGTCTTGCTACATATATTTTTTCCTGAGGTACTTAGACTCATCGGGATAACTAAACCATTGCCCGAGGGACTTAGTGTCTACTCAGGAAGGACCAGACTCAAGAATCACGCTTGAGAGGAGCTATAGATATCTTGTCTAAGAGACTTGATCTCAATTCTTTCTTGAGGGCTAGATGGAAGTCTTTCCGAGAGTTCAAATTCCTCACTTTCTCATCAATAGGGCTACATATAACTCATCTTGAAGGACTAATAATCCCCAGGATAACTAAACTCTCACCTAAGGGACTTAGTGTCTCATTGGATGGGACCAAACTCAAGAATCACACATGAGAGACACGATAAATATCTAGCCTAAAAAACCTGATCACAAGTCTTGCCTAAGGGTGGAAGTCCCGACCGAGAGGTCAAACACCTTGCCTAAGGGACTTATACTCTCATCATTCGGGCTATGTATAATTCCATTAGAGGCTTTTATAATCCCCAGGCTAACTAAACTCTCGCCTGAGGTACTTAGTGTCTCCTCGGGTGGGACCAGACTTAAGAATCACGCTTGAGAGGTGCAATAGATATCCAAGCTAAGAGACTTGATCACAAGTCTTGCCTGAGGGCTTGATGGAAGTTCCGCCCGAGAGGTCAAAGACTTATCAGGAGAGACTATCCTCTCACCAGTCGGGCTACATATAATTCTGCCTAAGGGACTTAGACTCCCCAGGCTAACTAAACTCTCATCTGAGGGACTTAGATCTCTCAAGTTGGTAGAAATTTCATCTAAGGAAATATTGTAAGAACAAGATTGGTTATGTAAATGGATTTGAGTTTTGATTATAAGCTTATATGGTATCTTAGAAAACAATTGTGTACTCTAATTGTTTTTGTATAGTGTGTAGCTTTTGTTAAATAGGTTCTGTTTCTGGTAAGAAGGTGTGTGGCGTCATCAGGTTCTGAACTCAACACTCTGGAAGAATACCTTAGGGGTGTTACAAAGTTAAGTCGAGATTCTGGAATGCTTCTTATGTAACGTTGCTAAGGAACGTTAGTACAAGAGCTTCTGATCGTGACTTTGCAACTAAGATTTGGAGGCCTTCTAAAGCTTTTCTTATATTGTCCCAAGTTCTAAAGATGCTGAAGAAAATGTTCTGCTGAACGAGTTCTAAAGATCTAAAGACATTACTTTCAAAGACCAAATGTCGAAGACTCTAAAGACAAGGTTCTGCTAAACAAGTTCTGAAGACTCCAAAGACTTAGGCTAAAAAGTCTCAAGTTCTTATCCTTATACAACATCCTTCATCAACATACGTCATAAGCCTCTGAAGAAATAGAAGATAGAGATCAAGGTTGGCTTGCGTGTGATGGTGAGTATAAAAGTACAAAGCATATTGTGGCATATACTATAATAGGGTGGCGTAAGGACAGACCTTTTGTACTCGTTGTCTACCATTCCCACCATGACGGTTGGAGACAAAATAGCTAGTTTTATGTTTCCTATTCTACCCTTAAATGGATCTCTTTTTCAGCTATAAAAGGAGGACTTGGAAGAATTTGAAATCAACAAATCAGTTCTACAAAACTACGCTAAAGCGCTGCACAAACTCTTTCGAGATATTCTTTATATAGTTTTGAATTTTTATCAAGGAGCTTTTGTTCATATCTTACTATCAACACTTTTGTGTTGTTGTACTTAAACATTGTGTAATCTGCTTGTTAGAAGCATCTCTATATACAAATATTTGTAATCAACGGTATTTGATAGGTTCCTTGAGAGACTAGGTGTAGTTAGGATTCTCAAGAAGATTGTAGTTGCGGTATCGCGGATTGGCAATAAGGATCGACTGACTTGTTGGGGTTGTCCACAAGGTTGATCAGACATATTGTGATTATTTGTGGCTTGGAAATAAGGATCGACGGACTTGTTGGAGTTGTCAACAAGGTTGATCAGACTTATTGTGGTTGTATGTGGATTGGCAATAAGGTTCGACGGACTTGTTGGGGTTGTCAACAAGGTTAATCAAAATTATTGTGGTTGTCTGTAATCGGTTGGTTATGTAACACCCTGGATTTCCGCTTACCCCGCAGGGCTTCCGGCCTACCAAGCATGTCACCAGCTTAATCAATAATCCCCCCTAGGTCCGCTTACCGGCTGCCCAGGAAATATTGTTTTTGCCTCCCGCGGGAATCGAACCATGTACCTAGGGGTTAAGTACATATTCATAGCAATTCCTGCTACCACTTGAGCTACATGGTGTTACATTAAAAAGGCGCCTTTTTAATGTAACACCCTGGATTTCCGCTTACCCCGCAGGGCTTTCGGCCTACCAAGCATGTCACCAGCTTAATCAATAATCCCCCTAGGTCCGCTTACCAGCTGCCCAGGAAATATTGTTTTTGCCTCCCGCAGGAATCGAACCATGTACCTAGGGGTTAAGTACATATTCATAGCAATTCCTGCTACCACTTGAGCTAGTAGCTCAATTGGTAGCAGGAATTGCTATGAATATGTACTTAACCTCTAGGTACATGGTTCGATTCCTGCGGGAGGCAAAAACAATATTTCACCAGCTTAATCAATAATCCCCCTTAGGTCCGCTTATCGGCTGCCCAGGAATAAGCCCTGCGGGGTAAGCGGAAATCCAGGGTGTTACAGGTTATAGTGGATTAAGTCCTTGTGGATAAAGCAAATCACCTTGCGGGGTAGACTGAAGTAACTTAGTTAATACTGAATCATGATAAAAATAATTGTGTTTACTTATTTTTATTCACTTGTTAGCTTTATGTTTGTGTTGCGAAAAGATTATATTTGGTGCAACCCAATTCAACCCCCCCTTTCTTGTGTTTCTCTCACCTTTAAATATGTCCTCAAGAAGTCCAGGTCCTCGGGATACTCCCCCGAGTCTTAATCTAAAAACACTTCATCCTATATCAAAAGACCTCTTACTTGAGAGATTGTGTAGTTTTATATTCGTAAGGAGAATCTCCTAGGGCAATGGCTAGAGGACGCCTAAAGGGAGGCAACAATAACATGTTGTCAAATGAGAGGTATCGTCTCGCCCCTAAGGTCTTTCTATCGATCATTTATGGGAAACATGGGAAAGGATATTTATGGGCTGAGATAAGTCACATTAATTGACCCACGACCTCCTTGGAATTAGGGATTTAACGATCCACATTTTATTGAGTGAGTGGCGACCCCTTTTAAGAGAACCATAGGTCCTACATGCCTCTATAGATACACCTCCCTTGTAGGAGAAAAGGACATATCATTACACTCAAAGCATGGTGAAGGTTGATAAAAAACACAAGCGAATAGGGGTTTGAATTGGGTTTTCTAAAAACTTTTTCTTCAAGAAAAACTATTCACCATAATCAATGAGAGAGATAAGAAATGAGGAAGATTGACACGTTTGGTTAATACAAGTTCATCTTAGAAAAGGCTAATCTTGTCCACCCGCAATGGTGATTTCGCCTTAGAAAAGAACTTAATCCACTAATATTGAAAGATTACACACAACCTCTAAGAGTCTAAAAAGACACCTTAGCCCTCTCAAGTATTGAGACTTACAACCTAGTCACTTGAGGAATACAAATATCAACAGATTTACAAATAAATGTTTACAAGATATTGCTTCTCAATAAGCAGATTGAAACAAAAATTAAGAACAAGTAATAACACAATCTAATGAGAAACAACTCATGTGTTCTAGAGATTCTTAGATAATAGATTTCTCACAAAGGACTGTTTAGAGAAATCTCTTGAAGATTTTCTTTTTCTTTCTCTTTTCTTTTTCTCTTTAAAGATGTGTAAGCTGAGTTTGAGTAGCATGTAAATTTTCTTATTACTTCTTTTTCTTTTTCTTTAAATGAGAGTGTCTCATATATATATATATATATATATATATATATATATATATATATATATATAGTCCCGTTGAAAATATGACCGTTAAGAAGGACAATACATAGCTTTCCTTGATGTAACGAATCCTAAAAGATCATGGGGTACAAAGAGCACACCAAAACCGGGTTCGTAAAATACTTCCTTGCACTAGTGGAAAAGGTGGTGTACTATTGTACTATATTGCTTCTAGTGCAAGTTTATGATCATTCTTCTTTGAGATGTACTTATGATGTGAAGTAGAAAGAGCATGGAAGAAATCAGGTAATGTATACGATCGAAAATAATTGATTCTTCAGAGTCAGAATGAAGTCTTCAGAGTTCAAACTAGCAGCTAATATGAACGACACATCTTGATTTTTGAGCTGGAAGCAAAAACTTATTTGAGCCTTGAAATCTTGACTTCTAATTTGATAGAAGTATATCTTGAGAAACACTTCAAAGACCTTTTCTTATGAGCATTCAACATTATTTAGAACTGCTGATGTCACTTAAGAAATTGATAAATAGTTCTTCTAACGTGTGTTAACACTGATTTTGATGATCTTCTGGACAACAATACTTAATCAATCAAAATAGTGAGTTTGCACACTCAAGAAACTATTAGAGTACAAAATTGTAACATAAAAAATATATGTATTGTTATCATCAAAACTAAATTGGATGCATAACTAAATCTTGTTCTAGCACATAGTGCTTAGTTATATCATAAATCATATTGATCACACCCCTCAAAAGCTTATACCTAAGCATATCGTCCATCCACAAAGTCTCTCATCTCATAAAGCAAGACTCCTAAAAACACCATCATATAGAGCTTTTCGCCATTATAGGTAAGACCTAACCACCATACAACGTAATATACATACAAAGACCTCTGAGCCCCATGCCCTTACAGGAGGAACACATGCACTTGTAATTTTTTTTACTACTACAGTAATCAAGAGGATGAATCTTAATCCACTAGTGATGAAGATGATTCTCTGATCAAGAAATTTAAAAATTCATAAAGAAGTAAAGGGCAATGGAAATCAGTTAAAAAGAAGCACCAACTTCAAAAAGGAAGGTTACTTGTTTTAAATATGGAAGAAGAGAACATTTCAAAAGTAAATGCCATACACTTCTAAAGAAGAACAAATTCAATGGCAAGAAGGACAAAAGACCAAAGAAAGCATATGTGACATATGAAGAGAATGAGATGAGTTCATCTTTAGATGAAGAACAAAGAAATTTGGCATTAATGGCTTTACACCATTTTGATGATGAAGAAAATAAGGTTAGTAGTTTTAAAATTAAGGCAAAATACTCTTTTTGGTCCTTTATGTTAACCCCGGGGTTCATTTTGGTCCCTTAACTTCAAAAAGTGTCATATTGATCGCTTAACTCTTTAAAAGATGTCATTTTAGTCCTTTTTGTCATATTAGCGACGGATTTAGCGACGGATTTTTGAGTTTTTCCGTCGCTAATGTGACAAAAAGGACTAAAATGACACCTTTTGAAGAGTTAAGGGACCAATATGATACTTTTTGAAGTTAAGGGACCAAAATGAACCCCGAGATTAACATAAGGGACCAAAAAGAGTATTTTGCCTAAAATTAATGATAAATCTTCATACGATGAATTACAAAATGCCTTCCATGAATTACATGAGGAATATTTGATTCTTTTTAGAAATTGTTTATAAAAAAAATATTTTTTTATCTTTAGAGAGTATAAGGCTAATGACATGAAAATGGAATTAGACCAAGTAGAAAATTTAGCATGTAATAAATGTCAACCACTTGAATCTAATTTTTTTGAATTAAACCATGTGATAAAGAAATATGATAAAGGTTAAATTGGTTTAGAAAATATGCTAAGTAGACAAAGATATCTAAATGATAAATATGGGCTTGGCTTTTCTAATTTTGATAAACTAAACACAAATAAAACTATCTTTGTTAAAGCTAGCACAAAATTCTACAATGTGGAACAAAAGAAAGTGTAGGTTGTAATTCCTCCTAAAGGATATTATGTTAAAAATAATTCTTATGTTTATAAAATAAATCATCCTTGTAGATCTACATGCTTTTATTGTAATACAAAAGGTCACACTCCCTAATACTTTCTACATAAGAAACTATGATGTTCCTTATGGTGAGTATGTACCGGTAAGGAAGGAAACTAACCCAAGATGCCCCAAATAATATTGGATACCTAGTAAATACTATTAATTGTTTTTGTAGGTACTTGAAGACCATATGCTAATATTGTCAAATTAAGATTGATTATTTAAAGATGCAAGACCATATAGATTTTCTCATCATCAAAAAGGGGAGATTGCGAAAAAAGATGTTCGTCATCTATCTTAAATTAGTTTGGATGAAGACAAAATCTTATCAAAGACAAAAATGTATCATAGAAGAAATATCAAAGAAGAAAAAGTTTGAAGTAAAGCTCAATCAAACTTCAAAGTTCAAATGATCATATGAATTGAAAGTTCAAGGTAAAATATAATTGATCTAAAGTATCATTTACAATCCATTATATAATATCTTAATGGATCCAAAAATAATACCCATCTTCATCTTTAAACCTCTCAAATTATCATGCATAAAAATCTTTAAAGTAAAGCCATAAAAAGTTGACTTAATCACCAAAGGCAGGCTGGTTAACTAAAAAGTTGACTTAATCCCTAAACTAAAATATTTTTAAAAATTTGTTTGCACTTTTTAAGTTAGGCCGGTTGCACTTTTAAGTCAAGTTGGTTAACCGATTTAAGAAATTAATTACATGACTCTTGCTGTTTGAAATTTTAAAATCGTTCTATACTTTTTAGGTTAGGTATCCATTTAACTGATTTAACAAGTCCTATACACAATGCATATTTGCGTCTTTTCATGAACCATTGTTATTCTAAACTATTGCAAATCTTCATGAAAATGTCTCAAACTTTTGCATCAATTCATAAAGGTTTCTTAGGATGTACATACGACAAAATACATTATTTTTGAAATAACCTCTTTCATTATTAATTTTTTTACATCAATTGAAACAATTTCAAGTGTTCATATAAATTTTAACAATGAAACTTTGTGTATAACTTTCATATCCTTCAAAGAGTTTCATTCGAACTTCCTGAGCACATAAGGTCTATATAATTGAATTTTAATATATGGAAAGAGAAGATCAACTTTTATCTTGGAATCACTTCAAGAATTATTCTTATTCAAATTGTTCAAAGTGTATTGTGACTTAATCACCAAAGTGTATGGTGATAAATTATAAATAGAAAGTGGTGTACTTTTAGTTTTTGTGAGATTTATCACAGTGTTTGATGATTATGAGAAAAGTCCTTTGATTCAGGGAGATTAAAGTCCACCATAGGTTTGGTGTTTATGTTACAAGATTGTAATAAAGGTGTTGGTGTGAGGCTTGTACAAAGATTTAACATAATGGAAAATCCTTCAAAGTGTGAAGGGATTAGATGCACCCTTAATTGATAACGAGAACTAGTATAATTATCTTGTATTCTTTAATTTTATGCATTTAATTATTCTAAGAACATAATGTTCAATATCTTGCTTTCAGTAAAATAACAAGATAAGATCCTAAGCGCAAAAACGAAAAAAAATCAGGCAAACTTAATTCATCCCTCGTGTTAGGCTGCACCTCATACTTACACCTCCCAATCACTCATTGAGGGACCCTGAAGATGGTCAGAATTAATTTTCACGTTCCAATTCCAAAAAAAACTTATCCAATTTCCCAAACCACATACTTTTTCTCTACAATCCAGCACAAAATGAAATAAACTAGGGAACTGTTATCTTAGAGAATTTACACCGATAAGAAGTCAGAAGCTCCCATCAAGAAGCTAGAGTCAATATTAAAATCTAAGATTTTTATTTTGTGAAATTTTACGCATAAGCCAAATGCTAGTCCAAAACCATGTAATACGACTTTAATAGGCCATGATGCCTGACCCACTGTGATTGTATTGTTTGCAAATTGTAGAAGATCAAACTCAAGATTGTCTGAGAAATTGAAGGGATGAAACTCAACATAGAACGAGCATTGTTTAATAACCCTTCAATGCCTTCACCCACAATAGTGAAAAGAAATGGAGAAAGAGGGTGGTTCCCTTGACGAAGACCTCTCGTTGCTTGAAAATCCATAGTGGGACTTCCATCGATTAGAACAGAAAGAAAACTGGAAAAAACACAAGCTTGGATCCACTTAATCCATTTTCTTCCAAAATCCACACGCTTAAGAACATACAACAGATAATCGCAAGAAACTAAATTAAAGACTTTTTCGAAATAAACTTTGAAAACAAACATGTCTTTCTTATTTCTACGAGCAAAATCCACCAATTCATTGAGCAATACAACTCCATCAAGCATACTTTTATTAGGAATAAATGGATACTGATTATTTGAGACGAGCTTACCAATCACCTTTTTCAATCTCCCAGCTAGTAATTTTGAGATAATCGTGTAAACACTTCCTATCAAGCAAATTAGACGATAGTCATTGAGAGCTTGAAGGTTATGGTTCTTCGGGATGAAAGCAATAAAAGCAGCCACGATGGCCTTTGGAAGATGAGCATTTAATAAAATTTTATTTACATTATCAAATAAGTCTTATTTGATTATGGCCCAACTTGCTTTGAAGAAACCCATAGAAACCGTCTAGACCCAGACTTTTGTCACACGTTGAACTCCATATAACCTTTAATGTCTTGAATCGAGAATGGGACCTCAAGGCTAGAGCTTTCTTCCAGGAGGAGTTCGTTAAAAACCACTTCATCCAACCTAGGTCTCCTAGCGACTGGCTCTTGGAATCTCTCATTGAAATCATAGTAGGTCAAAGATTTAATGCCTTCAACATTATCAATCAGGGTGTCTCCTAGTTTTAAGGCCAATATGCCATTGCATCGGAATCAATGAAGGAATGAAAAAACTTGGAGTTTTGGTTGACTTCCCTAAGCCATTTGGATTTCTGCTTGGTAAGTGATTCACGAAAGCAGAGCTTCTGCCAAACCAAGTTATGAGCTTCAATTCTCTTTCTTGATAACTTGATCGCGACTTTACGTGTCTATTAATCTGATGACTGCAAGTGCACAATCGTGTCGTGTAGTTTTAAAAGATATCGAATCCACAGGGACTATGAATCGATCTACCGTTATCTAAGGTTACTATGTAAAGCTAGGGCTACTGAAATTTTGATTGTTCCTAAGGGATAGTGATAGTGAGAAATAAAGAATATAATAAAAGACAGGTATCAGTATGTATTTCATTTAACTTAAGGTAATCCGAAGGTCCATTGGCTTTTGCATAATTTAATTAAAAATCTTTACTAATTCAATTGATTAAAAATCCTCGTCTCAAACTTTCGCTCTGTTGATTTAGATTACTATCCTAATCCTAATGTACGCTTTCGCCATCCCATTAGATTTTAGAAGAGCATTTTGGAAACAACGTAATTAATAAAATGCCTATTTTATGAAGTTGTTATCTATTTAAATCTCCTAATCTCAAACTTTCGCTCTATTGACTCGGAACAAGCTAATATCCCTAACGTACGCTTTCGCCATCCCGCTCGGGTGTAAAAACAATTTTTGAAAATAAATAAGTCCCAATTAGTTTTAATACGCTTTCGCCATCCTTAAAACTAATGTCCTATGTCTACTATCTGGTTAAAGATCTCAAACTTTCGCTCTATTGATTTTAACCTTTGACCGTCTTAACCCCTCAAACTTTCGCTCTATTGGTTTTAAGACTTACTAATTAAATTAGACATATAAATCAAAAATAAGTGATATTTAATAAAACATAATTAAGCCAATTTATTTCGGATTCCTCGGTTAACTTACTCTACGTACCGACACCTTAGTAATTTAGCCAGACATATTAATATGGGTAAACATGCATAAATAGATTCGGTTTATAATAATAGGCATGTTAATAGGCGTACAATATATCATGCAAATAAACATATAAATAAGGCGGTAAATATTAAACCTGAATTAAATAAATGGCAAGTAAATCTTCAAGTATCGAACCTCCACCACAAGTTGGCTGGATCGTTCTTCGGAATTTAAAGGATAGAAAATAAAACAAGGAAATAAAAACGATAAATCTAACGTAAGGCTAGATTTATAAAAAGTTCACAACAATTTCTGGTGTAGAAATCGCTGTGAGAAAATAAGTGTTTGAATGAAAGCAGAATGAAAAATATGATTCGCGGTACAATTTCGGCAGCACTTCGTTAGCAGGAAATCGGACACTTTGGACTGAAGTGACTGCTTCTATTTATAGGGGATGCTTTGCAGTTGCTTTGCGTGAAAAGAGGAGCTTCCAACAGACTGGCTTGGAGACGTGCGTCTCCGATTCTTCAGGAAGACTGGGCGCGTGACTTGAGACGTGCGTCTCAAGTGGAGAAGCTTTAGGGAAATGGAGACGTGCGTCTCCCTTTTGCTGATGTGGCATAGAGACGTTGGAGACGTGCGTCTCCGCTTACTTGTGTGGATTGGGCTGCTTTCCTTCGTGGGCTGGATTGCTTCATTGGGTCTTTGGATCTCTTTCAGCACACTTGGGCCTTATTTGCACTCCCTTTTTACTTCAGCACCTATTTTTCGTCTTTTAGGCATAGATATGGGTCGTTTTAGCTCCATTTCTTCTCTTTTTCGCAATTAGTCATAATATGAGTGTAAAACCTGAAACAAAGCAAAAACTCGCGTAATATCATAATAAATCAATATAATAAACGGAAAATGCTATAAATATCTATGAATTTCAAGCTAAATATACGATATAAAATCGTGTTATCAAATTCCCCCAGACTTGAACCTTTGCTTGTCCTCAAGCAAAATAATAAGATAGAAATGGGAGGACAGCGAAATGAAACACGCTTCCGCCACATCGTTCGGTCATACTCAGCTACATTGTGTTCTTGTTTGAAAATAATGTTGCAGATCCAAACAATAAACTTATAGTAGCGACACTAGACAACTCCCAGTATGCATACCAATCCGAATCATGCCATTATAGCTCGACCTTTTTTGACTCGTCATCATGTTTTACCCTTTTCATTCGCGCGCAATCACATTAAGCCCATTATCTTGACACGCACATAGCAGAGTAGTCGGTTAGTGACTATGATCCTTCTCATGGAGTTCTGGCACAATATGTGGTATACTCCTTAGCATTCACTTGTAGATTGTGGGGAATCGGACAACAGTCCTTCCTACCAAGTTCAGTACCAGATGACTTCTGAACCAATCAACAATGAGTTTTTAAATTCTTTGTATTTGAGATTTGCGACCGTTAGGTTAAATGATCTTGTGAGGATCACCTTACTTAGTAGGCACATTTCTTATTATGGTTAAGCACATAATTATTATTATGAGGATCATACACTTATATTCATCGACTCTCTACGTAGTTTGTATCTAAGACGGTGCCGACTGCTAGAATAAACTACTAAGGGTTACTTCAAAAATTGAAGTCGATGGTTTCGGTATAACGGGTATTCAAATCGGTTACGCATACTTGGGGGTTTTAGAGTGTTGGGACAATAAGGGTATTGACTTGAATCAATTTCTATGCGTTGAGTGTTTGAGTAGCTTTGTATTTCTCAAACGTGTGGGGTTTGCGTTTATCGTTTAAGAGCAAAATTTTTGTTATGGCTCAAGAAAATGGAAGAAATTGAGATATCTACGGAATTATAAAGATAAAACTTGAAATTCCATAAATATTCTTTATTGAATTAGAAAAAACATTACAAGGAAGGGAAATAAACTAAAAGGAAGGGAAATAAACTAGAAGGAAATAAAACTAAAGCAAGTAATACGACTCCCCCAGACTTATATGATGCAATGTCCTCAGTGCATGAGAACTACTCCTCAGTGTTGCGGTTGCGTGAACTGCTTGCGCCTCTTGTACGAACACGGCGACGTCTATCAGTAGGAGAGCCATTCACACGAATGTTAAGATCATGCAATTGTGTAGCAATTTCAGTGTAATGGCCTTCGTTCCTAATAGCATAGTCACGGTGCTCCTGTTGCATCTCTCGAATAAGCCTCAGTGTTTCATTTTGATTTGTCTGCATAGCTTGAAATAGGTGGTCTTGTCGTTGAATTGCAGCATACATGGCTTCAAGAGTGATAGGCGGAGGGTTGTTTTGAGGAGGTTGGTTGACATCAGCTTGTCCTTGGTTGAGTTCTTCTTCATTTGCATCCACAGGTTCATTAGGATGTTCAGGTTGGTTATCTTGAGGATTGTCTTCAATGAGCCTCCAACGCTGAACATAACGGATGTTGATTCTTTCGGGGCACGGAAGGATGACATGAGGAATAAGAACTTTGTTGACGACCAAAGTGTATCGGCCATCATGGCGGGGTGAAACTAAGTGGGAGTCACGGCAATAAGTGAGGTCGAGTGATTGAGCAGGTAGCATGAGATGAGAGAGTGAGAGGAGATCATCACGAAGACCTAGAGCACATGCCAAGGTGGTAATAAGTCCGCCAAACAAAAAGGGGTTTGTAGCGGGGGCGTTGACACAGCCTTGGATATGTTGGAGCATGAAAGGTGCGGCATTGAAGCGGATATTGTTAAGCGCACAGTAGAGGAAAAATAGTTCGTGTTGGTTTACCTTATGGTTGTTGGATCTCGCAAAAATAGTATGCCCCAAAACACGCTGAAAATAACGTATAGCGGGGTTTTGAATGTGAGAAGCATGTAGAGCCCTCCAACCAGTAGGAACTTCGCCAGTGAGATTAAACCACAGGTCGAAAGCATGTTGCTCCCATGAACGACCATTGAGTTCTTGAAAGATAGTGCGGAGAGCATTTGGTGACGTATTAAAGTGCAAGTACGTAGCCACTACTTCTTGATCCAAAGTATATTCACGGTTGAACATCCGAAATTGGATGCTACCGGTTGAGAGCGGTTGATTAGAAGGAGTGTCGTAGTTGAAAGAACTCAAGAACTCTAAGACGAGCGGCTCATAAGTGGGTAAGGGTTCGGTACAAAGATGGTGTAGGCTAGATTTAGTGAGTAAACGGGTGACACCATCAATGAGGCCTAGAGTTTCTAGACATTCGGTGTTCACAAATTTTGTGGGAACAACCGAACGTTCATAGAAAGCGAGGTATTTGGTTCTTTGAGCATCATTGTCGTCTTCTCGGAAAATAATATTTGAAAGGTCGGGAGGTGGTCTCTCAGGACGCACGCTACGGATGATTGAACGTGGAGGCATGGTGAGTTTGAAAATGGAAAATAGAAATGAGAGTAGAATGGTAGAAAATGGTATGAAGGTTGTGAAAAGTGAGAGTGGTGGTGGTGTGGTTTTATAGTGAGGTTTGAGAATGGTGAGGTTAATGTAGAATTAAAATGGATTAATGGTGGTGTTTGAAATTTGAATGGAATAGAAGATTAGGAAATGATGAAGAATTAAGAGGTGAATGATGGAGGATGAATGATGTTTATGGTGTTTAAATGGAATAAATAAGTGGAAGAATGAGGAAGATTGAATGATGAATTTTGAAATTCAAATTCAAAATTCAAAAATGGGATAAATGTGGTCTTCTGCGTGGTCAAAAAGGCAGCACAGACTGCTGGCCTTGGGAAGGCGCGCGTCTCAGGCAGCTGGTCTGCTGGGGGACAGGCATGGAGACGTGCGTCTCCTGTCCTATGCATGCAGACTGCTGGTCCCACATGAATGGAGACGTGCGTCTCCTAGCTCAGGTAGGTGGTTTCCACGCATGCAATGGTCAAGACAGGTTCTGACAGATGACATTAAGTATGGAATAATAGTTCAGAACAGTGTCATTGTATCATACTATAAACAGCAAAAATAATGGTCACCAGGAATATATGGCAGTTAATAGTAATGCAGTATAACACAGTAGCAGTAATAAATATAATATTGCATTTAAAATTAAACCGGTACTGAGTGTTAATAGGAGCAGAATGTAAAAGTGCAGAAAATTAAATTCTAAACTAGGAATATGAAATTACTAAAACTATAAATAAAATCTAATAATCTAAAAGGTAACATCTAGCCACGTCTATTGTTGTGCACATTAGAATAAATGTGTTTGAAAACTTCGTCGAACTGAGCATTGACGGTGTCGATGAAATCGAAGAAATGCATTTGCAAAGTGTGAAGCTCGTTGCGCACATGTTATACATCTTGTTGCAGTGCAGTGATGGCTTGCTCGTGCGTGTTCAGATTAGGCATTCTTTGATTTACTGATGCGGTGGACGCAGCGGGTTGTTGTTGCTCGAGCTCGACATCAGTCATATCAACAGTGTAATCATCAACAGAATCTTCAGAGGGAGTTTCAGGCTCATACTCAGGTATAGGTTCATCTTCAGAAAGAGGTTCATAATCAGGAATGGGTTCATCTTCAGGATTAGGGTCATAGTATCCAGGAGGAGTGTCAGGCTCAGATTCCGATACGTGCATTTCCTCATCAAAATGTTCATAAGCTTGAGGGGTTTCAGGTGAGGGTTCTCTCTCAGGAATCTGACCATAGTAAAGCAGTTAGCAGGGTTGTGCACACTCGTCCTTGGACTCGGTAAAGTGAACTGATCCAATACTTTGTTATCAATGAGTAAATCAAACTGATCAGGTCCAAGGTTACCGATGATACCTCGGTTAAAGCAGAAATGAATGTCCATAGAATTGTGGGAACCAAGAGGTGTCAATCTAAGCAAAGGTACTCTCATTCCTATGGCATTAGCAATCATAGTGACAAATCCGCCGATCCTAATAGGTGAAACTTCGTCTTGCGTGATGCGCTCGAAGTTTGTTAGCATGAATGCGATGGCATTGACCGGGCGATTCTGAGAGGAGCAGAACATGATGAATAACTCTTCTCTAGAAACTTCAGTGATATTATCAGGTTTTCCAAAGATGTAGTGAGCAATGATCTTATGGAAGTATCTGAAAGCGTGGTTATGGATGTTCTCAGATTGGAATTCGTTCTCTTCAGGGTTGTCGTTTCCAGTGATCTTGCCCCAGTATCTTTCCAACTCCCAGTAAGCAAGACTGTTTTCAGCTACTGTGGTGTATGCATCTGATCCATGAGGTAGCTCTAGCATTTCAGCAAAATCTCGGATGCAAAAATTAAATTCCATACCAAAGAGTCTAAAGAGAATGACTCCTTTTCTCAGTCCTTGTCCACAGTTAGGAAGATAGGTCAGGGAGCTCAAGAATTCCAGAGTGAGCTTCCGGTAGGTACTAAACTTGCGGAACAAGTGAGAACCAGTCCAACCAATTTGGTTTAGCAGGTGCAAAACGCTTTCTTCGATACCAAGTCGTACCATAGTCGGTTGGTGAGGGTAGCAAGTCAATTCCATTTGTCTTTCAGCCAGCTTATCAAATCTTGCTTCTTGTCCTCTACCACGGAACACAACTTCCATATTATCGACTTCTTGCATCTTAGTTAGTAGTTAAGAAAAACCTAGAAGTTGAAAATATTAAGATTAAGTTAGAACTAGGCTAGTGTCGATTTTAAAAATAAAAATGAAATAAAATTAAGTTAAATAACAAGTTATAATAATAAATATAATTATAATAGGAAATATTTTCTCGAATTAAGATAGCAGTTATAATTATAATTATTATTATTATAAGATGTATGAAAAAAAGTAAAAATGATTAAAATTAAAATAATTAAAAATAGAATAGATTATTTAAATGAAAATTAATAGGTTAAAAATAAAAATAAAATAAAATAAAAGAATAAATAAATGTGGGTTGTCTCCCACCAAGCGCTTTGTTTTATGTCGTAAGCTCGCGATTTTAAAAATAGAAAACTATTTTTTCGAAAGAGCGGACAGCTCGTCAAGTTTAAAAACTTCGATGTTTTCATCGTGTTCGAGATGATGGTAATACTTTAGACGTTGCCCATTTACGACAAAAGGTTTGACGGTTTCTCCTTTGATTTCTATCGCTCCGCTCGGAAATATGTTAGTTATTTCGAAAGGGCCAGACCATCTAGATCGTAACTTACCGGGAAATAATTTTAGTCTAGAATTAAATAAAAGTACTTTATCGCCTATGCTAAAATTTTTCCTAGATATACGCTTGTCGTGCCATTTTTTCGTTCTCTCTTTATAGATTTTGGCGTTTTCGTAAGCGTCTTGTCTAAGTTCTTCTAATTCGTTTATGTCCAGAAGTCGTTTCTCACCAGCGGCAGTGTAGTTTAGGTTTAAGTTCTTAATGGCCCAATAGGCTTTATGTTCTAACTCTACCGGTAGGTGGCATGACTTTCCATAAACGAGTTTGAATGGGGTAGTTCCTATTGGAGTTTTGAAAGTTGTTCTATAAGCCCATAAAGCTTCATTTAGCTTGGTTGACCAATCTTTCCTAGATATAGCAACAGTTTTCTCCAATATTTGTTTTATTTCGCGGTTAGATATTTCTACTTGTCCGCTTGTTTGTGGATGGTATGGTGTAGCTATTCGATGATTTACTCCATATTTTCGAAGGAGTTTCTCAAGTATTCTTGAAATGAAATGGGAACCACCATCGCTAATTACCAATCTTGGCACACCGAACCTAGGGAAGATGACGTTTTTGAAGAGTTTGATAACTACTCGTGTATCGTTTGTAGGAGAGGCGATAGCCTCTATCCATTTTGAAACGTAATCGACAGCTACGAGTATATATTGATTTCCAAACGGCGACGAAAACGGACCCATAAAGTCTATTCCCCAGACGTCAAATATTTCTACTTCAAGAATGCCCTTTTGAGGCATTTCATCGCGTCTCAAAATGTTTCCGGTTCGTTGGCATCTATCACAGTTTATTACAGCAAAATAAACGTCTTTCCACAGGTTGGGCCAGAAAAGTCCAGATTGAAGGATTTTGGCGCAGGTTCTAGATGTGCTATGGTGTCCTCCACACGGTGCAGAATGGCAGTGTGTTATTATGCTTCCTATTTCTTCTTCGGGTACACAACGTCTAAAGATTCCATCGGGGCCTCTTTTGAACAGGAGTGGGTCGTCCCAATAGTAATGTTTTAGGTCATGGAAGAATTTCTTCTTCTGTTGGTAACTTAGATCAGGAGGAAGCACACCAGCAGCTAGGTAGTTTACGAAATCTGCATACCAAGGTGTGTCAGAGCGGGCTAAAGCTATTTCAGCTAAGTTGTTGGTTTCAGCGTTTGGATGGTATGGTTCGAATTCATTTGCTTCCAATTGAGCGATGAGTCTTTCATAAGGAAATCATCGTCAATTGGTACTTGTTCGGGTTTCAGATTTTCCAATCGAGAGAGGTGATCTGCTACGACATTTTTAGTACCCTTTTTATCTTTAATTTCCAGGTCGAACTCTTGTAGTAACAAGATCCATCTCAAAAGTCTTGGTTTGGCGTCCTTTTTGGTTAGGAGGTACCTAATGGCGGCATGGTCAGTGTATATGATTATTTTGGCTCCTACCAGGTAAGAACGGAACTTGTCTAGTGCAAATACGACAGCTAATAATTCTTTTTCTGTCGTGGCATAATTCATTTGAGCTTCGTCTAGGGTTCTACTTGCATAGTATATGACATGTAGTTTCTTATCTTTTCTTTGCCCTAGAACGGCTCCTACAGCATAATCACTCGCGTCACACATTATTTCGAAAGGTTCATTCCAGTCGGGAGGTTGCATAATTGGCGCAGAGATTAATGCTCGTTTAAGCGTATGGAATGCTTCAGTGCATTTATCAGTAAAATTGAATTCGGCGTCTTTCATTAGTAGTTCAGTTAAGGGTTTTGTAATTTTAGAGAAATCCTTAATGAAACGTCGGTAAAAACCAGCGTGTCCCAGAAAACTTCTTATTTCTCTAACGGTTTTGGGAGGTTGAAGGTTTTCGATAATTTCAATTTTAGCTTTATCAACTTCGATCCCTCTATCGGATACGATGTGTCCAAGTACAATTCCTTGTCGAACCATGAAATGGCATTTTTCCCAATTAAGGACTAGGTTAACGCTTACGCATCGTTTAAGTATCAGTTCAAGGTTCTCTAAACATGTTTCGAAACTTCCTCCACAGACAGAGAAGTCGTCCATAAAGACCTCCATTATTCCATCTAGGAAGTCGGCAAATATTGCCATCATGCATCTTTGGAAGGTCGCGGGTGCATTGCATAGTCCAAAAGGCATTCGTCTATAAGCAAATTTACCATAAGGACAGGTAAACGTGGTCTTCTCTTGGTCGTCAGGGTGGATAGGAATTTGGAAAAATCCGGAGTATCCATCCAGATAACAGAAATGCGAGTGTTTAGCTAGGCGTTCGAGCATTTGATCTATGAAAGGTAAAGGGAAATGGTCTTTTCGGGTGGCTTTGTTTAGCTTCCTATAGTCAATGCACATTCTCCATCCAGTTTGGGTACGTTGTGCTACAGATTCTCCTTTAGCGTTAGTGATTACAGTAACTCCTCCTTTCTTTGGTACGACGTGAACAGGGCTAACCCATTTACTATCGGATATAGGATATATTATTCCGGCTTCTAGCAGTTTTTGGATTTCCTTTTTAACCACATCGCTCATAATAGGATTTATCCGCCTTTGATGTTCCCTAGAGGTTTTACTATCGTCTTCGAGCATAAAGCGGTGCATACACAGAGAAGGGCTTATACCTTTCAGATCTGATATGTTATATCCTAAAGCGGTTGGGTATTTTCTTAGGACATTAAGTAATTTTTCAGTCTCGGTTCGTCCTAAGTTGGCGTTCACTATAACTGGTCGGTTTAGTTCTTCGTCTAGAAATTCGTATCTAAGATCAGTAGGAAGTGTTTTCAGCTCTATAGCAGGTTTCTTAGGTCCAGGTATAGGATCGGGAGTTACAGCTAAGCATTCACTCAGGTGGTCATCTTGATATTCCTCACGCTAGTTGTCATCTTCAAGAATTGGCGGCATAGGAATTCTTGGGATCTCAGTTTCCTTATTTGGTTCGGATTTTATTTCTTTGACACACTCGTCGATTATGTCAGCGGAACAGCATGTGTCAATTATAGAAGGTGCTTTTAGGAATTGGGAAAGGATAAATTCTATTTTCTCTTCTCCTACTTCGAAAGTAAGCTTTCCTCGCTTTACATCTATAATTGCACCAGCGGTTGCTAAAAATGGTCTTCCTAATATGATCGGGATGTTAGAATCTTCTTGGATATCCATTATGATGAAGTCAGTTGGGATGTAGAATTGACCTACACGAACAGGGATATTTTCTAACATTCCTACAGGGTATTTTACTAAACGGTCAGCTAGTTGAAGAGACATTCTCGTTGCTTTAAGCTCACCTAGATTTAGTTTCTTACAGGTTGAAAGAGGCATCAAACTAACACTAGCTCCTAAATCGCACAAGGCCTTCTCTATAATGGTTTTACCTATTACGCAGGGTATAGAGAAACTACCAGGGTCTTTCACTTTTGGAGGCATGTTATTTTGGATGATAGCGCTACATTCAGCGGTAAGCGTTACGGTTTCGTTATCCTCGAGTTTCTTTTTGTTTGATAAGATTTCTTTTAGGAATTTAGCGTACGAAGGCATTTCAGTTATGGCTTCTGTGAATGGTATGGTTATGTTTAATTGTTTCAGAAGCTCTACAAATCTTTTAAATTGCGCTTCGGTTTTTGATTTAGCTAATCTCTGAGGATAAGGAATTGGTGGCTTATAAGGTGGTGGTGGAACATAAGGTTTCTCTTTTTCAGGTTCCACTTCGTTATTGTTCTCTTTAGTCTTAGCAGTTTGGTCATCAGTTGATGTCTTTTGGGTTTCCTTTGGCTCTTGTTGTGACATGGGTATGTTTTGAGTTCTAGGATCAATGGGTCCATCGTAATTCGTTCCACTTTGTAGTGTTATTGCGTTCGCATGTCCTTTAGGATTAGGTTGTGGTTGAGCAGGAAACGTGCCAGCAGGGGCAGCAGTAGGTGCTTGTTGTTGGGCTACTTGTGAGATTTGAGTTTCTAGCATTTTGTTATGAGTAGCTAAAGCATCTACTTTGTTCGATAGTTGTTTTAGTTGCTCGTTGTTGTGGATGTTTTGGTTCAGGAAGTCTTTATTGGTTTGTTGTTGGGAAGCTATGAAGTTCTCCATCATGATTTCTAGATTCGACTTCCTAGGGGTATTTTGAGCAGCTACAGGCGCTTTTTGGTAGCCAGGTGGTACAGCAGGTGCTTGTCCAGGTGCGTACAACCCATTGTTGTTCTTATAAGAAAAGTTCGGGTGGTTTTTCCATCCAGGGTTGTACGTGTTAGAATAAGGGTTTCCTTGAGCATAGTTTACTTGATCAGATGGGACTCCAGTCAAGAGTTGACATTCGGCAACTACATATCCAGTTAATCCACAGATCTCGCAGTTAGGTGTTACAGCAGCAGCGGTGGCTGAAGGAGTGATGGTTAAGTTCTCGATCTTTTGAGTTAAAGCGTCTACTTTAGCGTTAACGCGGTCTATACCACTTACTTCGTACATTCCTCCTTTGGTTTGGGTTTTCTCTAGAGCGACTCGTTCTCCACCCCATTGGTAATGGTTTTGTGCCATGTTCTCTATGAGTTTGTATGCTTCATCATGGGGTTTGTCCATTAATGCTCCGCCAGCAGCGGCATCTATAGTCATTTTAGTGTTATATAAGAGACCACCATAGAAAGTATGGATGATCAGCTATGGTTCGAGTCCATGATGAGGGCATATTCTAAGCATGTCCTTGTAACGTTCCCAAGCTTCGAAGAGTGATTCGTTATCTTTCTGGGTAAATCCGTTGATTTGACCTCTAAGCATAGCAGTTTTGCTAGGCGGAAAGTATCTCGCTAAGAATACTCTCTTCAATTTGTCCCAGGTAGTTATGGAATTAGAAGGCAGGGATTGAAGCCACGCTCTAGCTCTATCTCTCAAGGAGAAAGGAAAGAGACGTAATCGAATAGCTTCGGGACTAACGTTGTTAGCTTTGACAGTGTCGGCGTATTGCACGAACACAGATAAATGAAGGTTAGGGTCGTCTACAGGGCTTCCAGAGAATTGATTCTATTGAACAGCTTGGACCAACGAAGGTTTCAGTTCGAAATTGTTTGCCTCGATCGCAGGTGGTGCGATACTTGAGTGCGGTTCAGCGCGCGAAGGAGCGGCATAGTCTCTAAGAGGACGAATAGCAGCCATCTCTAACTTCGGGATAATTTGATTGATTTGATCAGTAAAAGTCAATTCCTGATTAATAGGAATTGGTGCTACTTCGGGAAGATTGCGAGCTCGACGTTTGACGTTAATGAAACGTTCGATCTCGTTAATTCGTTGTATTAAATCTCCTCCTTGTGAACGAGTATTTGGCATACAATCGTTCAGAAAGAAAGGGAAGAATTGTCCTAGTCTCTACGGTGTAACAGTGAGTTACGATATCGACTTAAATAGTCCCCGGCAACGGCGCCAAAAACTTGATCGCGACTTTACGTGTCTATTAATCTGATGACTGCAAGTGCACAGTCGTGTCGTGTAGTTTTAAAAGATATCGAATCCACAGGGACTATGAATCGATCTACCGTTATCTAAGGTTACTATGTAAAGCTAGGGCTACTGAAATTTTGATTGTTCCTAAGGGATAGTGATAGTGAGAAATAAAGAATATAATAAAAGACAGGTATCAGTATGTATTTCATTTAACTTAAGGTAATCCGAAGGTCCATTGGCTTTTGCATAATTTAATTAAAAATCTTTACTAATTCAATTGATTAAAAATCCTCGTCTCAAACTTTCGCTCTGTTGATTTAGATTACTATCCTAATCCTAATGTACGCTTTCGCCATCCCATTAGATTTTAGAAGAGCTTTTTGGAAACAACGTAATTAATAAAATGCCTATTTTATGAAGTTGTTATCTATTTAAATCTCCTAATCTCAAACTTTCGCTCTATTGACTCGGAACAAGCTAATATCCCTAACGTACGCTTTCGCCATCCCGCTCGGGTGTAAAAACAATTTTTGAAAATAAATAAGTCCCAATTAGTTTTAATACGCTTTCGCCATCCTTAAAACTAATGTCCTATGTCTACTATCTGGTTAAAGATCTCAAACTTTCGCTCTATTGATTTTAACCTTTGACCGTCTTAACCCCTCAAACTTTCGCTCTATTGGTTTTAAGACTTACTAATTAAATTAGACATATAAATCAAAAATAAGTGATATTTAATAAAACATAATTAAGCCAATTTATTTCGGATTCCTCGGTTAACTTACTCTACGTACCGACACCTTAGTAATTTAGCCAGACATATTAATATGGGTAAACATGCATAAATAGATTCGGTTTATAATAATAGGCATGTTAATAGGCGTACAATATATCATGCAAATAAACATATAAATAAGGCGGTAAATATTAAACCTGAATTAAATAAATGGCAAGTAAATCTTCAAGTATCGAACCTCCACCACAAGTTGGCTGGATCGTTCTTCGGAATTTAAAGGATAGAAAATAAAACAAGGAAATAAAAACGATAAATCTAACGTAAGGCTAGATTTATAAAAAGTTCACAACAATTTCTGGTGTAGAAATCGTTGTGAGAAAATAAGTGTTTGAATGAAAGCAGAATGAAAAATATGATTCGCGGTACAATTTCGGCAGCACTTCGTTAGCAGGAAATCGGACACTTTGGACTGAAGTGACTGCTTCTATTTATAGGGGATGCTTTGCAGTTGCTTTGCGTGAAAAGAGGAGCTTCCAACAGACTGGCTTGGAGACGTGCGTCTCCGATTCTTCAGGAAGACTGGGCGCGTGACTTGAGACGTGCGTCTCAAGTGGAGAAGCTTTAGGGAAATGGAGACGTGCGTCTCCCTTTTGCTGATGTGGCATAGAGACGTTGGAGACGTGCGTCTCCGCTTACTTGTGTGGATTGGGCTGCTTTCCTTCGTGGGCTGGATTGCTTCATTGGGTCTTTGGATCTCTTTCAGCACACTTGGGCCTTATTTGCACTCCCTTTTTACTTCAGCACCTATTTTTCGTCTTTTAGGCATAGATATGGGTCGTTTTAGCTCCATTTCTTCTCTTTTTCGCAATTAGTCATAATATGAGTGTAAAACCTGAAACAAAGCAAAAACTCGCGTAATATCATAATAAATCAATATAATAAACGGAAAATGCTATAAATATCTATGAATTTCAAGCTAAATATACGATATAAAATCGTGTTATCATAACTCAAAGCTCAAAGATACATCATCATTTGACACCAATTGATCTAGCACATTAAGATCTTTAATTGCCTTTTTAAGCTACATAGGCACAATCATCATCTTCACCTATAATGCCAAGGCCAAAAGCTTTCTTCCAAATTTTGAATCTACGATCTCTTCTTCTTTAGCCCATAACCTCAAATTTCCTTGGATTACATCACAATCAGATGTGGGCTCACAACAAAGAGTCAATCCCCTAGAAAAATATATCAATAGAAGAAGCTGAATATAAAGAGTGAGACGGGTGAACTAGTTCTAATGATTTAATGGATTTAGGTGGAATTAAAGAAGAAAAGTAAGAAGGCTTGACGATGGAGGTAGCTTTGAAAAGAAAAGGGAAGAAAACTATTGTATCTGGAAGTTTCATTGATGCCTCTCCCATTTCTCCCAAATTTTTACATTTGCGCTTGTGTTGGGACACTTAAGTGGTAGAACTATCAAGCCCAATAGCAATTGATTGGAGCCTTATATAACCTAAGGGAGCCAATTGACTTAGACTACAATGAACTAACGAAACTGAATCAAGATTTTTTGGTTTCCCATAGGTGGTTGGCTTTGGGAGATAGACAACTTTTCCCGAGTTCTATGGAAGCATGAGAAGCAAAAGAACATCTGTCTCGAGGTGAATTGACATATCATCTATAGCCTTTCCTGCCATAATGTGATAATTGTGTAACCTAGGATCATTATCATTGTTTTTGGAAAACAACCAAATTCTGCTTTGTCTGCTTGTTGCTTGATACACCATCCAAATTCACGTTTCCGCTAAGAGAACCAACTCCACCCCCTTCATCCACCGCATAACCATCCTCTTCTTCCTGCCAATCACTGAGAAATTCCCCTAAGTCTTCACTAGATGAATCATCTGAATCTAAACATTAGCCCTTAAAAGTCCATAACTAATTTTGCCATAGTCCATTAATATGAACATCTAGTTCTTCTATTAAAACCTTTGAATATTTCGTTTTAAATGATAATTTAATAAATCTAAAATATTAGTAGTCAATTCTTAGCAATTATATTTTGAAATCTAACCGTCCAAGTAAATATAGATGCACACTAGTATAAAAAAAATTACTAAAAGCATCAATCACAAATCACAAATAAAGTAATTTAGCAAATGTCATTTTATTGAAACAAATCATCTACGCCATTCACAACCATACGTAATCACGAATATCAACCATTAGATTCAATTCACACAACCATACATCACTTTACACCCTTCGATCATAGTAACCACACCGTTACATAACCGCAGAGAATCATGACCTCATCAACAAACACACACTCCCACACCAGTACACAAACAAACACACCCTCTTCTCTTCTCTCTACTCCACGTTCCTTTTGATCCATGGTTTCGCCTCTTTATCCTTTCAATTCCATCTAGTTTCCCCAAATCCAATCCCGTTTTTCTCAGATCTCCGGTTATGGAAATGGCTTCCAGCCCTCGTTCCGTTGAAGAGATCTTCAAGGATTTCAACGCTCGTAGAACCGCTGTTCTCCGTGCTCTCACTCTTGGTAATTTTTGGTTTTATCTCGCTGAATTATTATCTGGGTTTTCTTTTTTTCGCGGTTTTAATGTCAAAGTTCTTACCTTTTTTGTTTTTGTTTTTGTTCCTTTTTCGCAGATGTTGATGAATTTTACGGTCTCTGTGATCCAGGTAACGTCTATTACCGGATCTGAATATATTATTCACTTAGTTTTTGTTTTAATTTTGGTATTTTAAAATATATTGATTCTATGTTATGTGTGAATTTTGCATGTTTTTTTTTTGTTGGAATGTTAAATTTGACTAGGGTTGTAAATTTGTAATGTATTTGGTTTGAAGAATTTGATTAGAGGGTTACATTCAATTTAGGGTTAGGTGGTTTTTGTGATATTTAGTTTATTTGTGCTTTAATTGAGTTTGGATTTGTGGTGTGTTTGTTTAGATAAGGATAATTTGTGTCTCTATGGACATGGGAATGAAAGCTGGGAAGTGACTCTGCCAGCGGAGGAAGTTCCGCCGGAGCTTCCTGAGCCGGCACTTGGGATTAATTTTGCTAGAGATGGGATGAACCGGAGAGACTGGCTTTCGCTTGTTGCTGTACACAGTGATTCTTGGTTGCTTTCTGTAGCATTCTACCTTGGAGCTCGTCTTAACCGGAATGAAAGGTAAAAATTATCTATAGCTTCGGTGGAGATGCGTGTATATGGCTGTATTTGAAGTTTATTACATTCTTGTGCATGTTGTTTAGTGTTGAAAACTATGGTTTATGATTTGAGTTAATGGAAGCTGTAGTTTGTTGGTATGTGATACTTGATTGATCAATTTTTTGATACATTCTTGGTATGTGATACTTGATGTATCAATATTTTGGAAGTTGGTGCATTATTTGTTCTGATAAATCAAAAGCACTATCAATTAGTCAAAATATAAAAATTGGGTATTCTGTTTCGCCTTTCTTGCTTGTAAGCAGCCTTGTCTCGTTCTCACATTTCTCAATTTTTATTTGTGTGTCCCTTGTTCAACCTAATGCAAAATGACCACTGGCTTTAATCACCAATTTTGAGCTTAGAGCAAGCAACCGTACAACCTACCAATTGGTAACGTGGATCGTTCTCGCCACGTTGGTTATCCACTCATATGGTAGTGACTCTTAGAGGTGCTCCTGCACTGCCAAAAGTCACCCTCTAATGTGTTCCTCGGTTGTGAAAGTGTGATGTTCAAAGTCTTGCGTAGGTTTTATGATTTTGAATGATTGTTGAACAACTTATGCGTAATGATGTCTTATTATGAGATGTTTTGTCATGTTGAACAGTTTAATCTCCTTTTATGTTATATACTATTACTAATTTTAGTTTTAAAATATTTTTTGCAATTCTTTTATGTTCTTAAAATTTGATTAGTAGATACTGTATTTTCTATCTTCAACATAGCAATTAAGATGCTATATTCCTTATAGATTGAATCTGTTCATTCTAGCATTTTTATTCAATATCTGCTACAACTTGGCATATGGTTCCTTATATTGATGGTTTCCATGATTCTTTATGGCAGGAAACGTTTGTTTAGTTTAATCAACGAACTTCCCACCGTTTTTGAAGTTGTGACCGACAGGAAGCCGATTAAGGACAACAAGCCGGCAGCAGACAGTGGAAGCAAATCCAGAGGTAGCACCAAGGTTAGTTTTAATATTTTCTAGTGAGATATACTTGTTTCTTTGGTTCTTTCGTCTGGTTCAGCATATAGGCTTTTTACGTCTATTTGCAGAGATCAAGTGATGGGCAAGTCAAAAGCAACCCAAAGTTTCCTGCAGACGATGGTTATGAGGAGGAGGAAGACGAGCACAGCGAAACACTTTGCGGGACCTGTGGCGGAAACTACAATGCGGACGAGTTTTGGATTGGCTGTGATATATGTGAGAGGTGGTACCACGGGAAATGTGTGAAGATCACTCCTGCAAAAGCTGAGAGCATAAAGCAATACAAGTGCCCTTCATGCAGCTTGAGAAGGCCCAGACCCTAGTTTCAAAGGCAGTTGGGAATACATATATGTCACAAATGAATGATGTTTCCTGGCTGAGAAAGATAATTTGACATTGTTATTACATTACTTAGAGAAGTTCATGTAAACTCTTTCATGTTTGACTTTAGTGAGAGAAATCAACAATTTTTCTCAAGATTCTATTCATGTTTATTTTTAGTTCTCTCACCATTGCAAATTATAATCTATTTTTCTAATCAATTTGTGAATGGTCCTAAGTCCTAACACGATCGAACGATGCCGATGTATTATTATTTGTTTGTATGGAAATCGAAGAGCAACACGAGTCTTATCTCATTATAGTCAATTTGTGTGAATGTTCCTAACTCGATTGAACAATACCGATGTATTATAAATTGTTTGCATGGAAATGTATGGAAATCGATGCGAGATAAATCATCTAGATGCATCAAACTTATTATGAAGTTCATGTTTTATTTAGAGTCATATTAGATTGACTAATCAATGACATTGAAAAAATCATAGGCATTCTTGCCAAGCAAACAACCTTAACATAAGAGACATGTTAAGTTTTCTGGCAAGAGTATACTCCCTGGTTTGTTCCGACAACTAAAGACAAAATGTAGAATCTAATGAAACAAATATACCTTGGTGAACATCGTCACATTGGTTAATTCTATGTTTGTGACAACTGTTTTTGTCTTGTTCACATTCCTTTTACTATAATCCTTCACTTTTGTAATCCAATGTTTTGGGCCTCTCCCCAAGAGTTCAGCTATGGGTTCCACTCGCTCAGATGATGGCTCTGCCATACACAAAGAACGCTTACGCTGGACACAACAACTCCATGATCTCTTTGTGGACGCTGTAAATAGGCTTGGGGGCCCTGATAGTAAGTCTTTGTCCCTAAGTCCTAGCAATACTATACATTATAGCATGTCACATTCATAGTGCAATTTTGTAGATTTTTTTACTTACTGGTATTTTTAAGGTGTAAGATTTCTTTAATTCTTAGGAATTATGTCAAATGATTAATCATATTAACAAAGGCTACTTACTAAAACATGTTCAATGGTAGAGATGTTTGTAAAAATATCTATTGTTCTTGTTGATTAGTGTTTAAAATATGTATGTCTTTTTCCTTATTGTCCTAGACTCTTTTGTAATGTGAAGGAATTTTGGTTAATGAACATTAATTAAACACATATTGTTCCTGAAAATTGAGTTTGAATATGGACTCGGATAATATATGATCAAACTTTACTTACTAAACTTTTTTTCACAATCGATCAATGAAGAGATTCCGATTGTTGAATAAGATTTTTTTTTTCAATTGGTTATGAAAAAATTTCGATTGTTAAATAAGATTTTTTTTCAATTAATGTCAAATTTCAGTTGTTAAATAAGATTTGATGATTCGTATTTTAATCTTGTAAAATACATTTTAAAATATAATATAAAATAAATTGTTTATTCTTCATCCAACAATTAAAATTCATAACTGCATAAATGTGTGAATTTAGAGAATCAACTTTCTTAATTTTTCTTCTTCTTTTGAGATGACTTGATCCTTCAACTTACTTATAATTTAATATTGTAAAACTTACTTGAAATTTCATTTCCCTTTTTTATTTACAAAATGATTATGTTTGCTGTTAATATAACTTGATTTTGTTTTTTGTTTGTTTTCATTTGACTTCTATGCATAGCTTGAATTTGAATGTATATTACATAAAAAGATATACTAACTTTAAAAGACCTATTTTATTGAATTATTTGAACTTATCTTATGTCATAATTTTGTAATATTGTTTTAAATAGTTTATTAAAATAGCTATTCATAAATAGTTTTTGAGTTCATTTTTATAAATTCTTAAAGATAACTTATGAAAACACCTAATAGCACATATAAAAATAATTTAAAATTATTTTATCTTTGGTTAGAAAAATAATTTATACAAGCTTTTTTATAAATGCGCATTTTGATAATCAGTGTATGTGTATCCTCTTTTAACTTTAAATTTATCCCTTATTTGAACTGTTTTATTTGTAACTTTATACTTCTTTATTGAATCAAAGTCTTATTTTAAAAATATATTTATTTCTATACCTATTTATAAAGTTGATATCAAGTTTTGATGTTCTTTTTTTTAATCAATTTTACCTTTGATTTTTATTTGTTACAATTTTCCACTTTATCCAATCAAATAGCTATTTTCTAAAATAATTACATAAAATTTGATGTTAACTTTTTTGTTTAGTCATGTTAACTTCTAGTCTTGTATGAATTATTAGGACCAAAATGATGTGGTTTGTTTGTCAGGGGCAACACCAAAGGGCATATTGAAGGTAATGAAGGCTATGGATATTTCAAATTTGAACATTTATCATGTCAAAAGCCACTTGCAGGTTCTTCTCCATTCTCCATCCATTTTAATTCTTTGAAAGATATAAAAACTAAGGAGTATGCATTTACTTGATTATTTTTCAATTTGAAAACCATATACTAAATTCTTGGATGTGCTCAGAAATACAGGATTTCCAAGTTGATTCCAGAATCCACCACTAGTAAGTTTTTTACTTAACCAAATAAGATAATGATTAAATATGATAATACCAAATTCAATTGTTGAAATTATAACTCATTCCTTGATCACCTATGAAGGAGGAAAGATTGAGAAGAGAGGTGTATCACATATACTTCCAAATTTCTGTTCTATATCGTAAGTCAACAACAAATGCAACAACAATTTTCATTTCTTTTTTTCAATCAATTTATTAATTATACTTTGCAAATGAATAGAGCTCTTCAGTTAAAGGAAGTCCTTCAAATGCAAGCAGAGGTGCACGAACGCATGAATGACAGAGTTGAGGTATTTTATAGTTCAGTAGTGCTATGTTTACACTAATATCATTACACCGTATGTTACATCTTAGCCAATTTCCAACTACTTCCTATGTTTCACAAAAACCAATGCAAAAATATACGGTGTATATGTAACTTTTGGTGTAGGTTTAGCATTTCTCTTTATAGTTTGACCAAATATCCTTATAGGAAATTAAAACAAAACTATAGTTAGGTACTTTAACCAATGAGAGATGAAGAAAAATCTCTATAGTGATTTTTTGTTATTTGGTTGGAAGGTTCAGAAAAGCTTGAAGATGAAAATTGAAGCACAAGGAAAGTACCTAGATAGAATTGGACAGAGTAGTCAGATCAAAACAATTACAAGAAAAGCTTGCAAGTCTTTTGTTGGTAGAGCTACACCTCTGCCCTCTCTTTCCGAGGAATCTGAATCCTTAAGAACACAATCAGAGGAAGAACATCGAACAGCCAAAAAGAAAAAGATCACCGAAGATGATGACAGTGTTTTTCCTGCAGATTTTGAACTAGGATCATCTACAATCTCAGAATTCTGCAACCAAACTTTGAATCTTTCTTGGAGCCAGCTAGCTGAAGCAACATGCCAATCACCTTTGGTGACTAGTTTCATATTATAGGCTTTGTATAATTAGAATAAATGTTTGCCTAATAAAACAGTTGATGATGATGATGTCCATCTTATATACAATGTTTGTTTGATCATTTTTGGTCCTTCAAAGTATTTTGATATGAACACTTATAAGTTGGAGGATCAAGAAATGAACAATGTTCTGTATATATTGTTGGATGAAAATAAAAGATTCAGCAGAATCAAACATCATATATGTATAATTTGGTAGTACCTAGTTGATTGCATGGAACAAAGTTATTCAGATTTCAGAATATTGTTGGACCCATTACCATATTCTTCAGCTACCTGATATGGATAAATCCTGTCAAAGAATCTCAAACTAAACATAGTCCTAATATTAACATAGATAAATTCTTTCAAAAATTCATAGGAGTGCCTTTGCAGCAGCCCTATATCAATAGTTGGATAGAAAATCATGCATAGACAAGTACAAATTTAGGGAAGTAATATAGCATTTGAGAATTCAAGTAAAAATTGATATATTAAACAACACCCCATTTTAAGAATAGAATCTGCATCATAATAATAACCATTTTAAATTGTTAAGTATAGCTCAAATCCAAATGGATCATTGTCCCCAAATTCAAATCCCCTGCAACCACATGCTTACCAACAGAACAGCCTCAGAAAAGGAGTCAGCTCAGATTAACGGCTACTGGAAACAAAATCCTCGTCCCACAAAAGAGGAAAGAAAGGTTAAAAATATTGTCTAGAGAATACACTGCTGAACAAATGCAGTCCTAACATCAAACAATCACTTCTATTTTTTAAAAAGGGAATTGGTTTTAAATAAACCCATGCATACAGATATATGCAAAACGTAGCATTAAGCATGCAAGATTAGTAGTACTAACATGAAGTGTGCAAAAAAATCTAAAAAAACAATCCATCCTAAACAGTTACAAATCCTTATGAATGTATCTTGGAAAACTGTTAAATAATCCAGAAACCGCAAATTTTAATCCTCTCAAAGAACAGCTATTATAACATAAAACATCATTATGAAGAACGAATTGGCCGAGTGGAATAAAGAAGAGGCTAAATAAGCTTAAGTTCCAGTGCGTGTTTTTTACAATTTTGACTTTACTTTGGGCAGGAAAATGCTGAATAAGCTTAAGTTCCTGTCGTGTTTTTTACAATTTTGCCTTTACTTAGGCAGGCAAATTCTGAAGCAATTGGGGATGTCACTACTCTGTTTGGGTTCCATAATGCCAAATGAAAAATCTCCAAACCAAATTCAAAATAACAACTAGCACTTCGCAAACTCAAGAATCCAAATAACATACAAATCCAATCATTTTTAGTTGGGAGCAAACATTGCTATAAAGTGGAAATCACAAGGGTTAGATGGCAAAGTCTAATTCTTAAAATACTAAAGAAAAGAGTCAAGGAAAGGAGAACATGGATCAAACTAGCACACAAATTCCAACATAACTCTACACTACAGAGTAGTCTACATGAGATATAACAATTCAATTATTCAAAATTCACATATTATCAAATTTCAAAACTAACCAATGGTAAAGATGCTATAATCCTTTTTTTGACAGAAAGAAGCTACAGTTCTGGTAAGTTAATGTTTACTATCCTCGGCTGCCTTCTCCTCCTTCCCAAGTGCAATCACCACTTTCTTCAAGATGGATTCAGTTGGTTGGTGAGAGTTCTCTACTGCCTTTGAGATCACTTGCCATTTCTCCCCGTGTTTTGGTTCAGCAGCAACACATCTCTTCAATACATCCTTTTGGTTCTCCTCAGTTCCATGCTGTAATTCAAATTTGTAGCACAAAGCCCAAAAATCACCAATGTCGGGAGCAAGTGTCACAGCCCTATTCAGCCAATTCCTGGCTTTGTCCACCTTCCTATCAGCCCAGAATAATCTGCCCACAGCAGCTATAACATGAGGATCATGGTCACATTTCTTTAGGGCATCTGTACTCTTGATTTTTCGCTGGGGGCGAGGAGCCATCTCAATTGATGATGCCCATAGAATGCCACTATTGGGACACTCCTGCAATGCTTTTGCCATCAAAATGTCAGCTTCTTTCTTATACCCATGCTTTAGTTCTGCTCTAACAGCTGCTAGCCAGAGTTCAGGGGTTTGAGGATTCTTCTTTCGAGCCATTGTAAGAACTGCACGAGCTTTACTAAGTCCGCTCATCTCCTCTTCAAGATTAGCAAGAGAGAGCCAGAGCGGTACGGAATTAGGACAACTTTTCAATCCAGAATCATAGACCTTCTTAGCTTCCATCTTGTGAGCATGCTGCTTCTCAGGCTGATCCTGCTGCTTTGCAGTCTCAGCAAGCCGTTCCTCAAGCTGGCCAAGCATCAACCACAATTTATAAAATGAAGGGAATTGCTTCAGTCCTTCATTTAACAGTTTCCTTTCCTCTTCAAGGTTTCCCAGTTCTCTCTCTACGATAGCTGATTTCATCCAGACTCTCTCTGTACCTCCTCTTTCTCGTGCCTTAGCCAACAACATTCTAGCTCTTTCAGGTTCGTGGTTTTCAAATTCTAGCTTGAATGCAGCAAGCCATATTTCTTCCGAATTGGGAATAGCAGCGTAAGCTTCTTGGAGAATTGCACGTGCAGCAGGGACATCTCCAGCAAGCCACTTCTCCTTGGCACCCATAAGCCATAGAACTTCAGCCTGTGGTCTATAGGTAACTGCTTTACGAAGTAATGCATCAAGAGATTCCCTGGTACCATGACTCCTTTCAAGTTGTGCTGCTTTAACCCATATACTCTTCTTAGTTAAGAAGACAGTCAAGGCATGAGCATATATAGCTCTGGCAGTTTCAATAGAACCTCTTTTCTTGCATTCCTCAGCATCTGCTACCCATGTTCTCTTCCTATCTTCTTCTTCAACTCCAACTCCAATTGTATTATGGATTATTGCTTGGCAAGTTGCAACCGAACCAGCTCGTTCCGCTGCCTCTGCTTCCTTCATCCAAGCTTCTCTATCAATCACTACACCTTCTCTCTGCAAAGCCCTAATACCCCTCTCAATAATCTTGCCAACCATGGATGTATTTCCATTAGCTTCTTCCAATTTGGCGGCCGTTATCCAAATCGCAGGCTCCTTGGTCAGCCTTTCTCTTGCCCTATTGAGAACCTTCTTAGCATTGTCATAAGTTTCCAACCTAGCTAGCGCAAGCCACAACTCCACATGCAATGGACAACATTCCACAGCTCTATGAAGCAAAAGTCTAGCATCTTCTTCATTTGCAAGCTCCACAACAGCCTTCCACAGCCTAACTGAATCGGGAATATGTTCCAACCCTTTCCTCAACACCCTACTCCTGTTCATATCATCATTTTCCAATTTCGAAGCCTGCATCCATAATTTGACAGAAGTAGGGATGGACTTCACACCCCGAGCTATCACAGCCTTCGCATCATCGGGATTCGCCAGCCTACAAGCCTCCAGCCAAACATCTTCATTCTTGGGACATTCCTCACATCCTTTCTGTATCAACTGTCTAGCAGCCTGAAGCTTGCCTGCCAACTCCTCCAACCTAGCAGCAGCAATCCAACCAGGAGGATGTTTCGGATTCGTTTGAATAACACTCTTGAGCAACAATCTAGCCTTCTTAAAATCTGAAATCTCAGCATCACTAGTAATTTTCATACTATTAAGAACAGTTAGATACCCCTTCGGATCAACATTAGTCATACCAGAAACCGAATCAGACAACCTATCCAATTTCAACGATAAAACAGTACCTCTACCCTCACCAACAGCAGTCAAATCAGTAACAGGCGTTTGCGACCACGGAGTCTCCGTTCCATTCGCTGAAGCAGCCCTACTCTTAGGATCCAAAGCTGTAACATGCTCTTGTTCCTGCCGAGCCTTCTCAAGAAGAGTATCAGGCACAGGAACAAAACTTTCAAACCTCTTCTTCTTATTCTTCGACGAATAACCACCACTCTCAAACTTCTCAAGACTCTGCCATTCATCCGTCGACAAAGTATGCAATTTCCGTTTCAAATCAGCAAACTGTTCAGTAATCTTAGGGTTAGAAGCTCTATACTTCTCAATCTCCTCCTTCAACCTAGCCTCTCTCCGATCCTTCCTTCTCGAATCCATCCTCTTATCAATCTCCTCCCAAACCGCATCAGCTTCTCTATCATCTTCATCATACTCCGCAGAAGCAAACAAACCAACATCATTCCCTTCAAACTCATCAAATTTCTGATTCTCATCATAGCCTTTATCTTCTCCTTCCTCATCTTCCTCCGCCGCATCATCACCGCCTTTCCCTCTCCCCCTCCCAACACCAGGTGCCGCACCTGCCGCAGCAGCGGATCTATCCGGAAGATCAGGCGCAGCGCGAGCGGGACCGATATCAGACCGAGTAGTGAACCCGGTCGCACCACGACCAAGTCCGGCAACATAATTAGCAGGCGGTTTGGAATTAAGAAAATCGAATCGAGGCGGTTTGGGAACGGCGGGAGGTTGAGTGCCACCGTAAAAGGGAACATGTAGAGTTAGGGTTGAGTAATTCCCGACGCCTAGGTTAGATATGAAGAGAGAATCGTTGTCGCCGAGTAATCGGAGACTCTGGGAAAGGAAGAGACGTTGGTGTGAAATTGGTATGCCGTGAGAATTTTCGATTTGGTGTTTGAGAGAATGGAGAGTGGTGGTGTTAGGGTTTACGTCTAGGGATAGGATTTTTCCGGTGGGTGGAACGATGAACACCATGGTTGTTGGCCGGAATGAATCTCGGGTAGATAGGTTATTTTCGGGTGAAGAATAAGGTATTGTTTTCGTTCTTACTCTGCAAATACAAAACTTTTACTAGTGTTTCCTTTTCTTTGAAAAAACAGCATATACATAGTTAATTTAATAAATTAATGGGTATATATAGGGGTTTATGTAGGTCGGTTTGTATACCCGTCTCACTAGAAAGTAGGGGTGAATAGCGGTTCGGGTTGGTCGGATTCGGCCCAAACCAATGATCCGAACCAAATTATCGGGTGAACTATACAGACCCAACTTTCGACCGGGTTAACTTGAGTTCCGATTTTAATTAGGTTGAATTTAGATTAAAATGATAATTGGGCCATTATGAAAACAAGCCCAAATATAAAATCCATCAGATTTTTTAGTAATTTTTTTTAAATTAAAAAAGTTATTGGGCTGGAGAAAATTTTAAATCCAAAAACAATCCAACTGAATTTTTTTCTTATAATCTTATAAACTATAAAAGAAATGAACTGATTTTTTTAACATAAATAAAATAGTTAATTACATAAATTTAATATCTACAAAATTATTAAATATAGGTTTCAAACAGTAAATTAATTCTAAAGATACCATAAATTTTAAATTTTCAAGCCAAATAAAATGCAATAAAATTAAACAATTGCATTACTATTACATAATCAACATAATAACACAACCTCTATAAAACCACGTTTATAAATGCAGCATTATAACACTATCAAAATCACAACCAAGTTTTTATCCAAAAATATGGAGTAATTGTTGTTAGTCCCTATTCAATTATCCATTTCCACATTAAAAATCCACAACTCCTGTAGCAAAAATATGTAACAAAAAGTTAGTCATAAACTTAGTTGACTGTGCTATTTAGTATTTGCAAAACATTTAAGTCATAGAAGGAAAAGGAATGTAAATGTATCAACCAAATTGACATATACCTATTCTTGTATCTAACAAAATCAAGCACAACAACAATGAAGTAAGCATTTCTTGACCTTCATTCAATGAACTTCCAAAAAAAATTTATACTACTGAATCATGGTGAATCACTACAATCTGTTTTTTATCCTCAAAATCAATGACACCTCTTTCAAGTTGCAATAAAGAGGGATAAATGATAGTTTCTCAAAATAGAACTTCAACATATCATCAGCCAACCAAAAACAAAATGCAAACAAACTCAATACTAAAATTCAAGTGCATGTTTGGATTGCAGAATCACAGTGAGCCACCACAATTTTGGCAGTTACAAACATACAATTAAGACACAAGGGAAAAATATAATGATATGCCATAGAATTCTCTTATACTTGCTTTTCTTTCATCGGTAGACATGGTGGTTGTTCCATCCACATAGGGTTTCTCAAAGTTCTGAGGCATAAAAAATTTACTACACCTCATAATCATAATAGCAATACAATAGCATATCAACCAAAAGATTCAACTAACATAATCCATAACAAATACCCATATTTCAAAATAACCAATGCAATAAAAACTCTTCCCTATACACATGCATAACAAACAACCCAAACAAATGTTAGTAATAAAACTGCAAAATCTCATATACATGAGCTGCAACAGTGTGCGAACAAGTTGAGAAAAACTTAGTAATACAAGTAGTATTGAATCCTAAGTTGCAACAGAGTATGATCTACAATAGTGTATGATTTACAACTGTGTAAGACGAGTTTACACCACTCTACACAATAACAAAAAACAATTTAGAAAAATTATTCACCTTATCCAAGTCACTCATTTCAACTCATTTAAATACACTTATTTCAATACTTGTACTACTTATGAAGAGCTTCAGTAAGATGACAATCTTTCCATTGAACAAAAAACAGAAACAAGTGTGCAGCGGGACTATATGTCATTCTCATCTGAAGGCTTGCACCATCATATTCCCTAGGAAAATCTGATGCCCTACACATATGAATCACGCAATAAACCAATAACTAAACTAGTATACTGAATACACACACATATTTTTAACTAAAACTCAACAAGAAAAGCTTGTTGAATCACCTTGTTGAACTAGTATACTCAGCAACATAATCAACAATTTTAAACAAAAACTCAACAAGTATTTCTTGACTGCATTTCACTTTGCAACAAAAGCAAGTTTTAGTCAGTATCTTAGCAAGCATTTCAACAGAAGAAATATAAGTAAATTTTTGAATTATATTAAACTTACTCTTGATACTTAGTTCTTGGACAGTTCTTGTAACATGAATTTTATCCTTCCAAAAGAGTCTTGGATCAAAAGTTTCTTGATATTCTTTCAAAAAATGGTTGGTTGTGTTATTCATGACTTCAAAATTATGAGTCATTGATGACTCCAAAAAATTCACCAAGTGGCAGCTGCAAACACAATAGAAATTATTAGATTACATACTTTAATTAACAAGGATATATGAACAAAATACAACAGAATTTAACCTTAATTTGTTTCAGGCACAACCAGAACGTTGTAACTGAGTTTGAGAGGATGAAGGGGCTCCACTTCCAAATGAAGTTTCAGTAAATCCTATAATACATATAAAAAAACAGTTAGCAACATGTTACAAAACAAATTTAAAAATTACACTTAAGAAAGATAAAAACAATACCTTGTAAAGCATCTTCAGAAATCTCATACTCCTCGTTGAATTCCAAGTCTTTGAATTAGTAACAGGAAGGCCTCAACCAATTCTGAGCACAAATTAGAGCCTCTTTCATTTTTGGTTTGAGAGAGCCCCTATATACCTCTAAAACCCTCTCACTCGTGCTAAAATCACTCTCAGAAGCCACAGTTGAAACTGACGTGGGCATGATATCTCTAACCATTGGGGACACAGTTGGGTATGCACCAGCATTATGTTTCCACCAACATAGAATGTCAAACTTTTCTTTCTCCTTTTCATTAAAAGTTAAACATAGAAGTTTCTGAAAGAGCTCTCGTGCATTTGAGGGCAGAGTTCTCGTCTTTAAGAAAAAAGTTTTCTTCATTAAAAATGAAGAGGTCTTCCTTAAGCTTATTGTTTTCAGAGGATATGGATTCACGGGACTTTTTAAGTTCCTTGAATTCAATCTCGAGTAACTCATGTCTTTCTAGAATTTCAAGTAAAGAAAAAGTTAATTTAGAATGAGTAGGGTCAAAAAGCACCTCTTTGGAGAATATCTCCTACGTGTTTGATTCTGAGTCTGTTTCATCTTCTGGAGGGATCTCTGCTTCCGAAGTTCTAACATGAGCCATTAGTGTCATGTTAGCTTTTTCTTTTTCTGAGCCATCTTTCGAAGAGTTAGAATCATCCTAGGTTGCCATCAACCCTTTCTTGTTGCTCTTGAGAGCTTTCTTCTTGGGCTTGTCCTTCTGAAGTTCAAGACAGTTGTACTAGAGGTATCCTGGCTAGTTGCATTCATAACAAATGACTTCTCTTCCACTAGACTTCATTTGACCAAAAGTAGACTCGAAACAACCATAAGCACTTATAGTACCTCTGAACTTGTTGCCTTGGTTTCTCTTCTAGAGACGGTTAACCCTTATGGATAATAGAGACAACTCATTTCCAACTTCATCAGAATCTTCTTATGAATCCTCAATCTCTTTAGCTTGAAGAGCTTTGGACTTCTAAGATCTTCTGACAGATTAGAGCGCAACAGATTTTCCTCTCTTCTGAGGTTCATCCTATTCAAGATCAATCTCATGACTTCTCAAAGAACTCATCAATTCTTCTAGAGAAATGTTGTTCAGATCCTTTGCAAGCTTGAGTGCAGTTACCATAGGCCTCCATTTGGATGGCAAGCTTCTAATAATCTTCTTCACGTGATCTAACATTGAATACCCTTTGTTTAGAACTCCCAGTTATGTAACAAAGGTTTGAAACCTTTAGAACATTGTCTCAATCATTTCATCATCCTCCATCTTGAAGGCCTAATACTTTTGAATCAAGGACAGAGCCCCGGTCTCCTTGACTCGATCATTTCCTTCATGAGTCATTATGAGAGAATCAAATATAAACTTAGTTGAGTCTCTATTTGTGATCTTCTCATACTCAGTATAAGAAATAGCATTCAGCGAGGTGGTTTTTGCTTTATGATGATTCTTATAATCTTTCTTTTGTTGATCAGTCATAGCTTTCCTTTCAAGTTAATTTCCATTACCATTGGTGAGATGAACGTAGCCATCAACTACCATATCCCAAAGATCAACATCATGACCTAGAAAGAAATTTTCTAGTATATCTTTCCAATATTCAAACTTTTCATCATCAAAGATGGGAGATTTATAATTGTAGTTATCATTTGAAACTGGAGCAGAAGGTGATGGTGTAGGATCAACCATAGTATTTTTGAAACTCGTCTGGATCTTTATTTGACACGGTTAAGTGTATAAAATCAGAATCGAAGCTTTGATACCAATTGAAGGTGCGAGAAACACAAGAAAGGGGGTATGAATTGGGTTGCACTAAATATAATCTTTTCACAACACAGCTACAACGATAACAAGTGACTAAAAATAAATGAACACAATAATTTGTATCCCGGTTCATTGTTAACTAAGTTACTCCAGTCCACCCGCCAAGGTGATTTCGCCTTATCAACAAGGACTTAATCCACTATAATCCAACCGATTATTATAACACCCCTATAATTTAACTAATTATTTAATTAAATTAGTTCGGAATTTATTCGTTGATGTTGGAAATTATCGGTATAATTACTATGTTGGAATTATTTAATTGATGAGTTTAGTTGAGTTGTAGAATGTTAATAGAAATAATATTTGAGATATAAGAGAAATTATATGGGCTCCATTTATGTGATGGTGATAGTATTAGTGGAGGTGTGCCAAGAGAAAGCCCAATATGAATAATGCAATTGATATTATTTGAGTAAGTGGAATTAAAATTGTTAGAACAAGAATTGTTCTGATCAATATTCTTAGTTTTGATGATAACAATGTATATGAATTTTTCTTAAGACAATGTGGTACTCTAATCCTATGCAATTTCCATTTCAGGAAATATATAAAGAGTATGCACAAAATCAGCGCAAGAAGCACTGACTCAGAAGGTTCAGCATGCAACATCAGAACATGCTCTCGCAAGACATCAGAAGACCGTCAAGCAGAATCAGAACATGGTCTATTGAAGCATCAGAAGAACTTGAGATCAGAAGCAGAAGCACTGAAGTTCTTATGGTATCACGCTAAGAAGCACTTCAAGGTCAGAAGACAAGAAGATGCTCTGCACCAAGCTGTTTGACTCTGATATATTCAAACATTGTATCTACAAAGATCAAATCAGAAGCAAGTACAAGATGGCAGGCTACGCTGATTGACAAAAGGAACGTTAGAAGCTATTAAAGGCAAAGTCAGTTAAAGCAGGAAAAGCAAGGCTCGAGGTAGTTGACAAAAGAGTGAAACATTAAATACAATGCTGTACGGATCACGCAACGCATTAAATGCTCCCAACGGTCATCTTCTCAAAACGCCTATAAATAGAAGTTCTGATGAGAAGCTGAATACAACACTCTACGCAAACATACAGAAACGCTATCAAAGTGAAAAGCTCTCAAAACTTCATCTTCAACCTCATTTCATTACTGTTGTAATATCTTAGTGAGATTAAGCTTAAACTTAAGAGAAATATCACAGTTGTGATTATAGCTTTTTTAAGAAGCATTGTAATACTCTTGTAAGAATTTATTTACATTCATTTGTAAAGAACTAGAGGAGATCAAGTTGTGATCGGATTCTCTAGAAGTCTTAGAGGGTATCTAAGCATTGTGTTCCTAGAGTGATCAGGTTGTGATCAGAATACTCTAGAAGACTTAGAGAGTATCTAAGTGGAAAACCATTGTAATCAAGACTGATTAGTGGATTAAATCCTCAGTTGAGGTAAATCACTCTAAGGGGGTGGACTGGAGTAGTTTCGTTAACAACGAACCAGGATAAAAATCATTGTGCAATTGTTTTTATCTTAAGAGTTTTTAAAGTCACACTTATTCAAACCCCCCCTTTCTAAGTGTTTTTCTATCCTTCAAAAATGATATAAGGAAAATAAGAAATAAGGGAGAGTTAGGTTTTGTTGATGTAGCATGAAGAAGGAAAAGAGATACGGGAACTATGTCGTGAAGAGGAAAACGGAAGAATTATGCGAAGCCGAAAGCTAAGAATTCGACCGGAAATTTAGAGCAGTCTCCAATCCAAGATAAGGGTGGGGTTCTAGCTCTATAAACGGGGATATGATGAACCGTATGTGGGATTTAGTGTATTAATATTATCTCTATGTTTAGGTATAATTTTGATGTTGTGATGTTACTGTGTTGGATTTTCTGGAAATCGTATGTGCAAATTATTGCTAAGTGAGTATTGCCTTGTGGTGGTGTTTGTGATATATGGGAGAATTGCATTAATCGATCAATGAATATTTTTTATATTGTGAACTCTCTGTGTTGGTGAATTTTCTATGAATTGTGAAATTTCTGGGTTGAGTAGTGAAGAGGGACGGAAAGAATATAAATTGGGAGAAGAAGAAAATAATTGGGGACGGGCCACTGAGAGTGGGACGGACGTCCCATTAGAAAGGAAGTGGGGGAAGGCCCCACATATGAGGGGACATGCGACCCTTTAACATGGGGCGAGCGCCCTTTTGGATTTTGGGCAGTCCGATTATGGGACGGGTGCTCCACAATTTAGGACGGGGGTCCCATACTCCAAGTGCACCACTTTTCATTAATTAATTAAGTAACTGTATAGTATGGATAGTATAAAGTAAGAACGACTTGGAATTAAATTGCAGACTTAAATCAATAGCCATTAATTTTAGTATAACACAATAAACTCTACTCACATGGTGGTTATGGTTAGTATAATAATTAACCATGGAGGCATATGTAATAATAGAAGATGAATTAGCTAACAAAGAAGACTAGTACATGTGGGATTAAATGAAGGCCAATTTAATAGTTGAATGTATGGTAATAGTAACTTAGAAATATTTTTGCAGGAATAAACCATTTAGATGATCCAAATAATACAATTAAAATGAAGTAGCAGTTAGTTGATTAATTTCAATAGCAGGTGTTGGTATAGAATGGAATAGTAGAGTAATACTAATAGCAGGATTATAACATCTGTATAATGATTAGCAGAAATGCGCCATGGTATAATAGTAGCAGACCAAGAAATAAAATAGTGGACAAAAATATATAGCGAGTGAAATAACATTAGGACTTAGGAGTGTTTCGCTAATAATCTATTAAGCGTTATTGTATTGCGGTGTTTTTGTGATGTTGCGACGTGACGTGCTTTTGTGAATATTGTGAAGTATTGCGCTGTTGGCATAGACTAATTGTGTTGATTTGTTATTGGTGAATTATTGTCGTTGATCCGTTGTCGTGATATATTGCGGTGATGTGATGCAATGAACTTTTATGAATTATTGTGAAGCGTAGGAAATAAAGTGACGATGAGTTACCTCTAATTATTGGTAACATTTGTGATATAGGCATATGCCTCGTTACAATTTTTGTGGTGAATATATTTGTGATGTTGCATTCATTGAGTCGCATGAATTGCATTTTGTGACGGTCTGGATTGGCAAACTGGGACGAAGGCTCATGCCTGTTGAATGCCTCTAATAATTGGCAATTGGCGATGGGGGCTAAAGCCCTAGGTACCACATGCATTTGCATATGTTAGAGTCGCATTTCATTTTTGTATGATTATGAATTTATGTGATTTGATGTATGAACTTAGGTGAATTACCGTGAATGGAATATGAATTCTTGTGTAATACGTATGTCGTTTTGGTTTAAATAACAAAGTGAATTAAACGGTAACGATTATACCGTAAAGTGATGAATATTATGACTTGAACCTGAATATATTGTTTATCATAACTGTATTTATATGGTTTGATATTCACCCTTTATTTGTTTCGTTGTTACCTTTATATTGGTAACATGCAGGTGATTCGCAATGATGAAGATTTAGTTGATGTGATAGTTCGAGTGGTGATGTCGCTTTGATACGTAGCACTCGGGGGGACAAACGCATGTTTTAGTTATTATTTGTTTTGCTGAATTTTATTGGTTTTTTACATTTAAACTGTAATTTTGAAGTTGTTTTGCGTTGATGCGAATATGCTATGATTTAACTTGATTTTTCGGGAAGTTTGTGAATCCGCTACGTGGTTAATTTTATTTGATGAAATGAATTATAAGGATTAAATTATTTGCTATAAGTTTGTCCGCTTTGATTAAAGGTGTTATGTATCTATATTGAAGGCGTGAATGTCGTATGTGATTTAAATGTCAAAATGTGATATCCCATGTGAATGTTTTAGAATTTTTATACTCTGATTATCGTATAATTTATCGGATAGAATTGGGGTGTTACAATTACAAGCAACCATAATAAGTACAATCAACCTTGTTGACAACCTCAACATGTTCAGCTAATCCTTATCGTGAAACCACTATGACCACAACTAAAGTCTTCTTGAGAATTCTGACTATCACTTAGTCCCCTAATGCATCTATCAACAACCATTGATTACAAAGCTGTGTATACAGAGATGCTTTTAATAAGCAGATTACACAATATTTAAGTACAACAACACAAAAGCGTTGAAAGCAAGATATGAACAAAAGCTCCTTGCTAAAAATACAAAACTATACAAAGAATATCTCAATAGAGTTTTTACAATGCTTTGGTGTAGTTTTGTATCACTGATTTGTTGTATTCAAATTCCTTCAAGGTTTCCTTTATAGAGAAGGATAGAACCGTTGGAGGATAGAATAGGAAATACAAAATAAATTGTTTTATCCCAACGGTTATGGTGGGAATGGTAGACAGCAAGTACAAGTAGGATTGTCCTTACGCCATCCAATCAGAGTAGTGGTCACAGTGTACTATGTACTTTTATACTTACCTTCTGACACAAGTCATTGTTGATCTTCTAAGTCTTCAAAGGCTTCGGATGTATGTTGATTGAAGCATGTTGTAGAAGGATCATAACTTGAGTCTTCAGAACCTAAGTCTTTGAGTCTTCAGAACCTGTTCGGCAGATCCTTGTCTTGAGAGTCTTCAACACTTGTTCTTCAGAAGTGATGTCTTTAGATCTTCAAAACCTTGTCTTCAGCATCTTCAGAACTTGGGACGACATAAGTAAAACTTTAGAAGGATTCCAAAGCTTCCTTGAAAATTCACGATCAGAAGCTCTTGTACTAACGTTCCTTAGAACCGTTGCAAAAGTAGCATTCCAGAATCTTGACTTCCTTTGTAATATAGTAAAAGGTATTCTTCTAGAGTGTTGAGTTCAGAACCTGATGACGTCACACACCTTCATACCAGATTCAGAACTTATTAAGCAAAAGCTACACACTAGACATAACAGTTAGAGTATACATTTGTTCTTTAAGATAACATGTAAAGTTATCATCAAAACTCAATGCCGGATGCAGAACCAATCTTGTTCTTACATGAAGATCCTTGACAGAAAAATCAAATGGATCAAATTTAACATAAACTTTATTGTCAATGGTAAATTTTCATACAGAAATATGATTTTTGAATAATTTAGGTGCATGCAGGACATTATTCAAGGTTAAGGGAGTGGTCATCATATTCCATTTACTGTCGACAGTCATATGATTACTTATATTGGAATAAGATGTTAGATTAACTCTGCTTTTCGTCATGTGAGATGCAAGAGAAGCCTTAGACAGAGTATGCATTGTAGCTTGAATATTTGTTGGTGTGTATGAGAGTTGTGCTGAAGCAATAAATGCATGTTGTGGTTTCTGCCCAAGAATGTCGGGTTGACAGTTTAGAGCGACTGATTGCTATAAATTTCCAGTTGTAGGATATGGGCAAGGAGGGGTGGCCCATGGCTTCCAGTGTGTAATCCAAGGAGTATAGACCCAGGTCTATTATAGAGAGGGTTAATTCCACGCCCTTTGTTGATAATGGTGTGATCGCCTGCCTCGACTTCCACCACGACCACAACTCCATCTTCCATAATTGTTGCCTAAACCACCACGTCCACCTCGATCGACGATATTATTATTGTTGTTATGGTTGGCGCGAGTATGAGGGGAAGCAGGTGAGCGGTTTTTCTGAGAAGTAATAAATGCAGAGTTATCAATGTTATGTTGTGTGTGTTTCTTCCAAGAAAACCATTGTTCGAGCCTGGTAAAAAGTAGGCAGAGTTTCAAAATGATGGATTTGAGAGCCAACAATAGCATATGAATTAGAGAGAACATAAACAAGTTGAAGCATCATGCCTTTGTTTGATACAGATGCACCAACATTAGATAATTAATCAGAAAGAGGCTTAATGTGTCGGAAGTATGAGGAGGCGTCTGGGAATTGTTCCATGGTGACCTAGGAGAATTCTTGCTCTAAATATAGAGCATGAGAGTTCTTGTTATCAAAGAAAATGTTAAAGAGACGTTCCCAAGCTAGTTGTGCGGTAGAGTTACGTTCAATTATGGTATGGATAAGGTCATTGGATATAGTGCCATAAATCTATTGTAGAACAATGGCATCAAGGCATATTCATAGAGTTGGGTCTGTTTCTTTGAGAGATGGGGAGGAAGAGGTAGCATCGATTTTGGATAGAGGAGTAACGTGGTCAAAAACCTCATATGCTTGAGCATGAATTTTGAACAACTCATATTAGGTATTGTTTTGGCTCTTTTTAATATCAAGAGTAATTTTAATGAAGTTTGTGATAATGTTAACAGTAAGAGCAAGATGCATGGAGGGAGCGATGATTTTGATAGTGGTTTTGGTTGGTGTTTTTTATTGAGAAGTGATTGGGCTTGATTCAAACATGATGATAATGATATGGTGAGGTAGAAGATCGAAAAAAATAATGTAAGAGATGAAGGCCGAGCACGACTGAAGGTAGAGGAAGAGAGATGCCGACGAGAAGAATGCGCTTGTGATACTATAATAGAATTCTGATTCATGATATTTCATTATATAGTAATGAGTACATATTATATATACAATGATGCTGAGTCATGTTTGACTCATCAAAATAATTTGCTAATCAATATACATCAATGCCAAATCAATATAGAAGATGCTAATAATTGATACAATAAATATTTTATATTCTAATATCAACAAAACAACGAGAACAACAACAACAACAATAACATTAAACCCTCATTCTAAAAAACAACAATAACATTAAAAACCTTAAATATAACAACAACAACAACAACAATAAGAATAACATTACTAGTTTAGAGATGGAGAAAGTATTTATGTACCGAAAACGCAATGAGAAAGTTAAAGAAATGAGTTGGTATGAGTTTTGAGTTTCCTTATTCTAGTTTTCTTCCTCCTTTTTTTTACTCCGTTCGACTTGAAATGTTAAGTTTGGTTTGGTTTATTGGAGAAGATGAAGAAGATGCTATGTTCGTTAGGGCTCAAAAAGTTTAGGAGTAAAGCAAAAGTGAATGAAAGCTAACTTAATGATTTTAAAAAATAAGGGCGCCATTAGTTTTCCTCTCGATTTACATTTAGAACGAAGGGAATAACAAAAACATAAAACATTATTTGCTAGGAATCGAATAGTGTCCCTTAGAGATTTTTCCCCTCGGTTTTCAGCCCAACCGAGAGAATACATAACTTCAATTGAAAACAAAAAATGGTGAACGCAAAAAAATATCAAATACAACTTTCTACCATTGACCTTTTTATTTTTGAGATGCAATATCTTTTAAGAATGATTAAAAATCAGTTTTTCAATGTTGTCAACCAAGACAAACAATAAATCATTGAATGTTTGCATTGAGACAACATTGAGAAATTATTCTTAAAAAAAAAACAACAACAACAACAAAAGCAACAACAACAACAGCAACAGCAGCGGCAACAACAACAACAACAACAGCAGCAGCAACAACAACAGCAGCAGCAACAACAGCAGCAACAACAACAACAACAGCAACAACAACAACAACAACAACAAAACAACAAAACAACAACAAAACAACAAGTAAAATTTAGGGGAGAAATATGAAGTTTGGAGGCAGAAAAATAAGTTAAGTTTAGGGCAAGAGTGAGAATGTAGTGTTTTAAATATTAATTTTGGACAAATTTTTTCCTCGATTTTTTTAAATAAACGAGAGAAAAAATTATTTATTTTTAATATTAAAATAAAAAGAATGAGTGATTATAATTATAAATAAAATTCAAATTATTGTTCTTAGGAATAGAACCTTATCCTCCACAAATTTTTCCCCTCGATTTCTCTTTTAATCAAGAGGACGTTTCTTCTCGGTTTCTTTTTCAATCAAGAGAATAAGTGACTTATTTTTTAAATAAAATTAAAATTAAGACATCTAATGGAAGTAATTTTTAGTTAGAAAATATTATATTTTTATTAGTCACCTATTACTTGTGCTTGTACGTATGTGGTGCAAGATTTAATGAGGAACTCAAGACATCTTTAGGCTATTTTATATTATTCTTATTCTAAATAAATATTACATATAAAATTGTGATTTCACTAATAAAAAAACCAAATTAAATGATTATGGAGATCTCATAAGAGAAAACCTCAATCAATTTTAATGATAACACATTTTCCACAAAAAAGTTGGTCAAATCTACATCACATACTTCTGCTATCATCATCCCATAGTGTAAGCTTTTAGTGAGCATCCCACTAAGGCTGTGTTTGGAAAGGTACATACATATATGCTTTACCCTATCACTCACCATTATTGATTTTTTTTCCAATAAAGCCCAATCCAATAACTCAAATAACAAAAATGAAACACCATATACATAATTACATTAGTACATGTGATTCAATTTAATATACTTTATAATTAAACAAAAGTTCAATTTCTCAATTATAGAGCAACATATCCAATTATTTTATCATAAGCAAATTCATCATTTGCAAATTACTACATAGTTATTATTGGAATTAATTAATTAATTAACAAATTAATTAATTAATTACATACAGAAGCCAATGATTCAACTTGGGCTTTTCCACAAGGTCCTTTCATCCTAATATAAAGTCTATATTCATCATAGGTCATTGGTGGATAAAGGGCTGGCTTTTCCTCTGTCACAAGCTCCTTAGCAGGTTGAATGAGTAAATCACTTTTTGGATTGTAAAACATAGCCAATGAAACACGATCTTGTATTGGATTCACAATCACCCTGTGTTCTACACTCTTGTATATTGCATTGCTCATCACCTAAAACATTATAAACATGAGGTTAGTTCAATAGTTATTAATCATTTACAACCACCAGTTGTTGAATTCTTCACCTCAATTATATTTATTTGACTAAGAGAGAGAATAGTCATTATGCATACTTTTTAAGTGGTGTATGTTATAATCATTATATTGTGGTACATTTTTTTTTTATTTGTTTATAGTACTTTCTCCGGTCTTATTTATAAACAAAAATTCTTTTTTTAGGTTCATTGAATAATGAATGTATCCGGCTTTATTTATATGCAATGCTGACTTAAAGTTTTGGTAATTTCGATATATGTTAATAACGGTTTAACTATTTTAAAATAAATAAAAATTTCATTTTATCACGAGTTAACTATGACAAATATTTTGTAAGATTCTTTTTTACTACGGTTTAATCATGTGGAATTTTAATTTTGAGTGATAGTCGATGTTACACGCTTTTAAACATGACCTCGAGTAGGGTTGTTGATGGTCCGATTCAGTTCAAAAATGAAACATATCGAACCATAGAAAAATGTCACTCGGACTAAACCATTTCAATTTATCCAAAATCAAAACAAATCAAAATTATTGGATTGGTATACTGGTCCGCTCCGAACCAAATTGACATAAGATATTTTTCCTAAAATAAATAATTTGTTAAGGAATCAAACCATTATATATTTTTAATAAAAAAACATTAAATTTGATTTTAGTGTTTTTCATTTTCAGTTTCGACTAGGTTTGATTTTTATTTTTGTTCGATTTATTTACCATTTGATTCAATTTTAAAACTGTTTATACAATATAATTTAATTTACTAACCAAAAAATAATGGTTCAATTATTATAACTTCGGTTTGATAATTTAGTTCGATTTCGGTTGTTTTTTAACCGCCCGTGAGTGTATCAATATAGAATAAAAGTTGTAACATAAGTGAAATTATGAAAATAACTAGTTAGTAAGTAATTATGTAACAAGTAAATTATAAAAAGAGGTAGGACCTGAATTTGGTCACCAATGTTGATGATAAAAGCATTAGGGACAGGCTTAACAGTGATCCAATCATTTCCTTTTCTTACTTGAAGTCCAGACACAAAATCATCAGGTAGAAGAATGGTCATACCACCAGGGTCAGAGTGAGAAGACAGCCCTAAAGTAAGGTCAGGCTGTGGACACTTTGGATAAAAATTAACCCTTAAACAAGCACCAAGCTCATTTTCTCCCCCAAATGCATTCATAAGAAAATCTTCTTCCAAACCAAGATTTGTTGACATTATTTCCAATATTCTCCCTCCTAGCTTAACCACTTCTTCACTATATTCATCAATCACTTTCCTGAAAAATTTGAAGTACAAAGTTTTTTTTTACATCAATTGCTTTTCATGGATAGTCATAAAATTGTACCATTAATATAAAATATTTCTATTTTTGAGAAAATGTATGCATGAAAAAGGAGAAAAAAATTTGAATGTACTACCGTGGTCAAATTTGCACAATTGAAAGAGACTCATAGTGTGATAAATATTAAAGTTACTGTTGCAACAAGTTGGTTTATTTAATTTTATTTCTACTGTTAAGATATATTTTATCTCTCCACTTCATATATGAACCAAAAAAATGGTATGTTTGACTGTTTAAATTATAAATAAGTCTTAAGTTATTTAATCATATAATTACTTGTTTAATAACATGCGGTAATAGAGTGTACCTACGTGTATTGTACGTGTGAAAAATTAATGCTATATCAAATATTAATTTTGATAGGTCCCAAACTTTCAAAACCTTACCTACTTTCTGATATAATCCTAATTCTAACCAACCATATATATATATATATATATATATATATATATATATATATATATATTATTTATATATGATTTCAACACTTTTAACATGTGTTTAATTTATATATGCTTTAAAAAAGAACATATTTTCAACATGAGTCGCATCGTTACAAATGTCAAATTATACTCATAACTTTATTATTTTTCAAAGACTGAACAATTTTGTTTATAATATAGTAGGGACCACTTAATACAGAAGTAAAAGAGTACGAACTAAAATATTTAATATTTTTAAAATTAAGCTAGTTTAAACATAAATTCTGAAAATTAATCTCTATTTATTTTTAATATCCAATAATTAACAAAAGAAGTGTGTTAATTTTTACCTACTTTTTAAGAACTAAGTTTCTATTATATAAAAATAAAATAGAGAATATATTATCTTTGTGCATACCTCAAAGATGATGGAAGTGCAGGCCACTTAGCTTGGTTTCTAAGAGAAGGAGGCATATAATGAAGAAAAAAATAGTCACTCCAATCCAAAATAGCACCTTTCTTCACTCCCAACCTACTACCATAACCCTCATAAGTAGTAGGAGAATTAGCAAACTCTTCTTTCACTTCAAGTGGAAGGTTAAAGAACTCACGCCACACTTCTTTAGCACTCTTCATCAACTCATGGTCAATCCCATGGTTCACAACTTGGAAAAAACCCCACTCCCGACACGCCTTTAAGACGTTCTTGAGCACTGTCTTCCTGAGGATCTGATCCTCACTAGAGACGTGCTCAAGGTCAATCAGAGGTATGTTGATATTGATATGATCGTTTTGAGGGGTGAGGTTGGTTTTAGATGGTCTTTGGGAACTTGGTTTGATGTAGCATGATGGGATTGAGTTTAGGCCACTTTCGGCTAAGGATTGGACTCGAACAATAGGTTCGGGCCATGTTTGGTCACAAGTTATCATTTTTGTTTTGAGTTTTTGAGGTATGGTTGAAAGTAGAAAAACAGAAAGACAAAGGGATTTGAAAGTGAGAGTGGTTTTGTTGTAGTGTGTTTGAGAGTAAGCAAGAGTGGTTATATATAGATATATGTAGAAAAGAGCACGAGGGATATTAATTTCGGCGCCGTGATCAAATTGAGTTGCAAGTGGATTGTGATTATATTAATTTTTCTAACGTCGACTAAGTGTGTGTGACGAGTAACAAAAATCAAACTTTTTGTTAATCTTTTTAGGTGTTGCTATAACTCATCTTATGTACTTGGTTTTGTTTTAAGTGAAAAGGACAAACAATGTGATTTGCGATTAAGGAAGTGCCGCAAGAAAATGTTAAAAAATTGAGTGGAAGGGATTTATTTTGAGTAAGAGTCTAAAATTTTATCTGCTTTAAAATAAGGGTAATGATAACTTGTGCCTTAAAGGCGCAAGTTAAGAACTAATTGAAGAAAGAATATTTTAGAACTTGTGCATTGATTTTAATAAAAAAATATAAAATTAATTTTTTTATTTATTTTTTAAAACAAAATTTTTAAAAGTAGGTTTTTTAACTTATGCCCCAAGGACACAAGTTAACATTACCCTTAAAATAAATGAGTGCTGAATAGGGTGCAGCAGATAAATAATTATAAATTTTTATGTTAATGTCGCTCGCTAAAACTCAAAAAAAATAATAAGACTGGACAAACATATTAAATATTTTTGATCTAAAACTTTGACTTGTCTTATAATAGATAAACTATGCCAAAGGGTCCCCCGCTAAGACTAGTGATAGAAAATGGTACTTTTATTTAGCTTAAATTTTTGTCTATTCATCTAATTAGCATAAATGTGATCTTAACATATCTGTAGAAAAAAATGATTACATTATTAAGGAAAGCATAAATGCTATCTTAACATCTGTAGGAAAAAAAAATGCTGACATTATCAAGGAAAGATAAACTCAAAAAAATAACATACGAGATGAAGTCATTCTTCTCTTTAATTTATTATTTATGATACAGTTAAAGCTACATTTCAATTTTACTTTCTATTCAAATTTGTTATTTAAAATATATTGGTATTGGAGTATATTGTTTATTCTTATTATTTTTCCTTTTTCTACTTAGATTAGATTACATGTATAAGTGGTATTATATCATTGGCCATTATTATTTCATGTATATATACCTTTATCTTGTAACTATCTCTTCAAGCAATCAATAACAAGTTTCATTTTCATCACTCAATGTCTTCTTCTTCACATAATAACAGAATTATGTTATTCTGTTACATGGCTTCAGCCATTATTGATATGGTATCAGAGCTTATGCTCTGGTAGCCATTGAAGCTTTGCGATTTCCTTTCGATTTCCTCCTTCTTGATTGCATCTTTCTCCTCTTTGCAATTTTTCTTTGTTTGTTCTCTTCTTCAATGGCGACTCATAGCTACATTGATTTCACCACGAACTCTGCAAATCCCTTTTATCTTCATCCTAACGAGAATCCAACACTCGTTCTTGTCACTCCTCCTCTTACCGATAAAAACTATCACACTTGGGCTCGTTCGATGCATATTGCGTTAATCTCCAAGAACAAAGAACGCTTCATCGACGGAACCCTAGCTAAGCCACCGGTTTCAGATGTTATGTACGCGCCATGGATACGCTGCAACAACATGGTTCTTGCTTGGATTCAATGCTCAACTTCAGAATCTATTGCCAAATCCATCATGTGGATCGAGAATGCAGCTAGTGCGTGGAAAAATTTGCAGATTCAATTTTCTCACGGTGATATCTTCCGCATTTCTGACATTCAAGAAGACTTATACAAGTTTCGTCAAGGTACTCTCGACGTCTCTAACTATTTTACTTAGTTGAAGGTTATGTGGGATGAGTTAGAGAATTATCGTCCAATTCCTTTTTGTTCTTGCGCTATACCTTGCTCGTGTGGTGCTATTGCTTTTGTTAAAAGGTATAGGGAACAAGATTATGTCATAAGGTTTCTCAAGGGTTTAACAGAAAAGTTTGCACATTCTAAATCACAAATTATGATGATGAATCCTTTGCCTGACATTGACAAAGCTTTCTCACTTGTTATTCAATAAGAACGTGAAATGGATAGTGTAGTATCTAGTATTGTTCCTTCTGCAGGATCCATTGTTGAGGCTTCTGCTTTGCAAGCACAAACATCTGAGGGCAACTATGCTGCTAAACAGGGGACTCATCCATCTCATGCAAAATTTCAAGGTTCCAATGCTGCTAGAGGAGGTAATACACTGTTGACACATGCTTCATAAAGCATGGATATCCCCCTGGTTATAAGAATAAGCCTAAGACTCAAGTAAGTTCTTCCTCACAAGCTAATGCAAGCAGTGCATCCAATGCCTCTCCTCTGGATTCAAGCACATCTTCATTTGGTTTTACTAAGGAGCAGTATGACAACATCATGGCCCTACATCAGCAATCCAAACCCAATTCCACTGCCAACTTGGTTTCCACATCTCCCATGGTCATGACCTCTCATTCTACCAGTGCCAATGGTAAGAATCCTTCTCTCTAGATCCTTGATACTGGAGCTACTGATTACTTTACTTTTAATTTGTCTTCTTTCATTACACATAACACCATTGTTCCCATACATGTTTGTCTTCCTAATGGCTCACAGTTGCCATTTCACCTTCCCTCACTCTGCACAATGTGCTTTATGTTCCCACTTTCACTGTTAACCTAATATCTGTAGCAAAACTTGTTAATCACAGTCAATGTTCTGCTCAATTCAATGCTAATTCTTGTCATATTGTGCAGACTCAATCCAAGACTGTGATTGGTATAGCTAAGCTTCACAAGGGGCTCTATACTCTTTACACCACTGCATGTTTTCCTTCTGCAAATAATTCTTGTAGTTATGTTCATGAAAATTCTTATAATTCCATTTCATTCAACATTTGTAATCTGTGGCATCTTAGATTAGGCCACATTTCTAAGATAGGTTTACACACTATTTCTAAGTCTTTTCCTTTCATTACATGTAATAATGACTATGTACCTTGTGACTCTTGTCACTTTGCTAAACAAAAGAAGCTCCCATTTCCAAATAGTATATCTCAGTCTTCCTTTCCTTTTAATATCTTACATGCTGACCTCTGGGGTCCTTTTTCTACTATTTCCATACTTGGCCATAAATATTTTTTAACCCTTGTGGATGATTAGACAAGACATACTTGGGTTATTTTTTTGAAAACAAAAGACCAAACCAAACAGAGCCTTATCAATTTCATTGCATATATAGAAAACCAATTTAATACCACCCTAAAATGTTTGAGATCTGATAATGGAACATAATTTCTTGCCCTTTCTAATTTTCTTCAATCAAAGGGCATTCTTCATCAAAGAAATTATGTTGAAACCCCTCAACAAAATGGGATTGTTGAGAGAAAACACCAACATATTCTTAACATAGCCAGATCCCTTTTCTTTCATTCTAATGTTCCTCTATCCCTTTGGACTTTTTGCATACAGCAAGCCATTCATATTATAAATAGACTCCCTAGTCCTCTTTTGAAAAATAAATGCCTTTATGAACTATTATTCAATCAACCACCATCCATGATCCACCTAAAGGTGTTTGGCTGCCTGTCTTATGCCACTTCTCTTCAAGCCCATAGAACCAAGTTTCAACCTAGAGCTAGAAAAGCCATATTCATTAGTTATAAGGAGGGTACAAAGGGTTACATCCTTTATGACCTGGACACTCATGACATTTTTGTCTCCAGGAATGTCCTTTTCTATGAAACTACTTTTCCTTTTAAACAACAGGTTGTACCTTCCACTAACCCTACTGATACATATTCCCAAGCCCAAACCCTTGATGACATATTTCTCTCTGATGGTACAACCAACATCTTCCCTATTCAGCAGCAAAGTACAAGTGATATGACTGTCTCTCCTAACCCTACCTCATCCAATGACAGTGACATGGCTCTTTCACCTCCTTCTATCCAGCCTGTTCCTTCTACCATTTCTGATCCTTCTGGCTCTTCTAGGTCCACACCTCATGAGTTGTCTTCTAGGTCCACACCTCATGAGCTGTCTTCTCCTGTTAATTCTTCTCCTACTAGTGACCAGTCCATAAGTGAAACCTCTATGTCTCCACAACAGGGTAACTCAAACTCTGCAGAATATCCTGTTGTATCTACTAGGCATTCTTCTAGAGCTTCCCAACCTCCTCATTACTTAAAGGATTATCATTGCTATAACACTACTTCTTGTTCTCCTTCTAAAGTTCTGTATCCTTTATCCTCCTTTCTCACTTATGAGAAATGTTCCTCCTCCTATAAGAGTTTTTGTTTGTCTGTGTCTTCCACTATGGAACCCAAAACCTTTAATCAAGCTGTCAAATTGGATTGCTGGAAACAGGCTATAACTGCTGAAATACTTGCTCTTGAAGAGAATCATACATGGAGTGTGGTTGATCTCCCTCCAAGAAAGGTTCCCATTGGATGTAGATGGGTGTACAAGGTCAAATACAAGGCTGATGGCTCCATTGAGAGGTATAAAGCTAGGCTGGTAGCTAAAGGTTACACACAAATGGAGGGCATCCATTATTTTGACACATTCTCCCTTGTAGCCAAGATTACAGCAGTTAGAGTACTCTTGTCAGTAGCTGCTATCAAAGGCTGGCATCTTGAGCAACTAGATGTAAATAATGGTTTCCTTCATGGTGACTTAAATGAGGAAGTTTACATGACTTTGCCTCCTGGCATTATTCCCGATTCTCCTTCTAAGGTATGAAAATTGCAGAAATCTTTGTATGGCCTTAAACAGGCCAGTAGACAGTGGTACTCTAAACTCTCCTCTTTCCTTATTTCCTTGGGTTACTCACAATCACAAGCTGACCAATCATTATATGTGAAATCTCATAAAGACTATTTTACTGCTATTCTTGTTTATGTTGATGATATTGTCATTGCTGGCAATTCTTTAATTGAGATTCACCAGGTCAAGCTTACTTTGGATCAGAAATTCAGAATCAAGGATTTAGGCAAGCTCAGATTCTTCCTAGGATTTGAAATTGCTAGATCCTCTAAAGGAATCTTCATGAATCAAAGGAAATACACCCTTGAGCTATTGGAGGATACAGGATTTCTTGCCTCTAAACCCTCCTCTACACCCATTGATCCTAACCTCAAACTATCTGCTACTGAGGGCATTCCTTTGGCTGATCCTACCATGTTCAAGAGGTTGATTGGACGATTACTTTACCTCACACACACGCCCTGATATTTCTTTTGCCGTCCAACATTTAAGTCAATTTGTTGCTAACCCTCTTGAATCTCACTATGAGGCTGCTACTAAGGTGTTGCGGTTCCTTAAATCTTGCCCTGCTAAAGGTATTCTATTGTCCTCATCTAGTCTATTAAAGCTGTTTGCCTTTGCAGATTCCGATTAGGCTCGATGTCCCACAACCAGAAAGTCTGTCACAGGCTTTTGTGTCATTCTTGGATCATCTCTTCTCTGCTGGAAGTCCAAGAAACAAAACACAATCTCCAGGTCCTCCACTGAGGCAGAATACAAAGCTTTGGCTTCCCTCACCTGTGAACTGCAATGGCTGCAGTATTTGTTCCATGATCTCAACATTGTTTCTTCTCAACCGGCTTCTATATATTGTGATAGCAAGTCGGCTATATATCTTGCACATAATCCAGCATTTCATGAAAGGAGCAAACATATTGAGTTGGATTGTCATGTGGTAAGAGAAAAGATCAAATCCAACCTTATTCACCTCCTTCCTATTTCTACTACCAACCAACTAACAGATGTTTTTACAAAGCCATTGCATTATCATGCTTTCTCTTCCATCATTCCCAAGTTAGGTCTATGCAGCTTACATAGTCCAACTTGAGGGGGCATATTGGAGTATATTGTTTATTCTTATTATTTTTCCTATTTCTACCTATATTTGATTACATGTATAGGTGGCATTATATCATTGGCCATTATTATTTCATGTATATATACCTTTATCTTGTAACTATCTCTTCAAGCAATCAATAACAAGTTTCATTTTCATCACTCAATGTCTTCTTCTTCACATAATACCAGAATTCTGTTATTCTGTTATATGGCTTCAGCCATTGTTGATAATTGGAGCACATGTTTCTGATGCTTTTTCATCGAAGGATACTGTAAATATTACAAAAGCTACTCTTGGTCGAATAACATTTCTTCCAAAGAGAAAAAACCTTAAATAGCTCTATGAGAATTATTTCCTCATCATAATCCAACACTCCAAGGTATCACAATTCTTTAGTCGAAATCTTCAGCTAACAAATTACCCCTCAATAAATGGCTATTTCGAATTCATGCAGAGATAGGCATTTCTTGTAATTCTAGATTTCGACTGCTTTTCAGTTCTATAGTAGTAACTATCAATCAATCGTGATTTACCTCCTCAAAACGTCTCATCGAGACGTGCGTGCAGTTATTATTCATCATAACTTCCAACTCCCGAGGAAACTAAATAGTCATTTTACAGCTGTCCTTTAAAACGGTTGGCACGTAACCCAATACTTCTGACAAGTATAACCTACTCTTCGTAAGCTGACTCTATAAAAACCCATCATTACCTCAAACTTTTCTTTTTACGCAACTTTATCTTCAACCTTCCTTCTTCCTCACAATCTCTACAACTCTTTTCCAGAAACCCTTTTTTCAGAACAAAACCACAATGCCTTTTGATAAGCAACAAAAGAAATTAAAGCAAACCACAGACATTGGATCCTCAAAGAGTTCCGGTCTTCACACTATTCCAACAAGCAAGATCGTGACTACTGGAAATCGGGAGAACATCACACCACCAAAGCTTACTAAAGAGCAAAGAATTATCATGGCTTCTCAGGTAATGATTCCATCTCTTCTTTTGGAAAGTACGTTAGGGTTTTTAGGACCACTAGCCCCAGAAGATCATTTGGAAAAATGTGTAAAAATTTTACCATATCACTTTGACACAAAACCCATAGTGAACAAAACCAATCCCTCTAAGAAAAAGATTCAGTCCAACAATCTGCTGATTCCACTAGGGAAATAAGAGAAGCTTTCCAATTAGACTATATTACGGACAACTTTAGACCATTCCGCTCTTGTCCATCTTTAGATAAATCATATTTATCTTGGTTAGATAAAGTTGAGAATCAAAAAGCTTCACTTTGGAAAGAATTAGGCATTTTTGACCTGATTCAAATGTCAAAACTAGGGTTTAGTTATTGTCAACCTTTGTTGTTATCTAGCTTGTACTATTGGGACGGTACATATAACACTTTCCACCTCCCATGTGGAATGATAACTCCCACACTTTTTGACATAGCTGCCATTTCTGGACTTCCCCCAACAGGAGAAACCTTTGACCCTTATCAGGATAGTGAAAACTTAATCCGATTTACCGTCAAGAATGCTTCTTTTAGTTCCTACATCAGTCTATACCATACTCAAGAAGAAATTGTCTATGATGCAGAACACATAGCATTCTTAGGTCTATGGTTATCTAAGTTTGCCTTTTGTTGCAAATCTTTGCAATTTTCTAAGAAGTTTCTGACACTTGCTAACCAATTGCATGCTGGTCGAAAAATATGCTTAAGTGAACTTCTCTTAGCAAGTTAATATGAGAGTTTAGGGTCTGCGAGTGAGAAATTAAAAAACTATATACCTGGCACTAACTTTCTCCTGTCTGGACCTTATTGGCTCCTTCAATTGTGGCTCAATGCCACTTTCGAACCTTCTTTGTCAACACGTGGACAAGTTGATGAAAATAGTCCAGATATAAAGGATAGAAAAATCGAAGGTACCAGACTCCTCCGGTTGACTCCTGCTGACGAGAATACGGATTTGCAAGCTTCTCTTACCCAATACACCTTAATGTTTTCGTCATGTGATACTTTCACTCCTTCGATGGCTCCATTCATTAATCGAACTCACGGTCCATCTTGGTTTACTGCTTCACTTGAAGATGTTGTTAAAGAGAACAACACCACCATTGAAGACATATGGCGTGCATTCTTGCTTCCTCGATTGCTGGTTTTCAAACTTCTACCAATAAAATGCTATGTATGCTTGTTGGTTTATCAACCTAATCTTGTTTTCAGACAATTTGGGTTATGCCAACTTATCCATGTTTCTCTCTTCCAACGGAAACGTGATTTATGTGTGTCGAGTACCATTTGGGCAGCTCGAGATATTACAACACACCAAAAACGCTACGCAGATTTTGCTGACTTCCAATTGATAGCGTACCAGCCAGCATTCTATTCTACAACAGGGTTCGACCAATGGTGGACGAACTTCTATTCTCTGAATATGTACACCACTGAAGAAATTGATGCTAATCTAACAAAAGCTTTTTCATCTTTGAAGTACCAATGTCATAAAGGTAAACTCACACATTGCGAAGAAATCCAAGCATTCCAAAAGTACTTTGAAACTGTCTATAATCCTACCCAGATTCTTCGAACAGTTTGTGATGCAGCCCCTATTCTAAAAGAAAAATTTGAAAAACAAATTTCTAAAAGAAAGACTCTCAAAGCTATACAACCCGAGTTCAAATATGACTTGGCTTTTGAGTTTGAACCACCCCAATTTCCAAGATTACGTAGTGCAGATTTTAATTTATCATTTTCCCCCTTACCCAAATCGGTTTGTATGTGGGGATCTCTTTAAAGAGTTGACAAATGATCGACAAAAACCTGCTAAAAGAGCGGTTGCAACCAAACATACCTTAGACAGTTTCAAAGGCTTTCTTCACTTCGACTTGGATGCAGTGAGGATTACCTCTCCAATGGGTCAAGGTGCGGAATGTTTGGATTTCTTGGTTTTATAACCTTTCAAACTACTAATCTTTGACATAGTGCATGTTTCGACCAAATTATTTTCTTTTCAGCCATCGAAAGGAAAGCGCCAAGAAAAGACAAACCTGTGGCTAAAACTACTTCTGGCATGACCACTTCTTTGAGTCAAGGAATTCTAGTTGACGAGGTTTCTCCCAAAACAATGAAAAAATCAAATGTATTTAATGATGTGATCTTTTATTTCTTTCCTTTTTTTAAAAGCCTTTGTCTTTTTGTTTTTCAGGGTAGTGGCAAACCTCCTTTGACGCCAAACAAAAGGAAAAAAAACCAGTGGTGATGTCGCCGCTGTCGAAGAACATGAGGAAATTGCTTCTCCCAAACCAAAAGGGAAGAAATAAAAGAATCACAAGGCATCTGTCTCTTCTTATCAAGATACAAACCTTGCCAATGTCAAACTCAAAGACGTTCCTCCTCCTCTCAGAGAAACTCAGCCTCAACCTTCTGGCAACTTGGTTCTAGAGTACATTGGGAGCAATGATTATGAATTCGACGCTCAGTCAGTAATCATTTCTTACTATTTTCCATTTGTCGAAAAGATGAATCTCTTCTTCATCCTAATACTCTTCTTTTTAGGAAAAAACTATGATCCCTATTGCCACCAATCAAGGTGATCCCTCAGATGAAGGGAACCAACCTCTACCCCAAAGTAATTTTTCTCAAAACAAAGGATCTTCGACTGGAGCACCACTACTTGAACAGACTGACGCTCAGCAAGAATAAGAGATTTCTTCTCCTGTCGAAGACAGGGAAAAGGATTTGGCACACGCTGAAGAAGAAAACTCAGGAGGTGAAGACTCTGAAGAGACTCCTAACAATATTTCTCTTCATGCCAGTTTTCCTAGAGATTGTGATGATAATCTATCCAGTGGGGACGCTGAACCAACTTCTGACCATAATGAAAGAATGATTGAGGAAGAGACGGAACCTGAAATGAATAAGGATCCTCTTGTTGAAACTGCTGCTGCAAACACCACACAACCCAATCCTATTCAACCTGCTGCAACCCAGAACCCAACTTTGCCACTTACTGGAGAGGAAATGACTACCCTGAAGCATAAAGACCCTCTTAGATACGTGAAACTGATGATGGCTCAGAGGGAATCCTCTTCTAATAAAAGTATGTCTGGGGCTTCGACTCCTTCTGGCACTAGTGCATCTGAAGCATCTTATGACGATCTCTTGAAGCAAGTGAAAGAGTCTGTTTCCGAAGTTGACCTTTAGAAATTGAGGACAGAAGCGAGTGCTGGTTCGAGCATTAAAAAGCTAATAGGTAATATCAACATCACTGCTTACCTTACTGATGTAGGCGAAGCCCTTATCGATATTCAAAATCTACTTGATCAAGTCCAGGCAGAACGAAACAGAGAAATGGATGCTACTGCACAAATCAAGTCAATCGAACGCGCCAAATCTACTGAATTCGACGAAGCGCTTGTTGCTTACGAAGCTTCTGAGAATTTGCTTGCTGCCCAACAACTATAACGAACCAACTTCAACAATTATGCTTCTTCTATTAAACTCTGGGAATCTCAAATCGAAGAGCTGAAGCAAAAAATTTCCATAGCAAAGACAGAGTAAGCTGCTATTCAAGGTTTGGACAGCACAGAAGCGGACAAGTTGGCGAAGCAAAGTGTCAAACATGTTGAAAAATCTACTGCTATGGACACAGAGGTTGCTCGTCTGAAGGAAATCCAAGTGGCAGCCCAGTACAAGATGGGTTTGGCGAAGGTAAAATATCAACGAATGAAGGCCTCTATTCCGTTTTAGTCTTTTCAATCTTTAAATTACTTTTGCTTGTAATTCTCTTTAAGACAAAACTTGTATTTTTTGGCTACTTTGAATATCTCAATCTAAGTATTACTTTAGCTGTAATAATTACCTCTATATTATGACTATTCATAACGTTAGGCATTCCCTATGGTCATTAAGTTTCGATTAGACCTTTGGGTGCCCTAAGCAAGTAACCGTCAATTAATCATGACATGTTTTCCCAAACGTCTATTCAGTCCTCAAGTGTGTCGGTCGTGTGATGATTTAGCTTCAACTTCCAAGGCACAACCGCGACGGACTATACAACTCCCCTCTAGGGATTCAACACGTGGTCCACTACTACTGCTTTTGCGTAACCAACCCTAATGTGGGTTACTCCTATATAAACCTCTCAATATTTCTTATTTTGTTATTCCAAAACAACGATAACTTCACTCTCTCTAAACAAAACAACTCTTTTACTTCCCTTATCATGTCTTTCTCTACCAAAGAAAACATTCCTCATATCATTAAGGAAAGGATTCTTTCTCCTACTGATTTTGAAGATCAATGGGTTAATCTTCCCCGTATGTTTGCAAAACAAAATCTAGAGTATTACCTAACTATCCTTGATGGACCTATCTATCCATCTGTTCTTGCTAACTTCTGGAGGAATGCAACTGTCCATCGGGATCGTGAGGGCAGAGAAGCTATCCACTCCAACATCTTTGGTTTCCATATCACCATCACTACCAAAATCATTTCAAAAGTGATTAAGTGTGAAGCCATTGGAGCTCGCATTGCTAAATATGATAGCAAGCTTGTCTCCGACGTCCTGAGGGTGGTGTTTACCGACCCTAATAAGGCATTTACTGCCTTTATAGGCAGGATCTGGCATCAAGTTCTTGTTTTTTTCGTCCCAGGACGGAAGATCGAGACAGAATAATGCTTGAAGACCTCAGGTTCTTATATACTTTTCTTCACATGGAAAAGATAAGTATACCTCTTGCTATTTTCAACTATCTTAAGGAAAATATAATGGACTCACGCCAAGGTGGGTCCTTTTCATTCCTTATGGAAGACTTCTGACTCACGTCTTCATCAAGACGGGTGTGATCAAGAAGATGCGTGCAGCGGGATTATCAGATTTCCTTGCAACAGAGTGTGGGGGGAAAATAGATCTAGAGAAGCTGCGATTTGGTCGTGACTGAAATTATCTTCTAAGGATATTTTATTAATGATGATGCATTATTGGTTTTATGCATCACTTTTTGTACTTCTATGTAATATGTAGCCATTTTGGAAAAATGAATATTTTGGAATGAAATATATATTCGCCATTTTAGCTTATAATGTTAACTTCTGATATCTACGTTGTTGCAATCTTAACTTCATGCATAAATGGCTTATATTTCTTTAAATGCTTCCTATTTACTTTTAGGATCCTTCGATCCTCTGCTAGTTCCTCTATCTCATAAGCATTATTTGAGAATGATTTCAGAATTCGAAAAGGTCCTTCCCAATGTGGAGACCATTTTCCCAAAGCCTTATTATTTTTATCCATAGGTAATATAACTTTCCAAACTAAATCATTTATAACAAAAGTTTTACCTTTGACCTTTTTGTTATATGCTCTTGCTACTCTCTCCTTCTGCCTCCTCAAGACTTCTAACACGCGTAACCTTTCTTCGTATAATTCTGTCAACTGATTCATCATCATCTCCCAATATAGGTTATATGGGATTTCTCCTTGCTTTTGTATCCGTACTAATTGCAGGTAGATTTCGACGGGTAAGACTGCATCATGTCCAAACGTTAACTAGAAAGGTGTACTATTTGTTGCTTCTTTAGGAGAGGTTCGGAAAGCCCAAAGCACTTGATCTAGTGTCTTTTGCCAGTTTTTTGGCTTTGTTCCTACATGCTTCTTTATTAAACCAATGATTATTTTGTTTGCTGCTTCGACTTGTCCGTTTGCTTGAGCATAGTAAGGTGTGGATGTTAACAACTTGAATCCCATTTCTTTTGAGAATTCTTGCATCTTTCGACCAGTAAATACTGATCCTTGATCTGTTGTTATAGTTTATGGGATTCCAAATCTATATAATATTTGTTTTTGAATGAAATCTATGACCATTTCTTGGTTTACATTTACCAAAGGCACTGCTTCGACCCATTTAGTAAAGTAGTCAATTCCAACAAGAATATACCTTTGACCTTTAGATGAGGTAGGCCGAATTTTACCAATTAAATCTAAAGCCGAACCCCTAAATGGCCATGGCTTGATAATTGTGTGAAGCTCGCTTGCAGGAGCATGTTGCATTCCTACATGTATTTGACATTCATGACAGCCTTTAGCAAATTCTATACAATCCTTTAGCATGGTAGGCCAATACATCCCGTATTTGAAAAACAACCATTTAATTTTATGGCCTGCTTGATGTGCCCCACATGTTCCACTATGAACACTAGATAATGCCAAGTACGCCTTATTCTCACCCAAACATTTTAATAAGATGCCTTCAGGAGTTTTCTTGAATAACTCATTACCCATCAAAATGTACGACAAAGCTCTATGTTTGGTTTTTCTGTCTGTGTTCAACAAAGGATCTTTAAGATACTCTATAATTGGAGTTCTCCAATCTGTGCTTGTTAAAGCATCAATAGCCAACAATTCGAATTCTTCTTCGTTAGCATAACCTAAATGATTTCTTTCTGAGTCACTTGGAGACAATTTGGTTGCCATTGCTTTTCCTCTTACTTCGACCAATTCCTCCAGCTTCTCCTTTGAGATCTTATATCTTGAAGCTATTTGTGCTAAATCATTAGCCTCCTGATTTTTAATTCTAGGGACATGCTTTATGTCTACATATTCAAATTTTTTAAGCAACCTATTTGCAATGACGAAGTACATGATCAAGTTCTCTTTGATACACTTATACTCCTTCGTCAATTGTTTGATAACCAATTCTGAGTCATCCTTAATTTCGACCCTAGTTTCCCCCAATTCCAACAAGGCTTCAAGTCCTGCTATTAAGGCTTCATACTCTGCCTCATTGTTTGAGCATGAGGGTCCGTAGATTCTATACTTGAGTTTTGTTGGAATTCCATCAGGAGAAATTAGAAGAATCCCAACTCCACTACCATCTTTATGGGTGGAATCGTCGAAGAACAATCTCCAAGGTTTCAACTCAACTAGGAGTTGAGGAGTTTTGACCACTGCGTGATCCACTATAAAATCTGAGACCACTTGCCTCTTCATAGCTTTTAAAGGCATAAAGGCCAAAGAGTACTCATTTAGGGCTAGAGCCCATTTTCCAATTCGACTATGCATTATTGGCTTTGATAACATGCACTTAATAACATCAAAATGCGAAGAAACATACAAATCTATTGGCTTTATATAATATTTGAGTTTAGTACATGAAAAATGCAAACATAGACACAACTTTTCTATCAAAGTGTATCTATTTTCTGCATCATTTAATACCCTACTTAGATAATATATGGCCCTCTCAATGCCATTTTCATCTTCTTGTGCTAACATACTACCTATAGTAGTGTCTGAAGCTGATATATACAATCTCATGGGCTTCTTTCCACTTGGTGGTGATAAGATCGGCGTATTCGTCAGATACTGCTTTATCTTTTCAAATGCCTCTTGGTGTTCATTTGTCCACTCGAAATTTCCATGTTTCAGACGCAAAAGAGGGGAGAAGGCTTGAATTCGACCACTTAAATTTGAAATAAATCTCCTCAGGAAATTTATCTTCCCTAACAAAGATTGCAATTCTTTCTTAGTTGATGGCGCTTTGGTCTCCATGATAACCTTTGTTTTATTCTGATTAATCTCTATCCACTTTTTATGGACCACAAAGCCCAGAAAATCTCCAGCCTGCACACAAAATGCACATTTAAGAGGATTCATCTTCAAGCCATGTTTTCTCATTCTTTCAAATGATTCGCCCAGATGAGTTATACGATCTCTGTCTGATATAGACTTTATTACTATGTCATCTATATAAACCTGCATGAAGGTTTCAATGTAATCATGAAAAATAGAGTTCATTGCACGCTGGTATGTTGCTCCAACATTTTTAAGATCAAAAGGCATAACGATCCACTCGTAAGTGCCTATTGCCCCTGGGCAACGAAAGGTTGTTTTAGAAACATCCTCTTATGCAATGAAAATTTGATTATATCCAGAATAACCATCGAGCATGCTAAGATATTCATATCCTACAGCCGAGTCAACTAGCATTTCTGCCACAAGCATAGGGTATTCATCCTTAGGAGTTGCTGCATTCAGATCACGAAAATCTATACACACTCTTAAAGAACCATTTTTCTTAATAACTGGAACTATATTTGCAATCCATTCAACATACCTGGTGGTTCAAATGAAGTTGCAGCGAAGAAGTCTTTCGACCTCCTTTTTAATCTTCGAAAGGATCTCTAGAGTGAACCTTCTTGGTGTCTGCTTGATGGGCTTCTTGCCATCCTTAATAGGCAGTTTTAGTTCGACCAGATCTCTCTTTAAACCAGGCATTTCATCATAGTCCCAAGCAAAACAATCTTTATTTTTCTTTAGTAATTCAACTAACCTGTTTTTTATCTTAAGGTCCAGTTTAACACTGATGTATGTAACTCTCTTCGTGGTTCCATCTCCGAGATCAATCTCTTCAAAAGGTCCTGAGCTAACATCTTCGCGCTTGATGATCCTGGATCTTTCTCAAATCCCAAAGGCTCTTCAACGTAGATAGCGTCCAACCTTTGATTAATTGCATCCTCGTGTACATGTTCTTCAGGAGGTTCTAGCATTAAGTTTGCCCCCTGTCCTGTATCATTTAGCATAATACTTTTGGCCTCAACAACCATGTCAATAATTTCGGCTTCGAGAGCCGCTATTCTTTTGTTCTCAGCCATATAAGCCGAAATATTTTCGAAGAATGAAGACTCAGACATAATCAACCTCTTCGTTCCAGCCCGAAGGCCGTATTTCTGTTGATCCTTCTTCTTCAGGGTCTCCCATGATCTCACGATTCCATTGAAAACCCTTTGGGTGGAGAGTCAGAAAGTATAGAGCATTCTTGTTTGGGGAATAAGCATCTTCAACTGGGCTACATGGGCTTATATTTCCAAGATTCCTGTCGAAGTTTTCCTTATCCACCTGGTTTACTTTGCTCATGAAGTAACTTTGGTCAGCTTCTATGTTATCCACTATGCCATATGTTCTCCAGATAGATACCCTCTGATGCATGGTCGAAGGTACTGCCCCTATACCGTAGATCCATTCCCTCCCAAGGATCAAGTTGTAGTTGGCCTTCGCTAGTACCACCATGAACATGGTAGGCCTCGTGATTGATCCCACAGTTAAATACACTTGAATTACTCCCAAAGTATGTCCTATCTTCCCTTCATAGTTTGATAAGACCATATTATGGGGTTTCACGTCTGTATCGAACATTCCTAACTTTTTCAGCATGAATTGAGGCATGAGACTCACTGTAGCTCCTCCATCCACCAGAACTTTATTTACTCCCACTTGTTTGATTTTGATCCTTATATATAGGGGTTTGAGGTGATTCTGCATCCCCTGATGTGGTCGCTCGAACTGGGAATTTTGCTCTTCGATGGCGCCATTACTAAGGACGTAATAACACATGGGACTATGCTTCACCAATTCCGCTGCATCAACCTCATCATCATCAATCTCGGTTTCCTGATTGTACTCGTGTGGTAATACAGAGACCACATTGCAACAATTCATGTGTAAAGATAAGACTCCATCAGAATTGAAGCCATCAGTAGGTAGGTATATCGTCCTCTCTCATTTGTTCTTCTTCAGCTTTATTATAATCCATCTTGCCCCCATAAGGGAATAGCTTTCTTCCCATAGGAGGTTTAGTTGAGTGAGTTTTATTTGGGAAAGTCTTAGTACTGCTGGACTCTCCAATCTCATTCGAAGATGTCCCCTTTTCTGCTTTCTTCAGCCTCTAGTGCCTTCTCCACTGGGATCTTGACATAGGGTTCTTACCCTTGTAGTTCCCCAATCTAACGGCTTCCCTTTCTGATGCTTGAAACTTCTTTCTGTAAGCCCAGGACGTACTTCCTCCATTGTCGAAGTTTCTCCCTTTGTCTCTCTTTGGCCCCACTTGAGCCCATTTGTGCTCTAAAACCTCTGATGGTACTTTGAAGGTAACTCTTCTTGCTTTTGGATGTGGACTATCTTGTCTTTTTGGGATTCCCCTTTTGTCAAAAATGTAAAGATATGGATTGTCCCCGCGGGCATCCCAATTCTGATTGGAGGGGATTCTTTCAAAGGATTCTAACAACCTTCAATGATAGACTGCCCCACATCTGGGGCATATCAAATATTCAGTTTCGTCTTTGTGGAAGCGAACAAGAAAACCTAATAGGCTTTCTCCAGGTTAGGAATATACTCCTAGCAATTCACCTTCTTTTCTCCAGTTTCTGTCAGTTTTAGCACGTTGCCACCTTTCATAGTTTTCTGCTACCCTCGGATTCACCTGTATACTGCACCTTGGGCATAACAGCATCTCAGAACTTTATTTGTGACATCTCCAGCGGTATTCCTTCTGAGTTTCCTCAGGTTTGGGATGATGAGACTGCACTCCTTCTTTCTTCAAACAACTTTCAACCTCTTCCATTTCTGGGGTTGAATGGTCCAGATTGACCATGTTGACGTCTAAGTTGGCGCCATGGGCAATCGACATTTCTTCAAAACTTCTTCCTTAGGCATTCGTTAGCCATAGTTGTCTCTCCAACAAGACCTTCAGTAGTCTTTGGTTCAACTGAAGCCTCAGATGTGACATCCTCCTTCAGGTCAACAGTAACCTATTTTCCAACTTGGACATCTTCTTCATCTCCTGGGTTCCCTCTTGCCTCAACTTCAACCATGTCAACCATGTCAATTCCAATAGGCTCAGTGTAATTTGTGTCAGCAATATTGAGGGGATTAGCGTCTATCTTCATTTGATTTCTTCCTTTGTCTGCAAACTTCAGACGTCCCTCCTTGATCGCATTTTGAATAAGATCCCTGAAAAGAAAACACTGTGAGGTTTTGTGGCCCAAAAAATTGTGGCATTTACAGTAGCCTCTCTTCTTCCGTTGCTCTAACGGAGGAATTTTAATGTTAGGAGGCAAAACCATTTGGCCATCTTTCACAAGCAAATCGAATATTTCATCACATTTAGTTATGTCGAATGTATATGTTTTCTTAGGAAACTTCTTTTCAATTTCAACGGGATTTTTCCCATTTGATGGTGTGATCATCTTGCAGGTATAAGGGCCTGCTTCCTTTAATTTGGCTAGATCCACTTCGCATTCTTTGAACCCATATTGGTCCTCATAAATCTTTGGTTCTCCTTCGTCTACTTTGACGTAGGTAACCCTTTCCTTTTTATAACTTTTGTTCGCTCTAGCCTTCTCAGCTTTTAATCTTTCAACCTGGCGAACCCTATCAGCCAATTGGGCCATATCTCGGAGATATTGTGTGTCCAATTTCTTCCTAATAGAGTAATCTAAGCCTCCAACGGTCATTTCGACTAATTCGTGTTTAGGCACCACTGTAAAGCATCTAGTCTTTAACAGATGAAACCTGTTCAAATAATCATCTATGGGTTCCGTAAACTTCCTTTTAATACTGGCCAATTCTTTGAGACTTATATTGGTTTGACCAATATAGAATTGTTCATGGAACAACCTCTCTAACTGAGCCCAAGTATCTATAGAATTTGGTGGTAGCATCGTGAACCATGTGAAAGCGTTCTTGGTTAGAGAATTGGGGAAATACTTCATCCTTAGATCCTCATTGTTCGCCAAATCTCCAGCCTCTGTCATGTACCTGGCTATGTGCTCTGTGGTAGATTTACTAGTATCCCTTGAAAATTTAGTGAACTTAGGGACCTTGTGACCCCTAGGTAGTTCAGTTTGTAAAACATAATCTGATAAAGGAGATATATAATTCGGCCTTCGAAGTCCGATGTTCAGATCATTTTGGGCCATAATCCTCTCTATCATAGCAGTTAGATTTGTCTCCATCTGATTATTCTGCCTAACCCTGTGAATCACTTCGTCAGCATTTTGGTTTCTATTAACCATCACTACCCTCCCAGATTGTTCTTCAGGGGTGTCGTGTCGAACTATTTGTTGTTCTAATCCTGCCCTCAAGGGTTCGGTTCGGGGGGTGGTCTTGGTGGTCGAACTTGATTTATGGTTGGTTCATCCTCCTGAATAACTATTTGGTTTGTCCTTCAGTGCGTCGAGGTCTCAGGAGCGCCTAAAAAGTTTGCTATTTGACCCATCTGCGCTGACAATTGTTGACATGTCTCAGAGTTATCTTGATTAGTTCTGTTAATGTTCTGTATTAAAGGAGAAAAGATAGCCCTCATTTCTCTGGCCAACGAACCTACCATATCTTGATTATTGGCGTCTATTTGTTGTCGGAACGATGCTTGATTATTCGTTGTTAGTGTGGGTAAGACATTTTGACTCTGGCCATTTTGTCCCATATTGTTCACACCAGAACCAGAATTTTGGAATGGAGAAAAAGCTGACATATTGGGTGTAGTATAAACAGGTATACTACTACTTAAACCTGCCATGTAAGAATATGGCATCCCATAAGGTGAATCTCTCCATTGTCTCTGGTTTTTGAATCCTTGGTTTGGAGGGGGAGTCCCCTGAGTACCAAATGGTGGTATCTGGCTCACTTTGTGCGTTCGACGGAGTGGCTGCCGCGGTTGTAGCGGCAACGGATGCTGAATTATTTCCCTAGGTCGTTCGTGTAGACCCATGTATTGGACCACTTACGGCCACTGAATGTGTTTGCGCAAACATGGGTTGTGATTGGGCATTGGGACCTGTAGTGTCTGTTGCACTAGCATTGTTATTTCCCGATCCCTGTGGAGGATCTTGTTGCCCCCTCTGTTAGTGTTGTTCGCCATTCTTTTAGTATATTTCCTCTTAGGTATTGGTTGGTTATTATCGAAAATCTTACCACTCCTAAGGTTCATACAACACAGATGGCAACAAAAACACTAAATCTACAAACTAATTGAAATGAATAATACTTGATGATAACACTATGACACGGTCCCACTGGGCGTGCCAATTTGCACTACAACACGGAAGGGCTTTAAAAGCGCTTTTTCTGGGCTTTAAAAGCGCTGTGAAAGGCAGCGCTGGCAAAGGTAACAAAAGCGCTTAAGAAAGCGCTCTGGTAGGCCCCCCTATAAGAGCGCTTTTCTGGAAAAAGCGCTCTTGTAGGCCCCCCTTTAAGAGCGCTTTTCTGGAAAAAGCGCTCTTGTAGGCCCCCCTTTAAGTGCGCTTTTTCCAGAAAAGCGCTGTGATAGGCCCCCCTGTGAGAGTAAAAAAAAAAAAAAACGCAACATACTAAAGCGCTTTTGGAAAAGCGCTCTTATAGGGTGGGCTTTAAGAGCGCTTTTTCTGGAAAAAGCGCTCTGATAGCCCCCCCTATAAGAGCGCTTTTCCAAAAGCGCTTTAGTATGTTGCTTTTTTTTTTTTTTTTGCTTTTTTATTAATCTTTGGCAGCGCTTTTACAAAGAAGCGCTTTAGTAGGTGGGCCTTTAAGAGCGCTTTTCAAAAGCGCTTTCGTTGCTAAATGAGGTATTTTAATGTGCAGCCTGTAATTTAATCCTCCCAGTCGACCTGTAATATTTTCGACCTGTAATATGTTTTCAACCTGTAATATTTTTGACCTGTAATTTATTTTCGACGATATTATTTCAGCCATCAGTAAGACAATATATATATACTAATATAATACCATTATAATATCCAAAATTATATATATACATCATTACAACATCAATAATATTATAGTTCAAATCGACACAAATCCTACATGAAAAAGCGCTTAATATAAAATTGACACAAATCTTCTTTGATTTCTTCCAACTTAAGCTTCGGGTACGCAGCAGCACGGAATTCGTCAAGGTACTACAAAACAAAAACATAATATGAATGGTATGTTTAGTTAAATGTAATAAATTATATGAAATTATCTTAAGTTAAAAATTCATACCGTGAGCGGAATCTCTAATTGATTCGCCTGAAGGATTTCTTTCATATACCTCAAAACAAAGTATCCGCAATCGTAACTATTTCGCTGTTGCGGACACTACATAGAAAAACAAATAAGATTCTATAGTTGTCTTGTTTTATCAAGTAGCATAAATATATTATAAGCAACATTGTGAAAAATAATGTACCTGCACTTGGATCCAAGTAATGTTGTTAGATTTAGTTCGGGATACCTGTGCGTCCCGTTGACTTCGGAACACTTGTATTGATCTAATTAACAAATATATAAAAGCATATGTTTAGATCAATCCCACAAATAAGTAAATATATAAATATACACGAATATATATTTAGAACGATTCCACTTACAAATCAACGATGTCCTTCATGGCCGGATAATTGGTCCATTCACCATTTACCGAATTCAGATAATACACGACTTCCCTTATAGGGTTGATAGCAAGCAGCAACCAGTGTGCTCTATAAATTAAAACAATAGGTTATATGAAAATTTTGCTATACACAAAAGAAACAGAGATTTGATGAACAAAGAATGAGAAACTAACCCTACTGGTCGGGTATTATACGCCAAAAGATGCAGACTTTCTGTATTGCCGGTGGACATGAATCTATCGACTAAGTGCTGTCTAACTGATTCCGGTTCTGAAGCAATTGCCATTCCGCTGCAATGGGCGGAAGACACGAAACGGAATCTGTTAGATAATGGATTCCCGCGCAACACTCTGTCATACAACAACCTTAAATAAAAACATAATAAACATTAGATTATTTTCATTGAAATGTGTAAATAAATTATATTGTGGGACTAATTAAATAATATATCGGATGAGTGAATATTACCGGATGTATGAGTGCATGTTAGTGACACCTAGTTGATCATGCCTAAAAATCTCCTCCAAGTCATCAATTGTAATAAGTGACTTGAATTCAATACCGAAGACACTTTCATCCATAACGATTTCACGTAAAGCACCATCCTTCAAATCGGACATATCAACCATTGTTGCGAGCGTCGACCGGTATCGAGGCACAAAAGCACCGCCTTTTTTTCCCGCTGGCTTCGGAGGACCAGTGGGTGGTACGGTACGAACTTGCTGCGTCACTTGTTGTGACTCCCGAGCGGATGCCTAAAAATCATATAAGTATTAGGTAAAATATAAAATCATGCAGATTTAGATTCAGATTAATTATGAACACTTTAAATGTACCTCTTTTAGTGATGCAACGGACTCCTCCTCCTGTAAAATCCCTTTACCCTTAACTGTGGGTTTTATAGGAGCAGTCTAAAATTAAAATGTAAAAAATAATTAATAAACGGTTTAGAATTGACATTCGAAAACTAAATGATTCATAATCGTTTTCAATATACCTCATCACTAATGGTAATGAGCTCCGAGGGCCATGCAACAAATGATCCTATTGCATCTCGCAGCAATGTCGTCTCTGAGACCATGTCAGGTACCGGTAGCATCGCATCATGATCTACTACAACATCCACCGATACTTTCAGGTGTCCATCCGGGAGTGGTCTATGGTGAAGTAAATCTCCCAAAGTGTTGTGCACTTTTCCCTTGCCAACTAGTCGATAATTCGGTTCCGATAAGTATAGTTGGCAAGATGAAATGCCCTAAACCAATAGTAAATATAAAGTCATTATCATTAATAAAATAGAACAATTTAAAAGGAAAAAAAATTATAATTACCTCGGGAAATTTCCTTTGATAGTTGATACTAGCCTTATCACTAGTTTCTTTCACCGATGAAGTGTTGCACTTTTCTCTCATATACACTTCTTTATCTCTTTGCAATTCAGAGACTTGTGCTTGCAATTCCGCCAACTTTTGCAACACTTCTTCATTTGAAGGATTTCTTCTCCTAGGACTCTTGTAAAAAGAGGTTGGAGTCACACCATGACCCTTACCCCTCACCCGACCGGGATACTCAGGAGCATCTAGTGCTCTACTAAGTACGCTCCCCTCACCGGTGGATGCCGATTGCGACAAGGTCTCCTGTAATTCATTTACATCAAAAAATCATTTATATATTAAAAAACATTTGATTTAATTAAAGACACAGTATTATACTTACACATTCAGTAAAAACTCTCTGAACTTCGGGATCGACAGCTTGACTCTTGCCCACACGAGCTTCCCTCCACAACACATGTACAGGAAGTGAGGTTTCCTCACTTTTAGACTCCTCTAACTATGCATTGACACAAATGATAAAATCGTCAAATAAAACACATTTAGACAATTAATTAAAATGCATTTCTATTTACTTACAAGTTTATCCTCTAAGCGTGCATATCCCATACGCCCTTTTTTGTATGGATACGCGGGTTTGGATGCTCTCGCACTATTCGTGGCACTCCTTTTCCGAAAATCTTCATCTCTTTGATTTACAAACTCAGCCCAATCTTTTTCACCAATGAAGATCTCATACTTTTTTGGCCGTCCCGGTGCCTCTTCAAGAAAGTTTCCATCTTTATCCTTAAGATAGGTGTTTGTCAAGAAGGCTTTCCACCCTCTATATCTTTTGCCGGCCAAACTAAGTATGTAACATTTACGATCATCTGGTATCTCAAAAGTCCTCTACAAAAAAACATACGCATAGTGTGTTAGTATAAGTAATTTAAACAATTTATCGTCAAGATAATAACAACAATTAACCATATATGATATATACCTGAAGCTCGTCCCAAATCGCTTTTTTTTTCGCATCCAACTCTTCGCTTTTCAGATTCCATTTAGCTGTGGAGACCGGAATATGCATACGAACAAGTGTACCAATATAGCTTGTCAACTTTGCAGAATTAGGACCAATTGCTTGTTTATCAGAATTCCAATCCAAACGGTATACTAATCCTTGGTCTCTATGTCGAACGATTCCCTTCATAATAGTGATGCCTCGTGCAACTTCTTTTGCTTCAGTATCAGGTGGAGCATTTGTATCCGTGGCATCTCTTTCTTGAGCATCTCTTTCTTGTGAGTTTTCTTGTGAGTTTTCAGGTGGAGCATCTCTATCCGGAGCCATTTAACCTGTATCAAACAAACTAAAGCACATTAGTACACTATTAATAAGCTAACAATCTATACAAGTCAAATGGAAGTCAAACCATGCATGTACAAGTGTATCGGAAACGAAATCGGTACAAATCAAAATAAGCGTCAAAAAAGAAAGTTGTCGGAATTGAACGAAATTTACATGGCTATGGTAAAACGTCCCCACGGACTCAAAAATAAAGTCGGTTTTCCAAAATTCAGACCCTAAGCCCGACTTTTGATTACGGGCAGAAGCAAAACCGATAAAAAAACAGTCCCGAAATGTAAAGATAAGTGCATGAGCAGCTCCGGAATCGTCAAAATAGTATAGTTACATGTAAAGAAGTCGACAAACGGATACATGGTTCAAAAGTTATGTACAAAACGAGAATATGCACCAAAATTGAATAAGTACTATACTATTGATTAAAACAATCGGTACAAATTGAATAAAACAAATTAGTCGGAATATGTATACTATTACCTTTATCACTAACGTCTCTTTCTTTTCTTGGTAGGATTGTGTTCTACGCGTCTCTTAACAACGCGGACGGTTGGATTGATCCAAATACCCTCATTATGATCATTTCTAGTACAAGATTCATTCTCATTTTGATCGTTTCTTGTACAAGATTCAATGCCAACACCAATATCACCTTGATCTTCAATGTTTTCATCAACTATTTTGTTAGATAAAAGCACTATAGACCATTTCGTACTTGTCGGATCATTGACATAGAACACTTGTTTAGCTTGAGAGGCTAAAATGAAAGGCTCATCTTTGTACCCTACCCTATTGAGATCCACTTGCAAAAATCCTGACTTATCCATTCGTATGCCACTATTATTTTCAACCCACTTGCAACCAAATACAGGAATCTGAAACTTCGCGTAATCAAACACCAAAATGCGCTCGATAACCCCAAAATATGACAAATTTGCAAATTTCGGATTTAAGTCATTCGCACTTGATATGTGCATTGCTTCAGCTACCAAGGTAACACCACTATTTTGCATAGTACTTTTATCATCCTGTTCTTTGGTATAAAATGTGTATCCATTAATAGCGTATGCGCTATAAGAAAGCACAATTACAGTTGGACCATAGGCTAAACATCTCAACCTTTCTGTTACTGAAGCAGGATCTGAACGATACTTTGAATAAATATGATCCCTAAACCACGGTATGAAACTTCGATTGTGCTCTCGTACTATCCAGTTCTCATTTCTATTTGGATTTAAATCTCGGAGAACAACCTTGTGCATTTCAACATACGGCTCAACCTCAATCTCATTGTGCAGAACATACAAGTGCGCTTGATCCCGTTCGACCATTGATACTGTCACAACTTTATTTCCAATTAGCCTTTTTCCTTCTTTTTTTTCGACAATATGAGATTTGGGGAGTCCAATTGATTGAACATTTGACAGATATTCAGTACAAAACTCAACCGCTTCTTCAACAACGTATCGTTCGGCAATACAACCCTCCGGTCGACTTCTGTTTTTCACGTACCCTTTTAATATTTTCATATAACGTTCAGCAGGGTACATCCATCTCATATAAGCTGGTCCGCACAATTGTGTCTCTTTCACAAGATGAACGACTAGATGAACCATTATGTCAAAAAACGAGGGAGGAAAATACATTTCAAGATCACATAAAGTAACAACTATCTCTTTTTGCAATGTTGGTAAGATCGCGGGATCGACCACCTTACTGCAAATTGACCTGAAGAAGAAACACAGCTTAGTTATTGCGCTTCTTACTTTTTCTGGCAGAATAGAACGTATACCTATTGGTAAAAAATGTTCCATTATAACATGACAATCACGCGTCTTCAAACTCTTTAACTTGAGGTCTTTCATGGACACAAGTCTTCTAATATCTGAAGAGTAGCCTTCTGGAACTTTAACTTCACTGAGGAACTTACACAATGTTTTCTTCTCCTTTCTAGATAGAGTGTAAACAGCAGGTGGCAGATATGTTCGTCTTCCTTTCGTCACGGGTCCCAATTCAGTTCTCATCCCCATGTTTACCATGTCCTTCCTTATGTTAATGCCATCCTTAGACTTTCCTTGTATATTGAGTAACGTACCTATGACGCTGTCAAATACATTTTTTTCAATATGCATAACATCCAGGAAATGTCTTACGTACAACGACTTCCAATATGGAAGTTCAAAAAAAATGGACTTCTTCTTCCACCCACCCTTGACAAGTGAATGTGCAAAAGGCTTGCCAAATTGAGTGCTCACATCTTTCACCTTTTCAAAAATTTGATCACCTGACAAAAAAGGCGGGGCTGTACCATGTTCGGCCTTTCCGTTGAATGTTTTTCTCCACCCACGGTAGTGATGATTAGAATTTAAGAATCTACGATGGCCAAGAAAGACATTCTTCTGACAAAGCTCCAATCGTGTCGTATCGGTTTCATCTTCACAAACGGGACACGCCTTTTGACCTTTATTGCTGTACCCGGATAGATTTCCGTATGCTGGAAAATCATTAATTGTTCCAAACAACATCGCCCTCAAGTTGAAACTTTCCTTCCTATACCCATCGTAAACCTCCACACCGTTCTCCCACAAAAACTTTAAATCTTCGATTAAGGGTGCCAAGTATACGTCTATGTCATTCCCTGGTTGTTTAGGCCCAGAAATTAGCATAGATAACATCATGTACTTACGCTTCATACATAGCCACGGAGGTAGGTTATAGATCATAAGAATCACAGGCCATGTGCTATGCGAGATACTTTGAATACCATGCGGGTTCATTCCATCAGTAGACAATGACAACCGAAGGTTTCTTGCTTCTTTTCCAAATTCAGGATAATCAGTATTAACTTTCGACCATTGTGGTGAGTCTGCCGGATGTCGCAACTTTCCATCAATAATTCTTTCATCTGCATGCCAAGTCAAGTGTCTTGAATCGGTCTCACTACGATACATGCGTCTAAATCTCGGAATTATAGGAAAATACCATAAGACTTTAGCAGGGGACAACTTTTTCTTATATCGAGGGGCACCACATTTAGGACACTCATTCAACGCTGCATACTCGTTTCGAAACAAAACGCAATCGTTTGGACATGCATGTATCTTATCATAGCTCATGCCAATAGAGGACAACATCTTTTTGGCTTCATACGTTCGATTGGGAAGAACATTATCCTTTGGTAGCATATCTTTCATAAGGGCTAATAACTCTGTGAAACTTTTATCCGACCATCCATTGTCCGCCTTTAAGTTGTACAACTTTAACACCGCAGACAATCTTGTGAATTTTGAACAACCATCATACAACGGTTTCTCTGCATCGCTTACCAACCTCTCAAACATTTTGGGACAATCCGCAAGATCTTCTTCAAGCGCTTCTGCAATCTCTTCGACTCGATCGCAATCGTATGTGTCTGTGCAATCGTCGTTTGAAGCATACTTCCTATTACATCTCGACTCAGCATTCCCGTTACTTTTCTCACCATGCATTGTCCAACATGTATAACTTCTATCAATTCCAAACCGTAGTAAATGGGATGCCAACTTATTCCCGTCAACCTTACCCCCATAACAGCAACCCAGGCAAGGACACGGCATTCGAAGCGGGTCTTCGGAGTGCGCAACCGCAAACTCAACGAATTCCCATACCCCTTTCTCGTACTCTTTCGACAATCGGTTTGAATTCATCCATGTCTTATCCATGTCTTAATTAAGCTAAACAAATGCTTCTTGGTTTCTCTATCAGGTACTAAGGAATTCTGTCAAGATAATAAATATAGCTATCATCATAATAGAATACCTAATCAGAATACCTAATTAGTATTCTGTAAAATTAAACACACACACACGATGCATGTTAGAGATATTAACCAACAAGGAGTTCCGCTGAACAATTTAATTTCAGCATTTAATTGAATTTCTTATTGACAATGCATAGCACTGTCATTGTATAAGAGCTTGACAAGAGGTAATAAGTTCAAATTGTTCCACCCAAAAGCTTCTACTTAAATTATATTTGATAAACTACAAAAACAATGTGATAAAAATAAGGTCACTCTCACGTATACTGTATATCATCAAAGAGAGAATAAAGTCAACCTCATAGTTCAAGATGGTCACTCTCATGCAAAGGCGACAATTTTCATGTAATCAAAATAACAGTAGAACTTCAAAACTTATACTTTTATATAAAACCTCACGAAACATAGTTCCAATAAGTCAACAAAACCTGAAGCATAACAACCTAACTTAAGTATACTTAAGTATAGTTAAGAGCACAAACCTGAACTAAGGAGAAAGAAGAGTGGTGATATATTGGGAACAAGGTTAAGCAATTTTCTTTTAGAGATTCAGATTCTGCAGATACAAAGAGACAATCATAAGTCATCGTATAATAGAATACATAAAACAGATTCCACAAATCCGAAGACAAAGGGATCTCCAAATTAAACATAGAAGAATCAAATACATAAAAATGATAAAATATATAAATCCTCTTTAAAACTAAAATAGTAACAATAACTCAGTAAAGCATAGGAATATAAACAAATCATAAACATGCTATCTAGTCAGGGAGAGGTCTCTCTGGATAAAAATGTGACCACTATCGCCTAATATTCAAATATTTTTGCCCAATGAAATCATAGTAAATGAGTAAAGATATTAGTGTCTAGTAGATTATCGATCTCTACAACCAAGTGATCCATTTTGTACATCAATCATTATAAACTAAACTACTGGGTTTAACCCATAAAAAAACTAAGTAATTCAGTACAAGTTCTAACCTTCTAATGCATATAACGAGAAACTTGATGTATTAGATAGCATAAAAGTATTCATAAGAATCATAACTATTAACATACCTCTGTCCTATAGCGTGTATCAGCTGGTGGAATCTTAAGTCCGGCCTTCCAGTCTTGAGAACTAACATAGGAAAAACAAAAAACAATAAGGATAACAGAACAACTTATTTCCTTTTGAAAGAATATAACCACTAAAATAAAGCTTCATCCAATAGTAGACTTAATAAATTTCATTGAGCTAATTTCCAAACTATAACAAACTCATAATAACGTCACTCCTTAATATAAAAAATTAGAATTGGAATAAGGAAGCAATAGCCAAGATTGAGCACAATATCAACTCATATTAGAATTGGAGTATAAGCATACAAAAGATTGCAAGGGTATAACAGGTTTAGCAAAAATAAAGTAATTCATATATCAAATTAAAGCACCAAAACCATGGTCTTCCACAAAAAAAGTAACCAAAGGATGCTAATTACAATGGTCAGTTTGTGGATGATGGCAGTATTATGGTTTTTAATGGCTGAATAGCAATTTAAAATAGCATGATTATGCAGAGCAGCACCAACTTTAAACAATCAGAGCGAAAATCGTGAAAAAATGAGAGAAGATTTACCTCAAAATGAATTCAAAGTTGTTGTTGGTGAGAGGACTTGTAACTCCACGAAGCGAATTCGAGCAAGGTGAGATTTCTGTGAGTTGCAATTTTCCAATTCATAAGAAATTAGGGTTACAAAAATGGGGCTAGGGTTCTTCCGTAAGTTGAATGGAGGATTTTCGTAAGTTGAATGGAGGTTACAACAAGGGGCTAGGGTTCTTTAATTTGCAGAAGCCAAGGGATTTTCGTTGAGAGAAAGATGGAAGACAACAGTACTGGAGAAGAGAAAGTGACGAGAGCGCAAAACTAATTTCAGTATATTAATTTCAATTTTAATTAAATTAAGGCAACCAGAGCGCTTTAGAAAAGCGCTTTCATATATACCCACTATACCAGCGCTTTTATCCCAAAAGCGCTTTCGTAGACAACCCCCTATAAGAGCGCTTTCAAAAGCGCTTTCATAACCACCCCTATAAGAGCACTTTTGAGAAGCGCTTTCGTACCCCACCCTATAAGAGCGCTTTTTGAAAGCGTTTTCGTACCCCCCCCCCCCTTTAAGAGCGCTTTTTGAAAGCGCTTTCGTACCCCCCTCTTTAAGAGCGCTTTTTTTGCGTGTTTTTTTATTTTGTTTTAAGGGAAACCTATACCAGCGTTTTTTACTAAAAACGCTTTAGTAGGGGTGCTGCTAAAAGACAAATTTGGCATAGTGTTGTTTACCAGTGATTTCTGAAAAACAACCGCTAGTCTTCCAAAGTGTTTAAACAATCTGGTTACTCGCATGATCGACTAGATTGATCCTAGGACATTGTCAAATAGTGTTTCAGTGATTTGATTCATATTCAATAATCTTTCTAGTTTGTAAACATATACAACTTTCTAATGTAAATTGCAATAAGTAAATGACTTCAAAACGAAATAAAGTAAATGCATAAACAACATAAACTTCGACTTAAAATATAACTTTGCATTAAACAAATAACATGAAATGTAAATATGATGTTCTTCACACATACATTGTTTCAGCAAAGACTCTTTTCTCTCACGCTGGTACTTCGAGTATTTTTGTGAATTTTCTGTATATTGATTCGAACATGCCAATCTAAACAAAAGCACTCCTATTTATACTATTTCGACCCTAACAGACTCTACATAGATTTCTGCCACGTTTGACGTTTCGAACGTTTACTTCACTTCAGATGTTCTCACGCGTCCGCTAGACAAAGCCGATCCATTTGAATTTCAAATCTTTCTGCTTTAGCATTTCGACCATGCTAGCGCTTCTGTCGAAGGATACTTGTAAATATTACAAAAGCTACTCTTGGTCGAATAACATTTCTTCCAAAGAGAAAAAAACTTAAATAGCTTATGAGAACTATTTCCTCATCATAATCCAACACTCCAAGGTATCACAATTCTTTAGTCGAAATCTTCCGCTAACAAATATATAATATATATAACTGAAAAAATTATTAATACAAGGAAATTTTATTTAATTTTTAAAATATATTCATGTTCTTACTTTTAAAAATAATAATAATTATTATATTTTTAATATTTTAATTTTAATAAAATAATTATTATTTATTATTTAATTTCAAAATATTCTTATTTATATTTTATTAATTTTTAATAGATTTATGTTTCTTTTTATTTATACAAACAATTTGCATAAATGAATATAGTTATAAAAAAAACTTTAAATAATGAGTTATATTATTTTTTCTAAACTTTGATATTTAATCTTCCAATCGACTAAATAACATAGATCCATTTTACTGTCTAACCCTCTGTATGAATAGTATTATACAAAAAGTTGTTAGCATTTAATAAAATGGAGTAAGTTTGAAATTTGGAGAGCAATACACTTTCAGAACTCAATCTTTCACTACCAAGTAATCTCTTAGGAAAAATGCTAAATGGTACGACAGAATTTTCGTCAAAACCACGCGAATGTGTATTCTACCCAAAAAAAACTATTTCATATTTTCTCATTTATTTTAATAATATTTAATTTAAACAAAAAAAGTGAAGAGATGTCCATATTTGTTTGTTTCGTTAGTCATTTATTTCGTGTACTATAGCATTGCTCAATCTCTTAGTTTTTTTTTTCTTTTTAAGAATTAAGAACGATAAAACACACGCATCATATACGATGCCTTTTAGTTCGAAAAGGAACAGTTCCCATAATAATACGTCAAATTCAAGTATTAAAATATCACATGTTGATTGTCGATGATTAAATGTATGATTTACAAAATTTATAATCAATTTTAGAGATTTAAAATTGATTTTAAAATGTATGATTTACAAAATTTATAATCAATTTTAGAGATTTAAAATTGATTTTAAAATGTTTGAATTTTAAAAAATATAATTAATTCTGTATTTAAAATTAATTTTATTTGAAGTTAAAATTTGACCCATATTCTATGGATATCCATAAAAAGTACTCATAACAGATAGAATAAAAACTCGAAAATGGGTACGGATACTGACACGAGTAATTATCCATTAACATAAACGGATATGGATACGAGCACGCATACCTTACTATCCACCCGCTCCATACTAACACTACATATTTATATAATTTCATTTGTATTATTATATAAAAGAACTTAAAGGTAGTGCACTGTTAATGCAAACAAGGTAAGCGTATCACAACCCTTAAAAAGAAATATTTTATATGTGATTTAAAGAAAAAGTCAAATTTCTATAAAAATTAAGGGTTATGATTTTATTGACAAAATAAAACTGTTTTCCACTGTAGGTGTATTTTCATTAAATCCTATATAAAAATGCACATTTATCAAGTTTTAAAAAATATATCGCTATTATACTATTACACATTTTAATAAAGATGTTTATTTATTTCTTAACTCAACAATAATATCCATAATTTTTTTTAATATCGTTAAAGAACATTCAAATTATATGATATTTTGTAATTAAATAATTAATTTTACTACAAATGCAGATAAACGGGTACGGGTACGGATATTGAGGTACCCATAGAATATCAGTACGAGTATGAATATTGGTGTCCACGTGAGTTTAGACTGGGGTATAGGAATTTTTCATACCGCAGGTATGAGGACGGATATTATAATACCCTGCCCAAACTATGGCAATTGACATCCCTACTTCTGCCTCTAAAATTAATTCGGAGTAATTTTTACATTGAAATTTATAATTTAATTCAGTTTTATATAAATATAATTAAATATAAATCACTTGTACTGAATTTAATTTAATTAAAATTAAATCTGCAAAATTCAATTATCTGACAAACCAAACACACCGTAATATTTAAATTAGGGTTAATAGCTATTTTGCCCCTTGCCATATGGGGTTTTACGAAAAAAAAAACTGTAAAAAAAAGTCACATGGACTACCTGTTTACGATGATTTCCGGTAAACAACCGCTAGTCCTCCAAACTATAAAATATACTTTGGTTACTCGCAGGATCGACTAGATTGATTCTAGGACATAGTCAAACAATTGTCTTTTGATATGATTTGATTCATGCTTGTTTGTTCTGGCTTCGAGAAAACTTGTTTGTGATATGATAGTATGAATGTTTACTTAAAAACAACACTTGTTATTCACGTAAGTATGACTTTCGACAAAGAAATATAAATAAAAGCGTGTAAACTGCAGAAATGTAAAGTGCAAGAATGTAACGTGCAAGAATGTAACGTGCAAGAATGTTAAATGCAGGAATGTAACGTGCAAGAATGTTAAATGTAGGAATGTAAAGTGCAAGAATGTAACGTGCAAGAATGTTAAATGCAGGAATGTAAAGTGCTTCGAAGTGAAAGTTAGACGAAATAAAAGAAGTGCAGGAATGTAAATAACAGAAAGTAAATGAAAGCAATAATATTGAAAAGATACTTTGCATAAAAATGAAGTACAAATGTATTAAACTGGTGTTGGTGTCATACGTACATTTCTCAGCGAACTCGTTCTCTAAACACTTGATACTTGAGTGGTTTGTGAGTGATTTGTACAAAATGAACACCCGGAATCCTAACATTAAGACCCTTATTTATACTAATTTCGACCCTAACGGTCCTACACTAATTTGATGCCACGTTATCCACAAGAATCCCTGGGATGCCATCTGTCCTTGTGCGATTACACAGATTACTTCGAAATTCAAATCCTCCCACCTGAATCCTCTTTCAACGCGTGGCAACGTGATCAGAACTGAGAATGCCACGAAAACACGTTAAGCTTCAGTACTTTACATATTTCGCAAAAAATGTTTAAGTCTCAAAGATGATTCTCTTTGAACTAGCTCCATTTCTAACTATCCTCATTTCAACTTAAACAATCATTCTCGAAACATGGTCATCAGTAGCCATTTTAAAACTCAGAAATGGTCACCAGTAACCATCTTCCTTCGAATTCTAACTCTTCAAAGGATATTCTTTCTAAACGAAATCTTCAGCTAACAAATTGCCCCCAATAAATGCCTGTTTCGAAAACAAGAGAAATAGGCGTTTCTTGTTATGACGAGATTTAGTTTTACTCACTTCTTAGAGTTCCAAGACAACTGACTAACATCATAATTATTTATGACTCCACTTTCAAAACGTCTTGTCATTTTCAAAGATGTCTTCTTAGAACTTACATTCCCACATTCTAGCATTACTTCATGATCATTACTCCTATATACTAGGAGTAAAGCTAATAACTATTCGACCGCCGTTGGATTAAATCAACGCCTGCCGCGTGTCTTTTGACTTTTACCCAAAGGATTTGAAAGGGTTTCCGTTACACCTTTAAATACTTGAACTTCTACCCTCTCATAACTTTCACTTCTATTTCCTACTTTCTCCATAGAAAAGAAAATCCTCTTTGGTTACATTCAACCCATTTTCTCAAATCAAACTTACTCATGGCGTCTTCTTCAAATGTTCTTCAACCTGTTCAAAAATTCCAGAAACCTACACAAATAGGGAATCAAGAACATATTCCAGACCTAAATACTGAAGAGGCGCGCGCTATCTACGCTTCTCAGGTAATCATTCCTTTTGAACTTTCTGGAAAAACTCATGCCTTCATGGGTCCTTTACCAGGAGGAACTAACCCCTCTTTGAGTAAATTTTTCCCTGCTTATTATAAAACTAGACCTTTAATTAGCAAGAATATGATAGACGAAGATGGCCATCCAATCTTAGCTAACCCTGATCACGCAGAAGAAACCTCGACTGAAACCTCTTTGGCCTTAGAGAAAATTAGGTTAAACTATGTAACCAATTTCGTGAAAGTCTTTAGGTCAATCCCTTTAGCAAAAGATCATGACTTGTACTACGCTTGGTTAGCGAAGGTGGAAAAACAAAAGGCTTCTTTCTGGCAACAACTTGGGATTTATGACTTAATCCAGTTATCCAAAACAGGTTTAGAATATAACCAAACCATGCTAGTATCGTCAGTTTATTTCTGGGATGCTTCTCACAATACTTTCCACCTTCCATGTGGAATGGTCACCCCTACCCTCTTTGACGTAGCTGCTATCACAGGGCTTCGACCAACTGGAGAAACCTTCGATCCCCATTTCATGGACACTGACACCATCAACTTCAATGAAGCAACGGTCACTTACACTACTTTCATTCAACAATATCATGATGCAGCGAACGCATAAGTCTCAGATGAAGAACATATTGCATTTCTAGCACTATGGCTTTCGAGATGCATTTTTTGTTCTAGGTCCATACAAGTAGCAAAGAGATATCTTTGCATGGCTAATCAGCTACATGCTGGAAAAAAGCTAAACCTAAGCCAGCTAATTCTAGGATTTCTCTATGAGAATCTCGGTGAGGCAACAGACCTTGTCAAGAGCTATAAAACAGGATCTCTGCTTTTTGCTGGTCCCTTCTGGTTGTTGCAATTATGGCTCAACTCTACTTTTGAAGCTCACCTCCCATTTCGAGGTGTTGTAAATGAAGAGGATCCAGCCATAAAAAATCAAGCAGTAGAAGGAACTAGATTGGCTCTCCTGACTCCAAAGGAAGAAACTGGGAAGCTTCGTGAACACTTCTTAGCATACATAATGATGTTTGCTAAACGTTATCAATTTATCCCCTCGATGGCTCCATTCGTACAACGGAAGGTGGGTCCTGAATGGTTTATTCGAAAGTTTCCAGCAACGTCTCCAGATCAACAAGCCGAATCCATGGCTATCTGGGAAGCTTTCCTCACCCCAAAGCTGTTATATCATCGACTTCGACCTCCCAAGAGCCACTGTTGTCTTCTTTGTTACCAACCAAATCTAGTATCGAGACAATTTGGATTGGTTCGATTGAAACCAAAATGTATGTACAACAAAAGGAATCACATGTGTCTACACACTTCGTATCTAGCTGAAGATGAATACGAATCAAAAATTGCCAGATACATTAGCATCACCAACCTCTCTCCTGTTTCTTTCGAACCTGCCTTTTATTCTACTATAGATTTTCATCGATGGTGGACAGACTACTACACCACACAAATCTTCGATGCTGAGAGCCTTGCTCGAGAACTAACTGAAGCTTTTGCTGATGTGCAGGAAAACTTCCACAAAGGTACTTCGACACATATTAAAGAAATCTAAGCCTTTCAAAAATTATTTGAAACTATTTACAGGCCTGGTGATCTTAGTCGGACCGTTCGTGAGGCTGCGGTCATTTTACGTGAAAAGTTTTCTGCTAAATTGGATAAGTTAAAATTGCCCACGTCTGTTCGACCTGAACTACGTTATGAAGTGGCTTTTAAACTTAATCCTCCAAAATTCCCTCCACTACCTAGTTCTGATTTTGGTGTGGCTTTAAGTCCTCCTTTTCCAGACTGGTTTGTGTGTAGGAATGCCTTTAAAATCCTTCAAGAACAAACTAAAAAACGCGCTGAACAAGTGGTCCCGACTAAGCATACTCTGGATACTTTCAAAGGACATCTCCATATAGGTCTTGAGCACGTTCGTGTCTTGACTTCAATACCTGAAGGTTGGGGTTTAGACAATCCTTCGACTAATTTTTCCTTCTTCACTGAAATACTGATTCCAATTTTGCTCACAGCTGTTACTCGAAGGAAAAATATCAAGGAGGTCCCTGCACAAAAGGGTTCTGGAGCTTCGAAGAGCACCAAGACAAGTGGGAGTGATTCTGTCACCACTGGCAAGAAACCCACGGTACATACATACTTTTCATTTTGACTTATGTAATTTTATGAACGTTACTCACTCTGCTTAATCTGCACTTTCAGAGCTCGAAACCTCTAACATCTTCGAAGCGAAAAGCTCCTCAGACAGCTGCTTCTGATGACGAAGATAAATCTCCTCCTCGTACTAGACAAACACAAAAGAAAAGACAGAAGGCTGCCACCCCCTCAGCCAAAGGAAAGGGATCTGGGACTTCGAAGCTAACTTCATCAAGTGATAAGGTATCTTCTGAAGAATCACCCTTAAAGGCTGCTAGTACTGTCCCCATTGTGGAGAGTCACAACTCAAGCCCAGACAATATTCCAACCAAGGTATTTGGATTTCACAACATAATCATCTTTATGAATTTTAACTTTAATGATTAAGTTCAACATCTTACCTTATGAATGTAGGATGATGTGGGCACAACTACTTCTGATCTCAAGACCTTTAGTCTCAACATTGATCTTGACAATCTTCAAGGTAAGCGTATGCTTTTTCGAATGACAGCTGAATTTCTTGCAATCTTCTCATTTTGATCAATTCTAATTGTTCAACACAGGTGTTTCTCGACATAAATCTCATGTGCTTTCTCCAGTTGTCGAAGATGCTCAGCCCCTTGCAACCATTATTCCCACTATGCCTGCTGAAGAAAGTCATTTGAATGATGATTCTCCTCCTACTCATCAAGACCAAAATATGGGGGAAAATCCTCAATGTTCAGATAGTGATAATGTAGCTGGATAACCCACCGGCAGCGAAGATACTGTATCTGAACAAGATGTTGCGGAAGAAACTTCCAATTTGCCAACGCCTGGTCCTCAAGAAACTTCAACCTTCGGGACTATAGTTACTCCTGTGACTACTTCGAAGTCAGCCCCAGCAATGCTTACTCCGTCAGAATTGGAGCAACTCAAGAAAACTGATCCTGTTAGCTTCCTCAAGACCATGTACTGCCCTTTTGTATTCCGTACTTAGTTTATTTTGTAATCAAACTTCCTCAAGAATATATATGCAATTTTTCTTTCAATCTTCCACATATCTATTTTTGCAGTTATCATAAGTAGCGTTTTAGCAATTCCTAAAAAATTGCCAAAATTATTTTATTATCATAATGGTTTTAATAATGCACCCACGAGACATGATTACCCTTCGCAGCCTCTCAAGCCTAGACTTGACGTTTCCACTTCCCTTAGCCGTAACCATCATTAAATGATGACATCACCTTTTTCAAAACGTCTATTTGAGACGTGCGTGTATCAGTTTTCAATCATGATTACACTCCAACTTGGCGGGAAACGGCGGAGGCCATAACTTCTCTTGGGGATACCAAACGCAATCCAATCAACACTTAAAAATGAACCGTTCTTTTATGGCCAACGTATTCTATATAAAGCGTTAGCATTCTACTCCTTTCTTCATACTTTCCCCAAACTCTTATCTAAATTTGCTCTCTTCTCCTTGCATCCTTTCAAACACAGAGTTTAACAAAATCTCTTGAATTCTCTTTCTCAAATGGCGCAACCCTTGACCTATAATACTATCAGAGCCTGTATCAAAAAGGAATTCAAACTTTCTGAGGAAGAGTTTGAAGAGAGTCACATCAGCATCAGCGCACTCTTTGCTAATCAACAACTCCAGTTCTATCTTGAAATCCTGGAGGGGTCTGTTTATCCCAACATGTTAGCAGATTTCTGGATGTTTGCGTCCCTGCGCATAGATCCAGAAGGGAGAACCACCATCGTGTCTGAGGTTCGAAGGGCTCACATTACCATCACTCCCTCAACCATCTCTGACCTGCTGAGATGCAACAACTCTGGAGAATCGTTTGATGACAACACCATTAACATGACTACCTACCATATGTTGAAGTCCCTCATGGAAAATGATCCATTTAGCGCTAAAGTCATTAGGATTTGGCACCAGCTTTTAGTGGGCAAATTCCGCCCACGAAGCCATGACCTAGACAACATCATGATGGAGGATCTGGAGTTCATACTCTGTGCCCTCTGGGGAAAGAAAATCAAATTTCCATTGCTGATCTTTAAAGGGCTTTTCGAAGCTGTTTCTATGGCTGCTTCTCGTCAAGGTGTGGTGACGTGCCTTCCTTATGGAAGATTTTTGTCCTACATGTTTCTCAAAAAGGGTATAGTGAGAAGAATGCGCAGGCCGGGGTCTCTAGACATGTTCGAAGCAGAAAGCTTGCCCCTGCTATCCTAGGAGGGTTTAGAACAAAGGATTAACTAGAGGGTGCGTTGTCTGATGCTTTTGGTGGAGATGTTATAGGTTTTAGTTTTATTGTCTCCAATTTTTGGATGCTCCTTTTGTTAGCTTCTAATATGCTTTTAATTCTGTAGTTGGTAAAAACAACAATCCTCAACTGAATGTGCTCTTCTTCTTTTAATGAAATATGTTTTGGCATTGCTTTATCTTTTTACTTTATTTACCACATATCTTGCTTGAACACGAAGCCATTTTGGTGCTTGTTTTACCATTTTGGCCTACATAGCATACTTCTAATATCTATGTTTTTGCAATCTTTACTTCGTGCATGCTTGGTTTGTATCTCTTCAGATACTTCCCATTTACTCTTAAGATCCTGCGATCTTCTGCCAATTCTTCTATCTCATAAGCGTTATTTGAGAATACTTTTAAGATTCGAAAGGGTCCTTCCCAGTGTGGGGACCATTTACCAAGTGCCTGATTCTTTCGATCTATAGGTAAAATAACTTTCCAAACTAAGTCATTATTAATAAATGTTTTACCTTTCACCTTTTTATTGTATGCTCTGGACACCCTTTCTTTTTGCCTCTTTATCATCTCCAACGCTCGAAGTTTGTCTTCGTCCAAATCTACTAATTCGTTCATCATCAATTCCCAATATGTATTTGGAGGAATTTCCGCCTGTCTTTGAATCCGGACTGACTGCATATATATCTCAACTGGGAGCACTGCATCGTGTCCGAACGTCGATTGGAAAAGTGTAGTGTTTGTAGCTTCTTTTGGCGACGTTCGACAGGCCCAGAGTGCTTGGTCCAAAGTTTTATGCCAACTCTTAGGTTTTTTCTCTACGTGTTTCTTTATGAGACCAATTATTACCTTATTTGCTGCTTCAACTTGTCCATTTGCCTGAGCGTAGTAAGGTGTAGAGGTAAACAACTTGAACCCCATTTCTTTGGCGAAATCTTGCATCTTTCGGCCAGTAAACACTGATCCTTGATCTGTGGTTATACTCTCTGGGATTCCGAATCTATATATAATGTGCCTTTGAATAAACTCAATCACAACCTCTTGATCCATATTTGCAAGTGGTATCGCTTCGACCCATTTTGTGAAATAGTCTATTCCCACTAGGATATATCTTTGACCTTTAGAAGATTTGGGGTGAATTTCCCCAATTAAGTCTAGCGCCCAACCTCTGAAAGGCCATGGTTTTATTATTGAACTTAATTCATTTGCTGGAGCATGTTGAATACCTGCATGTTCTTGACATTCTTGACACCCTTTTGCCAATTCTATGCAATCTTTTAACATGGAGGGCCAATATATTCCGTATCAAAACAAAAGCCATTTCATTTTGTGCCCCGCTTGGTGTGCACCACATGCCCCACTATGTACATTTGAGAGAGCCAAATATGCTTCCGCTTCACCCAAACATTTCAGCAAGACTCCTTCAGGAGTTTTCTTAAACAATTCATTTCCCATCAAGAAGTATGATAAGGCTCGGTACTTTACCTTTCTATCCGTGTCTGTCGAAGGATCTTTTAAATAGTTCACAATTGGGCTCCTCCAATCCGTGTCTGCTAAGGAGTCTATATTTAATACTTCGAACTCCTCTTTGTTAGCGAAACCTAATTATGAGTTCTCCAGATCACTCGGGGAAAGCTTGGTGGCCATTGCTTTGCCTCTCACTTCGATCAGTTCCTCTAGTTTTTCTTTTGATACCCTGTATCCTGAGGCTAGCTGTGCCAAATCATTTGCTTCTTGATTATTCAACCTTGAAACGTGATTTAAATCCACGTACTCGAATTTTTTAAGCAGCCTATTTGCTATGACAAAATACATGATCAAATTTTCTTTGATACATTTGTATTCCTTCGTCAGTTGCTTAATCACTAGTTCGGAGTCTCCTTTAATTTCGACTCTGGTTGCCCCCAATTCTAACAAAGCTTCAAGTCTAGCTATCAGTGCTTCATATTCAACTTCGTTGTTGGAGCATAAGGGACCTTCGATTTTGTACTTGAGCTTTGTTGGAATTCCATCAGGAGAAATTATCAGCATTCCAACGCCGGTTCCTTCTTTATGAGTCGAACCATCGAAGTATAACTTCCAAGGCTTCAATTCTACATATTGTTGAGGGTTTTCAACCACTGCATGGTCAACAATGAAATCTGATACGATCTGACCTTTCATTGCCTTAAGGGGTTGAAATGTCAAAGAGTACTCAGTAAGGGCTAAAGCCCATTTTCCAATTCGACTATGCAATATTGGTTTTGATAGCATATGTTTAATAACATCACAATGAGACGAAACATAAACATCAATTGGCTTTATATAATACTTGAGTTTGATACAAGAGAAATATAAACAAAGGCAGAGTTTTTCTATTGCGCTATACCTAGTCTCTGCATCATTGAGTACTCTACTTAAGTAATAAATGGCCCTTTCGATGCCATTGTTGTCCTCCTGGGCTAACATGCTACCTATTGTACTATCTGAAGCTGAAATATACAGGTGCATGTGCTTCTTTCCATCTGGGGGAGACAATATTGGTGGATGCATCAAGTATTGCTTGATTTTTTCAAAAGCTTCTTGATGTTCAACACGCCATTCAAACTTTCCTTGCTTGAGTCGAAGTAGGGGAGAAAAAGCTTGCGTGCGTCCACTCAAGTTCGAGATAAATCTTCTCAAGAAGTTTATCTTTCCCAGTAAAGACTGTAATTCTTTCTTCGTGGACGGAGGCTTTGTTTCCATAATAGCATTTGTTTTATTTTGATTAATTTCTATTCCCTTTTTATGGACTACGAAGCCCAGGAAATCTCCAGCCTGCACAAAGAAAGCACATTTAAGGGGGTTCATCTTTAAGCCATGTTTTCTCATTCTTTCGAATGATTGGCTCAGATGGTCAAGATGGCTGTAATCTGAAACTGATTTTACAACAATGTCATCTATGTATACTTGCATGAAAGTTTCTATAAAATCATGGAATATAGAATTCATTGCTTTTTGATAAGTTGCCCCAGCATTTTTCAGACCAAAAGGCATTACAACCCACTCGTAGGTACCTATTGCCCCTGGGCAACGAAAAGCTGTTTTGGACACGTCTTCTTTTGCAATGAAGATCTGGCTATACCCAGAATATCCATCCAACATACTTAAATATTCGAAACCTGCGGCTGAATATATTAACATCTCTGCCACAGGCATGGGATATTCATCCTTAGGCGTTGCTGCATTTAGATCACGAAAATCTATGCACACTCCTAATGAACCATTATTTTTAATAACTGGCACAATATTAGCAATCCATTCAACATACCTTGTAATTCTGATGAACTTGCATCTTAGAAGTCTCTCGACCTCTTCTTTGATCTTTGAATGAATCTCCGGTGCGAACCTCCTAGGAGTTTGCTTGATGGGCTTTTTTCCTTCTTTTATTGGTAACTTTAGTTCGACCAAGTCTCTTCCTAAACCAGGCATCTCGTCATAGTCCCAAGCGAAACAGTCTTTGTTTTCTTTGAGTAATGCTATGATCTTTGATTTCAAAGTTGAATCTAGTTTTGTACTGATGTAGGTTACCCTTCTCTGATTTTCGTCTCCAAGATTTACTTCTTCAAGTGGGTCTTGGGCTAACATTTTTATACTTGACCCCATTGGATCCTTCTCGAACCCCAAAGGTTCTTCGTCGTAGATTGCGTCCAGCCTTTGACTCAGCTCTTCTCCAGAGATCTTTTCGGCTTGGACTGTATCTTCAAGGTATTGAGGGATCGAATGTGCCTTAGAATCCGTAGTTGGGATTGCATCTACAATCATGTTTGATAATTCGGCTTCGAGATCCGTCTTTATTTTGTTCTCGGCTATGTAAGCCGAAATCGTTTCGAAGAAGGATGATTCAGACATCATCAGGGTCGTTGTCCCAGCCTGTTGGTCGTATTGTTGGAAAATGCTCTATTGGTGCGGTATCTTCTGGGCCGTCCATTATTTCTCTATTCCATTGAAATCCATTTGGGTGTAAAGACAAATAGTATAAGGCATTCTTATTTGGGGTGTATATCTCTTATGCAGCATGGCAAGGCCCTATGTTTGCCAAGTTCCTGTCGAAACTGGTTTTATTGACTTGATTAACTTCAGCCATGTAGTAACTCTGATCTCCTTCAATGTTCTCTACTATACCATCATCCCTCCAAATGGTTAGTCTTTGATGCATTGTTGAAGGCACCGCAACAACTCCATGGATCCACTCTCTTCCTAGCAAAAGATTGTAGTTTGCCTTCGCTGGTATCACCATGAACATTGTTGTTCTTGTGACCGAACCCACAGTTAAATTTACTTGAATAACTCCTAGAGTTTGCCCTATTTTGCCTTCGTAGTTGGACAAGACCATATTATGTGGCCTTATATCAGTATCGAACATACCAATTCTCTTTAACATGTACTGGGGCATTAGGTTCACTGCTGCCCCTCCATCTACTAGGACTTTGTTAGTGCCAACATTTTCAATCTTAGCCCTTATGTAGAGTGGTTTTAGATGATTTCTCATACCTTCATCCGGCCTCTCGAAGAATGCATTCTGCTCTTCGACTGCCCCATTATTTAGCACATAATAACATACAGGTCTGTGTCTCGCCATCTCTTCCACATCAGCTTCCTCACAATCTTCAGCTTATGTTTCTTGATTAAATTCATGAGGGAGCACTGACACAACATTGCAATTGAGGTTTATAGACGATACTCCATCTAAGTTGAAATCATTTGTCATTCTATCGTCTTCTTTCCAAGGGCTAGAATGCATCTTTTCTTCTTCCTTCTCATTTTCAGAGTCGAAAAACTTGCATTCTACTAGAGGTTTACTTGTCCTTGCCCCCTGCGTTGGGACTTGATTGCTACTAGACTCTCCAATCTCCCTTGGTTTGTATTCTCTTTGGGCCTTCTTCATCCTCTGGTGCCTTCTCCATTGGGATCTTAACATAGGATTTTTGCCTTTGTAATTCTCCAACCTGTACATCTCTCGATTTGAGGTTTGGAATTGCTTCCTATATGCCATTGCAGTCCTCCCCCCTTGGTCCCAACTTCGCCATTTGTTGGTTCTCACACCAGCTTGCATCCATCTATCCCTAGGTATGTCTGCAGGGACTTTGAATGTGACCCTTCGAGCTCTAGGGTGTGGGCTGTCAGGCCTCTTCGATGGGGTCCATATATCGAACCCATACAGGTTAGGACGAAGCCCCTGGGTTTCTCGACCCATGTAGAAATATACCCTTTCGAATGATCGTGCCAGCAATTCGTCATAGACTGCTCCACATCTGGGACACAATGCAACCTCAGTGTTTTCCTTATGACACTTGACCAAGAAAACCACCAAGCTTTCTTCCATCTTTGGGTACACGTTTAGCAATGGGTTTCCTCCTCTCCAAGGTTGTTCCAATCTTTCTCGTAAGGCCCTTTCGAAATTAGCCTCAACCCTTTGATTCAGCATGATTGAACACCTTGGGCACATCAACATCTTTCCGCCATTCTTCTCATGGCAATTCCAGAGATAATCTTTCAAGCTTTCCCCCTTGGTGGGATTTCAATGTTTCCCTTCTCCCTTATCAGCCATTTCTCTAGTTCTTCTATTTCAGACAAAGGTCGCCTAACATTGACCATGTTAACAACTGCTGGAGGAGCTTCAGAAATTTGTATCTGCTGAAGTTTTTCCCTAAGGTCTTCAGTGGCCTCACTGGTTTTTGCTTTCAGATCTTCAATCATTTCTGCATCGAAGGATTCTTCAACATCAGTATTGAAGACTTTGTTGTCATTTAGGCTTTCAGTAGCCTGCTTTCCAGTTGAAATTGTCTCTGATTCAGCAACATCTACTTCAGACACTTCCACCATGTTGACGTCAAGTGGTTCACACAGGTTAGTGGCAGCAACATTCAAAGGGTCTGTGTCAACCTTCATATGAATCTTGGTTTTGTCAGCAAATTTCAGACGTCCGTCCTTGATAGCATTCTGAATTAGATCCCTGAAAAGAAAACATTGTGAGGTTTTATGGCCTAAAAAACCATGATATTTGCAAAAGCCTCGTTTCTTCCGTTGTTCTAACGGAGGAATTTTGGAATTAGGAGGCACTATCATCTGGCCATCTTTTACTAGTAAATCAAATATTTTGTCACATTTAGTGACATCAAACGTATAAGTTTTCTTAGGAAATCTATCGCTTTTATCATTCTATACTGGATTTTTTCCATTGGCAGGTGTGAGCAATTTGCAAGAATAAGGTGGCGCTTCTTTTAATTCAGCTAGATCTATTTCGACCTCTTCCACGCTGTATGAATCTTCGAAAGATTCGCCGTCGACGTCTTCAGCCTCGACGTATGCTACCCTTTCTTTCTTGTAACTTTTATTTGCTCTGGCCTTTTCTGCTTTTAGTCGTTCGACTTGTCGAACCCTGTCTGCCAACTGGGCCATGTCCCTTAGGTATTGAGTATTCAATTTCTTTCGAATTGAATAATCTAAACCGCCTGCAGCCATTTCGACTAATTCATGCTCTGGGACAGTCGTGAAGCATCTTGATTTCAACAAACAGAACCTATTTAAGTAATCATCTATAGGCTCTGTGAACTTCCTCTTGATGTTAGCCAGTTCTTTCAGACTTATCTTGGTTTGACCCATGTAGAATTGTTCATGGAATAATCTCTCCATGTGTGCCCATGCATCTATGGAATTTGGGGGCAACATGGTGAACCAAACAAAAGCATTTTTTGTTAGCGAACTAGGGAAGTATTTAATTCTTAAATCTTCGTTCCCTGCTAAATCTCCTGCTTCCGTCAAATATCTGGCTATGTGTTCCACGGTTGACTCACTGGTGTCCCCTGAAAATTTAGTGAATTTTGGTACTTTGGCACCCCTTGGCAATTCTGTTTGCATAATATATTCTGCTATGGGGGATGTATAATTTGGACGTCGAAGTCCAGTATTGAGGCCATTATTGGCCATAATTCTCTCTATCATGGCAGTTAGGTTATTTTCTGTTGCCAGGTTGTCTCTCCTAACCCTATGTACGACTTCGTCAGGATGTTCGTCTCTTCCCACTACGACTACTCTAGGCTGTTGCTGGGGGACTTCTTGTCGACCAACGTTAGCAGTTTGATTTTGAGTTTCCAAATTTATCACTTGATTTCGTTCGACTGGCGTTGACCTGGGTGTCGGAACTGCGTTTTGAACTTGTTCTAAAATTGGGTCCCCTTCTTGATAGGTTGATTGGTTGTTTCTTCGCCTATTTTGTGGGACTCCTAAGAAATCCTCCATTCGATTTATTTGAGATGATATTTTTTGGAAAGTTTCCACATTATCCTGGTTAGTCCTGGCAATGTTTTTTGCTAATGGATTCAAGATCAACCCCAATTCTTCAGCAAGGGTTCCTAACATATCATGGTTACTTGCATCCATTTCTTGTCGAAATGCTGCTTGACTATTTGCGGTGAAAGGGGGTATTTGGGCAGAGAAGCCAGTATTCTGTGCGCTTTGACCTATCGAACTGACATTCGGCGAAAATGCTGTCGGGTTAGTTGTAGTGTATGTAGGCCCTGATCCTCGTAATCCTGTCATATACGAATATGGCATTCCATATGGATTGTTGGGTCTCCAGCCTTCGAAAGTGGATGATGGTCCTGGGGAAAATAATTGACTTGCAGCGTTTGTCGAGAAAGGTGGTATCTCGCTTGCGCTGATGAATGGAGGCGCGGTGGTCGAACTCGAAACTGGAACAGTCCCTGTCGTCCCTGTAGTGTTTTCGGGTATAGCCTGGGAACTACCTATGGGTCCAGATCCTGTCGAAACCGGTATATCCTGCGCTCCTTGAGTAGAAGTCGAAACATGCGTAGAATTTGTCGCCGCTGTTCCTGACCCTTGTGGGGGATCTTGATCTCCCCCTCCACTGGCCGCATTGACCATTTTCTTGTTGTACCTTCGTTTGGGAATCGGTTGTGCACTGTTGGTTAGTTTACCGTTCCTAAGGTTCATACAAGGTCTTGATATTTTCTAGACAAAACAAAACAATCAATTAATAATAATCTGTTTGACACTGTCCCACTGGGCGTGCCAATTTGTTTACGGTGATTTTCAGTAAACAACCGCTAGTCCTCCAAACTATAAAATATACTTTGGTTACTCGCAGGATCGACTAGATTGATCCTAGGACATAGTCAAACAATTGTCTTTTGATATGATTTGATTCATGCTTGTTTGTTCTGGCTTCGAGAAAACTTGTTTGTGATATGATCGTATGAATGTTTACTTAAAAACAACACTTGTTATTCACGTAAGTATGACTTTCGACAAAGAAATATAAATAAAAGCGTGTAAACTGCAGAAATGTAAAGTGCAAGAATGTAACGTGCAAGAATGTTAAATGCAGGAATGTAAAGTGCAAGAATGTAACGTGCAAGAATGTTAAATGCAGGAATGTAAAGTGCTTCGAAGTGAAAGTTAGACGAAATAAAAGAAGTGCAGGAATGTAAATAACAGAAAGTAAATGAAAGCAATAATATTGAAAAGATACTTTGCATAAAAATGAAGTACAAATGTATTAAACTGGTGTTGGTGTCATACGTACATTTCTCAGCGAACTCGTTCTCTAAACACTTGATACTTGAGTGGTTTGTGAGTGATTTGTACAAAATGAACACCCGGAATCCTAACATTAAGACCCTTATTTATACTAATTTCGACCCTAACGGTCCTACACTAATCTGATGCCACATTATCCACAAGAATCCCTGGGATGCCATCTGTCCTTGTGCGGTTACACAGATTACTTCGAAATTCAAATCCTCCCCCCTGAATCCTCTTTCGACGCGTGGCAACGTGATCAGAACTGAGAATGCCACGAAAACACGTTAAGCTTCAGTACTTTACATATTTCGCAAAAAACGTTTAAGTCTCAAAGATGATTCTCTTCGAACTAGCTCCATTTCTAACTATCCTCATTTCAACTTAAACAATCATTCTCGAAACATGGCCATTAGTAGCCATTTTAAAACTCAGAAATGGTCATCAGTAACCATCTTCCTTCGAATTCTAACTCTTCAAAGGATATTCTTTCTAAACGAAATCTTCAGCTAACACTACCCCAAATTTTGGAATAAGTCACTCTTAAAACCTTTCCCAGGCCAAGTCACCCAAAATGCTGACGTGTCAATATTTTTCTGATTTTTCCATTTTTTTTAAATGTCACATGTGTTTAGTCAATTTTTCTTGGACCATTTTGCCCTCACGTTTGAATCAAAACATAATCCCAAAAAACTATTCAGTGACCTTTTCTTTCCCTCATCGTTGTTCAACCTAAACCCTTAATATGCCAAATCTAGTTTCTTGATAATGCATGTTCAAAAGTCATTTATGGTATGATACTGGTACTCAAAAATCAGGTTCCTCGATTTGTTAACTCTCTTCTGTTGGAGCGACAAAGACAAAAAAGTACGGTGTTCAGTAACTTTAGTAGTCCATTCTCTTGAAATCTGTAAAATTTACCTAATCTCACCTTGAATTTGTTTTGTTGCATTATTCATTCATGGGATAATGTGTCTTTGCAGAAAATGGGGTTATTCTATCTTCCACCTTAAATCAAAATATATTTATTCTTGCTCGGTTTTACTTAACTCTTATGAGTTTTACACAAATTCCTTCAAATGATAAGAGATGACACTCAATCAACATGAAAAGTTAATTTAATATAAGCTTTAACATTTTTTAGGTTTATTAAATCAAAATCATTGCACACACTTTTGAGATCATAAATTTGGTAGTGTGGCGTGAGTTATAGGAGGATGAATTTGGTAAAATAGGTATAATTTTTGGAGTTAGTCAATAAAACCTTTCATTCATCCTATTTTTCAAATGAACGTTTTCTTTTAGCATAATTCAACACTTTAAGTGATTGTTCTAAGCTTATATATTTTTGTTATTTATCTTATTTAACTATGCATATTTTTTTCATCTATATATTTTTATTTCTCTTTTCTTTCTTTCTCATGGATATCATTTTTCATAATATTTGTCCAAGTCTTTTTAATAGCATTTTTTTTAAAGACCATCAGTCCAAACTTTAAACATTGATATTTCATAAACTCCAGACTTGTAATTTCATCCCGGTGTTGATGTTAATGAGATCGACGTATAAGAAGAGAGTTAAGAGAAATATTTAATGAAATTTGAATATTTTTTAGGAGTATTTCGACATAGACATCCTAGTCCAAGAAAAAATTAAGGCAATCCCTAATATTCTCTTTTTATCGTAAAAGTTCAGAGATAAAGTTATAACCATAGATTATACTAAAAACTCCTATCTTTAGATCAAATTAAAGAATTTGATATCAGTGTAGGAAAAAATTGACATAAAAAAATATAAAATGCAATCATAACACAATACACAATGCGAAAATTTTAAAATTGAAAAAAAAGAAGCTTAAATGCAGTTTTAGCCCCCCAAATTTCTCAATTGCTTGATTTTGGTCCCCAAAGTTTTATAATTGCTTGATTTTGGTCTTCCAAATTCTAATTGCTTGATTTTGACCCCTCAAATTTGTCCTCTTTTGCATTTGATAATCCCCTAATGACATGTGGACTAAATTTTTTTTCTCTTTTCTTTTCTTTTTTAAATTTTCTTCTTTATAATTTTATTTTTCTTCTCTTTTTAATAGTTAAACTTTGAATGAAATATTTAAAAAATCTTAAATATTTCATTCAACTTATGCGTAAAGGCAAACTACTTTGACAAAATAAAATAGACCACTGCCTAATTAAAATAACAAACTTTTTGGCCAATAACTCCCTCATAGTTAAACATAATATTCTAAGTTAAATAAAATATTTAAGATTTTCAAAATATCACATTCAAAGCTTAACTATTAAAAAGAGAAGAAAAATAGATTTGTAAATAAGAAAATTTTAAAAAAAAAATTTTAGTCAACATGTCATTAAGAGACTATCAAATACAAAAATAGGGAAACTTAAGGGACCAAAATTAAGCAACTAAAAAATGTAGGGGACCAAAATCAAACAATTGAAACATGAGAGACCAAAAACAAACAATTGAAAAATTTTGAAGGCCAAAACTGCATTTAAAAAAAATTATAATCGTTGTCAAAAGTCAATCATAAAATAATACTATGTAAAAGTTATAAAAATACATAGAGTAAATTCAAAGGTTAAATACATTTTTAATCGCTATAAAATTGACAAAAATGGTTTTTAGTTCCTATAAAAAAATTATTGACTTTTAGTCTCTATAAAATTATCTTTGCACTCAATTTTAGTCCCTGTAAAAGGAAAAAAAATGAGTGCAAAAGTAATTTTATAGACACTAAACATCAATATATTTTTTATAAGTACTAAAAACCAAAATTGAGATATTTATAAAGACTAAAAACATATTTAACCCTAAATTCAAATACCACCACAACCCCCATAGGACAATTCACTCTTAAAAAAACAAACTACCCTCAAAATCCATATTTGAACATGTATAATTTTAGTTAATTCCAACAACCAATTGATCTGTCAACAGGTGACATGACAATATTGGTCCTTAAACAGTGACATGGTTTTGTCTTTCAATTGATTAAGGATCACGTGGGAAGGATTGTGTAGCTTGTGTCTCACGTGACATTTTAAACCAGCTTGTCTTTTTGTGTCGGCAAAACTTATATAGTTATAGTACTTCACTTTGTCTTTTTATACTTTCATTATAATTTATATTTTGAATCCAAATAATGATAATTTATTTATGTATAAGTAGGGGTAAAAATAGCTCAGACCGATAACAGGAGTCTACAAACTAGTCTATATAGATTCAGACCAAGAAACACATTATTTTTAAATAGAAAAAACTTAGACTTTTTATAATTTTATTTAGTTAAAAAGACTATGCCTCATACCCAAAATTTTTTTTTAAGTTTATGAGACCGGTCTATTTAAATAAATATGAATACTTTTTTACTATCACTATATTATGTTTTGTACTTTGAATTAAAATACATTAATAAAACTTGGTTATCTTGAAGAACTTGTGAAAATAAGATCAAAATACCTGATGAACATTGTTCTCATAAGTTCTTTTAGTTAGATAATCTATTTAAGCATTATTTTAATTGCTTATTTACATATGTCTAAACAAATAGACTTTTATGTAAGCTAACAGACTAATCAGACCTTCGAAAAAACCAGACTCAGGCAAAAAAATAAGCCTACGACAGGCTACAGGCCAGACTTAGGCTTCAATTTTTTTGACAGATTAGAGTTAGACTTGACAAAGACTTGTTCGGCTCAGCCTATTTCCACTCCTATTTATAAGTAATGGTTTTATATTTTTTTTTTTCAATTTTAAAATTAACAACTAAGACCACAATTTTTGAACCGCATGAAAAATTAGATCCAATATATTATAAAGATTAAAAAGTATTTAAATCAACTTATATTTATTAAACACTCTAGTTAATAATTTTTAAATTTAATGAAAGCTAATTGTACTTTTTAATCAATTCACGTCTCTTAGAAAAGTGGTCTTGATAATTCAAATTTTAGTTGAATTATAAATAAAGAACAATAATAAGATGTTTCAATCAGAGTTTGAATTCTATTAAGTTAATTTTATTTTCATATTATCATTTTGTTAAATATCAATGAAAAATAAATTAAAGTTTATATTAATTAATATGTATTTTAAAATAATATTATCGAATAAAGTGAATCTTGTTAAGTTTATTTATAATATAGATTATCGAATTTTATTTTGTTTATATTGTTTATTGAAAATATAAAACAAAAATCAAGATTAGTTATAATTTTCTAAAAACAAGAGTCTACGATTTTGTTCACAAGTATTTTGAAAATATAGTAAACCGGTTTTCGGCTTTTCAATAAAAAATTCTTGAATTTTAGCTTCTTAATTTTTTTTTGGATTATATTTTAAATTTATGAAATATTTTTGGATTGCAATAAAATTTACGATTTCTTACGAGATAAAATATTTAGCAATTAAAAATTATTATGAGAATAAAGTAAATATAAAATATTGAACGATTAAGTATCATCATGAGAATAAAGTAACTATCGCAGAGATGAAGATATTGCAATGGAAACAAAAATATTAGAAAGAGTATCGGCGTAAAAATGGTGAAAAATAAATTTAAGTGGGTTTAACATGCAGAGAGAAGATCTCTAGATTTTGTACAGAAACAAGTAGATCATATGGAGAAAGCAAACAATTCGAGAAATAGAAAGACATAGAAAGATTATAAAAAAAATTATTAAAAAAAATAACAAGATTAATGATTTGGATAGAAACATGATACTTGATAGAATACTATGGCAAAAGTTGATTCATATAACTGATTCCACCTAATAAAATATGACTTAGATGTTGTTGTTGTATAAAATATTTTTTGAGAATTATTTGGTTTATTTTTTAAATGATTTTTTATTAAAAAAATGGTTATAGCCCCGCTTTTAAAATATACATAAAAAAACTCATTTACTTCAGATATCCATAAATGTTTTATGGTGGGGACAAATTATTTATAAAATTTATTAAAATTTATATTTATATTTTAAAAAATGTTTTAAAATTTTTAAGAAATAGTTTGTACAGAAACAAGTAGATCATATAGAGAAAGCAAACAATTTGAGAAATAGAAATAGTTTATGTATAGAATAATAGTTTTTAATATATATATATATATATATATATATATATATATATATATATATATATATATATACACACGTGCACGTACGTCGGGCACAACTCATTCTGGGTAAACCTAACAAACCCACAAGCTCCTCGAGCAAGATTGTGGACCGAGGAGGAATACGGAGAGAGCTTTGAACGGGCGCTCCCTACGAGCACCTCCGTCTACCCTTTTCCCCGAGGATCCTCCTCCTCGTTGGGTTCCTTCACCATCAATCCTCCAAATAAGATGGAGTCCACGCGCTTCCGAGAAGACCGCATCTCCCCTGAAACTTCAGAGTGGTTGACCTAGGAAGGAGACCACGTGCTGGTCTCCGCTACACACGTAGGATCCTGACAGTCTCCATTTTGGGCCTGAGCATCCAGTCCAAGATGGAGATCTTGGCCCAGCGATATGGGCTATAAATACCCTCTTTAACTAGAGGGTCAGGTAACTTCATTCATTCTCACTCTTACCTTGTACTTGCACTCTGATTGCTCTCTCTTTTCACTTTGGCATCGGAGTACCTTGCAGGCACACCCCCATTCATTCGAAGTCCAACTGTTGAAGACCATTGATGATCTAGTCTAATGAGGTACGATATATATATATATATATATATATATATATATATATATATATATATATATATATATATATATCGAAAATTTACATTGGATGAAATTAGAGTCAGGCCGACTATAATTATCGGGTTAGTTCGGGTAACTTCGCTCCTATATATATATATATATATATATATATATATATATATATATATATATATATATATATATATATATATATATATATATCGAAAATTTACATTGGTTGAAATTAGAGTCAGACCGACTAAAATTATCGGGTTAGTTCGGGTAACTTCGCTCCTCTGAGCCTCGTGTTTAGGAGATTGTGTACATCTACACGATGTTAGTGTATCCAAACATGTCTCCTTAATACAATAATAATTGAATAATTAGTTATAATGACTCTTAATTGGAATTTAACTACATTTATATCCCCTGTCTCTATTATAACACGCAAACTTTTTAAATATTCTTCAAGGACATGGTGAGTCGCTGCGAGAGTACCTAGCTCGTTTTAATGAAGAAATCATCATGGTCGCCCATCATAATCAGGAGATGTTCGTTGGCGCCTTCCTGAACAGTATTAAGGCGGTAAATTTTAATGAATCCCTAGCCAAGAAACTGGAGACAACAATGGAGGAGATAATGGCGCGAGGAGAATATTACTGTAAGGGAGAGATGAGTAATGCAGAGAAGAAATCGAGGAATGCGAAATAATAGGAGTATAAAAATCAGAATCTGACGGAGAAAGAAAACACAGGGATCAAGAACCCCTGGGAGAAAGCGTCATTTTAAACAAATTAGAGGCCATACGAGTTTTTTACCTATTAAATACAAAACAAGAAAGATTTTTGCAAGAGATATGCCATATATGATCCTTTATGAGTATAACCCTCCTAAGGGGAAAGGGATGGGAAAACATACTAACAAATAGTGTAAACACCACAAGGTACGAGGTCATCACACTAATAGGTGTCACTTTTTAAAGTAGGAGATTAAAAAGTTGATACCGAGAGGCTGTCTTCATAAATATGTACAAGATACCACAAGAACCTCAGGGAAGAACCTCTCTGACCAAGAGAGCCCGGAGCGTGCAGTAAGAGCGGGGAGAAAGTACAACATGCCATACACTGAATACGATAGCAGGCTGATCCGTAGATGGTTATGAATCCAACTTATCTTGAAAAAGGTATGTTCGACAGATGATGCATGTTGCCAGTGCTCCTCCCATTGAGTCTAAAGCACTGGTCCTAACCGTTAGCTTATCTCACAGAGACAAAAGGGTATAATTCCATACGAGGATGACCCAATGGTGATTAACTTCCAAATCCATGATTAGAATGTGAAAAGAGTTCTGATTTACCCTGACAGTTTTGAGGATATCCTTTGGGAGGCTTTCCAAGGATTGAAGTTTGACCTGAAACTCCTCGTATTGTTCAAGGGATCGCTAGTAGGCTTCTCAAGCAATCAAGTCCTGGTCCTGGGTTATGTCTCCATCAACACACCATTGGAACGGGCATGAGTGTGAAAACGAAAAAAACGAAGTTACATGGTGATTAGTGCTTCTTCACCTTACAACATCATCATAGTTAGATCAACCTTCAATGTTTTTTGTAACACCCCGATAATTAGATTTAATTATTTAATTGATTATTTGATTTTTTTGATGTGATTATATGAGTCCCAGTGATTTATCGATGAAAATGTGTGACGTGTGTTGTTTATGTGATGTGTGTGGGGTAGTAGAATTAAGGTGTTAGTTAGAATATTAGAATAATATAATTTCTAATTAGTATTATTAATTAATTAAATAAAATAAGAGGTAACGAGGAAGAGTTACTAAGGGCATAATAGGAAGTTCATAATAAGGGTCCTAAGGCTAACTAGGTAAAAAGAGGAAATAGGAGAGATTGTTCATTCGACGTAGAATTTGGAGAAAACGTGAAAAGAAGAGAGAGCTAGGGAAAGAGAGGAGAAGAGGATCAACCGTAGGAATTCGAAAAGAGAATTTGTTCGGTTAATAATCTAAAGTAAGGGGGTTATCGTGGTTATTATGTTTGATTCATCTTCACTTTTCAAAAGTCAAAATCACATAGAGTCTCTACTTGAAGTTATGGGTTTAAATTCTTAAAAATGTAAAAAAAAAATATTATCCTAATAACTACTTACATATTAACCTAAAAATAATTGATACAAAAATTTAAGATATCTTTTCAATATTATGTCACTAAAATAATTTTAGATTCTTTTTATTTAAAATATTAAAAGTTATAGAACTTTTTTCAGTATACTATTAACAACAAACAATACTTTAATGAGAAGTCTATTGTTGGTTTTAAACCATAATTTTAAAATCACATTTAATTTTTTTTAATATAATATAATACATATATCACTTCTATCTATTATATATTAACACAAACTCCTAATATATTTGCGACATGCAACCATTTTTGCCACATCACTCCTATTCCTATGTTCCATCATTTATAATTTATCTCCACTTTTTAAAAGTCAAAATCATATAGAGTCTATACTTGAAGTTATGGCTTCGAATTCTTAAAAATAAAAAAATATATATTAACATAATAACTACTTACATATTTTCATAAATTTAATAAAACATTATTTCTATTTTTCTTGCAATTATTTTTTAACTATAAAATCAAAATAATGAAAAAATATATTAGCTTAATAATTGTCTTATATATTCTCATAAAAACTATAAAACAATATTTCCATTTTCCTTGTAATTATTTTTTATCAATAAAAACAATTACATATCTTTTCCATATTATATATCTAAAATAATTTTAATTTTATTTTATTTTATTTTTAAAACAAGATATTATACTACTCTTTCATCATATTATTTACAACAATTAATACTCTTATGACAAGTCAATTGTTAGTTTTAACAATTGATATTAAAATTATTTTGAAAAAACTCAAATTCAATTTAATACATATATCATTTTCTTATATATCAGTAATATATTCGGGATTCAACTCATTACAACATTTTATTCTTATTATAAGAAATATTTTGAAAAATATGGATTTAAAACTCATTTTAAACTAAAAATTATAACAACACAAGAATCACTCCAACTAAATATACTTAGTTAACTGAGTATATTTCCTAAATTTTACCACTTCTCAAAAGACAAAATGACGCACTGAGTTTTTATTTGAGGTTATAAGTTCAAATGCTAACAAATGCAAAAGTATATTATTTTAAGCATAATTTTTAAATAATAAATTTTTTAATTTAATAGTCATATATCATTTATGTAAAACAATTATATTTTTTTGAGAGACAGTTTAATTTTACACCAATAAAGTCATATCTAAAAAAGTATTTTAATTGTATAAAATATGAAAAATAGATTAAACACATCCGCGCAACGTGCGAGTCAGATTCTAGTTATTGATAATTTACAAGTATGTTTTATTAATAGTTATATAGTTGATAATAAAAAATTAATTATTTTGCTTACACGTGGATTCTTCATCCCATTTTAGGATGGGAATAGGTCAGGCCGACTAACAGGGGCCTACGACCCAGTCTACATGGGTCTAGTCCAGGCCAGATTTTTTATATAAATAGAAAAGGTCTAGACTTTTTTATAAGCCTATTTAGCTAAAAAGGGCCGGCCACAAGCTACATAAAAAAGTCTTTTAAGCCTCTGATGCCGGCCTATTTAAATAAATATGAATAATTTTATTATTATCATATTATATTTTGGACTTTGAATTAAAATATAAAAATAAATCTTAGTTATTTTGAAGAAATTATGAAAATAAGACGAAAAAAAATCTTATGAACAATGTCATAAGTTGCTTCCATAAGTTCTCTCAAACAAATAGGATCACAAAATTTATGCTACTAGGTAAACTCTGCTGGAAATCCACCAAAACCTATGATGAAATTCTATCAATCATGATGAACAAAATTGATATCACCACACAATAACGATGAACAATATAAAAGAAAGAAAATGATTTTCTGCAGAGTTTCTCTCTGCCCACAAACTGTGGAAAACATTATTATTCACTTGCAGCTGCAAATTTTGTGAATACAACTTAATTGACTTGATTACAAAAATAGGGGTTACTCACTCTATTTATAGATCTAGGTTAACTTGCTCTCTAAGGCAATGCCCAAAATTATAAAATCCCAAAATACCTATTTTGGAACTAAATCAAATATAATATATTTTAGACATAAATCAAATATATCTAATTTAGATCTAATTCAAATTTATGTATAACAAACTATTTCCACACTTATAAATCAAATCAAATCTTTTCGACACAAGGAATTACAATTTAACACACCACCTAATTCATTGTGTCTAAGCTATCTATGTTCATCATAGCTCTTAGTCTTCTGAACACTTCGACTTACACTCCCTTCGTCATGATATCTATAATCTGATTCTCAGTTCTGCAGTGTTCCAAGTTCATCTTCCCATCTGATACCTGTTCTCGAAGATAGTGGAACCTTATTTTTATGTGCTTGCTTCAACTATATGTTATCGGGTTCTTCGCCAAGTTGATAGCTGACATGTTGTCGATCTTCAAGGTAATTGTTCCATGATCTTTGCCTGTTATCTCTTAGACCAAGTTCACCATTCATGTTTCTTGATATGCACAAAGAGAAGCAACTATGTACTATGCTTCGCACAACGATAGTGCCACCACTGGTTCCTTTCTCGACCTCCAAGCAACTGGTCATCACCTAGCATAAACACATATCATGTTGTATTGACTGGTACGAAATTTGCATAGAAAGCATTATGTACCAAATCACCTTCATTATCAACCACATCATCTGATGTAATCACACAATCTTGTAACCTTGCAAGCATGTGTCTTGTTCTCTGAGTTATGCTTGGGCCTGCATCACTTATGACTTCTTCTTGTCAAACTTCTTCTCTTTCGACTTCAATGGCTGGTTCATCACAAAAGATTCTCATTGAATCCTTATTGACATTCTCAGTCCAAACCCATTCTTTAAGCTCATCTAGGATCACGTCCCTGCTGATCACTACTTGCTTATTCACTGGGTCGAACAACTTGTAACCTCCAGTCGAATGATATCCTATTAGGATCATTTGACTTGACTTGTTATCAAGTTTTCTTCTCAACTGATCTGACACATGTCTTTTTGCTATAGATCCAAATACCTTCAGATGAATCAAGCTAGGCTTTACACCAGACAACCATTCTTTTGGCGTAATTCCTTCTAGCTTCTTCGCCGAACATTTGTTCAAAATGTAGGTTTCTGTCGACACAACTTCACCCCAAAATTATTTAGGTAAATGATTTCCTTTCAACATACTTTCACCATATTCATGATGGTTCGATTCTTCCTTTCTGCAGTTCTATTCTATTGTGGAGTGTACGGTGGCACCACCACATGCACTGTCCTTTTTTTCTCACATAACATGTCGAAGTATTTCGACACATACTCTCCACCACCACCAGTTCTCATGACTTTGAGCTTTCACCCACTTTTTCTTTCGACTATAGATTTAAGCTTGAAAAATATCTCGATCACTTCATTTTTCTTCTTGATCAGGTAAGTCCATAGTTTTCAACCGAAATCATCTATGAATGTAATAAAGTATTTGTTACCTCCATTTGAATCCACCTGGATTGGTATACATACATTAGAGTATATGACATCAAGGATTGCCTTCGACTTGCTTCATGCATCCTTGCTGAAGCTGTTCTTGTGCTGCTTCGCCTGCACACATTCCTCACACACTTCTCTTGGAATGTCGATCTCTGGTAACTCTGAAACCATATTTCTTCTTTTCAACTCTCTGATGTCATTGAAGTTAAGATGGCTTAGTCGATAGTTCCATATCCATTCATCTATGCTAGTTGTAGTTGCAAGGCACTCGTGCTCCATCACATTGAGTTCAATCTTGAAGGTTTTATTCTGAGACAGAGGAGCCTTCAAGATTAACCTCCCACTTGCATCGATAACTTTCATCATCTTGTCTTTGATTGATATCTTGTAGTTCTTTTTTCCAACTGCCCAATACGGAGTAAATTTCTCTTCATGCCTGGAATGTACAATACATTGGAAATTACTGACCTCTTGTCATCTTTCCTCATAATCAAAACGTCTCCAATACCTTCAGCTACTAGAGTATTGTCATTTGCAAATTTCACCATGTTCTTCATTAAGGGTTTTATGATGACAAACCAATCTTTCCTTCCAGACATGTGTGATGAGCATCCTGAATCCAAGTACCATTGGTCCTTCAATTTATCTTCATCTTTTGTTGTGACCATCAGCAACATCTCTTCTTCTTCTTCTTCTTCTTCTTCTTCTTGTTTTGCAAACTTTGCATCACTTTCTTGATTCTTATTCTTTTTCTAGAAAACGTGTATAATAGTGACCATACTTCTTACAATTGAAACACTGAATGTGACTCTTGTCAGGCTTTTGACCACCACCTCTTCCTCTACCTGCAGCACCACGTCTTTGGTTGCTTTGGTATGAGGGTTTTCTCTGATTTGACCAACTTCTTTCTTGCTGACTTCAAACACTCAAATTATTATAGCCACCTCTACCTTTATTTCCATTCCAACTTCCTTTGCCTTTCTTTCCGTTTGCTGACCGAGCCTGCAGAGCCACATCATTCTTCGACTTGCCTGCAGCTCTTTCATCCATTCTTTGTTCATGAGATTCGAGCGTTCCTTAAAGCTCTTATTTTGTCAACTTCGAAAAATCTTTCGACTCTTCTATGGCTACAACCACGCGGTCAAACATAGTGTCCAAAAACCTCAAGATCTTCGAAACGACAACTCTTGTTGTTAATGATTCTCCACATATCTTGATTTGATTCACTAGTTTCATTACCCTAGTGAAGAAATTAGTTATTCTTTTTCTATCTTCCATCTGAAATAATTCATATGTTCTTTTATGAGTTTGTAACCTCACTTCCTTCATCTTCTTAGTGCCTCCAAAAGACTTTTCAAGAATCTCCCAAACTTATTTTGCAGATTCGGAATTACTAACCTTTTCGAAGTTATGAAGAGTGCTTTATAACTCTTATTCTCCAATTATTTGTGTGCGTTCTTTTCTTTTTCTGAAGCGTCTTCTCCAAGCGCTTGTACTCCATCCTTTACAAGATCCCAAAGACCTTAACACCTGAATAGAACCTTCATCTGTTTGCACCAATTCTCATAGGTATCTACTTTCAGAATTGGAAGAATTGCCGGATAATTTCCATTCCCGTAATTCACCGCCATCGTGATTTCTTCTTCTTCCATTGATCGATAAGCCAGAGCTCTTGATGCCATATTAGAGTTTGACCTATTTCATCCTTACAAAACCGGTTGGTAAGGTGAGAAGTGTTACTCTATATAAACTATTTCCATGCTCTATGTATAACCAATATGGGACTTAGGATATTCCTAACACACCCCCCTCACGTCTAACACTCTTTTCTTTTGGACTTGGTGCGCGGATATTAACTGTGGGCGACCCATGGCCGGATCGATAGACTCAGATACCAGATTTTGGAAATTCACCAAAACCTATGATGAATTTCTACCAATCTTGATGAACAAGATTTATATCACCACACGATAATGATTAACAATATAAAAGAAAGAAAGAAAGAAAGTAAGAGAATGATTTTCTACATAGTTTCTCTCTGCCCACAAACTGTGGAAAACTTTATTATTCACTTGCGATTGCAAATTCTGTGAATACAACTTAATTGACTTGATTACAAAAATAGGGGTTACTCACTCTATTTATATATCTAGGTTAGCTTGCTCTTTACCTGTTATCTCTTCGACCAAGTTCACCATTCATGTTTCTTGATATGCACAAAGAGAAGCAACTATGTACTATGCTTCGCATGACAATAATGCCACCACTGGTTCCTTTCTCGACCTCCAAGCAACTGGTCACCACCTAACATAAACACATATCCTGTTGTATTTACTGGTACGAAATCTGCATAGAAAGCATTATGTACCAAATCACCTTCATTATCAACCACATCATCTGATACAAGGAATTACAATTTAAATAATTCAATGCGAACAAATATTTAATCTCACTGGTCTTTTAATTTGTTAATCTATATAAATTTGAGTTGAATGACTTATTTACAAATTTTCAAATGAAATATACTTTTAAGTTGGCTATTAGGTCAATCAGGCCTATCAAAAAGGTCAGACTCAGGCCAAAAAAATAAGCCTATGATAGGCTATATGCCAGGCTTAAGCTTTGAATTTTTTAATAGACCAGACTCAGGCTTGACAAAGCTTATCTCTGTAATGCCCGTTAATTTAATTAAGGGTTAATTGTACGATCCCCCTACCATTAGGGCGAGATTTGATATTACCCCCCTTAAGTTTTTTTTATTAACGCACCCTTGTAAAACATGTAAACCCTTTTAACCACACCCTTTTACCAACAATGCTGATTGTGTATTATTTCAAGCTGACTGTGTATTATTCTAACTGGTCCAGGTGGCAATTGAGTTTATAAAATAACATTGTGTAATATAGTTCTACTTACATGATTAGAAACCATTCAGTTTCACCCCCGTAAAAACTTAGGTTTCATTACTCTTGCCATGGGTGAAGACAAGACGAACGGAGAAGATGATGCAAAGGCTGGGAACGGAAAAGCAACGGTGGAATCGACTCAGGTTAGTTCAAAAGTCCATATCTGCAACTTGGTTATAACATGCATGTTTATTTTGTTGTTTTAAATGCTGTGAACAACCTGCAGAGAAACGGAAGGTTTAACGCCGTTATTTGTCACGGTGGGGAGTTCATTCAACGTAGTCATGGTGAAACGATTTACAGGGGTGGTTCATCAACTTTGATTTCTGGGGAACAACTAGATTCGTGGACCGTTCAGCGCATTCAAAACCTAATTTCTGGGTGGGGTTACTTAGAAGGTTCTTACAAAGTGTGGACGAAAATCACTGACATTGATCCTAATTACTTTCAGATTAGGAGTGATGATGATGCGTATGATTTTGGTGCATATTGTTGTGCGATGCAAGTTGACGGGGTACTGTGTGTTGAACACGCTGCATGTATAAGTGTAACTGGTAGCAATCAAAACATTGTGTATGAGTTAGAGGATAGTGAAGAAGAGATTGTTGAAGGGTTGAACAATAGCGAGGATGAAAGGACGACTGCTATAGCTGATGGCTTTGATGGTATTGATGTCACTATACCACTTAGTGAGGGTCCAGTCATAGCAGGGTTGTTAACATATCCAAATAAGAAGAAGTGTGATGATGAAGAGTATGCTAGTGAAGATTTATTGAGCTCTGATCCTGATAACTCTGAAGACGAAAAAGGGCCAAGGTTTGAGAAGTTTAAAAAAGAGGAATTAAATAAGGATTTTAAGTTTAAGTGGGGTATGGAGTTCAATTCCCTAGATGACTTTAGGGAAGCTATTCGTGAGTGGATTGTTTTGAATGGGAGGGAAATAACTTTTGTAAAAAATGAGGGGTATAGAGTGAGGGTTGAATGTAAGGCCAAGTGTGGTTTTTTAATGCTTTGTTCAAAGGTGGGCCATAAACACACTTTTGCCATTAAGACTATAAAGGATACCCACACATGTGCTAGGGTTTTGGATAACAAATATGCCAATTCAAAGTGGGTTGCCAAGGTTGTGGTCAAGAAAATGCAAACATCTGATAAAGTACGGATCTGTGACATCATTCAAGACATGAGGATAAACTATTTAGTTGGCATAACAGTGGCAAGGGCATGGAAGGCTAAGATGATTGCAAAACAAATCATAGAAGGAGATGCAGATAAACAATATGCTGATCTGTGGAGATATGCAGCTGAGTTGCATAGGGTGAATAATGGAAATACTCTGAAGATAACCACTAACAGACCAATCCCATCCATCCAGCCCAAGTTTGGTTCTTTTTTGTTTTGTTTTGATGGATGTAAAAAAGGATTTATTAATGGCTGCAGACCCTTCATTGGGGTTGATGGTTGTCATTTGAAGACCAAATATGGAGGACAACTCTTGATAGCTGTTGGTAGGGACCCCAATGACCAGTACATTCCACTAGCCTTTGGAGTTGTGGAAACAGAAACAAAAGAATCATAGAGGTGGTTTTTACAGCTCTTAATGGAAGATGTGGGAAAAGATAATAGATATGTCTTTATTTCGGATCAACAAAAGGTAACCCATGTTATTTCTGTTTGATCCATATTATGTAACTGTCTTATGTTTTATGTTTTAGGGATTGATGCCATGTTATGTAACTCTCTTATCTTTGGTGTTTTAGGGATTGGTTGCAGTATTTGAAGAGATGTTTGAAAGAGTTAAGCATAGGCTTTGCCTTAGGCATTTATATGCAAATTTTAAGAAGAAATTTGATGGGGGAGCACTCATAAGAGATTTAATGATGGGAGCAGCCAAAGCAACATATCATCGGGCATGGATGCAGAAGATGGATGATTTGAAGAAGGTAGATCCGAATGCTTGGACATGGCTAATGGGACATCCTCCTAAAAGTTGGTGTAAGCATGCATTTAGTTTCTTTCCTAGGTGTGATGTATTGATGAACAACATAGCTGAATCTTTTAATGCCACAATCCTAATTGCTAGAGATAAACCTATTTTGACAATGTGTGAGTGGATTAGGAAATATCTGATGAATAGGTGTAGTAATGCTACCTTGAAACTTGATAAGTGGCCACACAAATTGATGCCAATTCCTAGGAAAAGACTAGATTCTGAGGTTGCTTTGAGTGGGCTTTGGCTGCCAACTTGGGCTATGAGTGAACAATTTCGGGTGACTCATGCTTATAATAATCAGGAATTCATAGTTAATATAGGAAAAAGGTCCTGCAGTTGTAACTTCTGGGAGTTAGTTGGTATTCCCTGTAGGCATGCTGTGGCTGCATTGGGATTTAGGAACCAGAACCCAGAACTGTTTGTTCATGAATGTTACACAAGGGATAAGTATGCCCTTTGCTATGGAGCTGCTATTAGCCCTATAAATGGACGTGATATGTGGCCTGAGGTTGAATCTGAAGAGCTCTTACCTCCTACATATAAAAAAGGGCCTGGTAGACCAAGAAAACTAAGAATTAGAGAGACGGGTGAGGAAGGAGCTAGAAGAAGGTTACCAAGGGTTTCATATAGATGCACTAGGTGTGACAAGATTGGACATAACGTAAAGTCATGCAAGAGCAAGAAACAAGATCCTAATGCCTTGAAAAGAAAGGTATGTTAGTATTATCTTATCTTTGTATGTTAATCATATATGCATATATCCATCTTTTTTGTTTTCCTTGTATGTTTATTATGTTGTGCATACTGTGTTACAGAAGAAGAAACAACCTTGTGCTACAACTGATGGTGCTGCTACATCTACTCAACCTGGTGCTACAACTCCCGGTGCTGCTACAGAGACTCAACCTGCTGGTGCAAATGAGGTTACTGATGCTGATGTTGAAGATTCATTGTTTGGGGATATAAGTGATGCCATAATTGCAAGTCTACCCGACATAAGTGTACAAACAACAACAAGTATAGGCTCAACAAGTAACATAGGCAAAGGCAAGCAGAAGGTGAAACAAGAATTCAAACCATTGCGAAAGAGGTGTAGTGAGAGAATTAAAGAGAATTGGTTTAAAAAACCAAAACCATTTACAGGTCCTGGTTCTAACCCAGAGCAACCTTTTTGTTTTACTGAAGATGAGGAAGAAGTAAAGGTTCCAAAGAAACAGGTTCCAAAGGGTACCCCTAAAAAGATACCAAAGAAGACAGTGAAGAAGAAGTCAATTCAAGATCTCATAAGTTGATTATGTTATGCACAATGTTATGCACAAATGTTAGTGCTTTTTATGTTATGACATGCTATGACAAATGTTAGTGCTTTTTGTTAGTGTTTTGTGCACATCTGTTAGTGCTTTTTGGTAGTGTCTTATGCACATCTGTTAGTGCTTTTTGACTGTGTTTTGTGCACATCTGTTAGTGCTTTGTTTTGTCAGCTAATTGCACTATCTTGTAATGTTAACAATCTGTGACATATTGTAATGGTAACAATATGCTTTATATCACACAACAAATGTCAAACAACATTTCTTTCCATTCCTTTCAAAGTACATAGAACCAACTTAAATCAAAATACATAGAACCACCTTAACTCAAAATACATAGACCAATAACCTATTACTAACAACAAAATACACAATGTCATACATATTGTTATCATCACATGAAATTATACAATAAACCAACTATCAAACAACACATAAAAATAGCAATCTGGATCTGCATAGTTTTCCTTCTCTGCGCTTCAAGCTTAATCTTCAATTTCACCACTTTCTTTGTTACTGATTCCAACTGAATTTGAAGTACCTCACACTTCTTGCAACATGGATGAATCACTGTATTGCCTTTGATGGAGTCTCCATTTTCATCATCCCATAAGAATAATTTGCAACTATTGCCAGTCTACAAAATACGATTTGCATAATTACTAACACACATAATAAAAATCGTAGAACAAATAATTTCCAGTTTAACCACTAACATACTTACCCCAGCATTGCGACATTTCCAGAACTTTCGATTCCGGTTTTGAACTGTGTTAGAGACCCACATCTTCATGGGTCTATCACAGCCGCATCTGGGCAACACTTGATGGGAGACTGAATCAACACTGCTTCCTCGAGAGCTGCTTCCCACCATGATCAATTGGGTGTACGATTAAGAACGATTGGGAATGAAAGGTGCAGAAACACGGTGATGAAGAAGAATATTGGGGGCTATGGAGATTGAACGGCGCGACGCAGAGGACAAATTGATTTGGGAGAAAAAAAACCTAGAAACGGTGATGAAGAAGAAGGATAAGCTCAATTGCCACCTGGACTGCTTGAAATAATACACAGTAAGCATTGTTTGTAAAAGGGTGTGGTTAAAAGGGTTTACATGTTTTACAAGGGCGCGTTAATAAAAAAAAACTTAAGGGGGGTAATATCAAATCTCGCCCTAATGGTAGGGGGATCGTACAATTAACCCTTTAATTAATTATTTAATTAAATATTTTCGAATTAATTGTTGAAATATGGTGAGATATTGAGAATTGTTAGCATAAGTTTCTATGTTAGTATTAGTTGATTAATTAGTGGAGTAGTGATAGTAATAATATTAGAATAGTAATAGATTAATTGTCTGGGCCTATTTCGGTGGTTGAATATAGCAGGAGTAGGGGTGTGATGTTAAGCCCACTAAGAATAATAAAATTGTAAGGTTTAAGCTAGATAGAAAATTAGGTTAATTAAGAGGGTGGAGAGAAATACTTGGAGAATTGAGAACGTGAGAAGTTGCAGAGAAGAGGGAAAAGAGGCAAAGTTAGGTTTGATCGTAGAGTTATAGAGCAACCTTCGATCCAAGGTAAGGGTGGGGTTCGGACTCTATAATGGGGTTTATGATGATTATTATGTAGGGGTTGGATTATGTAAAATTGTTGCTGTGTGTGTAATCGTAGTGGTTGTTTCTGAATTGTCTGTTACCATGTATTTATAGTATAGTGTCTGCATACTTAACTTATACAATCATTGAATCTGTCTGTTGGAAATTATTTCATGATGATATGTTTTTTCTACTATTGTGTTGTTTCTGTACGTTGCGATTGTGCTGATGATCGATGGAAATATTCTGTTTCCGCGTTAGCGTTAGGAGGTAGATGGAAGTCTGCGTGAGAACATACTATGCCGATGGGCACTGGTCCTTGTGTCGAGCGGCTCGCTTATGAATGATCTGCACCGAAGGGAACAATAGTTGTGTGCCAGGGGGAACCATGTGTGTGCCGAGGGGCACATTTGTAGGCCAGTATATTTTCTAATTGAGTAATTGCATATGAATGACAGAAAGGAAGCTGAGTGTAATGAAATAAATCAATAGCAGAGATAATTAAATAACAGAAAAATAGCAGAAACTTATTTAGCAGGACATAGTTGAATTATCTGATAAATTATAAGAATAATTTTGTCGTGTCGTTACTTGATTTGGTATATAATTATTAACTTGTGAGGTTGCAGGTGGTGATGAATGTTGTTATGTTGCCTCCATTTATTGGAAAACATCAAGTTGTAGGTTTATTGCCAGTGTTGAATTGTTGTTGTGTTATTGTTGATGATTGTTGTTATTGTTGTTGTATTTCATAACGTTATCTCATACATAGCATAAAAGTTGGGAGCTTATGCTCTGTAAGTTGGCATGAATTGGCAAAATTTGAAGTTGAAGGCTTATTTCTTGTTGATGCCTCTATTAATTGGCAATATGAAGTTGGGGACTTATGCCCTGTTGGTACCACATGCATGTGCATCGTAACGAGTAGCATTTCATGTTGCATCCTTGAGTTGTTGTGATGATGAAATAGTTGTTATATTGTGTTGATGACTTTGTTGTGATAAACATTGTTTAAAAACTATGAAGTGGTGATTTCACATGAACTAATTCTAATATAGTACTTATCATACATCCGATTATATTGTTCGATATCTCACCCCTTCTGTTTGAATGTTACCCCTTATGTTGGTAATGTGCAGGTAATCTAGAGTGAAAGCTAATTACCTTCATTAGTTAGAGTCAGGTCGTCGCTCTGATACGTAACACTCGGGGGATGAACGTTTGTTGCTTTATTGTTGTTATTACTTTAGTTGCTGAATTTTAAGTTGATTTTATTAAGTACTTTGTTGTTTTGAAGTTGTTTTCAGTTGGACAAAGATGTTATGTCACTAGAGTTGAAATTGTGATTCCGCTGCTTAATTTTAAAAATTGTTTTGTTTTCGAAGACTAAATTATGTTGTTATACGTTCATCCGAGTTTTGAGTATTATGTATCTGTTTTAAATGCGATTGAGTGTTGATGTTTGCGAAGTAAATGTGACATCATGATTTTATGATGAAATTTTATACTATGATTTTTATTATAATTTGATGAGGTAAATTGGGGTGTTACAAGTTCGGTGTAACGCCCCAGACTGCTTTCGGGATGATCGACTAACCCCACAAACCAACACGGGTCTTTTCAGCATGCTTTGACCTCACTCGCACGCTTTCCAGGAAACTTCCCAGAAGGTCGCCCATCCCAGAATTGCTCCAAGCCAAGCACGCTTAACTGTGGAGTTCTTATGGAACGAGCTACCGAAAAGAAGATGCATCTTGTTGGTATAAGTAATACATATCAATCCTCATATGCACTCCTTCAACCATGCAGTCCCATACCTGCACGGCCTTAGGATCCCTCTCATTCCGATGTGGCGACCACCCTTGCCATCTCAAGCCTCAGGTGTTACATGCGGTGCAACCACCCCTCGCCTTATTCGGCCTCGGGTGTTACATGCCCACCAGCTTCCGCATGGTTCGTCCTCGAACCACATCGTACTGGGAGAGGTCTGGCTCTGATACCATTTGTAACGCCCCAGACTGCTTTCGGGATGATCGACTAACCCCACAAACCAACACGGGTCTTTTCAGCATGCTTTGACCTCACTCGCACGCTTTCCAGGAAACTTCCCAGAAGGTCGCCCATCCCAGAATTGCTCCAAGCCAAGCACGCTTAACTGTGGAGTTCTTATGGAACGAGCTACCGAAAAGAAGATGCATCTTGTTGGTATAAGTAATACATATCAATCCTTATATGCACTCCTTCAACCATGCAGTCCCATACCTGCACGGCCTTAGGATCCCTCTCATTCCAATGTGGCGACCACCCTTGCCATCTCAAGCCTCAGGTGTTACATGCGGTGCAACCACCCCTCGCCTTATTCGGCCTCGGGTGTTACATTCGGCCCAGCCTATTCCCACTCCTAAATTCCCGTTAGACAAAACGAAAAAAAAAACAAATCAACAACTCTAATAGTTTAAGTGACTATTACACCTACATCATCCACCGCTAGAGTTTAAATTTAATTGATGATTATATTAACACTCGCGTAATGTGGGGTTTCTAATTAATTTATTGATTTTTAATTGAATATTAAACATGGTAAGAATTTGTTTTGATAAAATATAATTATTAAACTTTTTCTCATGAAAATAATTTTTATATAAATTGAGTATCATCTGTGCGTAATTATAAAGATTAATCTCTCGAATCTTATAGGACCATAATAAACAGTAAATTTTCACTATTGAGATTTAACAGTGCTGCATGCTCTGGACTAGATTCAAAGTCAGGACATCTGATTTAACTGGAAGAGACTTTTGTCATCTCATTCAAGTGCCTTTGAATCATATGAAAATATTCTTTATTGTAAATCTTATGATAAAAAAAATATTTTATCATTTAATTTTTTTAAAATAGAAAAACATAAATTATTTTAGAGACATCATATGAAAAAGATATATTAAAATTAGTATTAAGATATTAGATTGAAGTATTTTTTGTCTTTGTCACGATTTGAATCCGTGACATTGTGGTTAAGACTATTTAAAAGTGGAGGTGTGTTTTTGGGAGAGTCTAATATGAATATTGATGATATAACACAAATGAGGTTGAAATATCAACATGACATCGAATCGACGCTTCTAATTTAATATATTGTAAATAAATTATTTTATATCATAACTACAACATATTTTTTTAATAATAATTTTAAAAAAAAAACTTAAATACAATTTTTCAGATGTAGTGTTTATCTATTTTCTAATAAAAATATGATAAAAATATTTAAATATTATTTAGTGAATAAAAAAAAATTACTAGTATGTATCTTATACATTTGTCATATTTTTGTTAAAAACTAATAAAAATTACATATGAAAAATTGTATTTAAATTATTTTCCCCAATTTAAATAAAAAATTATATTATGATAAATTAAGTCAAGTCACAAAAGTATCAAAACAAAGGATACTATTTTTCCAATCAGACTTAGGGCCCGTTTTTTTTTTTTTGGCTTTTCTTAAAAATGATTTTTATAGTGAATTTTTTTTTATAAAGAAACTTTTTATAAAAGCTTCAAACGAAATTTTTTTTTTATAAAGAAACTTTTTATAAAAGCTTCAAATGAAAATTTTACTTGAATAGTTATTCTTAAAATGTAATTTTAGGTATTTCATATATTTATGGAAAAAAAATTGGATATCAAAATTTTAAAAAATCACTTAATTTTGAAAAAAATTCAAATAGATTTTTATAAAAATCATTTTTGAAATACAGTTTTTTGAAAAAAATTGCGATTTTAACTATGTTTTAGTCTTCAATAATGTATGTTTATGTTATAGGATGTCCAAATTAATGTTTCATTTTAGAAAAAACGAATATAAAAAAACTTGTAATATTTTAAAAAACGGTTTTGAAAAATCTATTTTAAAAAATACAAAGAAAAAATCTATTTTTTTAAAGCTGAAACAAACAGGTCCTTAGTCATTTTCGTATGCGTAGATATGCACATATATAAGAATTTTGCACAGTATTGCCATTTTGGAGTACCTCTTGTTATACTTTTTTGGGTGGACATCATGTCTCCCATACAATGAATGAATATAGGGTTAAATATGTATGAGGTCCCTATAAATATGCCAACTTTCATTTTTAGTTCCGACAAAAATTTTCTTCAAACTTTGGTCCCTGTAATATTTTCCGTCCCCATGGTTAGTCCCTCCCGTTAGAATCCACTAACGGTGGGTGACGTGTCATGTCAATTGTGTTAATTTATTTGACAGCTGTGTTAAATAAAGAGACACATAGGATAATTTTTTAGAATTAAAAGGGATCGGATTTTTTTCAACCCTAATTTCATTATTCCTTTCCTTCTTCCCCTTTCCTTGTTCCTCTTCCATCGTGTTCTTCTCAGGAAGAGGCAGAAGTCGTCTTCTTCTTCTTTTCCCTATTCCTCTTCCATCGTGTTCTTCTCGGGTAGAAGTCGTCTTCTTCTTCTTTAAAGGCTTGAGCTTTTCGCAAAGTTACGATGTCATCTTCATCAAGGAGAACGAAGTCAACATCGTATCAATCCACAAGTGTGAGTAATCGTCCATGTAGAAGGTGTGCATGTGATGCTCGGATGATTTCATATCACTGTAAGAATGGACCTAACAAAATGTTTAGCAAGAAGCATGACCCTAGATGATTCTTGTAGAGTCTTATTCTTGCGCTCAACCACTCCATTTTTCTAAGGGGTGATGGGAGAGGAAAATTCATGTCTAATACCTTCATAGGAGCAGAATTCAACAAATTTGATATTCTCCAATTCCTTTCCATGATCACTTTTATCCTTACAATTCCACTTTCCTTCTCTCTTTGAAGCTTTTGACATAGATCTTTGAAGAAATCAAAGACATCTGGTTTTTCTTTAATGAAGCTCACCCAAGTAAATCTTGAAAAATCATCAACAACAACATAAGCATACCTTTTTCCACCAAGGTTGTCCCCTTAAATAGGCCCCATTAAATCCATATGAAGAAGTTTTAGATCTTTTGAAGTAGTCAGATGTTAAAGCTTCTGGTGTGACATCTTGGTCTGCTTTTCAATTTGACACTCACCATAAATTCTCCATTCCTCAATTTTGAGCTTAAGAATGCCTCTGATCGCTTCTCTAGACACAACCTTCTTCATACCTTTCAGATGCAAATTAAGTTTTTATGCTACAACTTGATTTCATCTTCCTTGGACATCATACATGTGGAGGAACATGTAATTCCTTAGGGTGCCCATAAGTAGAAATTTTCCTTAGACAAGGCTCCTTATTTGTGATCACACATTCAGACCTAGTGAAATTAAATTTAAGATCTTGATCACATAATTGACTGATACTTATTAGATTATAATTCAACCCTTTCACAAAAAATACATTTTCAAGCATATGAGATCCTTCACGGGCTAGCCTTCCAACTCCTTTAATTTCTCCTTGGGCTCCATCTCCAAAGGTAACATAACTACTGGAGTGAGGCTTAATGTCCACCAAGAAATTCTTCACTTCTGTCATATACCTAGAACATCCACTGTCAAAACACCAGTCTTATTTAAAAGAGACTCTAAGAGAGGTATGAGCTATGAGACTAGTGACAACATCATTCACTTTCCACTCATTTCTAGTTTTAATCCTTACATGATTATCCCTAGGTTGAGGAGACTATTTTTTATACTCATACAGTCTATAGCAGAATGGTTTTATGTGACCATACTTTCCACAGTAAAGACACTTCCAAGGTTGGAGCTTGGCTCTGGTCTGATTTTCCTGAAATCTAGAAAGATGTGGTAATATTCGGTTAGACATCATGCTCTTATCCTTCACTTAAACAGGAATAAATCTCATAACATGGGTTTTCTTTTTATTTTTAAGGACTGATAATTAAACCCTATACCAGTAGCTCTTATACCTCCTTTTACATCTTGAAGAATTTCATCCAACACATCAGACTCATTGTTCAACATCCTTATGAACTTGGTCATATTTTCAACTTTTATGTTAACAAGGTCACTTCATCATGGAGATCATAGATATCAGCCAAGCATTATTCCTTTTCATCCTGTAGTTGAGATATGATTTCCTTCTGTTTTTCTTCTAACTGACAAGACTTTTCACTTTTGTTGCGTAATTCTTTGTAAGAGGCAGCCATATCATCATAAGCCATTTATTCAACACATAAATTTTCATCAGAATCCCACCTCCCAATTAAGGCAGTTACAAGTTTAGAAAATTCATTCTTATTTTTACTTTCAAAGGTATCATCATCTGACCAAGAAATAGAGAAAGTTATGCCCTTTTGACCAAATGGTGTGCCACACTTAATTTTAGGTTAAACCAATTTGTACCAACTTTATATTTTTGATATTTTCTTGCTTTCTAAGGCTCCATTAACACCAAATGAATACCATGTGAATGAGAATTGATTGGCCTTGAATTAATCTCGATGATTTCTTGAGAAAATGCATGGAAAAGGCAATGAAATAAACCATGAACCAAATTTGAATCAACTTGTACAAATAGGTCTCAATATTGAACTTCTCTTGATCAAATGATATTGTATGAAGCTTGACATGATAATGGTCTAAGATTATAGGTCATGTCTTGAAGAAAATTCCATTTGACTAAGAGTTGACCACAACTTTAACTTTGGGGAGTAAAACCTTAATTTGGAAACAATGCTTGATCTTTGGAAAAACCTCAACCACAAGCCAAGTTACTTTGAGCTTTTGAACATATTTTCACATGAAATAAGATCCTCTTGAGTAATGGACTCTCTCTTTCATTTTGATTGTCGACTCTACCTTACACAATAAGAGATAAAGAAAGCAACAAATAAACATGTTTTTTTTATTTTGAATAAAGGTTAGTGAAAGTTAGATGATAAACATAAGCAAATTAAGATGCAAAAAGAAACATAAGGGTGCTTGATGATCTCCCATAAAAAAGGTAAACCCAAAGACTACAAGGATGGAAGAGAATCATGCTTGTGATCTTCTTCAAATACAAATGAATGATAGTGGAAATAGTATTAGAGTTTGAGAATTTATGGCATTGAAGAAACATAAGGGTGCTTGATGATCTCCCATAAAAAACGTAAACCCAAAGACTACGGGGATGGAAGAGAATCATGCTTGTGATCTTCTTCAAATACAAATGAATGATAGTGGAAATAGTATTAGAGTTTTAGAATTTATGGCATTGAAGAAGAATAATAAAAAACAAGGGGATATTTATAATGGAAAAACGTTTCAGTTTCCCCGAACGAAGTGGGACAAATGGCACTGCAAAAGCAGGACATTTGGCGTTTGAATTTCTTAAAGAAATTTTAAATTAAATATTTTATTTAATAGGGTTTAATCATGAGGACACGATTATCCTGGGATATCAGAGCAATGATAAGGGTCTGCATGCACGTTCGTGAAGTGACAGTTTGGTAGAGAGTGGTCATGATGACCATGACGTGTGCAAACTATGGTAAACAGTTTATGATAGTGTAAAAGCAAGGTAAAAAAAGAAAGTATCGACAACACTAGAGAAGTTAATCAAAGGTGCTTAGAGGCAATTGGGAAGTTCAAAGGCAGTTACCAATACGATGAATAAGTGCAGTGGTTTTAAACCAATGAAGACGTGTGGAGACATTTTAGAGGATGAAAACCCACGTATTAGGACACGCGTGTAACGTGTGATGAACGACTGTTATCGAAGTTTATTTGGTACTAGCATATAAAGCAGTTTCATGAATGTAATCAAGGTTGCAATTTCCTCATTTGTTCTACATAGACTGAAGTATCCAAGTTACAGAGTGAAACAGTTGTGAGAAATGTATGAGTCTGTGTCCTTCTCTTTTACTTTTTTTATGTTTTCTTAATTAAAATATATTACTTTAATGTTGTTTATTGTAACTTTAATTTATTATCTTTATCCAAGGTTCATTATAGTTAAAGTTTATTTCTATTTTGTTTTTATAAAAGCATTTAAATCCAATTCCCAAACAGTTTCCATTATATATTTTTCACACAAATTTGAGATTTTTTAGTTAATCTCTTAAGTAAAGTAAACTCAAAATTGTTTATTAAAAACACTCGTAAATAGAGCCAAAGAGAGGCCAAGAGAGATCCTTTTATGATTCACAAATGTAAGAGTGTAGTCATCTTTGAGGTTAGTCTAAGGATAGGGAAACACTTCTCAATACCTTTGGAGTGAGTGATTCATGTATTAATAGGAGGAGAGATTGGATCACAATTGCGTAGAAATTAGGAAGTGTTCTCTGAACTTGTTGAGTTACTTTCTTTTAACTCATTTGTAATCTCTTATGAAAAGACTCATGATTGGTAATGGATCAGAGATATGATATTTTTCATCGAATAGATAATTTTAGATCAAACTTTATAAACAATTTATGTGTGTTATTATTCTCATTGCTCTTGTTAGAACAAGATTTTTTCTGATCAATATTCTTAGTTTTGATGATAACAAGGATATGAATTTTGTGTGAGATAATGTGATACTCTAATACATTGCAATTTCCATTTCAGGAAATATATATAAAGAGTATGCACAAATCAGCGCTCAGAAGCTTTGTCTCAGAAGGTTCAGCATGCAACATCAGAACATGGTCTGGCAAGACATCAGAAGATGGTCAAGGCAGAATCAGAACATGGGTCTATGGAAGCATCAGAAGAACTTGAGGTCAGAAGCAGAAGCACTGAAGCTCTCATGGTATCACGCTCAGAAGCACTTCAAGGTCAGAAGAAAAGAAGATGCTATGCACCAAGCTGTTTGACTCTGATGATACTCAAATATTATATTCAAACATCAGATCAGAAGAAAGTACAGGTGGCAGGCTACGCTGACTGACAAAAGGAACGTTGGAAGCTATTAAAGGCAACGTCAGTAGACACAGCGTGAACAAGGCTCGAGGTAGTTGACAAAAGCGTGAAACATTAAATGCAAAGCTGTACGGAACACGCAAAGCATTAAATGCGCTCAACGGTCATCTTCTCAAATGCCTATAAATATGAAGTTCTGATGAGAAGCAAGGTTACCAATTCTGAACGAAATTATTCTGAAAGACTTGCTGAAACGATGTTCAATTCAAAGCTCAGAAACTTCATCTTCATCAAAGCTCACTACATTGCTGTTGTAATATATTAGTGAGATTAAGCTTAAACGTTAAGAGAAATATCACTGTTGTGATTATAGCTTTTAAGAAGCATTGTAAAACTCTTATTTGATTACATTAATTTGTAAGTAACTAGAGTGATCAAGTGTTGATCAGGATACTCTAGGAAGTCTTAGCTTGTGTCTAAGCAGTTGTAATTAGAGTGATCACGTGGTGGTCAGGATACTCTAAGAAAGTCTTAGCTTGTGTCTAAGCATTTGTTCCTGGAGTGATCAGGTTGTGATCAGGATACTCTAGAAGACTTAGTCGCGGACTAAGTGGAAAACCATTGTAATCTGTTGCGATTAGTGGATTAAATCCTCAGGTGAGGTAAATCACTCCGTGGGGGTGGACTGGAGTAGTTTAGTTAACAACGAACCAGGATCAAAATAACTGTGCATATTGTTTTTATCGTTCAAGTTTTTAGACTACACTTATTCAAACCCCCCCTTTCTAAGTGTTTTTCTATCCTTCAATTGGCATCAGAGCGCCGGTTCTAAGGTGCAAGCACTTAACCGTGTTTAGAAAAGATTCAGGAAGAGAAAAACGCTTCAGTAAAAGATGGCTGGTGAAATTCCAACAAATCCAGCTGCATCTACATCTGGCTCTGCTGAGCAATACAATGGTAACAATGGTTATACTAGACCACCAGTATTTGATGGTGAAAACTTTGAATACTGGAAAGATAAACTAGAAAGTTACTTTCTTGGTCTAGATGCTGATCTATGGGATCTTCTGCTGGATGGTTACAAACATCCTGTTAAAGCTACTGGTGTAAGGCTCACGAGAAGCGAAATGAATGATGATCAAAAGAAAGATTTCAAGAATCATCACAAGTGCAGGACTGTTTTGCTGAATGCTATCTCTCATGCTGAGTATGAGAAGATATCTAACAGGGAAACGGCCCATGACATATATGAGTCCTTGAAGATGACTCATGAAGGAAATGCTCAAGTCAAGGAGACCAAATCTCTTGCTCTAATCCAGAAATATGAAGCCTTCAAGATGGAGGATGATGAAGACATTGAGAAGATGTTTTCAAGATTTCAAACTTTGACTGCTGGATTGAGAGTTCTCGATAAAGGCTACACCAAGGCTGATCATGTAAAGAAGATTATCAGAAGCTTACCCAGAAGATGGGGTCCAATGGTAACAGCATTCAAGATTGCCAAGAATCTGAATGAAGTTTCTTTGGAAGAGCTTATCAGCGCCTTGAGAAGCCATGAAATAGAGCTGGACGCAAACGAGCCTCAGAAGAAAGGTAAGTCTATTGCATTAAAATCTAATGTTAAAAAATGCACTAACGCTTTTCAGGCTAGAGAAGAAGATCCTGAAGAATCAGAATCTGATGAAGAAGATGAACTGTCCATGATCTCCAGAAGGGTGAACCAACTCTGGAAGAGCAAGCAAAGGAAGTTCAGAGGCTTCAGAAGTTCAAAGAAATTTGAACGAGGAGAATCTTCTGATGACAGAAGATCTAACAAGAAGAAGGCTGTCTGCTATGAGTGCAATGAGCCTGGACATTACAAGAATGAGTGTCCAAAACTTCAGAAGGAGAATCCCAAGAAGAAGTTTCATAAGAAGAAAGGTCTTATGGCAACATGGGATGATTCTGAATCAGAATCAGGATCAGACTCTGAAGGAGAGCAGGCAAACTTTGCGCTGATGGCGACAGAAGATGATGGATCAGAATCTACATCAGAATCAGATTCTGAAGAGGTATTTTCTGAACTATCTAGAGAAGAGTTAGTTTCCAGTCTAACAGAGCTTCTTGAATTAAAAGCTCATCTTAGTATCAAATACAAAAAGCTGAAAAAGCAATTTGAATTTGAAAGTAAGAAGCTTGAGTTGGAAAATTCTGAATTAAAAGATAAAGTTTTAAAATTATCTAATAATGTTGGATCTCCTTCTGATTCAGAAAATTCCACTCCTAGTCTGAATCATATTCTGAAAGAATATGATTTAAGTTTCAGGAAGTTCTTATCTAGAAGTATTGGCAGAAGTCAGCTAGCTTCTATGATATATGCTGTGTCTGGGAACAAGAGAGTTGGCATTGGTTATAAGGGTGAAATCTCATACAAGCTTGAATCTGTGGATGATATGAAAATATCATACAAGCCTCTGTATAACCAATTTAAATTTGGCCACTCCCATGATATTAAGCACACATCACATGCACAAAGTTTTCACATAACACACACCAAGAAGCATGTGACACAACCTAAGAAATATCATGGAACTCAGAGTAAGAAATATCATGCTCTTCCTCCTATTAAATATTTTGCTAAACCCAAGTTCAATCAGAACTTGAGGAGAACTAACAAGAAAGGACCCAAGAAATTGTGGGTACCTAAGGATAAGATTATTCCTATTGCAGATATCCTTGGCGGCAAAAAGGACAGAAAGCAAAATGTCATGGTACCTGGACTCTGGGTGCTCGCGACACATGACGGGAAGAAGGTCTACATTCCAAGACCTGGTGCTTAAACCAGGTGGAGAAGTCAAGTTTGGAGGAGATCAGAAGGGCAAAATCATTGGCTCTGGAACCATAAGTCTTGGTAACTCTCCTTCCATAACTAATGTACTTCTTGTAGAAGGATTAACGCATAACTTATTGTCCATAAGTCAATTAAGTGACAATGGTTATGATATAATCTTCAATCAAAAGTCTTGCAAGGCTGTAAGTCAGAAGGATGGCTCAATCCTATTTACAGGCAAGAGGAAGAACAACATTTATAAGATTGATCTTTCTGATCTTGAGAAGCAGAAGGTGACTTGTCTTATGTCTGTTTCTGAAGAGCAATGGGTCTGGCACAGAAGATTAGGTCATGCTAGTTTGAGAAAGATTTCTCAGATTAACAAACTAAATCTGGTCAGAGGACTCCCAAATCTGAAATACAAATCAGATGCTCTTTGTGAAGCATGTCAAAAGGGCAAGTTCTCCAGACCTGCATTCAAGTCTAAGAATGTTGTTTCTACCTCAAGGCCGTTATAACTCTTGCACATTGATCTGTTTGGCCCTGTCAAAACAGCATCTGTCAGAGGGAAGAAATATGGATTAGTCATCGTTGATGATTATAGCCGCTGGACGTGGGTAAAGTTCTTGAAACACAAGGATGAGTCTCATTCAGTGTTCTTTGAATTCTGCACTCAGATCCAATCTGAGAAGGAGTGCAAAATCATAAAGGTCAGAAGTGATCATGGTGGCGAATTTGAGAACAGATTCTTTGAGGAGTTCTTCAAAGAAAATGGTATTGCCCATGATTTCTCTTGTCCTAGAACTCCACAGCAAAATGGAGTTGTAGAGCGAAAGAATAGGACTCTACAAGAAATGGCCAGAACCATGATCAATGAAACCAATATGGCTAAGCATTTCTGGGCAGAAGCAATTAACACTGCATGCTATATTCAGAATAGAATCTCTATCAGACCTATTCTAAACAAGACTCCTTATGAATTGTGGAAGAACAGAAAGCCCAACATTTCTTATTTTCATCCTTTTGGATGTGTATGTTTTATTCTGAATACTAAAGATCATCTTGGTAAGTTTGATTCTAAAGCACAAAAGTGTTTCCTTCTTGGATATTCTGAACGCTCTAAAGGCTACAGAGTATACAATACTGAAACATTGATTGTAGAAGAATCAATCAATATCAGGTTTGATGATAAGCTTGGTCTTGAAAAACCAAAGCAGTTTGAGAATTTTGCAGATTTTGATATTGATATATCAGAAGCAGTAGAACCAAGAAGCAAAGCTGCAGAAGCTGGCAGTCTCAGAAGCAGTGGATCAGAAGATCAAGTTGCTGCATCTTTAGAGAATCTTAGGATTTCTGAAGAACCAACTATCAGAAGATCACCTAGACTTGCTTCAGCTCATTCAAAAGATGTGATCCTTGGAAAGAAAGATGATCTTATCAGAACAAGGGCATTCCTTAAGAACAATGCAGAATGTCAATTAGGTCTTGTTTCTTTGATCGAGCCAACTTCTGTTGATCAAGCTCTAGAAGATCCAGACTGGATAATTGCCATGCAAGAAGAACTAAATCAGTTTACAAGGAATGATGTATGGGACTTGGTTCCTAGACCAAAAGGATTTAACATCATCGGTACTAAGTGGGTTTTCAGAAACAAGCTAAGTGAGAAAGGTGAAGTGGTAAGAAACAAAGCCAGACTGGTTGCTCAGGGTTATAGTCAGCAAGAAGGGATTGATTATACAGAAACCTTTGCACCAGTGGCCAGGTTAGAATCTATTCGTCTATTAATTTCTTTTGCCACTCAACACAACATCACTCTTTATCAGATGGATGTCAAGAGTGCCTTCTTAAATGGTTATATAGATGAAGAAGTTTATGTTCACCAACCTCCTGGTTTTGAAGACTCCATGTCTCCAAATCACGTTTTTAAATTAAAGAAATCATTATACGGATTGAAACAAGCTCCCAGAGCTTGGTATGAACGTTTGAGTTCTTTCCTTCTGGAAAATGATTTCACTAGAGGAAAAGTGGACACTACTCTCTTTTGTAAAACATTTAAAAAGGATATTTTAATTTGTCAAATATATGTTGATGATATTATCTTTGGAACATCTAATGCTACACTTGGAAAGGAGTTTGCTGAGTCTATGCAGGCTGAATTTGAAATGGGCATGATGGGAGAACTCAAGTACTTCCTTGGGATTCAAATCAACCAAACTTCCGATGGAACCTATGTTCATCAAACGAAGTATGTGAAAGAACTTCTGAAGAAGTTTAATCTTTCTGAAAGCAAAGAAGCCAAAACTCCTATGCATCCAACATGTGTACTGGGTAAGGATGAGGTAAGTAAGAAGGTAGATCAGAAGTTGTACAGAGATATGATTGGATCTCTTCTATATCTAACTGCTTCTAGACCTGACATTCTCTTTAGTGTTTGTTTGTGTGCTCGATTCCAATCAGATCCAAGAGAATCTCATTTAACTGCGGTTAAGAGAATTCTAAGGTATCTGAAAGGTACTACTAATGTTGGTTTAGTTTACAGAAGATCTAAAGATTACAACTTAGTAGGATTCTGTGATGCTGACTATGCTGGAGATAGAATAGAAAGAAAGAGCACTTCTGAAAGTTGTCAATTTCTTGGAAGTCATCTGATCTCATGGTACAGCAAGAAGCAAGCTACTATTGCCCTCTCAACAACAGAAGCAGAATATGTTGCTGCTGCTGGTTGTAGCACACAAATGCTCTGGATGAGAAGTCAGCTGGAAGATTATCAGATATATGAGAGTAACATTCCTATTTTCTGTGATAATACTTCTGCTATATGTTTATCTAAGAATCCTATTTTACATTCAAAAGCTAAACATATTGAGATTAAACATCATTTCATAAGGGACTATGTTCAGAAGGGTGTTATATCTTTAAACTTTGTGGATACAGACCATCAATGGGCTGATATCTTTACAAAACCCCTTGCTGAAGATAGGTTTAAGTTCATTCTGAAAAATATCAGTATGGATCTATGCCCCGAATGAGAAGATGAGAAGATCTTATGTATGAGTATCTTCTGAAATGAAATTGGATATTTTTTTTATAAGAAGTTCTGATTGAAATCAATTAGAAATTGTGATTCAGTTATTACTAACGTTTCATTGTCTAAGTTGATTCAGAATCTCTTTAAAAGCAAAACAGCTGTAACTGGCTATCCAGATGGTAAACACGTGTTCACTATTTCTGGACAAGCGTGCGTGCAGTTGAGGGGACGTCTACTTAGGTAACTGTTCAAATCTCGTCTTTTGTCATTATTATCTCTCCTCACGTCAAATAACATTAAATGCCATTCATCATTTCTTTTATTGTCCTTTATGTTTTTATATCCGTCAAACGTTTCCCTTCCCTAGAACGTTTTCCTTCCCCACATTCCCTCTATTTATTTCTCCATTTCTTTGCATTCTTAAAATCAATCTTTGTGCTCTCGCTTTCTTTCTCTCACTTTTCTATGAATATCTTTTGCATAAACCCTAGTTCATTCTTCATCGATCTAGCGTTTATCATGAATCCTTCGCCTAGTTCTCTTCATCAAAACTTTAAACCAGTTGAAGAAACTAAGTCTCAACATTGGCTGATCTATTTGAATAGAACGGATGGAAGGGTTAATAGGCTACAGGATGAGAAACATATCTCGGGATGGCATTCCAAATTTTTCTCAAGTCAGATCTCTTCTTTGATGCTGTTATCAACATCTGTCCAAAGGAAGAAGACTTTCTTGAGATATTGGATGAAGTTAGGTTCCAATAAGGACTTAACTTCTATGTTAAGGGAAAGCCCATCTGAGAATACGCTCTCTCCTGGTGAACTGTTCTCAGTTCCTCTTTTGTATTCATTTACTTCTTTCTCTGGGAGTTGCTCAAGCATGCAGAGTTTCAAGATTTGATGACCAAGCAAGAACAAGAACATCGCTGGGATTCATGATATGCTGGCTTAGATTAGGACTAGGCTAGGGTTGTAGTCTTTGTGTCCTTGTAGTTTTCTTTGCTTGTTGCACTTGTGTATCAGCATACATCTTTTGTAATCCTACTTGGTTAATCAATGAAAATCTTATTCTGCATAACTCTTGTTGAAATCAATGAAAAGTTATTTATGTTTCTTTCCTTTTGTCTCTTGCTTTTCATCTGAATCTTTTCATGCTTTTTGATGTTATGACAAAAAGGGGGAGAAAATATATGATAAATGATCTGATTAATATTATCAGTTACCGAGTAAAAAGAGTTACCGAGTAAAAAGGCTCTACATTTACTAACAGAAGCTGCAAGCTTCATATGTTTTTAAGTTGTGTGGTTGCAGGAATCGAAGATTCAAGATCAACATAAGAAGCAACAAGATGAATCAAGTTCTTGGATTCTTGAAGCAAGCTGAGTGCTAGGAAGCTTCAGAATCAGAAGCAAGAAGGAAGAATGATCAGAAATTCTGATAATAGAATATGATCCAAATCACTGTCTATTTGCTCTGATATATTGTCTATTGGATCTGATATATTCTATATGGCTTATATGGCTTTGATACATATTTTGTGTTCTGATACACATCTTATGTTCTAACTCATTCATGCTGACTTTTGTCGTTTAGTTTTATTCTGTAACATTTCAGGATGTAGAGATGCTCTGATGATGCTCTGGTACATTCAACGATGTTCTGATACAATCTAGCATGAAGTGATGTAAGAAGAAATTCAAAGCTCTGAAGCTATCCGAGGGAAGCAGAAATCAGAAGCTGTGAATGTTCTGAAGATCAAAGAAATTCAAGTTCTGAAGATGTCCTAAATGGAAGCATGAATCAGAAGTTGTGAATGTTCTGAAGATCAAAGAAATTCAAGTTCTGAAGCTGTCCTAAATGGAAGCAGGAATCAGAAGCTGTGAATGTTCTGAAGATCAAAGAAATTCAAGTTCTGAAGCTGTCCTAAATGGAAGCAGGAATCAGAAGCTGTGAGTATTCTAGGGATCTAAAGAAATTCAAGTTCTGAAGCTGTCCAATGGAAGCAGAAGTCAGAAGCTATGAATTATCAGAAGCAAGAAGCTTATGTGATCGTCTCTACCGAAATAATCAGGGAAGTATTTTATTATTAAAGTTCTTCGAGTATTTATTTTAGGGGGAGATTATTCATCTCAGGGGGAGATTGTTAATCTCAGGGGGAGACATATTCACATGCTTATGCTATAGCTGTGTAATTTGTCTTTAGCCGTCTGCTCTTTCTGATCGTAAATTCATATCATTTATATATGTTTTTGTCATCATCAAAAAGGGGGAGATTGTTAGAACAAGAATTGTTCTGATCAATATTCTTAGTTTTGATGATAACAAGGATATGAATTTTGTGTGAGATAATGTGGTACTCTAATACATTGCAATTTCCATTTCAGGAAATATATATAAAGAGTATGCACAAATCAGCGCTCAGAAGCTTTGTCTCAGAAGGTTCAGCATGCAACATCAGAACATGGTCTGGCAAGACATCAGAAGATGGTCAAGGCAGAATCAGAACATGGGTCTATGGAAGCATCAGAAGAACTTGAGGTCAGAAGCAGAAGCACTGAAGTTCTCATGGTATCACGCTCAGAAGCACTTCAAGGTCAGAAGACAAGAAGATGCTATACACCAAGCTGTTTGACTCTGATGATACTCAAATATTATATTCAAACATCAGATCAGAAGAAAGTACAGGTGGCAGGCTACGCTGACTAACAAAAGGAACGTTGGAAGCTATTAAAGGCAACGTCAGTAGACACAGCGTGAACAAGGCTCGAGGTAGTTGACAAAAGCGTGAAACATTAAATGCAAAGCTGTACGGAACACGCAAAGCATTAAATGCGCTCAACGGTCATCTTCTCAAACGCCTATAAATATGAAGTTCTGATGAGAAGCAAGGTTACCAATTCTGAACGAAATTATTCTGAAAGACTTGCTGAAACGCTGTTCAATTCAAAGCTCAGAAACTTCATCTTCATCAAAGCTCACTACATTGCTGTTGTAATATATTAGTGAGATTAAGCTTAAACGTTAAGAGAAATATCACTGTTGTGATTATAGCTTTTAAGAAGCATTGTAAAACTCTTATTTGATTACATTAATTTGTAAGTAACTAGAGTGATCAAGTGTTGATCAGGATACTCTAGGAAGTCTTAGCTTGTGTCTAAGCAGTTGTAATTAGAGTGATCACGTGGTGGTCAGGATACTCTAAGAAAGTCTTAGCTTGTGTCTAAGCATTTGTTCCTGGAGTGATCAGGTTGTGATCAGGATACTCTAGAAGACTTAGTCGCGGACTAAGTGGAAAACCATTGTAATCTGTTGCGATTAGTGGATTAAATCCTCAGGTGAGGTAAATCACTCCGTGGGGGTGGACTGGAGTAGTTTAGTTAACAACGAACCAGGATCAAAATAACTGTGCATATTGTTTTTATCGTTCAAGTTTTTAGACTACACTTATTCAAACCCCCCCTTTCTAAGTGTTTTTCTATCCTTCAGCTCTTTGCTCTAGTTGGTTGGTTATTATTGCTTGAGATTGTTTAAATTTTGGTTACTATTGTTCTTTGTCTCAAAGATGAAGTTCTTAATGTGTTTGATCTTACTCATTTCACAATAACTAGCGCCTACCGCGTGGATAAATTGGTTAACTTTAGAAGTGGGTATCATGGATTTTAAATAGGCTCATAAGGTTTTCTCATAACAATGATTTTGGGTTGTGAAAGGGGAAGAATTAAAAAATATCAATTCAACAAAAATGTGTTGAAACATTGAAAGGTGATGCTTTTATTTCGAAACTCTAACATAATCAGAGAAGACAAAGATGTGGGATAAGGTCAAGAGTGTCATTATCTTATGTGTTAGAGATAAAGTTCTAAAAAAAATCACAAGGGAGAAGATAACGAAAGAGATGTGGGTCAAAATATATCTCTTTCGATTTTGATTATCAGTTATGGAGGCTACATCCTTTCTCTTGCTCATCATCTATTATGTAGACTTTTTTTTTTCTTTTTCTTTTCTTTTCAAAATTTCAAATTGTAATTTTAAATTCTTGTTATTTCTAATACATCTTTTGCTGGATTCAATTGTTTTCATCGCAAATATATATTTTATTTTAACTTTTTTTTTTTAAAATAATTAAAATCTATTAAACTTTTCATATTTTAAAATATTTATTATAAAAATAATATTTCTAATAAACCCGTGCTAATTGCATGGCTACTTACCCATCTTGTAAAGTTTATATACTCATTCCTTAAACATGCAACATGGACAAGTGGGTTACACTGTTTTAACTTTAAAGGGGAGCATTAGCAAAGTGGGATTAAGATTGGCAACATCTATCCCATCAGCCCAAGTTCCAACTTCTATGGTCCAATCTCTGTCACCTTTTCCACTGTATTAAAGATATTCATATCCATAAATCACTGGCCAAAGTAAATAAGATAATGCATTGAAATATTTTTTTTAGACTGAATCAATGCCATGAGATTATATTTACTTTCCATTTCAACATTCAATGTATAACAAACATAATGATAAAACGGAACAATAGTTCCAACTTTGATCCCATCAAGCATGACAAGAAACATAATTATTCTATTCCATCTAATCTCATGTAAAGGATGCATTTATTCAGATAAACTCACATGTCAAAATATATGATGAAATGTCACTTACATTAAAAAAAATGAGCATTTAAAACGGAACCTACATTTTTTATGGTAAAATAAAAGGGGGAAGTACAAATAAAGCATAACAGACAACTGTAAACCTCTAGAAAAAATTAAAAGCTTCTAAAAAAAGTTAGGCAACATAGCAACGAGGCAAACTTAAAGACAATAAATAAATAAATCCATCACAATTAAACATAGGGGTGGCAAAACGGGCCGCCCGCCCTGCCTGCCGCCTGCCCCGCTTTAAGCACGCCAAAAAAAAGCGGACGGGCATGCCCGCCAAGTGAAATGGACATAAAAATCATGTCCATCCCGCGAAGATGGCGGGTTGCGGGCGGCGGACTTGCCCGCCTATTTTTATTTATATTTTTTATTATTTTTTTAATAAATTAATAGATTTTTTTTACCTTTAAATTAAATTTTTCACTTATTTTTTAAAACAATTTTTTATAAAAACAACTTTTTAAAAAAATTTACTTTAAAAAAATATTACATGTTTATAAATAAATATATAAAATAAACCATCAAGAATTGGAATTATTAAAATTAACTAAAAAATAGGGAATTTTGGAGGAGGGACTGGCTTTGGCAGGCGGCGGACTTTGGCAGGGCGGGCTATGGCGGACGGCAGATTTTGGCGGGGCGGATTTAGTTGAGCAGCGGGCCTAAAATCCCAACCCAACCTGCCATTTTTTTGCGGGTGCGCGGACCGATCCGGCGGAACGAATTTAACTGAGCGGCGGGCCTAAAATTCTAACCCAACCTGTCATTTTTTGGCGGATACGCGGGCCACGGCCCATTTTGCCACCCTTAATTAAACATAGCAAGACCAAACTTAACCAAAGTGTTGCCACTTGGTTGGCCTCAAAGTGAACCCTCAACTCAATGTGTATAATTATGGTTCCATTTCCTTTTTAAAAAAATAGATTTTTTTTTATTTTCGAAAATATTTTTTTTTATTATAAATTTTATATTCATTTTTTTTAAAATAAAACACTAATTTTGACATCTTATAACATAAACATATATTATTGAAGACCAAAACTTAGTTATAATCACAATTTTTTAAAAAAATTATATTTCAAAAATGATTTTTATGAAATTTTATTTAAAATAACTTCAAAATTAAGTGATTTTTTGAAATTTTGATATCCAATTTTTTTTCTATAAATAGCTTAAACATTTAAAATCACACTTTAAGAATAACTATTCAAACAAAAAATTTATTTGAAGTTTTTGTAAAAAATTTCCTTATAAAATTTTTTTTCTCAAAATTATCTAACATTATAAAAATCATTTAAAAAAAAAAAATCAAAACAAACTGACCATATATTTCTAGGACTAATTTAAATATATAGATTGAAGCGTTCAATCTATTACTTCTTAAACATGTTTTTTCTTAAAGAAAGAAAGAAATTTTTTTATAAGGTAAGGTGTATTAAAGTATGAATACAAGAAATACAAGAAATGCTCAACCTAAATACAAAAGGCTTAATATCACTTTACATCTCTGTAATATATGCGAAATTCGCTTTATCTCTCCTGATAATATTTTTTTTAGTTTTCCTTCTGTAATATTTTTTGTTTGGATTACCCCTTAAGCGTGCAAATTTAACATCAAATATAGGAAAAAATCAAAAAAAAAAAAAATATTACAAGAAAGTAAATTTTACATTTATGAGACAAAAGAAATAATATTTTTATATTTTTAAAAGGTGTTTGAAAAAAAGCAAATTTCACCTCTATTACAGAAGAGTTTTGTATATTTATCTTAATACAAAAATAAAAAGATACATAAAAGTAGTCCACGATAAGGAAATCAAAGAAGTGGTCAAATCAATATTCCAATCCTTCCAACTAAGATCGGCTAAATCCTTGAATTTTACATAAAACCATTTCCAATACAACCATATGATTTTACCCAAAATAACTCAATTACGTAGGATTTCATTTTTAAACAAAATACTATTCATGCACGAGCAATTGACTTGGAATCTGACAGAAAAAATAGAACAAAAAATTGCAAAATGCTACAACAAAGAATTCGTTGCCAAAAACTAAATGTCTAGTCTAGCCAAGAAAACACATCCGGCCAAAGCTGTGAATATTACTCAGCAACTTCAATTTCCAAATCGGATTCAGTGCCATTAAAGAGTCTTCTTCCAACAAGAACTCCAACCAATCAGCATCTTAAATAACTAAAAACGATTCTTAACTAAAAATCTATTATTTTCTTCCCATCACACAAAATTGTCTGCTATATCTTCATTGATTTGAACCTGAAGTAGAATTTCTTGAAGATTTAAAAATTCTGCATGTTGATCTTGATTAAAATCGTATTTTGCTCCTCATAAAAACGACGTATGATGCAGCTCCATCCAATTCTTCAATTCCAATACAAAAGCAGCAACATTGCCCAAATATGCAAACAAATTTGGATATTGATATAATAATGGTTCTGCCCCTAACCATTTTGACCCCCAAAAATCAATAGTACGATTGCTCCCAATTCTACAATTGATCGCTTTTGAAAACCATTACAAATCATTATAACCAAACTTACCTATAGATAATAAATCTTGCCATAAAATAGAGTCCATCCTATCAACCATTAAAGAAGATTGATTAAGATCTTTCCTTCTAACATCACCATGCCTAAAGAACAAAAAATCTTACCAAATTAGTTTATCTTCTAACAAGATTCTCCACAGCTATATACTAAGCAAAGCAAGATTGAATTTTCCGCAATGTCTAACACCTAACCCCCTCCTTCTTTGGTCTACAAATAAGGCCACAACTTATCCAACTAACTTTCTTCCTACCATCAACTTCTCCCACAAGAAATCCCTTTATAGTTTGATAATTTTAAAATATTATTTATTATAATTAATAATAATTAAACAAACAATAACTTCAAAACATTAAGATTTCACCTTTGGTAACCAATTTTCTTGGGCTCCGATGTATTAGTTATTCAATAAGGTCTAAGGTTATCTCCTTTAGACCTTTAAAAAAAATTTAAATAGAAAGACTCAAAGTGGCCAAATACTTTGCAGTGTGTGCATTTATAAAGTGGATGATTCTTTTTTTTTATGATCTACACCTCTACTAGGTTTTCCATTCTTTTTTTAATTATAATATGTTCTTATTTAAGGAAGGCCTTTGACTTGATAGGATTAATTCAAACTTTTCTTTCTCTAGAGTAAATTTATCTAGGTTTTCTAGCAATTCAATTAATTCCTTTTTAGTGAGACACGTGTCTCACAAGCTTATTTTAAGTTTCTAATTTTAGTTATTTCTAACTTAAACGATGTATTGATTTCCTCAAGAGGTCCTAAATATTCTTTAAGGTATAAGTTGTGTTTTCTAAATTTATCATTCTATTCGACTAATTTAGCACCAATTTTAAACAATTGCTTGTAAGATGATTTAGTTACCTCAACATCATCTTTCTCGTAGGATGCTTTAAGCAAGCTTCATCTTCTTCGTTGGAAGAAAGTTATTTTATGTTTCTCTCCAAAGTTGATATTTATTATCCTTTTTTTTCTTTTGAAGATTCCACTAGATGATCCTTCTTCTTAAAAGTTTCTTACACATAAGATTCCTTCGGTTGATGTTGATTCTTCTGAAGATCGTTCAACTATTGAGTATGATCTTTCGAAGGAAACTAATGAAGTTGTTTGATAGGAGTTTGATGAAGTTGATGATTCTTCAATTTTTGAGCTTGCTATTCAATCTTCAAATAATTGAACTAGTTCGTTCAATTTCTCTATGATTTTCTTCTTTCCTTATTTTTTCTGGAATTCATGAAGGCTCTTATCTCTTAATTTAAGGATTGGATTAAGCTTGCGATTCTTAACTCTTAGATATTGGTTAGCAAAAAACGTTCCAATATAATTTTTAATATTTCTAAATTTTAAAAAAATTTAAAAGTGATATCTTTATCTTTTTCGCCTCGAGTGTTCATCTCCTCTTGCTCAATACTTGAAAAAACTCCAAATTTCATTTCAAGAATATCTGACATTTCCTTGATAGTTTCACAACTATTAACATAAAAGAATTTACTATCACCTAAAGCCATTACTATAAATTTTTTGGTTTTCAAATTCAAAATACTACAAATAACATCTCAAGTCATTCAAAGTACCAAAAACGAGCACACAAGGCAGTAAGGAAAACAATGCGCAATAAATTATGGCACACAAGGCAGTAAGGAAAACAATGCGCAATAAATTATGAAACTGAGAAATTTCAAAGTTTAAAACTTTTAGGGCCAATATAGCAGACTGCTGTCATAATATTGAAGATTCCTTGTTGTGCTGAAAAAACTTTTAATGGCATAATGTTGCATGAGCAAAACATATTGCTTCCTTTTTTTCCAGATTTTTTAGTTGTTTCTTTTGTGATGGTCTTATGCTCTTAGATAGTGGAATGTTACAATATAACACAACTGACTATACCATCATACAACCACAAAATTCAAGAAGCGGTACATCTTACAGGCTCTTCTGAACTTTCCTACAGTAAGCAGCAATAATATATTATCCTGGAATACACAGCCATTCTAGGACCAAAATATTAGTAGAGTAGGGTACAATAAAATAACCAAATCTGAGTCCATAATACAAACTAGAAGATATTCACACCTCGATAAACATTCTGACTGCACTAAAGAGTTTTGAATCAACATTCTCAAACCAGAAGAGAAGGTGGGATGTTAAAATGATTGGAATCATACATGTCACACCATTGGCTCCAAGGCACCATGTTTTACACAAGTAACAAAGGGTGTGTATATTTTGCCGTACCCCTTCCTTCGTGACTCGGACAACACCAGGTCAAAAGGACCCTATCTAACAAGGAACCAAATAATCATCACAAAGAAGCCAGTCCAGGATTTAGGAGGACTAATACACTATGTGGAAAAACAGATTGAATGAATATAAGCAAACAGTGGACAACTACTCATTTCCTAAGTTTAAAGAACCGTCTTTCATTAACTTTAAGCTCAAGCTATTGAATCTCCCTCGTGAGTAATGCCGAGAAGCTTTTCTCCAATCCGTTCCAGTTTTCATCATAGCCACAAATTCATCATAGCTGATTTTTCCATCCTGTGATTATTCAAGAGTTTAAGATTAAGAGATTCCCTGATCATTACTACATTTAATGAAAAAGTATAGACTATTCACCTTGTCTGTGTCTACTTCTTGGAAAATATCATTTGCTACATCTGTACAGTCGTCAGTTCCATCCTCCATCAAGGCATTCCGTAACTCTTCTGGTTCAATGTATCCATTCCCATCCTTGTCAAAATAGGAGAAGGCCTTGTGAAGATGCTCGTCATTAGCCATTCTTTTCAAATGAAGAGAAATGGCAACAAATTCTCCGTAGTCTAGTGTTCCCTTACCATTATTATCTACCTGATGTCAAATACAATGATCAAGATAAAACAAGAAGTCAAGAACAATTTCAAGCTGGAAGGTTATACTTTCAGAACCATCAACACAGATGTTCGAAAATTAATATGAAAACAGAGCATAAGAAAGGAATAATAAAAAATTTGATAGAACCAAAAAGGCCCTCATATTAGAATGATCTAATTGAATAGGCCCAATAAGCTAGAGGAAAAAGGAAAATTGACAATGCTCACCGCTTCAATAAACATCTGAATTTCAGACTCAGCAAGTTGAGAGTCAGAGTTTCGGAATCCAACTTTTAGTTCTTCAATAGAAACTATACCATCATTATCAGTATCCATCTTCTTGAACATCTCTTTGATGTCTTCAACTTCTTCATTGGATAAGAAATCAGCAATTACCTGTTTTCAACTGTACAGTCTTAGTTTTAATATAAAGTAATATGCACTTGCTAAGAAATCACTAGATGCGATGAACCAACCCTAAGGGCTTTTCTTTTGAATCGATTCATCATTGAGAATTGCTTAAGCCTTGACTTGACTACATCTCCAAGAGGAACATTTGGAGCCTTCTTAGCATTTTGGAGCCAAGGATGCTCTGCAAGACAGGTAAAGGAAAACATCATGAAGCTCGGGAATTTATTCTGATAAGTATTTATTTATAACATAATCACCATAAATGATTTCTAATTTTTATTCAATATAGTAACATGTCTACACATATAGACCCTTCTCCTTCAACCATCCACTTTGTTTCCCTATTTAAGTTTTTGTATGAAAACAAAGATGCAAAGAAAAAAGGATTTTCAGGATTTAAATTTTAAAACAAAAAAAAAAATAGAGTAAAATTCTCATTAATCAAGTTTAGTTACGAAAATAGCTTAATTATTACAATCGAAATGGTTGAGACTTCTTCACATGATTTCCTTTTACAAATATAAAACAAACACCACTAGATTATTTCAGTGCTGAAACTTACAGCATGCAACTGATTGTTTGAATAATATGACTATGGAAAGTCATGAACATACCAAGCACTTGTTTGGCCGTTAATCGAAGCTTAGGGTCTGGTTCTAACATTTGCTTAACAAGACTTTTAGCACTTTCAGAAATACTGGGCCAAGGTTCCCGTTTGAAATCTATAAGCCCTCGAAGAATAGCCTGTGCAACTCCTTGCTCAGATTCTGCATTAGGATTAGCATCAAGGTAAAATGATAACAAGATTTTGTAAGAGCTGATGAAATAATAATAATAATAATAATAATAATAATAATAATAATAATAATAATAATAATAATAATATTAATAATAATAGTAATAATATAATAATAGTAATAATAATATAAATCCAAGTTCAAAAACACAAGCAAAGAGAGAGAAATGAACTAAAAGAAAACACAACTTTTCAGATAAACAATGTGGCAAACAAGCATTAGTATGCTTCAGTCTCACTCAAACTAAAACAAAAAGGAAAAAATACAGAAAACATAGGCACACATGAATGTTCATAGATGCTCATACTCAAACTAAAACAAAAAGTTAAAAATACAGAAAACATAGGCACACATGAATGTTCATAGATGCTCATGCACGTGCAGAGGAGGGCATGAATACATAGGTTTATGAATGTAATTCCCAGTTCAAAATGGGGGAACACCACCAAAATAGATATAGAGTATGCACATGTAGATGAGGGCATGAACATATAGATATATAGATTTGTGAATATAATTACCAGCCCAGAATGGGGGAACACCACACAATAAGATATAGAGTATCACTCCTGCACTCCATATATCTATTTCAGGTCCATAGTTACGCTTGAGCACCTCTGGAGCCATATAATATGGACTTCCTACAATTTCTGAGAATTTCTCACCTGGAAATTTGAATATTAGCCACACAAGTCAGATACGGTAAGCAATGAAAAGAGATTTAAGCATAGTGTTGAAATATGAATAGAGAAAGTAAGACTGTTCCATAAGATGACAAACTGTCAACAAAAAGAATTTGCTCAACCTATATTAATGTCTGTAGCACTGAAGCAAGCAGAAAGGATAACCTTTCATTAATGGGTTGTTTTGTTTTTTTTCTGTTTTAACTTTCAGTATTAAAATAGTAAACATTGTGTGTAGTGGATTACCTCAAAGAAATCAATAAAAATTTGCTCATCTCAATAATTGATACCAAATTAATTGGCCAATTGAGTTGAAATAATTAAAATAGTATGGGAGCTATTGAGAATAATTACTACCCACATTGGTTTTATTCTGTTTTTTATATTCAAAATTTTCTGGAGGATATAGTGAAAACAATTGGGCATTTGGGTTCAACTTTATTTCTCTAAATTTTAAAAAAATGTTCGCAATACAAAATTTTGATAAAAAAATAAAAATTTGAAATGCTGAAGAAATGGTGTTATGGTGGATTTATAACAGACCTCATTTTTAAGAAATTAAAGAATAGTATGCCAACCAGTCATAGAAATCAACTTCTTTTACAAATTACAAATATTAAATGAGAAGTGTAGCAAATATAGAGAAACCTTGCAAGAAAATAAGAAATTCCTCCAAAATAATACGTAGAGATCAGAAATTATTCAGTGAACCCCAAAAGTTAATCACACCGAGAAAAAGTGAATATAAAAAGAGAACACAAAGTTCTTTCTCCATTTTCCTTGATGGAATCTAGAAGAGCAAGAAAAGAGAAATGATGCTACATTCCTGCACCAATCACTAGGAAGAAAGGAGTTGCTTTCATAACAAAACTTCCATTTGCAATACCATTTGTTTACACAACTGCCACTGCCTGCTTTTAATATTGACATGGTAAACTAATATTTTTCTCAATTTTAGTACTAGAGTTTGGAGAATAATTTAAGAACTAGTAGCAAATAAACCAAATAAATATTTTTCTTTTTATACGTTAAAAAATGGAAGTGTGTTTTTATGAGCTTTAACCAAACAAGCTTGACATTTTGTTGTTCTCAATATTTTGTAAACAAGTCACGCTTTTGTGACACAAATGAAAAATTGAAAACAAGGGGAAAAAAACCAAAAAACCTCCTTTGAAGCTGAAGCTGAACTACAACATGTACTTTATTCCAATTTTTAATAGCAGCACCTCAAGCTCCTAAATATTTTTTTCCTAAAAGCGTCTTAGGTTTTAGGACTAAATCAACCCTACAAAATCGACTTGTGAAGTTGTAATGTGAGGATTGCCTAAGTTTCATAAGCTCAATTTTTGTCACATTTTTAAGTGATGTGTGACTTAGCAATTTCTCTTATACACTCCCACGCGACTAATCTTATTGGACCTAGTGCAAGGACAACACAGATGGTCCAATAGCGAGTCAATGATAGACTCGTATCATCTTAGATATTGGACCTAACTCTACCATACAAAATCAACTTATATGGGGAGAATTGCCCAAATTTTAGACTTGTTTGGACTACATCTTTAGACGATGTGGAACATAGGCTTCTCCCAAGTAAAATGACATACAGTTTATGCACAATATGAAACAAAGATACCATACTGTTAATCTACTACTACACATCTATTTACATTACAAATTAGGTTAAGTACTATTTCTGCTAGATGGAGCAAAATCCTAAAACAAATGACCCTAATGCATTCTAAGACATCCCTCCACTTGCAGCTTACAAAGCATTTAATTTGTTAATTGTCAAATGGATATAAACTATAAAACAAAGAACACCAGCCCATCTCCAAAAATACAAAACCAGCACCTACTTAGCGATGATGCTGCGTAAATACTGGCGATGATGCTGCCAAATATCTCCTAAATTCTACTTAGCACACTTCCCAAGCAAATAAGATGGTTTTTGCTGCTTCAACTTTTATCCCCATCAGCCACCTCAACCTCCAAGAATCCTGGACAATCTAGGCTTCATAAAACTACTCTAAGGCTATGTTTGGGAGTTTGGAGGGGAGGGCTTCCAAAAATGAAATTTTAAAAAAATATAGGAAAATATTTGACATTTTTTGAAAAAATGATTTTGTTTAGAATGATAAAAGAGTCATTATCACTACTAAATTTTTAATTTTCAGAATACTATAACAACCTAAAAGATATTTGGATAATTTATGTAAGACCTTTAAAACCCTCCAAAACCCTCCTTCATACAATTTTTGAGTTCCCCCATTTTATGGGGTTTTTGGTGTTATGAATAAACTCAAACCCTCCGAAACCCTCCTACCCAAAATCTTTTCATCCTTTTCACCCAATTCTCCCTATTTTCTAAAGCTTTCCCCTCCCTTCCCCTCCAAACTCCCAAACATAGCCTAAAGCTACTCCAAGGTTAGACAACCAATCATACCAAACCGAATTAGAACAGCAATTCAAAACACATTTTCACAAAGTCACTTACCAAACATTTCTAGACACCGTCAAAGGGAGGTTCTCAAGATTTGCCATAAATGGAACCACAGCAACCTAAATACTGTCGGCAGTAACATGTTTCATTCTTAACCACTGGCTGGCACAACTAAACTCCAAATTCCAATAAACTTAAATACTATGAATTATGTCTTGCTAGTAGAAGCCCACGAACAACTTTAATATACTCTAACAATAACAATCAAACAGAACCCTCCAACAGCTACATGAAATGCAATGTTACTGTCAGTCACCACAGATCTAAATCTATTGTGGCAACTCTTACACTACATAATTCCTTTTGCAAAAGGGTTTGGAAGGAAGGGAAATTAAAAGGAAATGGTATGTTTAGACAAACAAATAATTAAGCTTAATCCAACATAAACAACAAACTGCAAAGCTTAGCAGATTAGAACCAGATTGAAGGTGGACTTCACATTTCCAGGGTATTCCTATGAAATAAATCATGTTCGGAATCAGGGATTTAAAGATGGGGGAAATTACCAACAAATCTTTTCTATTTACTTGGCAGATGCAAAACATAGGCAGTATAAAACTTTACCCTATCCAATATGCTATATCCAGTATGCTAGACTACACAGCTATCATAGACAGTAGACCCACCAACCAATTGCAGGGCTCATTAACAATCCAGCATAAATTTTACAATTAAGCCCTAAAAAACTAGCTACAATTAAGAATTACTAATTTAGGCTACTTCAAATGTCGAACCAAATTCAGTCACTAGACTTGATAATAAATAATATCTCTCCCTAAGCCTCAGGTTCAGTTCTGTACCTGGCTTGAAGAATATAGAGAGCCCAAAATCAATAGCTTTGAGAGGCGAATTCTCCTTCTTGTTAGCAAACAAGAAATTCTCGGGCTTAAGGTCCCGATGAATGACACCATGCTTATGACAAAGCTGCACCACCTCGACAATAGTCCTCGCAACCGCTGCAGCAGCACGCTCCGTATAATGACCCCTTGCAACAATCCGGTCAAAAAGCTCACCACCTTCACAAAGCTCCATAACAAGATGAACAGCATTGTCATCCTCACAAGCCTCCCGGAGAGTCACAATACTCGAACTCTTCGGCAAATGGCGCATAATAGCAACCTCACGTCGGACATCATCAACATCAACGGCAGTCCTAAGCTTCCTCTTGGAGATACTCTTGCAGGCTAAAAGCTCCCTGGTATCACGGTCGATGCAAAGGTAGGTAACACCGAACTCGCCTCGACCGAGTTCGCGGTCTACCAAGTAACGCTCCTCCATGTTATCCTTGGCCGCGCCGCCGAGGACGGTGACCGGCGGGGGAGGTTTTTTGCTCCCGGCGTGGGTGTCGTTTCCGACGCGTTTGCCGTGATCGTGGTTGGAGAAACTTGATTTGACATCTTCACGGGCGACGGCGGCCGGAGATCTGCAGCAGTTACCCATCGGCGGTGGATCGTGAAGGGGAGAGAGATGGGAGTGTTGGGAAGTGGAGAGAAGGTAGGGTTTCACATGAGAATGTGGAAACCCTAACCCTAAGTAACCCTAGAAAGAGAAGATTTGAAATTGAAATTGAAGATGATGGTGATGGTGGAAGATGGAGAAAGGAGTGATGAATGTGATAGATAGAAAAGAAGAATACAAGTAGTAGAAAGAAAAGAAAGAAGGAAAGTGTGAGAAGACAGTGAAAATTACGGTGTGTATGAGACTGTGAGGGTGTACGGTAACGGCTGAGGTTGCGCTTTTTTAGGAACCAGTAAACTCTTTATTTGGTATATGTAATTAATTTAATAAAACTTAATCATGACTTGACAACTTTCTATCAAACTTTAAAATTAAATTGTCCAGCTTAATCTTGCCAAAAAAACTTCGTTTTGAGTTAAAAAAAAGAGAGATTAAATATGGGTTTTGATTTATTTATTTTATGGGTAATGGTAAGTGTTTTGGGGTATTGGTTAAACAATTAAAAAGGTAAGCGGAACATTGTTTAATAAAGTAAAAAGATAAATTTTTTATCCAAAATATATGTATTCAATGTATTGAAAACATAAATAATTAATTTTTTTAAGAAATATTGAGAGTATTCAATGCATTAAATATAAAATATTTTTTTTATTAGAAATGCTTAATCAGTGCCTCCCGAACACTCGTTAGTATCACCCTTATTTTATTTACACTGTTTAATCTTCATATGTAAAAGAGAGAGATATACACAAATTACTTAATAAAAATATAATTTAATAAAAAAATTTACTAATTTATAAATCTAATGAAAATAGATAAATAAAACAAATATAATTTATTAAATATCAATATACTAAAAACAAGGTTATAGATGTGTACTGTTAAAATTATATTTATAACACTTTTTTATTATGTTCATAAGTTATATAATTATTGTAAGATTTAGAGTTAGATTCCAATGCAAGGCGGTAAATAAGTTTATAAAAAAATTAATTTTATTGCGAGTTAAGATTGAATTTCAATAAAAAGAAAAGAAAGTTATGTACTATTATAAAGGCTTGATGGAAAGAAATGAGAGTAATATTAACACATTAATGTGGTGGCCATAAGAGAGGGGAATCAACTCAACATGATGCAAAGAGAAAGTTTAACTGCAAGAGTGGATAAAAAGAGTTTTTGAGGCTTTAAAGGATATATGGGACCTCAAGTCACACGGGCTTGATGGTTATGGGGTGAAATTCTTCAAAGTTATCTAAGAGATAGTGAAAGAGGATGTTATTGCCGCAGTGATGGAATTTTTTGTTCATGGGAAGATTTATAAGACTTTTAACTGTACTGTGGTATCCCTTATTCCCAAGACAGACACAGCCAAGAATATCAAAGATTTCATACCTATTTGAGTCTACACTACAGTCTACAAAATTATCTCCAAAGTCTTAACTGCCAGAATGGGTAAGGTACTTGGATGCATTATAGACAACTGCCAGGCTGCCTTTGTTCTAGGGTAGCAAATCCAAAACCACATTCTTTTGGCCTATGAATTGATTAAGGGATACAGTAGGAAAACAGAAACACCAAAGTGTATGATGCAACTTAACTTACAAAAAGCCTATGATATGGTGGATTGGTTTGCATTGAAGAGCATCCTAGTGGAAATTGGTATACCAGATCAGTTTTCCAAATGGATCATGGCAACTGTTATCTATTTGTCATATAGGTTTTGTATCAATGGGATCCATACTGGACTGATGCAAGCAGAAAGGGGGATTCGACAAGGTGATCCCATATCCCCTTACTTATTTGTCATAATTATGGAGTATTTGACTAGGCTTATGAGGAAGATGCAGCAAATCCCTGATTTTAATCACCATGCCAAGTGTGAGCAGTTGAAAATTACACACCTTACATTTGCAGATGACCTACTTTTGTTTGCAAGAGGAGATTCCAGGCCTGTTGAAATTATGATGCAAGTTTTTTAAGGCTTTACTCACTCTACAGGTTTAAAGGTTAACCCCTCAAAATGCAGAGTTTATTTTTGGAGGGGTAAATGAGAAAACTATGAGTGACATCCAGAGAATGACATTCTTCCAAGAAGGAACTTTACCATTCAGATATTTGGGAGTGCCCCTCACAAGTAAGAAGCTTCCAGTTTGCCATTACATGAATCTGGTGGAGAAATTTGCAGGGAAAGTCAAACATTAGAGCACTAAGCTTTTAAGCTCTGCAGGGAGGCTGCAGCTGATTAAAAGTATATCTTTTGCATGACTAATTATTGGCTGATGTGTTTCTCAATGCCTAAATGTGTTATTAAAAAAATAAATGTTGTATGTCGTTCCTTTTTGTGGACTGGGGGTGAAGTCATAAGCAGGAAAAGCCCAATAGCTTAGAGAATCGTCTGCAGACCCAAGAAGCGGGGAGGACTACGCATTATGGATTTGATTACTTGGGACAAGGTTGCCATGTTGAAATTGTTATGGAACTTAAGCCAAAAGACTAATAGTCTTTGGATTAAGTGGATCCACTCTTTCTATTTCCAAAAAGAAGACACGATGGAGGTACAAGTTAAGAAGAACAACTTTTTGATGATGAAGAATATCCTGCAGCAAAGAGAAATTATTGATAAAATACAAGTATTGTGGGAGAATATGCAGAAACTGGACAAGTTCCGCATGCAGGTGGTGTATGAAGAAATGGTCAAGGGAGAATCAAAGGTAAGATAGAGGAGTTTGATGTATGGAAATGTTGTTAGGCCTCGAGCGATCATCACAATGTGGCTTGCTTGCCACAAAAAAATTGGCTACAAAAGAGGGGCTTCATAAGTTTGGGATGATTAATAACAATAGCTGTTATTTTTTGTGGAAAAAAGGAAAGCTTAAACCACCTATTTTTTGCTTGTGCAGAGATATGAAGTATCTGGTGTTCAGTGCTAGATTGGATACAAATCAAGCACCACCCAAAGGAATGGCAAGAAGAACTGAGATGGATCGTTAAAGGCAATAAGGGGAAAGGTTGGAGAGCGACACTATTAAAGTTGGCAACTACATAAGTAGTTTATGGTCTATGGAAATATAGAAATGATAGAGTTTTTAAGAATACAGTTGATAGAAATAGCATAGGGAATCAAATTATAGATAAAATAGTGTATAGGGGGTGGTACAATAAAAAACTCAAAGAGCATATAGATAATTTTGATATAGATGCTCTTTATGAGTGACCATGTTGATTATGAAGGCTAGACATTTAGGCTATGTTTTGATACAATAAAAAAGAATGGAGCGGAATAGAGCGGAGCAGGATGGAATAAAGCGGAACGGAGTGGAATGGAATAAATACGTCATTCCATTGTTTGGATACATCATGATGGAATAGAGTAATTTTTTCATTCCGCCCAAATCGGAGGGTACAAAAAATGGTGGAAAGTGATGAAATGGGATGGAATGCATTCCATCCGTTTTTAATCGATCCAAACGATGAAACATAAACTTATTTCATTCTATTCCGCTCCATTCCATCATATTCCATCAATCCAAACATACAAAATTGAATTTATTAAAAAAAGATTGAATTTCAAAAGACTTTTAGTTAAAGTTAAAGAGATATTTTATTACTTCATCCAAATGTTTTTGAACAACATATATAATTTTTTATTGACTTATTTAAATATAATATACAATTTCTCTATTTTAAAGTTAATATTATTTAATATTATCACAAACAAGTTAAGAAGCATAATAAAATTTGCAAAAAATTGTCATTCAATATATTTCCATTATCATAAATATAAAGTGGAATATAACATTTTGAAAATAATGTACATAGTATTAGTTAAAAAACTATATCTATTAAAAAACCATTAATTCTTAACACAAAAATTGAAATAATATTTATTTTAAATTAAACTAAAATGACATTCACAATAAAATAGAAAGAGTAATACTTATATTTTTTATAATGGGAATGACATTTTTATTATAAATAAAAATGAAAGTTTTTTTTTGTCAAGTAATCTAATTACATACATTGAATTTAAATAAAATATATATTAATATTAAAAGCTTATTTTTTTGTCATTACCAACTAAGTTTTACCTACCAAAATGAATTTTGAAGTTTCTTATTTAAAAAATTAGAATACTAAAATTTGTAAAGTAAACAGTTATATTATTTTATAGTTTACTTACATAATTTTATATTCTAACATTATAGGGTATCTTTAATTTTTAACGAAAATGTTATGAATGGTTTTACCAAATTATTTTATTTTCACATAATATCTAACTCAACCATTTCGACGAACAAATAAAATTTATTAAAGGTTACATTTCTATTAACATGTTTTCTCTTATCCTATCAAGATTCAGATTGTTTTTTATCTCTATTTTTTCAAATTTAAATTTTATTTTTTTAGTATTTATATTCTTAATTCTAATATATATATATGATCGAGTTTAAATAAAAAAACAAAAAAAATATTAAATAGACATGAAAGTCTAAAAATATAATAGAAAAATAAATTTTGAAGTCCACAAAGAGATTCTTCAAAACCAAAATCTTGATATCATGTTAAAGTTCATAATCTAGCTAACACTCTTGTTACCTTCACGTAAATTATGCTTGATTTGTACATGACATTTCAAATTTAGCAAATTATAATTGCGGTTAATCAAAATTGGAATATTGTCGTTGAACTTGTAATTATTATAGACCGTGTATATAAGAATCTCATAGTCTTTTTCAGCAACGAGATGAGATGTTTTTTCTAACCAAACTATGTCCAAATCTCATATATAAACTTCGTATTTTATCAATGAGAGAATCATATGTTCCAATCTTCCTATAATATAGCATTTAGTTTAAGGGTATTCAAATCCAAACCAATCCAAATAAAAACCGTAAATCGATCCAAAAAAATCGAAAATCGTAAAAAACCGAAAATCGCAAAAAACTGAAGTTTATTAGATGTGTTTGGATGCCATTTTGTGAGAACCGCACGGTTCAGATCGGATTTCGGATTGATTTTTCAAAATCGATCCAAACCAAACCGAACCGCATGTATATGTATTTTGCACTTATTTATTTTTTATTAGTATGATATGTTACATAAATTTATTTTTATATGATAATTAATTTTTTTTATCTTATCTATTAGCATAGTTTAATCTATTTATTTTTATTATTTTATTTATTTCAACTATAATCAATCATTTTCATTTTATAATATTAACTTTTAATATATTATATGATATATATTATATCAAATCTATGATTTATTAGTATTTTTATAATATTAAAAAAATATAATTTGTAATTTGGATATCCAAAAACGGATCCAAATTAAACCGCATTAAATTGGATCGGATCGGATTGGATTTTTTTAACATATCATCCAAAACCGAACCAAACCGCAAGTAAATTTATTTTTGGATCAGATGAGTTTTTACCTTAAAACCGATCCAAACCGAACCGCGAACATACCTGATTTAGACCATCTTTCATCGTCATTTTAGAGAATTCCACCTTAACTAGCAATTTATCTCTTATCTTTGTGAAAATCATCACTCAGGAGCTTGAACCACTCCTTAAGTGGTCTCTTCCATCCAATGTATATAATTTCCTTTAGATCAGAAACTCAATGATACTTTGGGTTACATTTTTTAATATCTTGTTAATGTATTTTGTTTGTGTCAAAATTTGAATTACATTTGGTTACTATTATACACAAAAAAGTGACCTTAAAAATCTTGCCACTATTATAAACAAAATTCAATAATTTGTAAACGAATTAATGTTTATATTATTAGTATCCCTTGATTTTATTCAAAAGCATTGCTAGTAGATTCATTAATTATAATCAAAGATATTACTTCCTCCGTTTTTTATCATAAGTCGTTTTAGACTTTTCACACAGTTTAAGAAAAATAATAATTATTGTATGAAAATGAGAAATTACGAAGGTTTTTACAAAATTATTCTTCATTAATGACATATGGAAGGTAAATTTATATAATTGAAAGGAGAGAGAATAATAAATATTTAAGGATATAATAGGAAAAGTAACATTAATTATTCATTGGAATTGTAAAGCGACTTATATTTAAATACAAATATTTTTTCCAAAACGACTTATAATAAAAAACGGAGGGAGTATAATTATAGTAAATTTTATTTTGATTATACATGAAATCAAGAAAATTAATTACATTTTACTAACTTTCTTAATTAATGTTAAAGTAATTATTTGTGCTTATATTTGTGATCAAATGCAGTATGTATTGAGGTCTAAAATCATGTTCAATTAGTTGTGGGTTCAATTGGGGAAAATAAGAGTCGAGCAGGGACATATTGAGATCAAGCAGAGACAGACCCATGTTGAATGGATACGAATCAGAGTTGAGTGGGGGAGAGCCAAGATTTAGTGGAACTGAGATCAAGTGGAGACGAGCGGAGTAGAATAAACCAGCTATTAATTGTCAAAAAAAAATAATAAAAATTTAAAAATATTTAAGTTTATTAAAATATTTTACGTTTACTAGAATAACCATCATTTTAAAAATGATAATAGATGACTTAGGTATGTTTTATAAATTTAAAGATTTTACAGAGCGAACCAATATAAAACAATATTACATATCCAACCAATCAAAATCTTTATATTTGTCATATCATCTCAATATTTTAAAAATAAAAGCTTAATTTAGTAGGTTACATATCCCTCATTAGTTGACAATATAAAAATATTTAGTAAAATTATACTAGGGGTCCTTTAAGTTATTTTTTATAACAAGTTGATCCTTTAAGTTTTTTTTTAACAATTTGATTTTTAAGTTACCAAACGTGTGCATCGTTACCTTTATGCTAACCGAGTGAATGTGCTAATTATGGATGCAATTATTTAAGTGATATAAAAATGATGAAATACAACCATAAATACAATAATCACATGTTTCTAAATGTTCAAATGTGAGAAAAATGATGTAAAAATCACTCTAATCAATCAAGTTGTTAAAAAAAAAATTAAAGAAATAACCTATTAATAAAACAACTTAAATGAGGATTAGTATTATTTTACCAAAAATATTTTACATTGGTGCATATTCCATTTTCTCTTCTTTTATTTTTAAACTCAACTAATGATTAATAGTTTAATGAATTATTTGATACATTGTCACTCAAATTCAAATTCATTTAATTCATCAATTTTACAAGCTCTATCCTAACTTAAACATAATATTACAACAAATTCTAAAACATTTTATCATTACTCCTATTTAGTATCAATGACATGTTCCACTTTTTTAAGACAAAAATTCTTTCATGAAGTAAGAGTTTTATCCAATGTACATACACACTAACCATGAGCACTAGAGAATCCACATCCATGAAAATTGAAAATTAAATTTTAAGAAAAATTATACTTTACGTTTGAATAAAATCATGGTTTTAATCATACCACACCTTTTTTTATTATATATTTTTCAAATAAAACCTATAGTGACATTTACATTTTTCTTTAATTGATCCAAATGAAAATTAATCTATGACCAAAGTTACCCATGTTTTACTTTGACAGGTATATATTCCCCTTATTTTTCAAGAAACAAACAGTTACAAATGTCCAACCCAACACTGTGTGTCTGTCTTTCTATAGTTCCTTTAAACTCAAGTTCGGTTAAATTTTGACATGCCTAAAGTAGCCATAGTGAAATCTCGTTTATTTGAAACAACAATCCACAACTGTTTATGTTTTTCCCGTTTTGTTTCTTGTCACTTCTTGCTAAATAGTGCAAAGATCTCTTTCGCTATTCATTTCATTTCTTCTTCAACCTACCTGGCAAAAGATACGTACTATATTGTTTACTATTAATTTTGGTGGTGGTGGAGGACAAGGTGAATTCTTGTTATACGACAAAGTTAATAATTGAGACTTTTTGTAGTTTATCAAGTGGGAAAAATTCGGCTTGGTTTATTAAATAATGGGTTCATATTAAAGGGAGACGTATTTATTGACTAGGTTGAGAATTGTTTGAGTGTAGAAACAACATTCTTGTGTTTTAATATTCAAAGTGTGTTTTTGGTTAAATTGGCATGTGCACAAGTAGGGACTTAGGGAGGCTATAAGGACAATGAGGTATCTCGGTTAAGAGAGAGAGAATTAGTAAGTATATTGTTGTAAAATTAGAGAGAGAGAATTAGTAAGTATATTGTTGTAAAATTAGAGAAAGAGAATTGTAAAATTAAAAGGTTAAATTATATGGATAAAAAACAATATAGGTTAAAATAAATGGTTTTAATTAAAAATTAATATGTCAAATAATTTAAGAAAATCAAGATCTTACCCAAAATAGTAAGAGGTGCAACGAATACTAACTATAATATCGTAATATGTATTGGAATAATTTTATTGTTCATATGAAAAGATAATCGAAAGAGAAGCAAGATGAACTTTGCACGCTGACTTTGGGCGAGTACCAAGTTGGCCTGGTTCAGGGGAATTAAGAGATCCCCTGGGAATGTTATCATAAGAGTATGAAAATGAGAAGGGAGCATATCGTTGTAGTATCCGCCTCATAGTCAGGCGTGTAAAGAAAGCACAAGGTTGGCGAGAAGAAGAGGGAAGTTGTTGATGAAGAGGTTTAGAAGCTGAGAAATGTCGACTTTATAACGAAGGTTAAGTATCTATCTTGGTTGGTTAACATAGTCTGCATGTGTGTTGACTTCACTAACTTAAATGTCGTCTACCCTAAAGATCCATATCCTTTACTCAATATAGATCGTCTGATTGATGGATCCTCAGACTACAAAATCCTGAATTTGATGGATGCCTGTTATGGCTACAACCAGATTAAGATGAACCATATGAGTGTGCCCAAGAAAACACTTATTTCAAGTCATGGCAACTACTAATACAATGTCATGCCTTTTGGATTAAAAACGCATGCGCCACCTACCAAAGGCTAATGGATGTTGTATTCTCAAAACAAATGGGGTAGAACTTGGAAGTTTATATTGGTGATATGATCGTGAAGACATCAGAGGGAGGAAAACCACTATGTGGATCTAGAATATATCCTTAAATCAACCAAGAGATAAAGCATACTCCTAAACTCTGTCAAGTGCTCTTTTGGTATGCAAGTAGGCAAGCTCCTGATATTTATGCTAACCAAGAAAGGGATAGAAGCGAATCCAGGAAAATGTCAAACCATCGTCAACTTGAGAAACCCAACTAGTATTAAAGAAATTAAACAACTAATAGGGAGCTTAGCTGCCCTAGCCTATTTCCTTTCTTGTGCAGGTGACAAAGCGTTTCATTTTTTTGACACTTTGAAGAAAGTGGATAAGTTTGAATGGATGAGCGAGTGCGAGGAAACATTCACTAACTTAAATACCTTCTTGGAATCGCCACCTATATTGATATGTCCACTATAAGGCTTTCCCCTCTAGTTGTATCTATCTGTTATTGACCAGGCGATGAGCTTCATGCTTGTATAATAGAAAGAAAAATATGAGCAACCTGTTTATTTCATGAGTACGGTGTTCAAAGGCGGTGAGGCCATGTACCACAAGATTGAGAGGCTTTTCTTGGTGGTTGCGATAACTATAAGGAAATTCATATCCTACTTTCAAGGGCCTCGGATAATGGTGAATACCGACTACCTCATTCGACAAGTTTTGAAGAAGCAATATCTCGTAGAAAGGGTGGTATCATGAGTTATTGAATTGTCTAAGTATGGTATCCAACATATACCTAGGGGAAATATCAAATGACACATGCTAGATGATTTTTAGGTAGAGTTTAGTTCACCGGTAGGTGAGGAGACTACCTCCACATGGTTACTATTTGTGGATGGCACTTCAAACCTAAAAGGCAGTGGCATCACAATAGTACTAGAAGGATCATATGACCTCTTGATTTAGAAGTGTTTGAAGCTCAAATTCAATGCTAGCAACAATCAAGTCGAGTATGAAGTCTTCATTGTCGGCGTGGTCCTCGCCCTTGAGATGGGCGCTTCGAGTCTGAAATCCAGAAGTGACTCACAATTAGAAGTGAATTAAGTCATCGAGGAATATTAGATGAACGATTCCCAACATATTGAATATCTCAAAAAGGTATGTAATACATCTAAACACTTTAAAGCTTTTGAGTAAGCAAATGTGCCCAGGGAATAGAACTTTAGGGCTGACCTCCTATCTAAGCTTGGCAGCATAAAAAGAGTAGGACATAACCACGTTGTAATTTAAAAGAGTCTCGCCACCACTAGTATCAGGTTAGAGGAAACCAACACTCGTAAAGTTACCCAGACCACTAGTTGGATGACGCTCATAATATGTTATCTACAGCCATACAAACTTCGAGCATACGAGATAAAAGCGAAAAAGATTTGAAATTGTGCAGTAAAGTACACCATGATATCACAAATTCTTTATAAGATGGGAAATCTTCCTCATGCTCAGATGTCTAGAAGAACACAAAATCGCCTTGGTCCTTGTAAAGGTCCACCAAGGGGCGTGGGATAGTCACATTGGAGGGAGAGCACTAGCTCACGAATTTCTCATGGTGGGCTATTATTGGTCCACTCAGAAGAAGGGTAATGTAGCATTCGTCAGAAAATGTGATAAGTGTAAAAAGCATGCCAACCTACATCATGCTCCAGTTGAGATCCTTCATTCTGTCATGTCGTCTTGGCCATTCTACCAATGGTGCATGGACATCTTAGGCCTTTTTTGTTGGTGTATGACTAACTGAAGTTCTTGATCTTTGGAGTAGATTATTTAACAAAATGGATAGAAGCAGAAGTTGTCTCTAAGATCACACATTCATAAAGGTCTATTTTTAGGGATTTGCTAACGTAGACCCGCCTATTTTTATGAATGTCTATTTTAGCAAACATTAACTACAAAATAGTTAAATGCACCTTAACGTGCATGTTGCTAAAACACACATTCATAAAAATAAGTGGGTGTATTTTAGCAAATGCCACAAGGATTTGCTAAAATACACCCACTTATTTTTATGAAGGTGTGTTTTAGCAAACTTCAACTAAAAAATAGTTAAATGCAGCCTAAGGTGCATGTTAGTAAAATAGACCTTAATAAAATCAAGTAGATCTACGTTAGCAAACCCCATATATATATATATATATATATTATTTGCCCTTAAAAAAACAACAATGGCTCTTCATATTATGAGAACAATCATGAGAATAATCATGATAAAAGCTCTCATCTTATGGTATTCATGATGAAATTAATGATGAGGATATCAATGCACATGCAGAATCTCCATTAACCATTAAAGAAACTCATTTGCACAACGATGATGACATACATGCCACTGATGCATACATTAGAATTGAAAATGATGCTATTTTTTCTCAAGAAGTTGATGATCATATTGAGACTCAACACAAAATGGGGTGGTATAGTTGAAAATGGAAAAGTTCTAATAGATATCAAGAGGGCTCCAGGATTGTGAAATCTAAATCAACAAGGAAGCATGAGAATAAAATAATGAACAATGCCTATAAAGGTAAATGATCATTTGGATTCAACACCCTAACTATCATTCTCGGCCATATATGCATCCAACAACTACACTAAAATAAAGGAGCTTTAGGAAGTACAAGATTCTAAAATTCCTTGATGTTACATGTTGGAACATTATGAATATATTCCAATATAGGGAGATGAATTGAAAAAGTTAAAGTCCCACATTGATGAATTGAAAAAGTTAAAGTCCCACATTGTATGTTAGTTGAAAAAACTCATTAGTCCCACATTGCTTAGATTAGAAATCTTGGCTAGTTTACTTCATTATATAATGAAGTCACTTGTTTCATTTCAAAATACACCAAAAACTTATTTTGAGTTTTTCCTTCCCCATTCTCATAACTCTGCGTCCTTCGAATTGTCGAAGCGCCAACTTCTTCCCCTTTCTTTCTACTCGTTGAATTTTCCGAGTACTTTCTTGAATTCTCCTTACAGAATAATGTTAATTTCTCCTCATTTGAGTTGAGAAATTATCAAGTATAATTTTTCTTGGATTCTCTTTAGAGAATTATTGAATTTTCTCTTGGTTTGAGAAATTACTACGACTGGTCGTTATACCAGATACTAAGATGGTATTGATACCATATTTGAATGGTCCTAGTACCATCTGAAGGTGTATTTCTAGACCTATTATCTACCGTGCAAGTAGTAATCGTATAGTATAGAATTGGGTTGTTTTATCCTGGAGGCGACGTGGTTATTAAGAGCTGCTTTGCATAATTTTAGGCAGTACCGCGAAACGTCTTAAAGAGAGCGACCTAGTCCGCGATTCGACCCGGTAATTTCTGCGGTGGCAAACTTTTTAGAACCGTGATCCAACAATTTTAAGACGTTTCGAATTGCCATGGCTACTGAAGAAATTATTGGTACTTCTGCGGATACTTTCTTTGACAAATTGTTCATGTTTGAAAGATGTCATTTTAAATGTTTGCAATAAATGATGATTTTTCTTCTTAATGTTGAAAAAGATAGCTAACATTTTGACTGAGGATATCTTGTTGCTCCTTTTGGATCAACCGAACAAACTAACGATAAGAAATCTGGGGATTCAAAAGAAACATGTAATAGTGTTGAAGTTGAATCTGTTGCACAGATTAAAGCGAATAATTTACAGCTCAGAAAAGAAATCACCTTATAGAAAGAATGATTATAACATTCTGAATGAAATCGCAAATGATCTGTATGACTATTACAATAACTGCGATACTTTCAAATATGTTTAAGAGGCTCTGAAAAACAAGTATGACATTGAAGAAGTTGGAGAAAGAAGAATGATTTTAGCGGCTACATGAAGTATCAGATGGTAGATGAAAGGTCAGTGGAAACCCAAAGTCGCGAGCTTCAAAAAATTGCTCATGAGATAATCACTAAAGGTATGTATTTATATGAACAATTTGAATTTCTCTTATTATTGACAAACTGCCCCTAGTTTGAAAGTTTTTATGAATTATGCTTTGTTAGAAAATAAAATAATTTTTATTTAGAGACTGATTATTCTCATTAAAGAAGAATATGAGACATGATTAAATAGAAAAGTCTTGGTTGTTTTAAACAACAAAAATAAATTCGGTGTGGTTCTAAAGTCATATGGCAAATTGTTATGGAATTAGAACTGCAATATTGTGAACCGAATTAAGAATGGGAACCCTTTTATGGCCCCAATTGCTCCAACTAGACAACAACCACCACCTCAAAGAAATGACGTTGTTTTCTTTTTGTTTCAACTGTGGAAAACTAAGTCATATGGCTAAGAGATGTAGCATGTAATGCTTGAACTTGGTGTAGTCGTAATGCACGAATTAACCTAGCTAATGGAAAATTTATTCATATGATCATTGAAATCAACATGGTTGATGGATCTGATGGTTGGTGGATAAACACAAGCGTCTCTCGTCGTGTTTCCTATGATTGTGTTACGTTTAAAACATACACGAATACTAAAGATAAGAAAGTGTTGTTGGAAGATGTCCACACCACTAATGTTGTCGATATTGGAGAAGTGGAACAAGGTCCACCTATGAAAAGACTTTAATCTTGAAGAATGTCATGTATACTTCTGATATTATAAAGAATCATGTTTGTGTTTTTTCTTCTTCTTATAAATACGGAAAGATTTAGTCAATTTATTGGGATAGATTTGTACACCATCATCACAAAGAATGATATTTTTGTGAATGAAATTGATAAGTTTAAAAACTTTGTAAAGAAGTTGAAAATGATTTAGTAAGAATTTGTAGTGATAGGTAATATGTATGATTCTAGTTTATTTAATAATTTTTATAAACTACATGAAATTGTACGTGAAACGACTGCTCCATATTCCCCTGAAATGAATGGTAAAGCAGAAACAAAGAATAGAACTTCTACTGAATTTTTTGTTGCAATTATGATGAATTCTGGTGCTGCACCTCACTAGTGGGGGAAATTTTATTGATGGTTTGTTATGTCCTGAATAGAGTTCCCAAGTCAAAGAGTAATATCTCTCCTTATGAGATATTAAAGAAAAGACAACAAAACTTGTCTTATTTGAGAACTTGGGAATGTCTGGCTTATGGCAGAATTCTGGATCCAAAATGAGTTAAACTCACTAGTAGAGCATATGAATGTGTACTCATTGGATATGCAGCAAACAGTAAGGCATATAGGTTTTATGACCTAAATGCAAAAGTGATCATAGAATCAAATGATGATGATTTCTAAGAATACGAATTTCCCTTCAAATCGAGAAATAGTGGGGGCACTCAATCGAGTCACATTCTTGTGATAAGAAGCACAGAAAGCAGCAACAATGTAGAAACAGAACTTCGAAGAAGTAAAAGAGTGATAGTTTCTAAAGATTATGGGTCTGATTATGCAGCCTATAATATAGAAGAAGATCTAATAAATCTTCAAGAAGCACTGTCATCTATGGATGCATATTTATGGCAAGAAGCTATAAACAATGAGATAGAATCTAATAAAACTGGCACTTAGTATACTTGCGTTCTGGTTGCAAACCAATCGGTTGTAAATGAGTTTTGAAAAAGAAACTAAAACCTGATGGAACTATTGATAAATACAAGGCTCGCCTTGTAGCCAAGGGTTTTAGACAACGAGAAAATGTAGATTTTTGCGATACCTTTTCTCCAGTCACTAGAATAACATCCATTAGGGTACTTATTTCAATTGCTGCTATTTATAATTTAATAGTACACCAAATGGATGTTAAAACTGCTTTTTTAAACAGTGACTTAGAAGAAGAAATCTATATGGAACAACCAGAAGGGTTTGTGATCCATGGACAAGAAAACAAGGTCTGTAAGTTAGATAAGTCTCTGTATGGACTAAAGAAAGCTCCTAAGCAATGGCATAAAAAGCTTGATAACTTAATGGTATCGAATGGATACAAAGTGAATGAAAGTGACAAATGCGTTTGTTATAAATCTGAGAATCGCATATGCACTATCATATGTCTATATATAGACGATCTGCTCATATTTAGATCAAACATTCGTGCCGTTAATGCTATGAAATCATTATTGTGCAACAATTTTGATATGAAAGACCTCGGAAAAACAAGTGTGATTCTTGGATCAAGATCACGAGATCCGAGCTAGGAATTTCTTTAGATCAATTATACTATGTGGAGAAGATCTTAAGGAAATATAAATACTTTGATTGTAAACTTGTGTGCACACCATATGATCCAAGTGTGAAATTATTTAAGAACACTTGTGCAAGTGTAAGACAAACATAGTATGTGAGCATCATTGGCAGCCTTAGATATGCCACTGATTGTATTAGACCCGATATTGTATATGTCGTAAGATTGTTATGCATATTTACGAGTAGACTCGAGTAACGAGCACTGACAAGCTATTGAGCGATTCATGAGGTACCTTAAAAGGACCATAGATCTCGGCCTACATTATCAGAAATTTCCTGTTGTACTTGAAGGATACAGTGATGCAGATTGGAATACCTTGTCAGGTGATTCCAAAGCTACTAGTGGCTATGTATTCAACATAGTTGGAGGAACTGTATCTTAGAAATCCAAGAAGCAGACTATCCTGGCTCAGTCCACGATGGAGTCTGAAATGATCGCATTAGCAAATGCTAGTGAAGAAGCAAGTTGGTTAAGATGCTTGCTAGCTATGATTCCCTTATGGGAAAAACCTATGTCAGTTGTATTGATCCACTGCGATAGTACCGCGGCTATTGCAAAAATTGAGAACCGTTATTATAATGGTAAAAGACGTCAAATAAGAAGAAAGCACAACGCCTTTAGAGATTGTATCTCTAAAGGAGCTTTAGAGATTAGCAGATCCTTTGACGAAAGGATTAGCTAGAGAGAAAGTCCATAATACATCCAAAAAGATGGGACTAATGCCTATACATAAATGAGTTGCTCATGATGGTAACCCGACCTAAATGACTGGAAATCCCAAGAAATAGGTTCAATGGGTAATAACAAGTTGTGAGTAATATGAGGCGATCATGCTAAAGTAAATAAAAGAAGTATGAATCCTGAAGTAATAAGAGGATGAGATAATAGAAACTCTTAATGAGATCTATACTCTGTATGAGGGAGTACCTAGGCTACAGGAGTACTCTTGATAGACTCACCTATGTGATTGTGGAACTGAGGCCGGTTCCTATGGAATTTCGAGGCAGAATTCCTTAAGCCTTCACTAAACCGGGATACACGTGCATGGCCATTAAAAGCACGGGCTATTAAGAATACACCTTAAGAAAAGGTTGTGTGCGGGTCTGATGTCTGAGATAGAGTTCAAGACAATAGTGTCACTCTTGTTGAATCAGAATCCTACTTGCTACGCAAAGGTTCAAGTCGTAGACACCTTTGCTTATGCACAATCTTAGAAACGTTTGGCGTTACTTCTAAAACACTTTTTTAAATTCAAGTGGGGGATTGTTGGAACATTATGAATATATTCCAATATAGGGAGATGAATTGAAAAAGTTAAAGTCCCACATTGATGAATTGAAAAAGTTAAAGTCCCACATTGTATGTTAGTTGAAAAAACTCATTAGTCCCACATTGCTTAGATTAGAAATCTTGGCTAGTTTACTTCATTATATAATGAAGTCACTTGTTTCATTTCAAAATACACCAAAAACTTATTTTGAGTTTTTCCTTCCCCATTCTCATAACTCTGCGTCCTTCGAATTGTCGAAGCGCCAACTTCTTCCCCTTTCTTTCTACTCGTTGAATTTTCCGAGTACTTTCTTGAATTCTCCTTACAGAATAATGTTAATTTCTCCTCATTTGAGTTGAGAAATTATCAAGTATAATTTTTCTTGGATTCTCTTTAGAGAATTATTGAAATTTCTCTTGGTTTGAGAAATTACTACGACTGGTCGTTATACCAGATACTAAGATGGTATTGATACCATATTTGAATGGTCCTAGTACCATCTGAAGGTGTATTTCTAGACCGATTATCTACCGTGCAAGTAGTAATCGTATAGTATAGAACTGGGTTGTTTTATCCTGGAGGCGACGTGGTTATTAAGAGCTGCTTTGCATAATTTTAGGCAGTACCGCGAAACGTCTTAAAGAGAGCGACCTAGTCCGCGATTCGACCCGGTAATTTCTGCGGTGGCAAACTTTTTAGAACCGTGATCCAACAATTATATTTCAATACGATTTTAGATGTTCAAGAACATAGAGGAAATAGGCTACTACTAGAACTCCTATTGATGATTTTCATAATGGGCCAATGCTAATGATTTAATTCACTTATCACCAGATGGGATCAATTCACACGTTCCAATGGTAGAAAAGGGCACACCATATGAAAAAAGAAATTATTTGCAGGGATGATTGGATTAATTTTTAGTCGACCACTTCTTTCTGAACTCATAAAAAATTAGCACTGATCTTTTTCCCATGCTTCTAAAATTTCTCTAATAATTTTAAATCTCACTCTTTGTTTAGATTCATAAAGACTTTGTCTTTTCACTCTAATGACATTTATAAGGTTGAGTGTAAGTGTGAGTGGTTAAATTCCACATCGCTTATAAATGAGTGGAATGTTGAATTTGTAAGAGAGACGACCCATATACTTAAGAGTCTTGCTAACCAGTGTCCTCAGGACACTTTTTAAGCATATTAAATAAAGAAAATATTTTTTATAAAAGTCAGTATTTCAATTTCCAATGCATTTTCAATGAATTGAATATACGCATTTTTAAAAAAAAACTTACCACTTTAATCACTAAAAAAGTGCTCTAAGGGCACTGGTTAGCATTTCCCTATACTTAATGATTTAAGGTTTTGAGAAGAGGTGTGACATCTTCCTCTCTTGTGGACTAGAGCATTGTGCACCCGTTGTTGCTCCCGACTTCTCTGAACTCCCCAACAAGTAGTATCAGTGTCGTGCTTCAGGGGACTCATATATCTAATGGCTTAAGATTTTGGATGGAGAAGTGACGTCTCCCTCTCTTGTGGCCCTAGAGTATTGATCTCATGTAAAACCTCAGAGCAAAGGCTTTGCCTAGGAAATCGTCAAGCAATGGTATTATTGACCATATATGGTTCAAGACGCAAAGGACTATGCGAAGAAGTGCGAACGATTTCAGAAGCGTGGGGATGCCCATAACGCCCCTCCATCTGATTTAAGTATGTTAGCATCTCCACGACCTTTCTCACAGTGGGGTATGGGCATTATTGGCCCTTTCCCTCTAGCACCGGGTCAATTGAAAATTTTGATCGTGGCAGTCAATAATTTTACAAGAATAGATAAAAGTGAAAACCTTGGCCAAAATCACTGCAATGAACATACAAAAGTTCTTAAAGACAAGCATTTTGCAAGGTATGAAGCAATTTATAGATAAAAACTTGAAAAAAAATGTTTGATAGTTTGAAGGTCAAACATCATTTCACATCAAGAGCACCCTTAGACGAATAGATAAACAGAGGCAGCGAACCAACACTACTACACAAAGTATCTATTATCCCAGTTGGGAGAAAGACTCCATCGCAGATGGTGACCTGTGGTAAGATAGGGCGTGATAGTAAGTGCACTACTTTCCACCACGGACTAAGGTCTATGGTGAAACCTGGATAACATGCCATATTTCACCACGGTTGGAATTTTCAACCATGATGAAATGTAGTTAGCCCATTTTTCACCACAGTTGGAACTTCTAATTATGGTAAAATGCCAGTCAACCCATTTTTCGCCACGTTTAGAAGTTCCAACCGTGGTGAAAAGTCTGTCAGCCCAATTTTTCATTTTTGCAACATGCTTTGGCTGGCCACATTGAGAACTGCCATCACAATAGAATATTAAATATTACTAATACAACAATAACAACAATAGCAAGAACAATAATAAGAACAAGAGCAAGAACAACAACACCACCACGACCACCAACACCAGCAGCACCAACACCACCACAACCAACAACAACAACACTGCCACCATCCCAACCAACAACAAAACAAAATTAATAGAATCGTTAAACATTAAATCTCAACAGCAATAACAACAACAAATAAAATCAATAGAATCGTTTAACAATAAATCTCAACAACAACAAGAACAAAATTTAAATCAATAACATCATTAAACATTAAATATCAACAATAACAACAATAAAAATGAAATTAAGAAGAAAGCAATAACAACAACAATAATAACAAATATTGCTAACTTGAATCCATATTTTCTTGCCTTGGTCAAGTTGGAGATGAGATGATAGAGTTCATAAACTTGTAAATGAAAGAAATGATGTTTTCAGACTTCGTTTATGGAATAAATGATATTTTTGAGTTTGATTTAGTGGAGAAATAAATTTTCATAAATGGAAGATGAAGTTTGGAGGTAGGTAGAAAATGAAGTTCGTTTAAGTTTGTCTATGACAAAAGTGAATGAATATGGAGCGTCATATATCTTTGAATTGTAATTTCAAAAAAATAAAATAAGAAGGTGCCACTTTTCACCACGGTTGGAATTCCAACTGTGGTGAAAAATAGTTTAAAAAAATGAAACTGCACTTTTTTAGACGCCACTTTTCGCCACTGTTGCAAATTCTAACCATGGTTGAAAGTGGCTTAAATCATGCAAGCCATCGGGGAAGAAAACATGCAAGCCATCAAGGAAGAAATGGTCCTCCTAGAATAAAAATAGAATCCTCCTCCATCATGAGCACCATCGTAAATAAAGTAACTGCGGTGAAATATACAATTAGTGGGCCATACCTCAAAACTTCCATCCATGCGACCTTTTGTTAAAATTGGCCGATGTTAGGGGAAATAACACCAGAAACAATAAGCTTGCTGCCAACTGGGAAGATCCTTACAAATTCAAAACTAGCACATAAAATTGAGCTTACTCTATGGAAACCGTATCTGAGGATCCCATCCCATGAACATGAAATGATAAAATGTTCAACCAGTATTTTAGCTAAGTATTTCTCCCCAAGTTATATGAATGCAAATTCGGAAAGGCTCTATAATGTAATGTTAGTGAATTAAATAATATGATAACTTTTGTTGGATTTTGTGATTTTATTTTCCAATTTAGAACATGGAACACCGTTAATGCGAAGAGACCTAAAAACGAGGAAAACAAAGCCACACTTGAAACACCCCTACTTGGTAGCGAACGGATCCCACTCCACACTTCTTTCTCAACACCTTGCTATTCTCAGGGAATCTTCACACCGGGACACAATAAACTCACTTGACTCAAGGAATTTTGTAAGAATGCTTGCATGAATTTAGAGCTGTGGTCAACAACATCTTCGATTTTCTCATGCAATCCGAATAAACGCTCTTCATAGGCCTCTGCGTCTCTAGAGCAGGTTTCTTCTCATTATTCATGGAAATCTCCGCCTCTGTTAACTTGGTCGATGAAAAAGTAAGTGTTCCTTGAGCATCATCCAAATCTTTATCCATCTTAGTCATAGAAGACCAGACCTTCACATTTTTTTTTCTTTCAACGACACCTCCAAAAGGGTAACCTTAGCATAAAAATCATAAAGGGCACCATGATTCTCTATGTCCTTTTTTCAAGGCGGCAAGTTTCTCTTGATTTTGTTCCACTCTAAGAGGACGAAATCATGTTGATTCTTCAAGATCTCTTTCTCCTTTCTCAAATTATCAGGAACCAAGACGCCCCCGACCACCAATCCCAATGGTCATTAAAGCAGCAAAGGAATGCATGTGATAAATCATTTTTCCATTGATTCCTGCTTAAAAGTGTTAGAAAAATTATGAAAAATAATCCTAATCTCCTTGAGTAAATCAAGACTCCACTTCCTTCATAGTATAAGGGTCCTTATTTATAAAATATTATTGTAGAGAATAAGTATGAGGCGCACTCCAATATCTACCCATTATCATTTTCTGACCTAGAAATTGTGTTGACTTGGACCTCTTTGCAGGATGTTCCTCGTGAGTTGTATCTTTTCCCACGTCCCTCTCTGTAGAGTCACTACCTATGGTTTTTGATCAATCCACAACCTTTTCATCCTACTGATATTGAGATTTCTTTCTACGTCTCTTCGAGGTCGAACGTTCTTAGTCTGATTAATCTTCATGTCCAACATGTGTTTGATTAAGGTTTAAGGAATCATTTATATGTAAGATCGCCCTCTAAACTGTTCCAACAATATCCTAAGTAGGAATTTTTGGAGGAGGTGGGGGAGTATTCTTCGACGCCAAAGCCTTATTCATATTCATCATATCCTGGATCAATCCTATTTTATCTATAAAAAGTGAAAGAAATGATTAATTTAGAAATTAAAACAATTAAATAGATAAGTAAAAAGATGGTTCCATACTCCCACCAAAGAGATTTTCCTCTTATGCGCGTAGGCTGCCTCCACCACATGTCACATGTCAATAAAATACCTCTTCTATTATGTTGGCAACACTTCTGAAGGTCTCACCCATATTCAAAGCCCGGACTTTCCCAGAGAGAAATTATGTCAATCTTCAACTCCTTTTCTTTTGGAGTGAATTCTTCTGAAGGGAATATGTACTTGCTCTGAACCCTTAAGAAGTGATTTTGATTCCAATACTTCAGGAATAAGACTTTAGATCTGGTCGGCTACAAGCCCGATGTAGGAAGGATTACCCTCCAACATAACGGACAAGCTCGAGTAGGTTTCACGACTCTGAGGGACAAGTAAGAAATACTAGTCTTTAAAATTCTTCCATTTATCAACATAAACATCGAACACCTTATTTGGTTAACAAAGAGAGAGTAAACCATGTCACTGCTCCCATATAGTAGAATTATCTGTTACACTAAACAAGTTGAAGAATAACTTAAAAAGTTTGCTTTCCACCCCGATACTTGCACCAATACTGAAACACTTTCAGATAAGCGCAACTCACCGAGTGCAATGGAGAATGAGCCACTATTAAGTGATTCAAGACCCCTCCCCCCACTTCAAATATGTTGATGGGGGGTCCTGAACTCTAATATATAACATAAACACTCATTGAAAGTAATTTAGTACCAACTACAAGGACTACACAACCTCCTGTTGGATTCATTATGAGAAATTGACCAATCGGTAGACAGTCCCATGTCCCATTGAGCACTTTATAGCCTAGGAGCCTCACTAAAAACAGAAGTTCTCCCCACCACCTTAGCATCCACCCAATAATACCGAGTGGCGTTCGTATTGAACTCAAGACCTTGTCGGTCCTTTCAAACTATCTTCTTCTGACTATCAACAAAAACAAAATGTATATCACATATTCTAGAACATTCTCGAAAATCAAGATGTTTCCTAACTTCCTTATTTCAGGTTCCCCCAATTCAAGTATCCAAAGGCTTTGATATAAGAACGATCCCCCAAATCATCTTGACACACCTCCACTAAACTCTAGATCATCCATAGGCAATTCGAGATAAGAGAAGCCACGGAAGATTCCCCTTGTGTTGGATGAACTAAATTCACCCATCCGCCTTCCTCTACAGGTCCCTTGAAATTTCACAAGTCTAAGGACTCATAGAATCACTACCACTTCTTACGGAATCCCCTGTGGATCTTTGTCCTTGAAGGTATAGTCAAGAAGTGATCCAAGATGGTAAAGCTTATGGATACCAAAGATACAAGCCAACAGATAGACGTTTAGTTTTGATGATGAAAAAGCTTGAAGTAAAGAAACTATTGAAGATAGCTCAATGGGTTAAATATGCACAAGCTAAAGATAGCTCAAGCTCAAATATGCACATGATGGTTGATCAAGATATCCTCCGGAATCAAGTTAAAATTTATTTAAATTCAACACTATAGTCCAACGACTCTCAAGTGAAGACTTAGATTTCAAGAATCATTTACGGTTTAACCTTTTAAAACTCCCAGATGATGGCAACTAACATAGAGATATCTGAAGCCTTGTGGAATCTTGCTTTTCAGGTGATATTATTTTAACAAGAACAAGAACTTTTCATGATGACAACTAATTGATGATGACAAATGTATTATGATAAGTTAAGCATAAGAAATTAAGAGGATAAATATGCAAACCTAAATATTAGAATTTAATTATTCCGAGTCAAAGCTTTGTAAAGCATAAGGGCATTTTTGTAAAAGTACATGGATAGAGCACACACGCACACACACACACACACATACACATAGGGGTGGGAATAGGTCAGGTCGGCCTACAGGGGCCTATGGTCTAGCCTATATAAGGCCAGACCAGGCCAAACTTATTTAACAAAAAGGCCAGGCTTAGGCTTTTTTAAAAGCGAATTAATAAAATAGGCCAGGCTTAGGCTATTAAAAAAGCCTATGAAGTCTTATAGGCCGACCTATATTTTCATGTATATTAAAAATAGGCTAAATAGATCGGCCAATATTTGCATGTATATTAGAAAAAAGGCTAAATAGGCGAGCCTATATATGCATATATATTACAATAAAGGCTAAATAGGCCTACCTATATATGCATATATAGGACGACTTATAAGGTTTCTTAAATAATATGGATTAATTGAAAATTATAATGAAAAATAGGTTTTTAAATAGGCTTTCAGGCCAGGCCAGACTTTTAAAAAGGCTAGGCCAGGCCAAAAAATAGAGCCTATTATAGGCCATAGGCCAGACTCAGGCCTTTCAAGTTTATCGTAAGCCAGACCCAGGCCTTCTAAAGCCTAGCCTGGCCTATTTCCACCCTTATACACACACTAAAACTTCTTTTCAAATTGTTTTTATCAAGAAAATATCTTCAAAGACGTCTTGAAGTTGTGCTAGATAAATTGGGAGTTGTCAATTGGCACATTGACCTAATCGATTAGCTCAATCAAATTTGTGTTTTAAACGATTAGGATAACATCTTAAGGATGTGCAACGGCCATATATTTATTCTTTCCTATTTTGAACTTAAAATCAATTATATTTTAAATATATAATCTATTGACATTAAGTGCTGATCGATTAGGATGTCTTGAAAAGCATTAAATTCAAATTTCTTTTTTCATCCAACCTCTAGCATATAAATAGAGGTTGAGTATTTTGACACTTTTCACTCTTACACACACACACACACACACACACTCTCTCTCTCTCTCTCTCTAAACTTTTTCTTTTACTTCCTCTCACTAATATTTTAGATAAAATGCTTCTACGAGAAAGTTATTTTGCATACATCTTAGTTGAATATTTTCCATTTATGGATTATTTGTGGTTTATAAGCTAAGCATTAAAATATTTGGTTTAGGGATTATGTGATCAAGCCTTTGTTTTGGTTTGTGATCAACCTGTGGTAAAATCTCTTTATATTCTTAGTTAGCCCGTGATAGAACCAAGATTCGGTTAAAGTTTGGTCCGTGATAAAATCTTGGATAAAGTTCGAGATTAGTCCGACATTAAAATATCCCAAGTTATTGGTTAGCCCGTGTAAAACCCAGGTTTAAGGTTCATGAGCTCAACCTGTGATAAAAACTTGAAAAATTTGTTTAGCAGTTTGAAGACAAACCACTCCAAGATTCTATTAGAAAGAGAACTAACTAATTCAATCTAGTGCATGGAAAGGAGAGTAACCGCTTTAATCCACCCTTTGAAAGAGAAGATTCAAACTTCTCAATTCCCAGTCTTATTGTTTGGTTGGAATTCAACCAATTTTCTAGTATAAGGGGGTTTGTAAGTATTTCTAACTAAAAGCTCTCAACATTTATTGGATACTCTCAAAATTAATTATTGGGGAGAGGAGTAGGTCCTTTTGTTTTGACCGAATCTCTATAATTCTTGGTGCTCTCTTTTTTCCCTAAACTTTTTATATTCTGCAATTTATTTTCTGCTGCTTAATGTTTAAAATATTTTTAAACTCTGATTTTTATCCGCGGTTTTTCAAAAACACTTTTTCTGAACCACACAATTCACCTCCTCTTCTGTATAAAGTTATGTGTCCAACAAGTGACATCAGAGTCTGACTTCTGTTTAAGGGTTAATAATCTCATAAGGAAGATGATTTTTGACAAGAGATCTTTTTTAAACACACCACCACTTTTCAATGGTAGTAAATTTGATACTTGGCAAGCTAGGTTTATAATTTTTCTTCAGAGCATAAATCATGAACTGTGAGAAACAAAAGTAAATGGTCCATTTATACTTACTCATCAAGTAAATGATGAGGTAGTAGATAAACCTAATTCCCTTTGAACCGAAGAGGAAAAGAAAAATTTTGAGATATATTTTAAAATCAAGAACTTTATACTAATGTCTTTAGATGATAATAAACTTGCTTATGTTCGTCGTTGTAAAACCGCCAAGCAAATATGGATACTCTATAAATAATATATGAAGCACATCCAAGTATCAAAAAATAAAAGATGAACACATAAGGCGAAGAAGATGAAGATAAAAATCGTGGATTTTTTCAAAGTTTAGAAATATGGGAAATTATGTTGAAAATTGTATCACTAACAAATATCTAAGAATTAAGAATTGGAAGTGTAATCTAACTCTTAAATCAAAAGGTGGGAGCCTTCACAAGTTTCAAGAAAAATCAAGAAAGAAGGAAATTATGGAAAAATTTAATGAACTGGTTCGATTACTTAAAGATGAAGAAATAAAAATCGAAGAATCATTAACCTCATTATACTCCTATCATACAACTCAAGTGAAATCCTTCGAAAGAATATACTCAGTAGCTGAACATTCCTAAGAAGATTCAACATCAAATGAAGGATCATTTTGTTCAAGGAATTACAAAGAAGAAGAAGAAGAAGAAACATCTTCAATACTCAAACGAAGAAGAGGAGGAGAGACATCTGTAAGAAAAGATTGGTTCTGCATCTAGTCTTGATGATAACTTTACATGGTATCTTAGATAACAATTGTATACTCTAATGGTTTTTGTCTAGTATGTAGTGTTCCACCCTAAAATTTTCCCTCTTGGCTTTATTTTTATTTGGCTTAGGCTTTGCGTTCATATTCATCTTTCCATTAGGGCATTAACATGACTTTGGTTGACTTGAATTAGGGTTTGACTCTACAACCATCACAGGTCTCCTCTCTTCATCATTTGGGGCTTGATTTTTGTACGAGGCTTTGACACCATGTTATTTATTTCCTCAAAGATGGTATCTTGCACTGGATTAGAGGATGTTGTTGGCTTAGTCATTTGATGATTACTTGATCATATGGATTTCTTGGCCTAGGGTTTATTTCCCTAGGCACTTGGTGATCTTTTGGATTTTTTAGAATTAGGGTTTCCATGTTTGGAGTACCAAATGAATAGTAGATTGAAATGGACCTCTTGGATGTGTCCCAAGGCATGTGGTGGTCAATTTGATCTCATGACCTTCCTTCCATTAGGGTTTATGATCTTATATGTTTTGTAATGAGATGAAATGTGTTCATTCATTAAAGTTAAGATCCTCACCAAGGCATCATGGAATTTCTTGGAACTAGGGTTCCTTATCGTATGTGCACTTGATTACATGATTTGCTATGATTAATTGATAAGGGGCTATGTTCAAATTCTTTTATGTTATGAAATTATTTAAAATCGCTGATTCATTGGATTACTTATATTACAAGTTGTTGGGTAAGGATGATTCATCTGTTGCAAGTTGTCAAGTTGATTTCACTTGAAGATAAAGTTCAAGAGATTTGGAATTAAACATTTTGAGCACTAGGATTCATTGAAAAAGTAACAAATTTGATTTGAGTTTGAAGAAAATGAAGGAAGTTCATTCTTATTGACTTGGATTACAAGTTTCATTATATTTTAAAACTACACAAGTCCCTACAAGGTTAGTTACATTTTGTATTTTGCTTGTAATGCCCTGCCATCAAAATACAAAAATGCAGAAGAAAACCAACCCTGCAACTAACCTGTAGTTGAAAGTCTTAGGTTTCTAACAATTTAAACTGAAACCATACATGTATAACCAAATTCAAATTGTGCAACCTACAACAAACGGTCTAAAAAAAGAATACAATCCAAAAAGAAAAAAACAATCAGTTTAGTCTGCATTGCAAGCATAAAATCAATAACATAATACTAACAACATTAATGAACCAAAGCCAAGCCTTAACCACATATAACGATTTCAACTAATTCACCAACTAAGTCTCACTAATTTCATAACATTTATAAATACTAACAACTACTAATTGAAAATAAAATCATCTTCTAACAATATAACAAAAGAATGAACTCAGCTATAATAATTTGGCAGAAGCGTGAATAAAAAATTTCAGTGAAAGTTAACATAGAACAGGAAATCACAGGTATAATAGAAGAAAAGATAAGCTAATAGAAATTCGAAAGCTTCTAAGCGATTGCATCGGATGCATCTCCACCTTCCATTCCCATAACAGACTTCTCTGAATAAAAGGCTAGGATCATCTTACCTCTAACTAACTCCAAGCTTCAACTGTACTATATAAATAAGCTCCACCTTCGTCAATCATTGGATTCTTCAAAAATTCTGCAAAAGAATCACCATAATCCAAAACTCAAAACCTTCAACTCTCATTCTTCATCACTCAGAGGAATCTCCAAAAACTCCGAAAATATTCACCTATATTTCTAAACCAAGGTCATCATCTTCATCTCTGACATTCAACATATTTATCCCTCAACATCATCATCAACAACGCATCTTCTTGCTTTAATTGAGAAGTATGAAACCTTCAAGATAGAGGACAATGAAACAGTTGAGACTATGTTATCAAGGTTTCAAACCTTAGCTGCAGGACTGAGAGTTCTCAACAAAGGATATTCAACGTCATATCACGTGAAGAAGATTATCATATGCTTGCCATCCAAATGGAGGCCTATGGTAAATGCAATCAAACTTGCAAAGGACATGAACAACACTTCTCTATAAGAACTGGTGAGTTCTTTGAGAAGTCCCAAGATTGAGCTTCAACAAGATGAACCTCATAAGAGAGGAAAATATGTTGTGCTTAAATATATCAGAAGATCTGAGAAGTCCAAAGCTCTTCAAGCTGAAGAGATTGAGGATTCAAAAAAAAATATTCTGATGAAGTTGAAGATGAGTTGTCTCTGCTGTCCAGAAGGGTTAATCATCTTTGGAAAGAAATCAAGGCAACAGATTCAGAAGTACTAGAGGGACTGATGGTCGCTTCGAATATACTTCTAGGCAATGAGCCAGTACACTACTAGTAAAATTGTCCTGAACTTCAGAAGCACAAGCCCAATAAGAAAGCTCTCAAGATCAAGAAGAAAGGGATAATGGCAAACTAGGATGATTCTGATTCTTCAGAAGACGAATCAAAGGAAGAACATGCTAACATGGCGCTGATGGCTCATGTTAGAACTTATGATTCAAAGATCCATCCAGAAGATTAAGCAGACTCTAATTTAGACACAAAAGATGTATACTCTAAAGAGTTATTATCCGACCTTACTCATTCTGAAGTAGGTATTCTTCCAAAGTGGTTCTGAAGTTGTAAAATGAAGTTTAGACTCTGTTTTAGTCAATTCTTAGTGAATGACGTTTGGGATCTAGTGTCTAGACCTTAAGGAACCCACATAATTGGAACTAAGTGGGTGTTTAGAAATAAGCCCAATGATAAGGGAGATGTGGTAAGAAATAAGGCTTGAAAGGTTCTACAAGGATATAATCTGTAAGAAGGGATTGACTATATAGAAACCTTTTTCACTAGTTGTCAGTTTAGAATCTATTAGTCTATTAATTTCCTTTATTGTTAATCATAATATTATCTAGTATCAAATGGATGTTAAAAGTTCATTTATGAATGGTTACATAATTGAGGAAGTGTATGTACACCAACCTTCTAGTTTTGAGGATCTTAAAAACCCATATTTTGTCTTTAAACTTAAGAAAACATTGTATGGTCTGAAACAAGCTCCCAGAGCTTGGTATGAGAGATTAAGCAATTTTCTTTTAGAAAATAACTTCACAAGAGGAAAGGTTGATACCACCTTATTTTTCAAGTCCTTAAAAAATGACATTCTTCTGGCTCAAATATATGTTGGTGATATTATATTTAGTTCTACTAATGCCACTTTGTGTGAGGAGTTTACTAAGTATATGCAGCTCGAATTTGAGATGAGCTTAGTGTGAGAACTCAAGTTCTTTCTAGGAATCCAGATAAATCAAGGATCAGAAGAAACTCTCATTAATCAGAGCAAGTGTACCAAAGAACTTCTGAAGAAGTTCAACTTGTCTGAATGTAAGATAGCTAAGACTCCAATGGATCCTACTTGCATTCTGGAGAAGGATGAGGTAAGTGGTAAGGTTGATCAGAAGCTTTACATAGACTCGAGAGGAAAAGTACTTCTGGAAGCTGCCAGTTTCTAAGGGAGAACTTAATCTCATGGTCTACCAAAAGGAAATCTACAATAGCGCTCTTAACTGCTGAAGTCGAATACATATCTGCTTCTAAATATAGTACACAGATCCTCTAGATAAAGAGCCAATTGGAAGATTATCAAATTTTTAGGGTAACATTCCTATCTTCTGTGACAATAATTTTGTCATTTGTTTATCCAAAAATCCCATTTTACATTCTAGGGCTAAACATTTTGATATCAAACATCATTTTATTAGAGATTATATCCAGATGGGAGTTCTTTCTTTAAAATTCATTGATACAGACCATTAAAGAGCTAATATTTTTACAAAAAACCCTTGCTGAAGATAGACTTGTTTTCACTCGAAAGCACCTGAACATGGTTATGTGTCAAGAATGAAAAAGGTATGATCTCAGAATGTAGCTTTCTAGATGGGAAAATGAGCTTCTAAAGTTTTTTTGGCTTCTCGGATGCGAGGCTTCTAACAAGCGAAATTTTCATATATCAGAAGTATCCATGTGGTCAGAATATTCTCTTGAGAATACCTTTTTCAGTTGGAAACTAAAGAGTTTACTTCATTAAATGAAGTGTCAGGAAAGTGAAAGGTTGAAAATTCAATATAAGACATATTATTTGAAACACGCCTAATACTTATTGTGACACATTGGGAAATATGATAATCTTATGATTAGATAAAAATCCTTACACTTTACCCCTGTCAGAATTTTTACCTTTTTAAAACATTAATTGTTTTGTGTGTCTCGAGTTTGATAATCCTCTGATTTCTTTTAAGCTTTATCCTTCAGTTTTAATGAAAAATTTATTTTTTTTAAATATTTTTAATTTGTGACAAAGTATAAGAAAGAGTATATGATTTTTATAGTATCCAATCTCATAATCTTGAGCCCAAACATGATATAATGCTTTTGCTTCTAACCATATGTTTAGTGTTTGATTTAGGAACTTTGTGAAAGTTCATTGATTTTCATAGACCGATTAATTGGCTATTAGAAGATTATCACCTGGCATCAGAAGACTTGATCAAGATGCATGAAGTATCCTCTAATCAGCTGAGCATCTGAGAATAATGAATTCTTCAGAAGTTATGAACCTTTTGTGTGAAGTAGGTTTGGTCTACGCTCTAATACAATATATGTTTCAGAAGTTGTGAACTTCCTGGAAAATATGGTTAAATCAAGCTTTGATACCCCACATTGTTTATAAGTTGTGGACTGTCTGAAAAATAAGGTAATTGTGTTTTGATAACACCTATTATTTAGAAGTTGTGAACTTTCTGAAGGTATGGTGATTAGACTCTGACGCTTCAGAAGTTGTGAACTCTCTGGAAGAATGACAAGGGTGATCTAAAACTTAGCATTTTTCAGAAGTTGTGAACTGTCTGAAAGAATGTCAATGTATGCTCTAGCAACGTGTGCTCCAATTCCACGAAGTTGTTCAAAACATGTAAAATGTCTGAAGGTTTTGTAACCAATTTATGATAAAACAAACTCTCATACTTCAGAAGTTGTGAACTTTTTGGAAGTATAGTAAGTCTGCTCTCAGTCAGGCATCATTCAGAGATTGTGGACCTTCTGAAGATCTGGTCAAAAGACATGACCTACAGACATGATGTAAGACATGTACAGAATACATGGTCTAAGATATGGTCAGAAGACATGATCTAAGACATGGTCAAAAGACACGATATAAGATATGTTCTAAGACATGATCAATGACATGGTTAGTCATATAATAGTTCAGGTGCTCATTCTTCTAATGACATGATGTTTTGCATCTTCTGGTGGCATGATCAAGTTTCTATAAGAACCATGGTTTTAGTTCTGATGTTAGATGCAAGGCATCAAGACAGTTACTAAACAGGTTTTGATACTTCATAGTGTTTTGATAGTAAGCCAGGTTCTGAGATGAAGACCACACAGTTCTTGTCTGACTCCGATGAGACGTCAATGGGGAAGTATTACTTCTCTACGCTATTGATAAGTGCCAAAATGTTGTTATTTTGAGTATATATTTGTGACACTTATCGATTATATTCTTTTGGTTTTTGTAATAAAATCCCAACTTTTGTGTAAATATTCGTATTCTTGAGTTTTGATTCATTTTGTGTACCGTTTCATAGTTTTTCCTTTCTTTTATAGGAATTTATGCATATCGGAGCCTCGAGAAATAAAGTGTTGAAGGCACGACTTTGATTTTGCAATTTTGGAGCAATAAAATCAAAATCATGCAGAAGCTCGCTTAGCCACCTTCAAGCGCGCTTCCATAGGCTCAAAATAAGGATGATTAAAATCATCAATTTGGTTTCCATTTTGTCATTGTTAGATATAGCATTGAATAAGCTTTCCAACACTTTGAACCGGGCGCAATTCGGAGTTACGGCTCTCAAGTTATGGCGAAAACAAAATTTGATTTTTTCTTCTACTAGCTTAGCTCGCTAAGCTCGCTAAGCGAGATTGCCTGAGACAGCAGCTCGTTAAAAGGGGCAAAAATCACAGTTTTTTAGGTTATGTTTTGGGGTATTTGTTCCCAACTCATCAAACTATCATTTTTAGGTTAGATTAGGTTAGAAAACAACTCTGGAGCTTGCATTTGGATGATTGGAGGTGGATTGATTGTCGAACGGAGCTGACAAACCTGGATATTTTTGGTTCATTTCTCTTCCTCTTTGTGTTTTCTCTTATAGTTGGGTTTTGTGTATGTATTTACTTTGAACTCATGTATTTTTTTTGCCCATGGCGTTATATAAAACTTGCTTTATAAATCTGTGTTGATTGTTGTCTTAGATTTTTGCTCTGTGCTCGAGATTTAGGTTGCTTTAGAAATAAACTTCTTGAATCTTTATCTAGGATGATTATCTGTTAGTTTCTGAACTCTAAAGATAGATTTAGAGCTGACAATCACTTGTGTATCCATTCTTAATGCTTTCGTGTTTGAGTGGCGCGCGAGAGATCACCGATGCAAGAATACTGATGTTTTCGTGACTTTACGTTAGAGATAACCTTGGTTGTGAGTTGATCTCATAGGTGCTCCAGAGATGAACACTAATGTGAGAGAAACGTGATGACATAGACGAGTATCGCAGGTTGAGTATGACAGGTCGATAAGTTTAAATTTGTGAGAAGTAGATCATATGCAATGCTTGATAAATCTTATCTTTCCAAAGAATGAATTCTTTTGTGTTAATATTTACTTTTCCATTTTTATACTTTTGTTCATTCAAACCCGAGCTCAAAACCATAGAAACTATTAACTGACATTCTCACCATCTCTGTGGACACGATAATTCCCGGATAAAGATTTCCAAATCTTTTGTTGCTTGCCGTTATGCTTGCTTCAACAGTTACCTTCTGTACTGCATAATATATTTTGTGAGTCTTGGGCTGAGGGGGAGACTCTGAATAAGCATAAATGAAATTTAGATATTAACAAATTAAGGGGGAGCTGGTTAGCTTTTCTAAATTTCTGTTCTATGGTGATTACCCTGTATAAATTGTTCTATCAAAATATCAAAATACATGGTTTTGTCATCATAAAAAAGGGGGATATTATAAGAACAAGAATGGTTCTGCATCTTGCCTTGAGTTTTGATGACAACTTTACATGGTATCTTAGAGAACAAATTTGTACTCTAATGGTTTCTATCTAGTGTATAGATTTTGCTAAACATGTTCTTACTCTAGAAAGAAGGCGTGTGACGTCATCAGGTTCTGAACTCAACACTCTAGAAGAATACCTTTGGTATTTACAAAGTTATGTCAAGATTATGGAAAGCTTCTCATGCAACGATTCTAAGGAGCGTTAGTACAAGAGCTCATATCATGAATTTACAAGGAAACTTTAGAGGCCTTCTAAAGTTTCCTTCTGTTGTCCCAAGTTTGAAGATGTTGAAGAAAAGGTTCTGCTGAACAAGTTCTGAATATCTGAAGACATTACTTTTGAAGACCAAGTGCTGAAGACTCTAAAGAGAAGGTTTTGCTGAACAAGTTCTGAAGACTCAAAAGACTTAGGCCAAGAAGACTTAAGTTTTGATCCTTATACAACATGCTTCATCAACATACATAAGAAGCATCTGAAGAAATAGAAGATAAAGATCAAGAATGGCTTGTATGAGATGGCGAGTATAAAAGTATAAAGTACACTGTGACCACTACTCTAATAGGGCGGCGTAAGAACAAACCTTCTGTACTTGTTGTCTACCATTATTACCATGACTGTTGGGGACAAACAAGCTGGTTTTATGCATGTTTCCTATTATACCCTCCAAATGAATTTCTTTTTCAGCTATAAAAGGAGGACTTGGAAGAATTGGAACTTAATGAATCAGTTCTAAAAACTACGCTAAAACGCTGCACAAACTCTTTTGAGATATTCTTTGTATAGTTTTGTATTTTTAGCAAGGAGCTTTTGTTCATATCTTGATATCAACACTTTTTGATGTTGTACTTAAACATTGTGTAATCAGCTTATTAGAAGCATCTTTGTATACACATGTTTGTAATCAACTATTGTTGATAGGTTCCTTGAGAGACTAGGTGTAGTCAGGATTCTCAAGAAGACTTTGGTCGCGGTCATCGTGGATTAGCAATAAGAATCGACAAACTTGTTGGAGTTGGAAATAAGGTTGATCAGACTTATTGTGGTTGTCTGTAATTGGCTGATTATAGTGGATTAAGTCCTTGTGGATAAGGAAAATTAGACTGGATTAATTTAGTTAACACTGAACAAGGATAAAAATATTTTTGTTCATTTATTTTGATTCACTTGTTAGCTTTATGTTTGAGTTGCGAAAAGACTATATTTGGTGCAACCCAATTCAGACCCCATTTCTTGTGTTTCTCGCACCTTCAACATCAACCTCGGGGGGAAATTTGAAAGAATCGTCTTCCAACGAAGAAGATGAAATATGCTTAAAGGTATCCTACGAGGAAAATATTATTCAAGGTATCAAACCATCTTATACTCAACTATTTATAATGAGTAGTCAATTAGTGAAATAAAATGATAAACTAAGAGAGAGCATATCTTAGGTCTTAAGGAATCAGTAAGATATCTTAAAGAAATAAATGATTCATTCAAGATAGAAATAAATAAGATTAGAAACTCCAAAGAAGAATGTAAAAGTTGTGACTCCCTTATACAAGAAGTAAATGATTTATGTGAACCCTTAGGAAAGTTTACCCAAGGGAAAGAGAAGCTTGACCTGATCTTATCAAGTCAAAGATTCTCTATAAATAAAATTGGTTTACGATTTAAAAAGGATAAGACTCCTAAGAAAGATATAGATCATAAGGTAAACAAGTGTTCCATTTATAAGTGCACACTCTACAAAAGAATAGGTCACTTAGAACCTTTTTTTTATAAAATGAAAAGAGCTAAAGGAAAAAAAACCTTAGATCTTCTGGAACTAATGCACCTAGGCCTAACAAGATATGGGCATAAAAGGTGAAACATTAGTGTTTTGTATCTATACTTTGTATCTTGAAGCCTTAAGAAAATTATCAATGGAGTTGTGCAAAGTAAGAATGTACTTCAAAAGTATACAACATTTATGATGTCTCTGATCCGAGGATGAGTGGTGATGGCAAATGTCAACCATTGTGAACAAAGAAAGTATTTGAGAATATCTCGAAGTTTATGATCCTTAGTGATCAATTGAATGGACATGACTATAGTGGACTTGTTCATTTTGTTTATACCAACTTTCACATCCTATGATGTACAGAGAAGGATACGCCATAGTATATTTGGTATTTCTCTTTTTAAGGAAATATTTATCTAGAATTCTTGATAAAAAGAGGTATGCATTATTTTAAGGTGAAAAGAATCCGTAAACTCTAATTAAACCCTTAAAATAATGTATTTAAATTGTGATCATCTCAATAAATTATTTTTCTAACTCATATGATGAGTATTATAGTGTTTTATAGCAAAGGGGGTGCAAAAAAATGAAAAATTCAGCACTAGGCTCATCATGCACCAAAGAGGCTGAAAGCAAGCCCAATAGGATAACATGTTACGACAATCGATTAGAAAAGCTTGGCGAGCAAGTTCTCAAATCAAATCCAAACCAAACTTGTGCCCTAAAAAATTAAATTCCAACATTAATGAAGATCGCACAAAATCCTGACAAATCTAGCTAATTAATCGTTTAGAGCCCTTATCTAATCGATTAGTGTTATACCCCAAAACTTGCCCGCTATATTTCAAGACAAATTGGCTCAGGCACTGGGATCTCCATCCGTTCAAAGTGGGAAATGGGACTTCTGATACCTCAGATGGACTTCATTACATTTCATATGGTTCAAAGTATCTTCACAACAAGTTTCAAGCCTTGGATTACAAAATTTCTCAGACAATGATTCAAATGATCAATAGTCGACTAATTTAACCTAAAAGTCAACTGCAGTCAACATACAGTCAAAAGTCAAGATTTTTGGTCAACATCAAGGATTTGAGGTTACAATCATCATTTGGTCAAGGGTTGATCATGATTCATCAAGGAAAAGTTCAGAAATCAACAAAACTCAAAGTTTCTAAATTAGGGTTTTTAAGTTAAAAGTCAACGGAACTTTGACTGGCCATAAATTTCACATGCTTCATCAGAAAATTCTCAACCAAAGCTCATTTTGAAGGAAATTCAATTCTCTACAACTTTGTGTCTCGCATGACTTGGCCAAAAATGCATCATTTGGAAGATTGGAGCAAAAACATTACAGGTCCTTTTGAAAGTAAACAAAAACCCACTTTTTGTCAAGAGTAACATTGTAACACCCTATTTTTATTAGATTTTATTTAATTAGGATTACTTGATATTTTATAGTTGTTTGTGTGTTAATTTAATTATTGTTTGAGTAATAATTATTTGATTGTGTGGTAATATATTACTTTGCTAATTAATAAATGGTAGAATTTTATTAGAATTAGCTATTGGGCTTAATGGGAATTAGAAATGAGAATATTGGATGGGTTAAGCCCAATGAGATAATGAGAGTTAGAAGAGAATTTTATGAATTAACCTAAATTAGATAGAAAAATAGAAAGAAGAGTAGAGAAGAGGAAAGGGGCAAAAGAGTATAAGAGAGAAGAGAAGAGGATTGTAGATTTCTTGAAGTTAGAAGGAGAAATTCAAGAGGTAAGGGTTTGAATACATGTTCTTGTAGAATCTATGATTGGGTAATGTTGTGTATGCTTTCTATTCTCTCAATTTCATGAATTTAGAAAATGATAGGGTTTATGTGAAATCAATTGGATTTTGTGGTTTGTTCATGTTTAATGTGTTGTATGAATGACCCATGGTTAGAAACATGTTTAGGAACCTTATATGTGTGCTAAATTTTCTTTCAAATGATGTATGGATGGTGTATGGGTTAATGGGTGTTGTATGAGGGGATTAGGGGAGAAAAATGGTGAAATCTGAGTTTTCACGCATCCTGGGTCGACCTATGCAGAATCTGAGTCGACCTAAACAGCCCAGAAAGCCAAAAATCTATTTTTCCTTCAGTTACGTCGACCTAGAGGAGTTTTAGTCGACCTAAATGAGTTTGCGTCGACCTAGAGGTTTAATTTTGAGCAGATTTTGTAAAGACCATAACTTTTGATCCGTAACTCCGTTTTATGCGTCGTTCGAAGCGTTGGGAAGCTAATGAGATTTTCTATACGATAGAGTAAGGTTGATTGGCATTTGTTTAATTTAATTATGATGTTAATTGAAAATAATATGTAATTATATGTGTATGTTATGGATGAATCTTGTATGACCAATGTTCATGGAGGCCTTATGAGATGTTAATGTCATGAACTATGTGATTGATTGATAAATGCTAATTGATGTGTGATATTGGATTGAAAGTCATGTTGTGTAATGTTGTGCAAAGTTGTAAAGATGTGACTGTGTAGTTTAAGAGATAGAGAGATCGTCTTAAATGCATGAGTCTTGTTTTGTTGCACACGTACACAAGCATGAGTCTTTGAAAGTGGCAATGTTGGGTAATCTCACGAAGTTTATTTAAGGAAGATTTGTTTTTTTCTGCTAAGCAAGTTGGTGAATCTGTTCAAGATGGGGCTGAATTGTTTATGTTATTGGCAACCTTAGATGTGCATGAGAAGAGAACCATTGAGGAATTGCCAATAGTTTGTGATTTTGCGGAGGTATTTCCTGAGGATGTAAGTGATCTACCGCCGGAACGTGAAGTTGAGTTTTTGATTGATTTAGTTCTTGGAACTAGTCCTGTATCGATGGCTCCAAATATGATGTATGCTTCTGAGTTGAAAGAGTTGAAGAGTCAACTTGAGGATTTGTTGGAGAAGAAGTTCATTCGTCCTAGTGTATCGCCGTGGGGTGCGCCTGTTTTGTTGGTTAAGAAGAACGAGGGTTCTATGAGGCTTTGTGTTGATTATAGGCAATTGAATAAAATGACGATTAAGAACAAGTATCCACTTCCAAGGATTGATGATTTGATGGATCAGTTGGTTGGAGCTTGTGTGTTTAGCAAGATTGATTTGAGGTCTGGGTATCATCAGATTCGTGTGAAGGCGGAGGATATTCAGAAAACTGCTTTTAGGATGAGGTATGGTCATTATGAGTATTCTGTTATGCCGTTTGGTGTGACTAATGCACCTGGTGTATTCATGGAGTATATGAATAGGATTTTCCATGATTATCTGGATAAGTTTGTGGTTGTGTTCATTGATGATATTTTGATCTATTCCAAGAGTGAAGATGATCATGCTGAGCATTTGAGAATTGTGTTATCGGTGTTGAAAGAGAAGAGGTTGTTTGCTAAGCTTTCTAAGTGCGAATTTTGGTTAAAGGAAGTGAGTTTTCTTGGCCATGTGATCTCTAGTGGAGGTATTTTTGTTGACCCGTCGAAGATTGAAGCTATATCTCAATGGGAAACTCCTAAGTCTGTTTCTGAGATTAGAAGTTTTCTTGGTTTGGCTGGTTATTATAGGAAGTTCATTGAGGGATTTTCTAAGTTATCTTTGCCGTTGACACTATTGACTAGAAAGGGTCAAGCTTTCATTTGGACTTCGCAATGTGAAGCGAATTTTCAAGAGATTAAGAGAAGATTGACTTCTGCTCCTATTTTGATTTTGCCGGATCCGTTTGAACCGTTTGCTGTGTATTGTGATGCTTCATTATTGGGTTTGGGAGGCGTTTTAATGCAAAAAGGGCAAGTGGTAGCTTATGCTTCAAGGCATCTTAAAATTCATGAGAGGATTTATCCGACACATGATTTAGAGTTGGCCTCTGTTGTGTTTGTTTTGAAACTTTGGAGGCATTATTTGTTTGGATCAAGATTTGATGTGTATAGTGATCACAAAAGTTTAAAGTATTTGTTTGATCAAAGAGAGTTGAATACGAGGCAACGAAGATGGTTGGAATTCTTGAAGGATTATGATCTTAGTTTGAACTACCGTCCTGGAAAAGCGAATGTTGTAGCTGATGCATTGAGTAGGAAATCATTGCATATGTCTATGTTGATGATTCGAGAATTGGAATTGTTGGAACAATTTAGAGATTTAAGTTTGGTTTGTGAAGCGACGTCTTCGTGTGTTAAGCTTGGTATGTTGAAGCTTACTAGTGGTATTTTGGATGAGATTAGAGAAGGTCAAAAATCGGATTTAAGATTGGTTGACATTATTACATTGATTAACCAAGGTAAAGGTGATGATTTTCGGATTGACGAGAATGGTATTATGAGATGTCGTGATCGAGTTTGTATTTCAGATGTTATGGATTTGAGAAAGAGAATTCTTGAGGAAGGGCATAGAAGTGGTTTGAGTATTCATCCCAGTGCTACTAAAATGTACCAAGATTTGAGGAAAATGTTTTGGTGGCAAGGTATGAAGAAAGATATAGCGGAGTTTGTTTATTCGTGTTTGACTTGTCAAAAGTCAAAGATTGAACATCAAAAGCCGTCTGGTTTGATGCAACCGTTATCTATTCCCGAGTGGAAGTGGGATAGTATCTATATGGATTTTGTGTCGAGATTGCCGAGAACATCGAGTAATTGTGAGGCAATTTGGGTCATTGTGGATAGGTTGACGAAATGTGCTCATTTTATTCCGATGAGGATGGATTATTCAATGGAAAGACTTGCTAAGTTATACATTGAGAAGATTGTGTGTTTACATGGTATTCCGTCAAGTATCGTTTCGGATAGGGATCCAAGGTTCACTTCTAGATTTTGGGAAGATTTGCAAAGTGCTTTGGGTACGAAGTTGCGTTTGAGTTCAGCTTATCATCCGCAAACTGATGGTTAATCGGAGAGGACTATTCAGTCGCTTGAAGATCTTTTGAGATCATGTGTTTTGGAACAAGGAGGAAATTAGGATAGTTTCTTACCTTTGGTTGAGTTTCCGTATAACAACAGTTTTCATTCGAGTATTGGAATGACACCTTTTGAAGCTCTTTATGGTAGAAGGTGTAGAACTCCTTTGTGTTGGTATGAATCGGGAGAGAGTGCTGTGGTTGGAACCGAGTTAATTCAAGAGACTACGGATAAGATTAAGATGATTCAAGAGAAGATGAAGAGTTACCGTGATAAGAGGAGGAAGGCTCTTGAGTTTGAGAAGGATGAACATGTGTTTCTTCGAGTTACACCAATAATGGGTGTTGGTAGAGCATTAAAGTCGCGTAAGTTGACGCCGCGTTTCATTGGTCCTTATCAGATTTTGGAGAGAGTAGGTGAAGTGCATATCGGATTGCATTGCCACCGTCTCTTTCTAATCTTCACGATGTGTTCCATGTGTCTCAATTGAGGAGGTACATTGCGGATCCATTGCATGTTGTTCATGTTAGAACAAGATTTGTTCTGATCAATATTCTTAGTTTTGATGATAACAAGCATATGAATTTTGTATGAGATAATGTGGTACTCTAATACTATGCAATTTCCATTTCAGGAATTATATAAAGAGTATGCACAAAATCAGCGCAAGAAGCACTGACTCAGAAGGTTCAGCATGCAACATCAGAACACGGTCTGGCAAGACATCAGAAGATGGTCAAGCAGAATCAGAACATGGGTCTATGGAAGCATCATAAGAACTTGAGATCAGAAGCAGAAGCACTGAAGTTCTCATGGTATCACGCTCAGAAGCACTTCAAGGTCAGAAGACAAAAAGATGCTCTGCACCAAGCTGTTTGACTCTGATGATATTCAAACGTTGTTCACACAAATATCAGATCAGAAGCAAGTACTAGACTGACAGGCTACACTGACTGACAAAAGGAACGTTAGAAGCTATTAAAGGCAACGTCAATAGACACAGCAAAAACAAGGCTCGAGGTAGTTGACAAAAGAGTGAAACATTAAATGCAATGCTGTACGGAATACGCAAAGCATTAAATGCTCCCAACGGTCATCTTCTCAAGTGCCTATAAATATGAAGTTCTGATGAGAAGCAAGGTTACGACTTACGATTTACGAACTCTGAACCAACTTGCAGAAACGCTGTTCAAATCAAAAGCTCTCAAACTTCATCAAACTCACTACATTGCTGTTGTAATATCTTAGTGAGATTTAAGCTTAAACTTAAGAGAAATCACAGTTGTGATAATAGCTTTATAAGAAGCATTGTAACTCTTAGAATTTGTTTACGTTAAGTTGTAAGAACTAGAGTGATCAGGTTGTTGATCACTATACTCTAGAAAGTCTTAGAAGGTATCTAAGCAGATTGTTCCTAGAGTGATCAAGTTGTGATCAGTATACTCTAGAAGACTTAGCAATTGGCTAAGTGGAAAACCATTGTAATCTCGTGTGATTAGTGGATTAAATCCTCAGGTGAGGTAAATCACTCCAAGGGGGTGGACTGGAGTAGTTTAGTTAACAACGAACCAGGATAAAAATCATTGTGCAAATAGTTTTTATCTTACAAGTTTTAAAGCTACACTTATTCAAACCCCCCTTTCTAAGTGTTTTTCTATCCTTTAATTGGCATCAGAGCACCGGTTCTAAGGTGCAAGCACTTAACCGTGTTTAGAAAAGATTGAGGAAGAGAAAAACGCTTCAGTAAAAGATGGCTGGTGAAGATCCTAATAACCCTACATCTACATCTGGCTCTGCTGAGCAATACAATGGAAATGGTAACAATGGTTATACTAGACCACCAGTATTTGATGGTGAAAACTTTGAATACTGGAAAGATAAACTTGAAAGTTACTTCCTTGGTCTATATGGTGACTTATGAGATCTTCTGATGGATGGTTACAAACATCCAGAGAAAGCTACTGGCGTAAGACTTACAAGACAAGAAATGAATGATGATCAAAAGAAGCTTTTCAAAAATCATCATAAATGCAGGACCGTTTTGCTGAATGCTATCTCTCATGCTGAGTATGAGAAGATATCTAACAGGGAAACTGCCTATGATATATATGAGTCATTGAAAATGACCCATGAGGGAAATGATCAAGTCAAGGAGACCAAAGCTCTTGCTCTAATCCAGAAATATGAAGCCTTCAAGATGGAGGACGATGAAAATATTGAGAAGATGTTTTCAAGATTTCAAACGCTAACTGCTGGATTAAGAGTTCTGAACAAAGGCTACACCAAGGCTGATCATGTAAAGAAGATCATCAGAAGCTTGCCCAGAAGATGGGGTCCAATGGTGACTGCATTCAAGATAGCAAAGAATCTGAATGAAGTATCTTTGGAAGAGCTAATCAGTGCCTTGAGAAGCCATGAGATAGAGCTGGATGCAAATGAGCCTCAGAAAAAAGGTAAGTCTATTGCATTAAAATCTAATGTTAAAAAATGCACTAACGCTTTTCAGGCTGAAGAAGTAGATTCTGAAGAATCAGAATCAGAAGAAGAAGATGAACTGTCCATGATCTCCAGAAGGGTAAACCAACTCTGGAAGAGCAAGCAAAGGAAGTTCAAGAGCTTCAGAAGTTCAAAGAAGTTTGAACGAGGAGAATCTTCTGGTGGCAGAAAATCTGACAAGAAGAAGGTCGTCTGCTATGAGTGCAATGAGCCTGGACACTTCAAGAGTGAATGTCCAAAACTTCAGAAGGAGAATCCCAAGAAGAAGTTTCATAAGAAGAAAGGTCTTATGGCAACATGGGATGATTCAGAATCAGAATCAGAATCAGACTCTGAAGAAGAGCAAGCAAATCTTGCACTGATGGCCATAGTGGATGATGGATCAGAATCTACATCAGAATCAGATTCTGAAGAGGTATTTTCTGAACTATCTAGAGAAGAGTTAGTTTCCAGTTTAACTGAACTTCTGGAACTCAAGGCTCATCTTAGTATCAAATACAAAAAGCTGAAAAAGCAATTTGAATTTGAAACTAAGAAGCTGGAAGTGGAAAATTCTGAACTAAAGGAAAAAGTTTTAAAATTATCCAAAGATATTGGATCTCCTTCTGAATCAGAAAAATCCATTCCCAGTCTCAATCATATTCTGAAAGAATATGACTCGAGCTTCAGGAAGTTCCTATCTAGAAGTATTGGCAGAAGTCATCTTGCTTCTATGATATATGGTGTTTCTGGAAACAAAAGGTTTGGTTTTGGCTATGAGGGTGATACCTCACACAAATTTGAACCTGTTGATGATTTGAAAATCACATACAAACCATTGTATGATCAGTTCAAATATGGCCACTCTCATGATATTAGGCTCACTTCACATGCACAGAGTTTTAACACTACACACACCAAGAAGCATGTGACACAACCTAAAAAATATCATGCTGCCAAACCTAAAGAATATCATGTTGTTCCTTCTGTTACTTATAATGCTAAACCCAAGTTCAATCAGAACTTGAGGAAAACTAACAAGAAAGGACCCAAGAAATTGTGGGTACCTAAGGAGAAGATAATTTCTGTTGCAGATATCCTTAGCAGCAAAGAGGACAAAGCACAAAATGTCATGGTACCTGGACTCTGGGTGCTCGCGACACATGACGGGAAGAAGGTCTATGTTCCTAGACCTGGTGCTTAAGTCCGGTGGAGAAGTCAAGTTTGGAGGAGATCAGAAGGGCAAGATTATTGGCTCTGGAACCATAAGTATTGGTAACTCTCCTTCCATAACCAATGTACTTCTTGTAGAAGGATTAGCGCATAACTTATTGTCCATAAGTCAATTAAGTGACAATGGTTATGACATAATCTTCAATCAAAAGTCTTGCAAGGCTGTAAGTCAGAAGGATGGCTCAATCCTATTTACAGGAAAGAGAAAGAACGACATTTATAAGATTGATCTTTCTGATCTTGAGAAGCAGAAGGTGACTTGCCTTATGTCTGTTTCTGAAGAGCAATGGGTCTGGCAGAGAAGATTAGGACATGCTAGTTTGAGAAAGATTTCTCAGATTAACAAACTAAATCTGGTCAGAGGACTCCCAAATCTGAAATACAAATCAGATGCTCTTTGTGAAGCATGTCATAAGAGCAAGTTCTCCAGACCTGCATTCAAATCTAAGAATGTTGTCTCTTCCTCAAGGCCGTTAGAACTTCTGCACATTGATCTGTTTGGACCAGTCAAAACAGCATCTGTCAGAGGGAAGAAATATGGATTAGTCATCGTAGATGATTATAGCCGCTGGACATGGGTAAAGTTCTTAAAACACAAGGATGAGTCTCATTCAGTGTTCTTTGAATTCTGCACTCAGATCCAATCTGAGAAGGAGTGCAAAATCATAATGGTCAGAAGTGATCATGGTGGCGAATTTGAGAACAGATTCTTTGAGGAGTTCTTCAAAGAAAATGGTATTGCCCATGATTTCTCTTGCCCTAGAACTCCACAGCAAAATGGAGTTGTAGAGCGAAAGAATAGGACTCTGCAAGAAATGGCCAGAACCATGATCAATGAGAGCAATATGGCTAAGCACTTCTGGGCAGAAGCAATTAACACTGCATGTTATATTCAGAATAGAATCTCTATAAGACCTATTCTAAATAAGACTCCTTATGAATTGTGGAAGAACAGAAAGCCCAACATTTCATATTTTCATCCTTTTGGATGTGTGTGTTTCATTCTGAATACTAAAGATAATCTTGGTAAGTTTGATTCTAAGGCACAAAAATGTTTTCTTTTTGGATATTCTGAACACTCTAAAGGCTACAGAGTATACAATACTGAAACATTGGTTGTAGAAGAATCAATCAATATCAGATTTGATGATAAGCTTGGTCTTGAAAAGCCAAAGCAGTTTGAGAATTTTGCAGATATAGATATTGACATATCATAAGCTGTAGAACCAAGAAGCAAAGTTCCAGAAGCTGAAAGTCTCAGAAGCAAAGGATCAGAAGATCGAGGTGCTGCATCTTTAGAGAATCTCAGTATTTCTGAAGAGCCAATAGTCATAAGATCTTCTAGACTCACCTCAGCTCATTCAGAAAATGTGATCCTTGGAAAGAAAGATGATCCTATCAGAACAAGAGCATTCCTTAAGAACAATGCAGAATGTCAATTAGGTCTTGTGTCTTTGATCGAGCCAACTTCTGTTGATCAAGCTCTGGAAGATCCAGACTGGATAATTGCCATGCAAGAAGAACTAAATCAGTTTATAAGGAATGATGCATGGGATTTGGTTCCTAGACCAAAAGGATTCAACATCATTGGAACTAAGTGGGTGTTCAGAAACAAGCTTAGTGAGAAGGGAGAAGTGGTAAGAAACAAAGCCAGACTGGTGGCTCAGGGATATAGTCAGCAAGAAGGGATTGACTATACAGAAACCTTTGCACCAGTGGCCAGGTTAGAATCTATTCGCTTATTAATTTCTTTTGCCACTCAGCATAACATCACTCTGTATCAGATGGATGTTAAGAGTGCCTTCTTAAATGGTTATATAGATGAGGAAGTCTATGTCCACCATTCTCCTGGTTTTGAAGACTCTAAGTCTCCAGAACATGTTTTCAAACTTAAGAAATCATTGTATGGATTGAAGCAAGCTCCTAGAGCTTGGTACGAAAGATTAAGTTCTTTCCTTCTGGACAATGGTTTCACTAGAGGACAAGTGGATACGACTCTCTTATGTAAAACATCTAAGAAGGACATTTTAATTTGTCAAATTTATGTTGATGATATTATTTTTGGAACATCTAATGTTTCACTTGGAAAGGAGTTTGCTAAGTCTATGCAGGCTGAATTTGAAATGAGTATGATGGGAGAACTCAAGTATTTTCTTGGAATTCAAATCAATAAAACTTCTGATGGAACATATGTTCATCAAACGAAGTATGTGAAAGAACTTCTGAAGAAGTTTAATCTTTCTGAAAGCAAAGAAGCCAAAACTCCTATGCATCCAACGTGTGTTCTAGGTAAGGATGAGGTAAGTAAGAAGGTTGATCAGAAGTTGTACAGAGGTATGATTGGATCTCTTCTATATTTAACTGCGTCTAGACCTAATGTTCTATTCAGTGTTTGTTTGTGTGCTAGATTCCAATCAGATCCTAGAGAATCTCACTTATCTGCTGCTAAGAGAATTCTGAGGTATCTGAAAGGTACTACTAATGTTGGTTTAGTCTACAGAAGATCTAAAGAATACAACTTAGTAGGATTCTGTGATGCTGACTATGCTGGAGATAGAATTGAAAGGAAGAGTACTTCTGGAAGTTGTCAATTTCTTGGAAGTCATTTGATCTCCTGGTACAGCAAGAAGCAAGCTACCATAGCCCTCTCAACAACAGAAGCAGAATATGTTGTTGCTGCTGGGTGTAGCACACAAATGCTCTGGATGAAGAGTCAGCTAGAAGATTATCAGATATATGAGAGTAACATTCCTATTTTCTGTGATAATACTTCTGCTATATGTTTATCTAAGAATCCTATCTTGCATTCCAAAGCTAAACATATTGAGATTAAACATCATTTTATTAGGGACTATGTTCAGAAGGGTGTTCTCTCTTTGAACATTGTGGATACAGACCATCAATGGGCTGATATCTTTACAAAACCCCTTGCTGAAGATAGGTTTAAGTTTATTCTGAAGAATATCAGTATGGACTTATGCCCAGAAGGAGAAGATGAGAAAATCTTATGTATGAATAACTTCTGAAATGTGTTAGGACTAAGTGGTTATAAGAAGTTCTGATAATGATCAATTAGAAGTTCTGATTTTGTTATTACTAACGTTTCATTATCTAAGTTGATTCAGAAGCTCTTTTAAAGCAAAACAGCTGTCACCAGTCTTTCCAGAAAATGAACACATGTTCACTATTTTTGGACAAGCATGCGTGCAGTTGAGGAGACGCCGCCCTAGGTAACTGTGCAAATCATTTCATTTTGTCACTTTATCTCTCCTAACGTCATTTCTCATTAAATGCATATTGATGTCATGTTTTTCTGTAATAATTTCATTTAAACAATTTTTTTATTTTCTTTTATTCAAATCGTTTAAATAACCCGCTTCATCTTCATTTCATCTTTTTCGCTCTCTCTCTATTCTTGTGTCTCTCTTTGCATTCTTCGCTCAAACCCTAGCTTTGATCTGTAACCAATAAAATCATCATGTATTCCTCATCAAGTTCCTCTAGCCCAGCAGAAAGACTCTCTTCCACTCAAATACTTCTAAGAAAGCATGGGTATGCTCCGTTGAAGACATGCACTATACCCACTGAAGATTTGGAAGTTCTGTGTGAGTCCGCTGTGGACTTTGAAAACCTAAGAGCAAATGGTTTCCATCCTGATGCAAGGATCTTGGTACAAGGATGGTCAAACTATCATGATAGATTGGTTGGACCAATTTATCCTGACCTGGTGAAGGATTTCTGGGTTCATGCAACGGTTACTCCAACTGCAATCATCTCCTTCGTGTTAGGGCATGAAGTTGTAGTTACTGAAAAGATGATAAGGAAGTTATACAACCTAGATGATGAAGAAGGTTGCACTGGTCCTCTTCCTGGAAGAGTTAACTGGTTTCAGATTGAACAACAAATCTCATTTGCTACCGGTATTGAATCTCATAAAACTGGTACATTGAGGGCGTTTTATCAGGTGTGGGCTGAAATTATTCAGGGTTCTCTTCATCATAGAAAGAAGTTATTCTCCTCCTCCGCCTACATCAGTCCTGATCACAAATACACTATCTTCTGCATTGGAAGAAGATTGGAACTTAACATTTCTCACATTCTGTTTGAGAATCTGAAGACATCTATTATAGAGTCTAGAGATGAAGAACGTGCGAAGTGTCCGCATATTCCAAGAAATACTATTCCTTTCGCCAGAATGATCTCAGACATTCTGATAGAAAGTAATTTGTTGGATTCTATAAGGACCACTGGAGCGTCCCAATTCCTTGGAGTTGTTCAAGGTCCTGTCTTCAATGGTGTTGATCTGTTCAGACTTGATCTCATCAAGGAGGTAACTTCTGTTGGTACAAGCTTCCCAGATATTCTGTCAAGAAGAGTTCCTGTTGAAGGCTTTGCTACTATATTTCATTTAGAACTTCACAAGGCTGTCAAGCATTACTTGGAAGCTTCTGTTAGGACTCAATCTGCCGTTGATCCTGCGTGGATTCGTGGTAGAATGCTTCCTTCTCTTGCTGATCTTCAGAAGAAGGATCAGAAGAAGCAAGAAGCAAGGCTGAAGAGAAAGGCTGCAGAAGAAGCTGCTAGAGAAGCTAAGAGGCAGAAGTTCACTTATGATATTCTTAAAGTAGATTCGTTTCAAGCAATAAGAACTGGTAACTTCTCCAGGCAAGTATATCAACCACCTCCTTCTGAACCTCAATCTTATACCCAACCTCCTCTTTCTGAACCACAAAACACCTTCACCATTCCAAATCCTCCTCCACCATCTCTTTCTACACCTGTCTTGAACCCTACACCACTAAATATCCACCCCCCAACTCCTTCTGATGTGCCATCCTCATCAACCCCCATCATAAATATCCCATCCTCATCAACCCCCATCACAGATATTCCTTCCTCCTCAATCATCCCCATAGATATTCCATCTTCTTCAACCACTGCACCTCCACCTCCTCTATCCCATCCCCTAACTACCAGAAAATCCAACCCTTACTGCCTTCTCTACCCTGATTACAAATTCACCTTCAACCCACCTGAACCTGAACCCCATATCTACCTGGAGTTGTTCAGAAGTGAAGTGATCAGTAGGATGGATCTCTTGAAGGATGCCTTCTTCAATGGTCTTGATGATGTTTCTACAAGAAACCTCTGGAGAAGCTTTCGTCAGGATTTTCAAGTGGGAGCTATGGCTGTTCAGAAGAGACTAGTGGCTGCTGCTCCTGGTTATGCTGGATATCTTCTTGAGGTTGATAATGGTGTCTATTATCACCCCATCAGAAATAGGAGAGTTCTTGAGGAGAAGCCGTTTGTTGATGAGCTGTTGGATAATCCTTGCAGAGAGATTGTGATCTGGAGACCTCAGTATCCAGTTCTGACTGGAGACTTCAAGTCACTCTTTGACTTTCTGAGGGAGAATCCTTCTGAAGAAGATCCTGATTTGGTAATCCCAGAAGTTGCTGATCCACTAGATGTTGAAGGTCCTCCTGCCCCAAGGAATCTGGCTGCCATTCTTCAGGCTCTTGAGAATGGAGATTCTGAGGTGCCTGCTGCAGAATATGGAGATGCTTCTATGGAAGAAGCAGATGCTGAAGATCATCTTGCTGAGTCTGTTCTTGTTGAGGAAAATCAAGGTGATGATCTGACAATGGAAGCTGCAGTTCAGAATGCTATCCCTCTGGACAGAAGTTGTGAAGCGTCTTCTGATGAACCTTCTCGTCTCGCGAAGACTCTGGAAGTTATTCAGAAGAACCAGGCTGAGCTATCTTCTCGCATGGATGAGCAACGCACGATCAATGCTGAGTTCCGCACCTTCATGGAGAGGCAGACTGAGAGCAACAATGGGATTCATGACATGCTGGCCAAGATCATGTCCAAGCTAGGGTCATCTTAGTCTTTGAGTCTTAGATTGTTTTCTTTGTTTGCTGCATCTGTTTTCTATGCATCTTCCATGTACTTTTGTACTTCTGACAATTTCTCCTTGCTATCAATGAAATTATCTTTTCTTCTCTCATTTTGTTTGTCTTGTTTTTCATCTGAATCTTTTATGTTTTTGATGTTATGACAAAAAGGGGGAGAAAAATGTGATAAATGATCTGATTTATTTTATCAGTTGCTGGGAGAAAGGCTCCACATTTCTAACAGAACTAGCAAGTTCTATGTCTTTGAGTGTTTTGCAGGAAGTGAGATCTTCTTTAAAGCTCAACATGAGAAGCAAAGACATGTGGAAAAGCAATTCTGTATAGAAACAAGCTCATGAAAATTGAAGCAAGCTGAGTGCTACAAAGCTTCAAGATCAGAAGCAAGAAGGAAGAATGTTCTGATATTCTGATAGATTATGCTCTAACTCATTCTTATCCCTTATATGTTCTGATGCATGTTTTTAGTTATAAAATATGCTCTGTAACATCACTGTTGTTTGCTCTGATTCATATTATATGTTCTGATACATATTTTATGTTCTGATTCATTCATGCTGACTTTTGTCGTTTAGCTTGTTCTGTAACATTTCAGGATGTAGAGATGCTCTGATGATGCTTGGTACATTCAACAATGTTCTGATACAATCTAGCATGCAATGATTCAAGAAGAAATTCAAGTTCTGAAGCTGTCCTATGGAAGCAAGATTCAGAAGCTATGAATGTTCTGAAGATCTAAGCATATGTGTTCGTCTCAACTGAAATGGAAAATACTCAGGGAAGTCCTTAATTTATAAAGTTCTTCCAGTATTTATTTCAGGGGGAGATTATTTATCTCAGTGGGAGATTGTTAATCTCAGGGGGAGACATATTCACACACTATGTTTATATGCTTATGCTATAGCTGTGTAATTGTCTTTAGCCGTCTGATATTCTGATCGCAAATTCATATCATTTATGTATGTTTTTGTCATCATCAAAAGGGGGGAGATTGTTAGAACAAGATTTGTTCTGATCAATATTCTTAGTTTTGATGATAACAAGAATATGAATTTTGTATGAGATAATGTGGTACTCTAATACTATGCAATTTCCATTTCAGGAATTATATAAAGAGTATGCACAAAATCAGCGCAAGAAGCACTGACTCAGAAGGTTCAGCATGCAACATCAGAACATGGTCTGGCAAGACATCAGAAGATGGTCAAGCAGAATCAGAACATGGGTCTATGGAAGCATCAGAAGAACTTGAGAACAGAAGCAGAAGCACTGAAGTTCTCATGGTATCACGCTCAGAAGCACTTCAAGGTCAGAAGACAAGAAGATGCTCTACACCAAGCTGTTTGACTCTGATGATATTCAAACGTTGTTCACACCAACATCATATCAGAAGCAAGTACTAGACTGGCAGGCTACGCTGACTGACAAAAGGAACGTTAGAAGCTATTAAAGGCAACGTCAGTAGACCAGCGAAAACAAGGCTCGAGGTAGTTGACAAAAGAGTGAAACATTAAATGCAATGCTGTACGGATTACGCAAAGCATTAAATGCTCCCAACGGTCATCTTCTCAAGTGCCTATAAATATGAAGTTCTGATGAGAAGCAAGGTTACGACTTACGATTTACGAACTCTGAACCAACTTGCAGAAACGCTGTTCAAATCAAAAGCTCTCAAACTTCATCAAATTCACTACATTGCTGTTGTAATATCTTAGTGAGATTTAAGCTTAAACTTAAGAGAAAATCATAGTTGTGATAATAGCTTTATAAGAAGCATTGTAACTCTTAGAATTTGTTTACATTAAGTTGTAAGAACTAGAGTGATCAGGTTGTTGATCAGTATACTCTAGAAAGTCTTAGAAGGTATCTAAGCAGATTGTTCCTAGAGTGATCAAGTTGTGATCAGTATACTCTAAAAGACTTAGCAGTTGGCTAAGTGGAAAACCATTGTAATCTCGTGTGATTAGTGGATTAAATCCTCAGGTGAGGTAAATCACTCCAAGGGGGTGGACTGGAGTAATTTAGTTAACAACGAACCAGGATAAAAATCATTGTGCAAATAGTTTTTATCTTACAAGTTTTAAAGCTACACTTATTCAAACCCCCCTTTCTAAGTGTTTTTCTATCCTTCAGTTCAATTAGATGATGTTCAAGTGAGAGATAATTTGACGGTTGATACATCACCTATGCGAATTGAGGATCGAGAAGTGAAGAAGCTTCGTGGTAAGGAGATTGCTTTGGTGAAAGTAATATGGGGTGGAGTCGCCGATGGTAATATCACTTGGGAACTCGAGGATAAGATGAAGGAATCGTATTCGGAGTTGTTTGTTTGAGGTAATTTTCGAGGACAAAAATCTTTTAAGTGGGGGAGAGTTGTAACACCCTATTTTTATTAGATTTTATTAAATTAGGATTATTTGATATTTGACAGTTGTTTGTATGTTTATTTAATTATTGTTTGAGTAATAATTATTTGATTGTGTGGTAATATATTACTTAGCTAATTAATAAATGGTAGAATTTTATTAGAATTAGCTATTGGGCTTAATGGGAATTAGAAATGAGAATAGTGGATGGGTTAAGCCCAATGAGATAATGAGAGTTAGAAGAGAATTTTATGAGTTAACCTAAATTAGATAGAAAAATAGAAAGAAGAGTAGAGAAGAGGAAAGAGGCAAAAGAGTAGAAGAGAGAAGAGAAGAGGATTGTAGATTTCTTGAAGTTAGAAGGAGAAATTCAAGAGGTAAGGGTTTGAATACAAGTTCTTGTAGAATCTATGATTGGGTAATGTTGTGTATGCTTTCTATTCTCTCAATTTCATGAATTTAGAAAATGATAGGGTTTATGTGAAATCAATTGGATTTTGTGGTTTGTTCATGTTTAATGTGTTGTATGAATGACCCATGGTTAGAAACATGTTTAGGAACCTTATATGTGTGCTAAATTTGCTTTCAAATGATTTATGGATGGTGTATGGGTTAATGGGTGTTGTATGAGGGAATTAGGGGAGAAAAATGGTGAAATCTGAGTTTTCACGCATCTTGGGTCGACCTATGCAGAATCTGAGTCGACCTAAACAGTCCAGAAAGCCAAAAATCTATTTTTCCTTCAGTTACGTCGACCTAGAGGAGTTTTGAGTCGACCTAAATGAGTTTGCGTCGACCTAGAGGTTCAATTTTGAGCAGATTTTGTAAAGACCATAACTTTTGATCCGTAACTCCGCTTTATGCGCCGTTCGAAGCGTTGGGAAGCTAATGAGATTTTCTATATGATAGAGTAGGGTTGATTGGCATTTGTTTAATTTAATTATGTTGTTAATTGAAAATAACATGTAATTATATGTGTATGTTATGGATGAATCTTGTATGACCAATGTTCATGGAGGCCTTATGAGATGTTAATGTCATGAACTATGTGATTGATTGATAAATGCTAATTGATGTGTGATATTGGATTGAAAGTCATGTTGTGTAATGTTGTGTAAAGTTGTAAAGATGTGATTGTGTAGTTTAAGAGATAGAGAGATCGTCTTAAATGCATGAGTCTTGTTTTGTTGCACACGTACACAAGCATAAGTCTTTGAAGGTGGCAATATTGGGTAATCTCGCGAAGTTTATTTACTTGTCAAAAACCTAACGAGTATGGGGTTTGAAATCTTAACGAGTACGGGGCTTTGAGGTGGTTATCTTGTCCGTAGAGAGTGGCAATCGGCATGACCGAAAATGATAACTGAGGGATCCACATGCATATCGCATAGAGTCACACTTGAGTCGCACGTGTCGGTGTGAAATGTTGTTATGTGTGATTATCTGGTATGAATGTGTGGATGTGAATTTGATTGATATGCATATATGTGGAATGATGAATCATTTGATATGAATTAGAGAATGTGATGAGAATGAGATATATGTGATTAATACATATTTGATGTGAAATGTGGAGTGTGTGTGTGTATATATATATATATATATATATATATATATATATATGTATGAGTGATATATGTGTATATATGTAAATCATCAATATATGAGGTTGTGAATTAATTGTGATGCTTAATTGTATTGAACATGTTAACTTTATATTGGAGATAAATGCATGTTTTGAGAAGAGTAAAGAATTGTGAAATATATGCTTATTTGTGTTGCATTTCCCATTATTATATTTTCTATTTAGAATTTGAATTCTTACCCTTCTGTTTGAATGTTACTCTTGGTTGGTAACGTGCAGGTTCAGAAGAGTAGTTGCTTGATTCGTGGTTTAGCCGGAGAATTCCGAGGTTTCGTTTTGATTAGGTAGAGAGTCATATGCTCTGATCATGTAACACTTGGGGGTTTTCTTAGACTTATGTTCATGTTTGAATATTGCTATTTCTTATGCTTTGTTGAATATTGAATGTATGTGATGACTTTTGGATATGTGATTAAAGGCCATTGTAGCCTAGAATTGTAATGTTCAAGTAACAAAGATATTGATGTTATTTGAATTTGATAGATGAGTATAGTATGGGATATATTCATTGAAATCTTTAATAACAATTCGAATTGTTTTCCGCAAGCGTTTATGCATAATGTATGAGAACATGAGATTACATTTTGTGTTACAATATGATCTTTGCGTATTATGGATGTTGTATGTATGTTATTTTGGGATTTTCATTTGGTAAAAATCAACATGTGGCGCCCTTTTTCCTTTATGCATGCTTACTCTGTTTGATTGTATGATATATTTGGGGTTAGAAAAGGGGTGTTACAAACATCATCAAGATAAAATCTTCAATTGCAAAAACGATTCCAAAGTGGGTTGTAGAAGGCATCCTGGTCTTTCCAAAAAGTCCTATAATACCTGATGTGATCAAAATTGAGGGAGATATGAGCTGCACAAGTTGCGTGAATTTCAAGAGATGCACAAAAACCTAATTGAGTAATTTTTCACTTTTGAACCAATGGGCCTAAGTTTTTGGATTTCAAGCGCATATATGATCCATAAAAGGGCCTATAAAACCATTCTTATATTTTTGGCATTTTTATTTCTATTTATTTGAATTTTATTCATTTGATGCATGATTTGAGTACTCTCAATTATAAAATCATCCTTGGGGCTCAAGCAAATCAAATATATTTGATTGGAAAAAGATTGAAACAAATATAGCAATATTTCATGTGATTTTCAATCAATTTTTTCTCAATCTTTTCTCTCACCAATCTCTTGATTTCTTTCCAAATCTCTTGCTCCAATTCTCACCACTATAAGTACACTAGCCATTCAGCATTAGGATTCACGAAAAAATCCTTGCCCACAACCCTCACTCAAAGTTCCAAAAAACAAAGAAAGCTTGAAAAGGTAAAGTAGGTTGGTAATGAACCATTAACACAGTCCCATAACGTGTAGAATGATTGTTCCATGTTCATATTATCTCATGCATTCTTGATTTTCGTTCATCATGTTTTAATGCATGTTCATCAAATCTAATGTTTTATATGAGTTTATGATAATGTTTAGAAAAGCTTAGAATCTATAAACAGGAGCTTGGACGTGCGAGTCGAATTTCACCATTGTTAGGGCATACGGGCATAGGCACGTCGTATTCAGATTTCCAGGTGTTTTTAAGCCAAACGAACATCACCACTGAACTCAGGGGACGATTTTACATGGATCTGGGCTATTCTTGTTCTTGTTAATGTTGCTTTTCGCAGGTTTTAGTTTTCCAGGGATTTTCTGCAACAAAATCTGCGACAGATTTCATTGGCTGAATCTACATGAAACAAGGAAGAAGATGATGAACAGTGTTACGGATTCTTTTAATCACACGCGTGGCGCTATCCATCCACGTGATTGGACGGTCAACGACTCAACCTTCTCTCTCTTATTCTCATTGGCAGCGAGACACGTGGGGCCCACGTTTGACTCTTTTTGACTCTGATCATTTTGTAAGTATAAGAGTGCGCCTAAGAGGGGGTGAATTAGGACTTTGAAGATTTATCCGGGTTTAGAAACAAGTTGTTCTTATTTTTCTGGTTTGGTGAAAGAGTTTAGAAATGTGTTACTTTCTTTTTTGGTTATGATTTGTGAAAGCGGTAAATATGGAAAAGTAAAGAACACATAGATGTATTCTGGTTTCCTTCACAGTCCGAAAGTACTCCAGTCCCCTTTCAACATGAAAGAGATTTTACTATTGTTTGTGACTTGTACAAGACCCACACAAACACCAAGAACAATCCTCTTGGATTTTTACTAAGTACACTAAGAGAACAATCCTCCCTTAATGACTCATTTGTTTTCAACGATCCTGGACAACAAGATTTCAACCACCAAGAACAATCCTCTTGGATTTACTAACTTAATTATGAGAACAATTCTTGCTTCCAAAAATCTTGGATAGCAAGTCAATAATAACCACAATTCGGAAATATATTTGAGTAATAAAATTGAAGAATATGTATCAATCACTAAGATTGATCTTCCCTTCCAACAAGCAATTTATAAAGATATATTAGTGTTCAAGTGTTTATGAATGAGAGAGAAATTTTTTTGAAATAATATGAAGAACACGTGTAGAAAAATTCTCAATAAAAGTTTAAGTATCAAAACACTTGATTTTGAAAATGAATGAATATAATGATGTTAATTGCAATGGAATAGGTGATTTTTAATTTGAAATTTCATGTATTTATAAGTGCATAACACCTCTATGAAACATGGTAAATTTTGAGACATGTTCATGAAGGTTTGTAATAGTTTAGAATAGCAATGGTTCATGAAAGAACATAATTTTGAATTCTGCACAGTACTTCTTAAGTCAGTTAAAACGATCACTTGACTTAATAAGTTCGCATCATTTTTCAAATTTCAAATATAAAAAAACTGTTTCAGAACGTTGTAAATTGTGGCGGTTTTTGTGCTGTTACGGCGGCTAAAAACGCCACAATTCACCAAAAACTGCATGTTTGAAAAAATAAATATTTAAAGAATTGTCTAAATATTTGAACCAATTTAATGCAACATCTATTGATTTATTCAAGTCAATATATTATATTTGAAAGTGATTTAACATAGTTCAAACATGATAAAAAAATTATGTTTAAAAGTGATTTAACATGGTTCAAATATGATTAAAAAAAAATATTTGAAAGTGATTTTGAACACAAATGACCAATACATGCCAGTGATTTTATGGAGAATAATTTGAGCACTAAAATTATCAATATAATTTCATACTTGTACCTCTATCAATCAAGATCCATACTTAGTCTTCAACTTTAATTTTGAATAATTTGGTGCTAGCTTTTGCTCATGATAAGACTTGGACACTTGAATTGATACATTGTTCTTGAAGCTTTTTCCATACTTTTTGACATGATTATTTGACTTTCACTTTGTCTTCATCAAAACACATTGGATGGAGAGTCTTGACTTCACACATTCAACGCCTTTCATACTTATTTGCTCTTGTCCGTTTCTTGAACAACAACGGCGCGTAGTCCATCTGGTAGGTGTTGTCCATTCACATTCGTCTAGGTTTTAGCCTTTAGGTTTTTTAACCGATTTAATTAATTAGGTTTTTTTAGCCGAAATAATTAATCTAGTTAATTAGGTTTTTTTAACCAATTAGGTTTTTTAACCGATTTAATTAATTAGGTTTTAACCAATAATTAATTAAATAATTTAGGATTAGGGTTAATTAATTTTAATTAGGTTTTCACCTTATAACCCTATTTTTCTCAAATCCTAATTTCATTCTATTTTCATCGATTTTTCCTTGCGCATTTAATTGCTTTTAATTATGTATCTGTTTAGAGGTTGTAATAATTAATTAGTTTTATTTTCTGCATATTATTAATTATTATGTAACTGTCCCAAAGCCTTGTAATATTTTAAACTAGGATTTTACTTTTCCGCATCCCCCGTTTTTTGTTATGTAATCCTCCTCCCCGAAGCCTTGTAATAGCGTAGGACTTTATTTTTCTGTTTTTATTTTCTGCACTATATAACTGTTAGATGATAATAGAATTGTATGGCAAGATAAAATCAAACTAGATTAACCCTAATTTTCAGGATTAAATAAATCATCCACTTTTGTTCACACACTCACCTTTAGGATAGTCTCTCTTCGATGCCTTTTGATATAATGGTCATGTCCCTCGAACGTGGGGGTAACTTTAGCAAGTTGCCTACAATTAAAAATCATCATTGTCCCTCCGATAAAAGATCATAGTCCCTTTGATGGTGCCTTCGATTAATATGATCTCGTCCCTCGATTTAATGATGATAGTCCCTTCGAAAGCTAAGTTACCCCTACAATGTTGCCTTTAATGACCATACGATGACCCTCGATGTCCCTTAACATCCAATGAAAGGACTTCCCACTAACTAATGGTGTGGATAGTCTCTTTCCCTTAACGAAAGGAAAAGAACAAGAAAGACAAACTTAAGGTAAGTAGTTCCTAATTGCTTACTCACAATAATTCAAACTTTCAAATGCTCCTCACACCTCGCTTTTCAAAAATATCTTTTCAAGACAAATACTTTGTATATATTCGAATGATGAATCATTACAAAGTCAAGTTCTCTACAAACTATTTTTCTAAACACACACCGCACTTTCAAACAATTCAAAACAAATCAAAGTGAACTAGGAAATTAAGAGCACATGGATACAAAAAGGTGCTTACACCTTCCCTTTCTATAACCTACCCCCCGAACTCAATATCTTTCAAAGGTCTTTTCTATTCTTTTTTCCTTTCCAATTGGATAAATTAAAGTCGATGGCGACTCTTGCTCACCACAACATTTGTTTGCGATATAAAATAAAATTCAGTTCTCCCACCGTATTACAGAATTGGCGTCTCTGCTGGGGATACTTAAAAGAGGGGTTACCTTAAAGTCTAGATCACTTTAAATATTTGCTTGTTTGATTTGTTTGCTTAATGTTTAAGGGTATTGCTTGGGTATTTGCTTGTGTGAAAGATCCTACACCCGGTTCTAGTGTACCTTAGGTAAGTGGAAGTAGACCAAGGAGACTGTACGGCTTGTTCCGATATGGTTGATATGGTGGCCACCATTAGTGTGACACTTTGGTTTGTCCTGATGGCCCTTCAATATGATCGAGGAGACATTAGACTACCGCGTGGTGTCATTAAACACTAATTTGCCCTTAGAACCCTAGTTGAACTTGACTTTGGCCAATAGGAAGTAGCGAGATTGCTGGCTTTGGATTCTTGATCGAAGCTGGTTGACACTCAATGCTACACTCATTGAGATCAATCTTTCAAGAGGTTTTCGGTTAGCCATTCGAGCGCTGATTGAGATAATGCTTTTGAGAAAGATCCGTGATATGAGCTCCCTAGAATCTGGTTACTATGTTAATACTTGTTGAACCAACTAAACTTCAGTCGGGAGGGTACTTACCTATGGACTCCATACAAGCCTTTAAACCTAAGGACATTTGTTTGACTTGATTGTTATCTAACCACTTGATTTTTTTGCAGGTTTTTCTTGTAGGACTTGCTTGTCCTTACTACCTTGTGCTTTACCTAATGCATAATATTTGCATGACATCATGACATCATAACATAAGCATGTTAACTAACCCTTTCAAGGATCTAAGGAATTTAGGACGCACAATTTCAGGAGTTATTATCAAGGACTGAATTCCTATCAAGGGGCAAGAGGATTTATTTTTCTCTGGACATATGTCTTCAGATGCAAAAGTACATACCTATCAGGGGCAAGAGGATTTATTTTCCTCTAGCCATGTGCCTTCAAATTCAGAAGTACAAGTATCCCGAATTAGAAGCTATGACCCACTGGATATGGCGAGCTTAATTCTTATAGAAGGACATCCAAAAATGAAAGTTCTTCAGACAAAGCTGCTACTACATTTCAATGTTGCAAACTAAATTCCTTAAGGATCCTTGAAAAACATTGCATATGCATATCATAACACCGCATAACGGGTTTCCACTACAGGTTTCTCATCTTCTCGTTGTTTATTTCAGCATAAATGGATCTCGAGCAATCAGTCAAAGACCTTCAGGCTCAGAATACCCAGTTCCAAGATTTGATTCTGAATTTGTCCAAGGGGCAAGACGAGATGAAAGCCCTTCTAACCAAGAAAGAGAAGAAGACCAGAAGATTTGTGGTTGTCCTCAACATGGGGAGAAGATCAGAGGCCCAGCTAGAAAAGCTAAAGAAGTTGAGATCCCGAGGACAATGACAATGATCAAGATGATGATGCTAGCATCAAGACTGACGTGAAAAGCAACCATGATTCTGTCCAACCCTCTGAGAAATAGGAAAGTGTAATACGGTGAACTGACTTTAAATAAAATGTTGCGGTAAGCAAGAGTCGCCATCGACTTTTATTTTATCCAATTTAAAGAAAGGCTAAAAGAACAGAAAAAGACCTTTTAAAAAGATTTTGAGTTCGGGGGGTAAGTTATACAAAGGGAAGGTGTAAAGCACCCTTTGTATCCATGGTTATCCATGGGCTCTTAATTGCTTAGCTCACTTTGTTTTCAAAATGTTTGAATTGTTTGAAAAGTAGTGTGTGAATAGTAAAACTTTGAAGAAGAACTTTAGCTTGTAAAAGCGTAGTCTTTTTGAATTTGATTTGAAAAGGAGGTGTGAAAATCATTTTGAATTTTGAACTTGAGCAAGCATTTAAGAGCACCTACCCTAAGATTGTCTTTTTTGTTCTTTAAGTCTTCTGGGCAAAAGGGTCTATCCATACCATGAGAGGGCAGGAAGTCTTTCAATTGGATGTTAAGGGTCATCGAGAAAAGTATCGTTCGCCATAAAACTGTCCCTACCATATAGAGGGTAGGTAGTCTTTAGGGAAGGATATAATAGTCATTTAAGGTAACATGCGAGGATACCTTAGCAATTGGGACAATCATCATGTTTTACCGAGGCATCATCGAGGGACTAGATCTCATAGGATGATTTCAAAGAATTAGGCAACCTTTGCTTTAGGTATCCTCGGAATCGAGGGACTTGACTATTTTTAGTATAATTAGAGGCAACAGGCAACAAGAAGGGTTACCCTAAAGGTGTGTGGGTGCACAATCAAGTGATTAAGTTCAGATATTTTATCTTATAATTAGTGATGCTAATTCAGTTCAAGGTTTGCACTCCCTAAGATTACTAACCACGCAGTTAAATAAAACAGTTTAATAGTCCTACGCTATTACAATAAACACCTGCAGGGAAGGGGAAATAAAGGCAGAAAATAAGAGGGAACCATAATTAATCAAAATCTTGAATGTTTTGATCTTCCTCGAACCCTTGATCAATTCTGAAAATTAAAAGGAAAACAAATAAAGGGTGAGTGTAGGAGGGATTCATTGACTATTCGAGGCAAACCCTATTTTAGGCAAAGAGGCAAAATAAAAATTAAAATGATATTTAAATAAAGAAAGAGTTAGAAACTTAGCTTTTTGATCTGATGGCGCGTGGCTGAAGGATCTTGGTCAATCCTGAAAATTAGCCACGAAGAAGAAAAAATGTTAGTGTAGGGATGATCTAATGACAAACCTCGCAACCCTGATTAGGGTACAAGTTAACCATGGTTAATAGAATAAATAAAGGCCAAGCAAACCGTATAAGGCAAACAAAATAATTTTTATTGGTTAAAAACAATTATTGATAAAATTATGGAAAAATCGAGTTTTCGATTAAAAATAGATAATTATAAAATTATTATTTATATAAACAATTTATTAGATAAGTAAAACAAATTGAAGGATAGAAAAACACTTAGAAAGGGGGGGGGGGGGGGTTTGAATAAGTGTAGTCTAAAAACTTGAACGATAAAAACAATGTGCACAGTTATTTTTATCCTGGTTCGTTGTTAACTAAACTACTCCAGTCCACCCCCACGGAGTGATTTACCTCACCTGAGGATTTAATCCACTAATCGCAACAAATTACAATGGCTTTCCACTTAGTCCGCGACTAAGTCTTCTAGAGTATCCCGATCACAACCTGATCACTCCAGGAACAAATGCTTAGACACAAGCTAAGACTTTCTTAGAGTATCCTGACCACCACGTGATCACTCTAATTACAACTGCTTAGACATAAGCTAAGACTTCCTAGAGTATCCTGATCAACACTTGATCACTCTAGTTACTTACAAATTAATGTAATCAATTCTAAGAGTATTACAAATGCTTCTGAAAAGCTATAATCACAACAGTGATATTTCTCTTAAAGTTTAAGCTTAATCTCACTAATATATTACAACAGCAATGTAGTGAGCTTTGATGAAGATGAAGTTTCTGAGCTTTGAGTTTGAGCAGCGTTTCAGCAAGTTAATTGTTAGCTAAATCGTCAACCTTGCTTCTCATCAGAACTTCATATTTATAGGCACTTGAGAAGATGACCGTTGGGAGCATTTAATGCTTTGCGTGTTCCGTACAGCATTGCATTTAATGTTTCACGCTTTTGTCAACTACCTCGAGCCTTGTTCACGCTGTGTCTACTGACGTTGCCTTTAATAGCTTCCAACGTTCCTTTTGTCAGTCAGCGTAGCCTGCCACTTGTACTTTCTTCTGATCTGATGTTTGTGAATATAATATTTGAATATCATCAGAGTCAAACAGCTTGGTGCATAGCATCTTCTTGTCTTCTGACCTTGAAGTGCTTCTGAGCGTGATACCATGAGAACTTCAGTGCTTCTGCTTCTGATCTCAAGTTCTTCTGATGCTTCCATAGACCCATGTTCTGATTCTGCCTTGACCATCTTCTGATGTCTTGCCAGACCATGTTCTGATGTTGCATGCTGAACCTTCTGAGACAAAGCTTCTGAGCGCTGATTTGTGCATACTCTTTATATATATTTCCTGAAAGGGAAATTGCAATGTATTAGAGTACCACATTATCTCACACAAAATTCATATCCTTGTTATCATCAAAACTAAGAATATTGATCAGAACAAATCTTGTTCTAACACAAATAAATAATAATAAAAAATTATAATAAAAGAGAAAAAGCTAATTATGTAAATAAAAAATAAAATAAATAAAAAAACTTAGCTCTGTGATCCAGTGTGGTACGCCTCTGAGGGTGTATGATGCATCTGCACGTCTGGATGCGTTGGATTTATTGTGAAGATGATCAGATGGCTGGCATATGAGGGTGCGTGGTAGGGACTCACGTATTGCGTACGTTGTATCTGCAAGCAAAGAAAATCTGAAAAATAAAATGATGGGAGTGGGGATTGAACCCACCCTTTGTACCTCAAACTTTGCATTCTTACTCCTCCCACTAGGCCAATACACGCTCGCTGATATTCCTGCAATCCACAAACAATATATGCAACACAAAACGATATTTTGAAAAAAAAGTTTGCGCGCCCAGATGTCCATCATCTTCTTCGTGGGGTTCTTTTGAAACAATGTTACTTTTAGAAACGTTTTTTTAGTGTGGCTATAAACCTGCAAATTGCAAAAACTCCATACGGGCATGAAAATCAAAAAAAGAAAACATGGTTGCATTCATATCATCATCACGAATTCAATGGTGGCACTAATTTGGCCCAATTCCGGTTATATCTAAGAACCCTAATTCAGAGCTTTGAAAACCCTACAATGGTGAAACACAAATTCTATGCAAAAAATCAAATTAAACCGGACACACACATTGCAAACATTTGTATTATCGTAAATATGCAATCGAATTATGCTAACAATGCTTGAATTATTGAAATCGAGTTTGAATTTAAAGTTGCAAACCGTGACTTTTGTGGCCGTGTTCTTAGCGTTTTGGTGGATGGTGATGATCCCTACAGTTCCAGAATACCACGAGAAATCGCTTGGGATGCTTGGAAAAGCCTGAAATTGCTTCAAACTTTGACTGCTACCTCACTTGGATTCACGGTTTTTTTGATCTGTGAATATGGTTCTTACTGCAGAATCCTCCCTCTTGGGCATGTGAATGAGTCCTCTATTTATGTGTGACTGAATTAGGGCAACGAAAACTCATCAAATCTTGGTGATTTGCTTGATTGAAATTTGATTTTTTGGATGAATATATTTTGATGTAAATCTTGCTATTTTTTACCAATATTGTATCTTCTCTTGCCAATCTTGCTTCTCTATGAATTTCATTGGATATTTGATACATAATGTGATTGAAATTAATTGGGACTTAAAACCAAAACAAATCTTTTCAAAACTTTCATCAAATCTTTGACTTTTCCATAATTTTTAATGAATAGAAATTAAAAAACTCAAATAATTGTCAATAATTCGTGGCTTTAAGATTGGATCTTCTAGATAACTTGGATAACAAGATTGGGCCATAAAAATTCGGGCATCTTTGCAAAGAAATCCATTTTGAAGCCTTTTCCTTCACATTTTTCCCCTTGAAATTGCCCAACTTTGACAAGGCATATCTCCCTCAATTTTTAAGATATGGAGGAGTTCTAAGACTTTTTCGAAAACTCAAGATGTCTTATACAAGCCACTTTGGAGGATTTTTTTCATTTGAGGATTTTATCTTGATGATATTGGCTTTGACAGAAAACTGCTTTTGGTTGACTTCCAAAAAGGACCTATAATATTTTGATCCATATCTCTCAAATGAAGCATTTTTGGGCTTGGCTTGTGAGAGACAAAATTGTAGAGAATTCAATTTACTTCAAAATGAGCTTTGGATGGGAAATTTATGATGTTCCATGTGGAAGTTACGGCTGGTCAAAGTTCAGTTGACTTCTATGAAAATCCTAATTTAGAAACTTTTGGTTTTGTTGATTTCTGATCTTTTCTTGATAAATCATGATCAATCCTTGATAAAATGATGAATGTGACTTCAAAATATTGATGTTGACCAAAAATCAGGAGTTTTGACTGTAATTTGACCACAGTTGACTTTTAGGTCAAACTAGTCGACTATTGACTATTTGAACTGTTGACTGAGCAATCTTATGAATCAGAGTTTGAAACTTGGCATGAGGATACTATGAGGCATATGAGAGTCCATGAAATACATTTGAGTTGTCAGAACCTGATTTTACCTGAAGAGAGAGAAAACCTTAGTTAGAGGCTTATTGTTTAGGAGACGGGTAATTGTGCCCGATTCTAGCATAGTCTTGAGCAGTTGAAAGTCATGTGAGCCAAAATATGATGGGTAAATTTTGGGGTATGACAGCTGCCCCTGTTCAATCTTCTTAAACCTGAGGATGTAGATTGGCTTGTGTGCCTATCGGAATCGGAAGGTGGAAGAGGATTGAACACTAGAATACCAAGAAATTTGCCCTTGCTGGTGGTGAAGGGATTTTTCGGAGATGGGATTAAAGATGCCATCTGGATGTTGGGAGACTTGATTGAGATGGGCTTAAAGATTCCATCCAGCTTGATAGACTTGAGAGTCAGAATACGTCATACGTTAGACTGTATCTGAAGGATTAGGACGAGTCGTACGTTAGCCTGAATCCATCATTTTGAGAAGTACTTGTTGAAGATTGATCGTGTCAGCACCGTTCGTAGTAACTAAATTAGATCTTGGAAGGATGATCGTGTCTACACCGTTCGTGATGATAGAATTAGATCTTTGAAGGTTGATCGTGTTAGCACCGTTCGTAGTAACTGAATTAGATCTTGGAAGATGATCGATTACTGCCAGGGGACTGATGTAGATATCATTGCCAGGGGACTAATATGATAAGGACCGACTGATCACTGCCAGGGGACTAACATGATGAGAGGGATTTTGACTACTACCGGGGGACTAATGTAGATGTCATTGTCAAGGGACTAATATGATAAGGACCGACTGATCACTGCTAGGGGACTAACATGATGAGAGGGATTTTGACTACTGCCGGGGGACTGATGTAGATGTCATTGCCAGGGGACTAACATGTAGATATATCATTGCCGAGGGACTAACATGATAGGGAGATAGCTTAATACTGCTCGGAGACCAATGTAATAAGTTGTAGTTGTATATCATCGCCAGGGGACTAACATGATAGGAGTAGATTTTGGTTACAGCCAGGGGACTGATGTAACATATCATTGCCAGGGGACTAATATGATATTTCACTGCCAGGGGACTAATGTGATGAGAGTTTGATATGAATGATTATCAGAACGAATATTCGTCCAGATTGCTTTTGGAGAAGAAAATTTGTTTGTCAGGGTTGTCAAGTTGTTTGATGATATTTGTCCGCTTGGGAAATTTACCTGAAAAACAAAGTTAGCAGCATGCAATGTCATGATGCATGGTATGTGACGAGTTTCTCAAAATAAATGAGAAACTTGCTTGTTATGTATGAATTTGTTATGAGGTAATGTATGCAATGCATGAATATGTTCATGATATATGATGTATGAATATGATTTATCCTGTCCTGATTGAGAAAATAAATCCATGTGTCATTGTGATTTTGTTTTGAAGATGCTCAGCTGGGGATTTATGATTTCTGCTTGGGGATGAGAGCCATTTGAGTGAATGTTTGAAATGAAGAATGTAAAATAGTAATTCACAGAGAACACTTTGGAAGAATGTTTGAAATACCCTTCCTAGGAACATCCTACAAATCTGAGAGACCCATAGGAATCAAAATCTTCAAACGAAAGGTATCCCTAAATATTCTTCTCACCAGCCCCATGGAGAAAAGAATATATATATATTTTTAAAACAACCCTCTTAAAACCAAAAGTTCAAATCCTTCACTATCTCATAACAAGAATCTTGCTTCCAAGAAATATCAATAACGACTATATATGTCATCAAAGATGATACTATCCCTCTTTGGCTTCTTACACAAAAAATTCCAAAAAACTGGGTATATGGGATATTTCACAACATGTCCTACTCAAAGGGAAAAACTTCAGCAGATCTTTCATATGGAGCAATGATTGCAAAAATCTTAAGAAATTTAAACGGTGATACTCTAAGGGAAAATTCAATCTCACCCAACTATATAATTGACTATACCAGCCTTAGAAACTCGAAGATCACTGCAAAATATGAAGAACCAACCGACGACTGGACTAATGAAGAAGAAGACACCGAAGAAATATATATTAAACAAGTGTTTCCATAGCATAGCAAGATACATGAAGGAGATGAAGGAAATGATCTCAAGAGAATTATGATACTTATGGCATAGAATAGTCTCACATAAGTGTTTAAATTTTATGTTATTTCCAGCTTTCCGCAATTTTTAAATTAAGTAATTTCCATTATTGTACCGTGAGTTCTAAGCATCTTATCTTTAATAAAAGACAATGTTTTCCCTAAACTAAATGAGTTATTGTAATTTAAATTCTTAGCAATAATATGAGTGATGTTTTTCTTCTCTATATATGTCTTAATTTCCCATGTTTTCATATTTATTTTTCACAATACATCTTTACTTGCCTTTTTATTTTCAACAAAGAGTGAGAAGTACAATCTCAAGGGGAGTAGAGTATACTCTATATAATTTCAGAGGAGTTTTATTACTCAAAACACACACTTGAGAGATATGTTGTCATCGCTAAAAGGGAGGACAATGTGGAATCTTGTTTTGCAAGCAACATGCTTTTAACAAGAAAAACAAATTTTGATGATGACAACTAATTGGTGATGACAAATGTCTTCTGACAAATTAAGCATAAGCGGCTAAGCGATTAAAGATGCAAACCTAAATATTAGGGTTTGATGGAATTAATTATCTGATGTTGGCAACCAAATGAAATATAAGCTCAAGCCTCAACTCAAGTAAACTCATGCAAGTGTCTACAAATGAAAGTATCAGACAAAGTCTTAAAGTACAAGAAATCCCTACCTTAATTAGTCTGAGTGAAAGCTTTAAATTAAAAAAGGCATTCTCGTAAAATTAAATGGCTTAAGCACACACATACTAAAACATATTTCTAAACTATTTTTTATTAATAAAATATCTTTAAAGATGTCTTGAAGTTGCTCCAGATGAACTGAGAGCTGTCAAAATAGCTCCGGGAATAATTTTGTCGTTGCAAATCGACTGACACGTTGACCTAATCGATTAGCTCGGTAGACACCCTTCTAAAAGGGGGTTCATGTGCATAACCTTCTAAAAGTTCTCATGCATATTAAATACCAATAATAGCAAAAATACTAGAGACAAGATTAGGTTTTCTTTGCCAAACCTATATACTTCCTGATGTTATTTCTCTTCCCTTATCTCTTTTATTTTTTTAGTTATTTTCTTTACTTCGAATTTCCACTGCATATTTTCAAATGTTCTATAAAATGGTTTCAAACTCTTATTTCTCAAATGATTTTGTTTTAAAATGAACAACATTCAACACCTCTAATCCACTACCCCCGTATGAGACGAGATGTCTCTTATCTCGCTGCCACTAGATATATCTATGAAATTTGTATGTTTATATTCTAAGGTGTCCATTTCTAAGAGGAAATAGCAGAATCAACTACAACAAACAAATAAGTATATAAGCATTACCTTGAAAATATGGAGTGATGAAGTTAATGCAACAACGAAGAAATAACCTAAAAACGTCAGAGACCAACGTGAATTTCAAATTCTAGAAGGAAAAACAAATAGAGGGTCATAACCTACCGAGAAGTGCAATCGTTTGGACAATGAAGAAGAAACTTAACTTGAAAGGAGAAATAACCTTTATATAATAGAACAATGTGGGAAGATCTACGTCCCATGAAGAACCAAAGGTAGGAAAATGAAAACACAAATGGATTCTTGAAATCTCAAAGGAACTCGAGTACACTCAGGCACCCTAAATAGCAATGTCTTACCCTAACCTAGGGAACTGGGCCACGAGTAAGTACATTACTGTCATACCCCAATTTTTGACCCTAAGATCACACATCATTTGCATAGCAATCATCAATCAAGAAGTTTTAACTTAGAGTTCTACCAGTGATGTTGTGCTCAATCCATCTGCAAGGGAATCATCGAGCACCCATGTTTTAGTCTTGTATATATTGTTCTACTAACCAAAATACCAAAAATATTGCCTTGTGCTTTTGTGTGTTTGTGTTTTGTAGGTATCAAGTCAAAACATCCATCAAAAGGAGCATTTTTCAACATTTTCACTATGCAAATCGATTTGCATAAGGTGTAAATCGATTTACACAACTGTTTCTGCACCAGATTTGCTTCTGCCATCAGTGCAAATCGATTTGCATAAGACAGCAATCGATTTGCATAACTGTTTTTGCCCCAGATTTTGCCTTTTTCAGCAATGTAAATAGATTTGCATAAGATGCAAATCGATTGCACCAGTGCGGATTTGGAAAAATGAAGGCAAATTTCAGCTTTTTGAAGTGTTGACATCATTTGCAAGCATGGGAAGCATGACTTAGTTCTTATATTTGATTCTCTACATCATTTAATCATAAACCCTCATGTGATTGCATCAAGACCATTGGATCTCATTTTTGGCTCCAAATCCTTTTCCCAAGCCTAATTCTATTTTCCAATCCTAACTCCAAGCCACAAAATTTCCCAAGCCTAATTGCTATAGGCACTCCCCTCTTCATTTTTCAAGCTTTGATAGCCAAGAAAACTCTTGCTCTTTCTCTCCTCACCTCTTCCAAACCCCTCACTCAAAGCTCTCATTTCTTCCACAAAATTAGTGAGTTACATCTTGAACCTCACTAATTTAGAGCTAAACCTCAACATAAACACTACTTTCTTCATCAATTGTGAGAGATCAAGGCTTGTGGTTGTGTGTTCTTGAAGAAGATTCAAAGTTTGTGAAAGATTTGGTAAAATTCTAGATCCGTTCCATAATTCAAGATGTGATCCATTGTTGTTTATGCTTGATGCACCTTTGGTGCTACATTGATGTGTTTTGCTGGCTTACTTGATACATTTTCGTGCACAAATTGATCCAAGATCACAAGGTGTTTGGTTTTATGTTTAAACAAGTTTTCTTCTCTTTATTTGCTGTTTTTTTGAAAACTGTGTTGTGCGAATCAATTTACATCTGGTGCAAATCGATTTACACAACTGAAAAACTGCGCAGATTTGAAAACAGAGTTATGAAAATCGATTTACACTCTGTGCAAATCGATTTACATCTGGGAAGAATGCTTGTTTTTGTGGTTTTTGACTTATTTTTGGTTCTAACTCATCTTCTACTCCATTCTTTTGATATTTTCTTTGAATCACAAGTTAGAGGCCTAATTTCTCTCTAATTTCAATGGACTTAGGGCGTCGATAGGATGAGAATCCAAATCCGCAAAATTATGTGATTGAAATTATGGATGAAAGGAGCTTTTAATGTGGTTCCATCTTTTGTTTCTCTTTATTTTGATCGATGAAAGTCTTAATACCTTGAGAATTCTTATGGATTCTTGGTAAATACTAGATCACTCACCATTTTTTCTTTTCGTGCGGTATTGCTTTCGGAAAACGATCTACATATCGTTCTTCTCGCATGCATTAACACATAAAGTTTTGACCGGCCTCGTTGTAGGGTGATTTCTACATAAATCACTTGGCGATCTGCTTAACATAGCGCAATATTTCGTGTCCCGAATCAAAAAGATCAAATATGGAAGAGAATTGTATGCGGTTGATTTAAGACTTATGGAGGTTTATCGTGTAGTCGCTATGATTTTATCAAGCTTCTGATAAATTTCTATTGAATTTAAATCCGAGTACATCCTTCACTCACCATCGATCTTCATTACTAACTTTGATAACATACTTGACAAGTTTCAAGATGGTTATCTTTAACATCTAACAACTAACTTTAATTTCCGCACTTTATTATACCGCTCTTTATATTTCTCGCTTTATTGCTTTATTTTATCATTTCATCATATTTACATTCCGCTATTTTTCCTTTGTCCATTTGGACGTTTATATTCCGCTATTTTTTCTTTGTCCACTTGGACATATGTTTATGTTTCCGCCATTTTCTTTTGTCCACTTGGACCATACTTTACTTTTATGCTAAAACACTAATAAACAACAAAAATCTAAAAAACACCTAAGGCTCTCTTTTGGACTATTGGTTACTATCCTGAGCATTTTGGAGATTCGGACTTATGGACTTAAGACCTCTGGACCCTTATTCTGTTATTACTCTGCTGTTATTCTGTCTGTCTGGCATTGGATTGTTGTCTGTTTGTGCATGCAGGTATTTCCTTGAAAGCCCTTGATGGTTAATTCCAAGGCATTGATATAAGGATTTTACCCGAAAACAGCCGTTACTCTGCCCGATTTTCGTCAGAATTTTTAATGTGCTTGATGCAAAGTGGTGCTAAGATAATAAGTTCATCTGGATCCCCAAGTGGTAATATGTGTTGGTATTGATAAGTCCAAAGGATGGGAAATCTACCTTGACTCATAATGTCAAGTGTTGGCTTCTTAATTTGGTTAGACCGTTTCTTTCCTTAGCTTTTATTTTATGCACTAGGTTAGCCTCTTCATCTCCTCCCACTTCTTAAAATTTCAAAATCTTCTCTCTTTTTCCAAAATCTTCTTATGTTTGTAATCTCTTCAAAACCTTTTCTTAAAAATACCTTTCGCCCTTAGTGGCTTTTCTTCAAAAAAAAGTTTAGACACGACTAATTGTCGAAACGAGTGGTTATACCCCACGATTTTGAAATTGATTGATATAATGAGATCTTTTCCGCGTGAGAGAGCTGGTGGCATACTCGTTGATTTTATCCGAGTTGGAGCCCTTCTTTCATTAGCGATGCAAAGAACTCGTTTGTTCTCATGCTCAAGATCAATGGCTGAGTATTTCTCTCCAACGACGATAAAGTGTTTATTCGTTTTAAAAATGTTTTCCCTTTAAGCGGAACTACATTAGCTCTGACTTCTCCATTGCACCGAGGAGGTATGTAGGCACAAAGCTTAACGCTTTGCCGAGCTTATTTTAAAAATAAAACAAACCGTTTTTTTAGCACACACGACACAGATTTTCAAAAAGGTTCCTGTGGAGTACCACAGATATGAGGGGTGCTTTAAACCTTCCCCTCATATAATCAACACGCGTACCTGAGATCTCTTTCTTGTTTTAAAAACAAAACTTTGGGTTTTACGTTCTTTTCCCTTTTCCTTTGAAAAAATAAAGCGCGGTGGCGATTTCAAACGAAATATTGATTCGAGTCAATCCTATGGCTTCGATATCAGATTTTCCCCGCTACAATTACTACAAAACATTTCAGTGACAAGACTAGCATTTAATGTGCATGTTCACAAGGTCATTTGTTTCCAGTCACAAGTTTTTTCCACTTCCAACAATTCAAGAGCCTGTCAAGAAGACCCCAAGGGCCATGGCAGCAACATTTTTGGCCAGCCATAGGCCCAAAAGACGGAGAGACCCAATCAAAAGAGGACAATCCAAGACACATTCACTGGGTTTGTAAAGATCGGGTGCAACCTCAATTAATAAGCAAACACTCAATCTTTACCATTTGAGGATTGTCCACCGTTAGATTTAATCAAACAATCCCCGCATCTCACATTGAGGAACATGGGGCGTCTCTAATCGCCTTCCATATATAAAGACTGACATGCACTGATTACAAGTTTGTTCTTACGTTAATTCACATTAACGCTTTTCTCACATCTCACTGATTTGAGTGTTGAAGTACTAACCTTTTATGTCAATCCCTCAACATCGTACAGAAAAACATTCGTTGTCCCGCCAGTCAACTAGCACATTATGATAGTCAAAGAAGGTATTTTCCATCATTATCTTGGTTGTCAAACAACACTTGATATTTTGATGGTCAAAGAAATCATCATAAAATGATTTACTAGTCAAACACAAAAAGTGTTAGGTTCCTTATTAGTAGTTTTGATATATGATATTCGATTTGGAGAAAAAAAATTACTCACTCATTTATAGATCTAAAACTACACAAATTATTAAGACAAGAATTATATATCATTAAAAATAGTTTAAGATCATAATTAAGGTTAAGTTCAATGATGGGGTGCAAACCCCAAGAACAAAAGAAAAAGGTTTGGAAAATAACAAGTGAAAGATGCCATGTTGTAATGTCTCTTTAATTTACAAAATACAATGAAACCAAAGGGACCTTCTTGTCTGTCTTCTTGCTGTGTTTGTTTCTGTAAAAGACCAAAGTGAGTGGGTCTCATGTCATGTGCCATCTCTACCAACCAACTATCTTTTCTCCTTCTATTCCTCAATCTTGGTTTTTCAATTCAAGTGCTTGTTTTAGAAGTTGCATATATTTGTCACAATGCATTGATGAAAAAGGTACAAAATTATGAGCCCCTAAAACTTTTTTGGTAATCGAGATTTGGTATTATTATTTTGTTTATTGTGTTCTTTATTAATAAGAAAACAAAAGTTTTGTTTTTGTACTATTGTTTAGTTTTTCTTCTCATTGGAAGAAGGGAACATGAACCATTGTTAAAAGATAGAGACGTAGATGGGCACAAGAAAGCCATGTAGACAAATCTTAATCAGATTTGATTCTCTTTTAATTTAATTACTTAAACTACCTTAAAGCCATCATAACATGAATGGAGTTAAAAATTTATTAATAAAAAGTTAGTTATTAACAAGTGAAAATTTGAATAGAACTACGAGATTCTGAATTAACCTAACAATATTGAATTTTTGTCAGTTGAATATTACGGAAAACATAAAAAATTTGTATTGTGAAATTTTTTTCTAGTAAAAAATTAGTTACTCCCTCCGTCTCAGTGGCGGAGCTAGAAATTTTATGGAGCCTGGGCAAAAATTTTACACATTTGTTTTTACTAATTTTACACCCTGTTTCTACTAATTTTGCCATTTATTTTGTCTAAAAATTTTGCTCTTGATTTTGTCTAAAAATTTTACACCATATTTTTACTAATTTTGCCCTTAATTTTATCTAAAAATTACAAATTTTGCCCCTGATGTTGTCTAAAAATCGACTACTAAGTGGGGAGTATACAACAAAAGGAGGGGTTGAGCCCGGGCGCGCGCCCGGGCTCGCTGGGCTGTAGCTCCGCCCCTTCTCCGTCTTATAATAAGTGTCTCATTTGCACTTTTTCTCTGTCTCGAAATAAATGTCTCTTTAGAATACTAATGCAACATTTATTATTTTTTTCCACTACTATACCCCTATATATTAGCTTTCACGTTTTTCAACAATTCCACTACCTATAATAAATAAGGGTACTTTAGTAAATGAAATTAATTTTATCATTAAAATCAACACATCTAATCATTTTCTTAAGAACCATGCAAAGTCCAAATAAGACATTTATTATGAGACGGGCTAGTGAAATTTGAATACAACTTTGAGATTTTGACTTAACCTAACAATGTTAATTTTTTTCAGTTGAGTATCATAACAAAAACATGAAATTTAATATTATGAAATTTTTTCTAATGTTATTGGCATGAGTAGTAGTAATACACAAGTAAATTTTTTTTGAATAATGGACTAGGGAAAAATGAGTAAGAGAGATTTGATTGAATGGTCTGAAATAGCATAGGTGGTTTACTTTTGAGGAAAGTTGCAGCTTTTGAATTCAATTTTTTAAATTGTTTGTGTACTAGTTTTCTTTATTGGTGAGTTTATAACTTTTTAGTCAGTAAAACCAAATCATTAGCAATTTTCTCACATGTTTCGTTAGACTATTCAATGAACTGATAATATTTGCTATCTATGGGGACACCCATCATTCTTCTTTTTGCAAATTGCCTCCTGTAGTAAAACATGCAATTTACACGTTGTTTTACAATTTACACGATGTAACTTGTTCTTATATTTGAGAGATTTTATCATCAAAAACTAAATAATTTAATCCACTATATAACAAAATGCATGTTACAACAACTTTTCTCCATATTCGTGTACTTGCCTTAGAAACACTCACTAATGAGCTTCTAGTCCTCACCCAATAAATTTGTGTTGGACTAACACTTTTTTCCCCCCCTCAAATGGCTAATCTCAATAAGATAGGATATAAAAATAGTCTCAAGAAAAATCTGAATTAACACTCACATAGAGGATATAAATACTTATGTTAGGAAGAAATACAAGTTGACTTGACTACTCACAACAAAGAATACAGAAAAATGAAGTATTTTGCTATTCTTGATTGAAGGTGGAGTATTTTTTCAATATCTTCTCAATATTGATGGTCAACTTCAATTTTTAGAGAGAAGTACTTTTTGAAAAGTTTGAGAATGGGGCCGTTGAGAGAAATTGTTATAAGTATTACATTAGATAATACATGATTCAAATGTATTTATAAGTGAAAGTAATTTTTATCTTTAACGTGGTTTATAGGAAATTAAACTCAACTACAATTCTAATATGAATAACACATATTTATTTTAAATGAAATTAGACTCAACTACAATTCTAATATGGATAACACATATTTATTTTAAATGGTTACTCTCAATAAAGTAGGATATAAAAATAATCTCAAGACAAATCTGAAATAATCTTAATAAGAGAAGTTTTTTTTTTTTAAGTTTGGAAATAGAATCGTTGAGGGATATTTTTATGAATTAATCGTTAATTTTTTTCATGAATCATACATAGTATATCTAGAAGTAACATTTGGCTTACTACAAAGCTGTAGTGGAGAAAACACTACAAAAACACACCCAAATATTGTTCCTTCCTCTAATTTGATGTAAAGCACATATAGAAGCTTACCTAGTTCATCACTTGTGAGTCTTCATGTGTGTCATATTAGTTTTTAAGAGTCATTTAACTGAAATTTTAATTTATATTGCACGATTCTGAGCTGATCACAGAAGGAATTGAGATTTCTATTTAGAACATTATTGAACCTCTCTAATCACTCAAATTTGAAAAAGTTGTTTTTTTTTATTTTAGTTGATGTAACTGATTACAAGGTATTGTGTAACCAGTTACGAGTCCAATAAATAGAGGTGTGACGTTTTGGTTGTGCAGTAACCAGTTATGCTATTTGTCATAACCGGTTACCACTGCAACTGTCAGTATTTCCGTTTCTGTTTTAAGTGTTTTTAGTTCCCTAATCATTTTGTAACTTGATGTATATAAAAGACTCAATGCTCGCTATTGTTGTTAATGCCAATTTTAATTCTCACCCTTAATTTCTCTCTCTCTCTCTCTCTCTCTCTCTCTCTCTCTCTCTCTCTCTCTCTCTCTCTCTCTCTCTCTCTCTCTCTCACAATTCTCTAAACTTCATCTTCTCTAAATAAACCTAATTCTCCATTGATTCACCTTAATTGATCTTGTATGTTCTAACATTTGGCGTCAAGAGCCTTGGTTCTGATCCAATTCTGCTGCAACAATGAGTACCGTTTCCAATGATCGAATTTCCACCAACAAACCGTTTCTTGATTCAAAGAATTATGACAAGTGGTCCAAACAAATGAAAGATTTGTTTGAGTATCAAGAAGTTCTCGACATCTTCGGCAATGGTGTTACACCAATTGGGGCTGAGGCGAAAGTCGCACATCAAACTACATTTAAAGAAGAGAAGAAGAAAAACTACAAAGCACTCTTCTTGATTCATTCTTGTGTTGATAGTGATAATTTGGAAAAGGTCGGTGATTGTGATTCGGCAAAGCAAGCTTGGGTAATTTTGGAGAAAGTTTATGCTGTGGCTGCTAAGGCTAAGGTTGTGAGGTTACAAACTCACAAAAGGCAATTCAAGTTAACGTAAATGGAAGAGAAGGAAACGATCAACGATTATGTGACACGTATCACACGTTTGGTGAATCAAATTAAGGCATGTGGAGAAACCATTATAGAGAGGAATGTTGTGTCAAAAATCTTACGTTCTTTAACGTCAAGATTCAACAACATTGTAGTGGCTATCGAAGAATCGAAGGATCTTGCGAGCAAGGATGAGATTTAAAGTTCTCTAGAGGCTCATGAACAAATAATGGACGAGAGAAGAAACGATAAGACAAAGGAAGAGATAGCTTTGCAAGCCGTTTTAATGGAAAGAGTAAAGGATCCAAAGGAAAATGGGCTTCGAAAGGGAAGCAAAATTTTCATAATTTTGGTGGAGGTGATTGATAAAATTTGAAGGTTTCAAAGGGGAAAAAAGGTGAGAGTAGCAACTCCAATAGATATGGTGATCGAGGCAACACGAGAGGCGAAAAACCAAGGGATACAAGTAAAGTGCAGAGTTGGAAATGTAACAAAATGGGACATTTTTCGAATGAATGTGGGGCACAGAGGAATTCCCAAGAGGATGAAGCTAAGGTTGCTAGGAAAGAGGTATATGATGAAGATACGCTCTTAGTGATAATTATCGAGTAGTTTGATGGCAGTTCAGAGGTGCTGGACAACACCTGCAGTAGTTTAGAAAACGGGGCAGATTTGCACTCGGAATAAAATGTGATGTTCTCGGTGCAAGATAGAGTTCAAGGCAGCGATGAATGGTACTTGGATTGCAGTTGTTCAACACATATAACTGGGAGAAATGATTGGTTTGTGCCAATCAATCAAGTCGCGAAAAGTAGAGTTAAATTCGCGGATGATTTTATTCTTGCGGCCGAAGGTGTCAATGATGTCTTGATCGAGAATGAGAATGATGGACATTCTATGATCAAATATGAGTAGTATATTCTGGGTATTAAGTGTAATTTTTTTAGTATTGGCCAATTGCTTGAGAAGAGTTACAAAACACGCTTGGAAGACAAGATTTTACGCGTTGTGGATGCTAGTGGAGTGTTGATCCTTAAGGCTCCTATGGCTTCCAATAGGATTTTCAAAGTGGATTTGAAAGTATCGGAGCATAGGTACTTAGCTACAATGGCAAGTTGAGAAGAGTGACTATGGCACTACCGTCTTGGACATTTGAATTTTCGTGATCTTAAGGCGTTGCAAAAAAACGATATGGTTACCGGGCTGCCACACATTAACATTCCAACTGAGTTGTGTGAGGAATGTGTGAAGGGAAAGCAACACAAGGGAATTTTTAGCAAGGATACGGGCATAGGACCAAAATTCACCTTGAGATGGTGTATTCTGATGTTTGTGGACCGATGCAAGTCAACACATTTGGTGGCAATGATATTTTTTCACGTTTATCGACAATTATAGTAGAAAGCTATGGACTTATCTTATAAAGAGGAAGGATGATGTGTTTGATGTTTTCAAGAAGTTTAAGTCCATGGTGGAGAGGTGATACGGTCACAAGTTGAAGACTCTCAAAACCAATGATGGAGGTTGTCATACCCCAATTTTTGACCTTAAGATCCCATTTCATTTGCATTGAATCTCAAAGAGTGTGATCGTCATCATTATCATCATTCATTTCATATAAAATTATTTATGCATCATTTGCTAACCAAAAATATACAAAAAGATTGTGTTTGCTTGTTGCTTGTTTCCCCATATAGGTGATTGATCAAAGAGTTCGAGCAATTAAGGTTTTGAGACTCACAAAGGGACTCAAGCTTCCTGATGTGCTCAATTTATTTCTCTTATCAATGTTCAAGCCCAAGTGTGGTTCAATTCAAGATCAAAAACTTTCAAATTCATCTGGTATATCAATTAGGGTTTTGACCTAATTCTCTAAGGAAGTTGACTTTTGGTCAAAGCATGGTCATATGACTCAAAGCATTATTCAAGGATCTCAAATTCTCTATTATAGTCCACTCATATCATTCAGTTGGCTAGAAGAGTTTGATTCAATTGGTATTTGAAAGAATGCAATTCAATTGGAAAAAGTCAACTGTCCAAGATCAACTTTGACTTTTGAGAAATTTGGTCAATTATGGACTTCTAAAGATCAAAATCATAAATATAAGATTATTGAATCCATTTTATCAAGTTTAATTAAGAAAATCAATCAAGAGTTCAAAAAGTCAAAATTAGGGTTTTGACTATTTTTTTCTAAATTATGAAGATTTCACATGTTTAAATGCTCAACTTTAGAAGCTCATAACTTCTTCATTAAGCAACCATTTTTCTTGCTCCAAAGCTAAAATGAAGAACAAGTTATATACTACAACTTGTCCATGAAGAGGAACTCCCCAAAAATGAAAGAATTTTGAGTTATGAAGTCATGAAGTTGATGACATTTTTTTCGACATAGAGAAATTTTCAAGGCAGAATCGTCTGCTTGCAACAAGCTATTATCAGCAAGTTTGACATTGATCTTCTTCGACTCGTCAAAATCTAATAACCACTCATTTAGACCAATCATGTGATTCGAGCACTCAGAGTCGAGGAACTAGATCTTAGATTCAACATGGTTATCTGCAACACACAACCATAACCACCATATCATCTAAATCTTCTCGTGCAAGGTTTTCTCCTTCGTCCTTTCTTTTTTTCGATCCCTTGTCTTTGATGTACCAATAATTCTTAGCCAAATGGCCTCAATTTTCACAGTTACAACACTGCACACCCTTTTTATCTTCTTTGTCTTTCTGATAGTTTCCTCCTCCTCTTTTTAAGGAATCAGAAACCCTATATGAAATTCTGGAACTAACAATACAGATGTCAAGAGTGATGTCCTAACACCACACAATATCAAGAAAGATGTTATAACATCTGTTGACTGACAGCACAAATATCAAAACTGAAATAAACTGCAGAATGATAAATAACACAAGTAATTGTTAACTCAGTTCAGTGCAACTCACCTAGTATGGGTACCAGGCAAGGAAATCCACTATGATAATATTAGGGTTTACAACTTTTCTCCTAATCACTATCCCGTGAAACTTTTACCTAGAAATCAACATCTAGATATGAGAAATCGCCATCTCACTTCCAATCACCTTAATGATAAAAACAGTCACACACCTTGTGACCAGAGGAACCAAATAAAAAGATTACACTTTCAAATAAACAATATTTGATCTTGCTTAAAAGCTCCAATCAAGAACAATACTCAACTCTTTTGCTTAAAAGCTTCAAGAGTGAGAACAAATAATCCACCTTAATGTATCAGAAGATACATGAGTGACACAAAAAACAAAACACACGAAAACCTTAAAAGGTTCCCAAAACACTAACCCTTATTTTCACTCACGGTTTCTATTTGTGAATTCTTACTATACTAGGTTTAGTAAGTATTTATTTATAGACTCTTGCAGTATGAGTTTGGACTTCTAAATAAAATCCAATATTCTCCTTTTTTAACCAGCTGCAAGATCTTTATACAAAATAGGAACAAATCAAATCAAATCTTAGTTTCCTAAAAAAGTCTCAATGATCCTTTTTCTGAAACTAAATTAAATATGCATTTGTCCTAAAAACTCCTTTGTTGTCTGCGCATGTATAAGTGTCTGAATCTTCCAGAATCTCATATTTTTCAATCAAATCTTCAAGGATTAGAATCAATCTGAACTGTCATGATGTTTTGGTATAGCATGTCACAACATCTGGCAGAACATCTGTAAAACTCATGATAGCAGAACCTGTCATGATAGTTGGTTAAGATGTTTCAACATCTTGCTCAACGTTAGTTAAAAACCATGTTTTAGCAAAATTATGTCAATCACAAAACCATGAAACTAACAATCTCTCCCTTTGAATTTTTTGGTTAAAACAACCAAAACACATTTAAGTCCTGGAGATAGGAATAAAACCACAAACCAAAGCTACATGAAACCATGTAAACTTACATCAAACCATGTAAACTTACATCAAACTCCAAACAAAGAATATATCAGAGATACACAACAGTTACACATAGTTTTCTTCTTTAGAGCTCTCCAAAAGTCAGATGTTCAGACATGTGGTCTGATATCACATAAAAACAACTTTTTGAAGCTTGTACAATCAAACATGTCCATTACTCCCCTGTCAAACAAACCAGTACTCCCTCTCAAAGGGAAAACCAAATACGAACTGCCCAAGTTAGGGGTGGCAAAATGATCCGCCCGCCCCCTTCGCCCGTCCCGCCTAAAGCCCACCAAAATGTGAGCGGGGCGGACAAGCCCGACAAGTAAACTAGGCATAAAAATCATGCCTGCCCCGCCAAGGTGGCGGGTTGGCGGGCTAGGGGTTGCTTGACTATTTTTTTGTTTATTTTTATTTAATTTTTTAATAGATTAATAGTCTTTTTACCTTTCAATTAAATTTTACACTTATTTTTTTTAACAATTTTTTATAAAACATCTTTTAAATAAATTTTACCTAAAAAAATATTGCATATTTTTACAAATAAATGTATAAATAACTAAAAAATGGAGGACTTAAGGCGAGCAAGCTTAACAAATAGATGAGGCGGGCTTTAGCGGGCAGCGAGCTTTGACATGGCGAGCTTAGGAGGGCGAAGGGTTTTGGCGGGGCAGACATTGGTGGGCGGCGGGTCCAAAATCCAAACCCAACCCTCCATTTTTTGGCGGGTGCATGGGCCGGCCCGGTGGGCCCCTGCCCATTTTTCCACCCCTAACCCAAGTTCACGCATTATAGGCATATGCAGTAGAAGATAATAAAAAGCCTCACAAATTAGACAAGATGTCATAGCACCAGGTAAGATATCATGCACACAATTCTCCAGTCTCCAGTAGCAGCAGTATCACAATCAACGAGCATGGTAGACAATCATGCTCCCCCTAGATAGTTGCATCTAGCAAGCAACTACACATAGCTACTCTTCTCTTAGTAGTAGCATAGTCCTATTAGCATGCTAATTAACATGTCAAGACATGCATCATAACATCAGGACAAACATAAACATACTAACACTTTGCTCCCCTTTTTAGCCAAAAATTGAAAAAAAAATAGAGTATATGTAAAAAAAAAAAGTGTTGATGCTCTGCTCTGTATTATTGTCTGATTGGCATCTATGTTTGGCTAAAACATATAATAACAGCAAAAGGTATTTATATGTATAATTCTTGCAAATATAAATGAACAAAACAGGTACAAGCAAGATGTTATATGGAATGTCATGACTTCAACCATGACATCGCGGCTGCAGAACTGGAATGAAGATTCAGTTTGTTTCTCAACAGATACAAAATATTTTGTGAATATTATGTAATCCTATGTGGCGCAAATTTAAAGGTAAAAAGAATCAAGTCAGAATATTGAAGAATCAGATCAGAAGATTGAAGATTCAACAATTTCTAAATTAGGAGATAAATTAGGAAACTTATGATTAAAAGACCTTGATTGTAGCAGAAGATATCTGCTGATTTGTAACAGCAAGGAGTGCTGCGATTTGTAAGCCCAAGTCCAATTGGGAATAGGTTATAAACAGAAACCTTTGTAACCTAGATAAATAAAGAAAAAATATAGAAAACCGAATTCAGAAAAGATGTAGTCATTAGGGTTTCTATAGGTAGACCACCCAGGTTGTGGGATGGCTGCCATGTCCTTCTCGAAACCTGAAGGTAAGAGAAGTTATTGTTCTCACTCGAAACCTGTAGGTAAGAGTTGAGTATTGTGTTCTTGATTGAAGCTGTGAAGCAAGATCAAGTTATTGTTTATTGTTAATTGTGTAAATAGTTGTTGCAGGGTTGTAACAATTAGGTATCACTAGGGAGTGAGCAGAGGTTCTCTTGTCTTAGATGGAGTTTTAAGATAAAGGTTGCATTGGGTAGTGACTAGGTAAACCAGAGGTTGTTTATCTGTAAACCAAAGTTGTTTACATAAAATAGTACTACTGATAGTGAAATCTTCTTCCTGGCTTGGTAGCCCCCAGAGTAGGTAGTTAAATCGAACTGGGTTAACAATTAACTGTGTTATTTATCTTCTGCATTGTATTATTTGTTCAGTCGTGGATGTTGTAACATCGTGTATAACATCAGGTTCAAGTTTGATAGTTGTTCCTTTACAGAACCAATAAAGTTTACAATCTGGTTATGTTGACTGAACATTCATGATCCCAGTACTCATGGGCTCCTTCTTAGGGGTAATTTAAAATTGGGGATCTTTCTGTTATGCCTTTGCTAAGTTAATAACAGATCAGACGTCTTGACATCGTAAGTGACATCCTGAGTCTGTCATACCAGAATTTCAAAATGAAAGCACACACGCACATATATTACAGACAAGCAACACACGGGGAAGGAAACACACATTTTCATTCATGGAAACACACTGTTCAGGATTACAAAAACATCAGCACATAAGGCACAAAAAAGGTCATAAGGCCTTATAGATTATTATCAAAATAAATAAACACACACACACACACACACACACACACACACACACACAATAGAGCACAACTTCCTAAGCACTAATGCTCCTAGTTGCTTCTTCATCTCCACAGTTTTCCTTATCCTTATCTACAACATGCTCCTCTTCTTGATCAGCATCACCTTTATCAGCAAGATTTTCTTGGCCACCATCTTCACCCAAAACTTCAATCAACCTTTCCACTTTTATCTTCCTTACAATACATGTTTTGGTAGTATCATTTAATCCTTTGCAAGTAGCTTTCAGCTCATCTATTATGTTAGCCTTGGAGGTAGATGCAACATTTTCCTTTCCAAGTGTCATGACATTATCAGGAAAATGTGTTCCTTCAAACATTTTGTGATGGAAGACTAGGGGTGACTCCTTTTTGCATACATCATTTGAATCAGTTAAGATTCCTTGAGATTGATTAAGAATGATTCCACAAATCAAGGTGGGGAAATCAATTGGCATTTCACTACATAGGAGGTACCTTGCTTCATAATTTGCTCAAAGATATAACTTCCAAAATCATAATTTGTTTTGGTCCTAACAATGTAGATGAACCTTCTCAGACTAGTAGCAATGGAGGAAGTACGATTAATGGGAACCTAATTGGAAGCTTAAATTTCATGAAGAATGGCATACTTCATAGTCAGTTAGCTTGCAGACAATTTATCTTTTCTAAGCCACTCCTTAACTTGCTTTTCAGTGATCTCTCTACAATTGGTGTTATCAGATACCTCAACCTCAGGTTGTTCTTCCTCACTTCTCCCTAGAAACTTGTTTATCACAGGGGAGATATTTTAACACACTTACCTCTCACAAAAACTTTCCTAAACTCCTTGCTTTTCTTGTCACAAAACTCTTGAGTTATGTTAACAACAAACTCTTTCACCAATTTTTCATAGCACTAACCAAGCTTGGACACAGTCTTCAATAGTCCAACATGATTAATGGGATCAATGACTTCCTTGCACTCTAAGGCATCTTTCCTCAATTATCTTTCCAGAGAAATACGTTTATGATGGATATTCTTCCATTTTTAGCATTTTTTGGATGATGAAAAGACACATTATCGAGAGGAATATCTAGAATATTTGTAAGACTCATATTTATCACAGACTTTTCATTGTTCTTTTGTAGGATGTCTTGAACATCAGTATCAACATAAAACTCAGAATCACTGGAAGCATCAATCTTCCTCTTCAGGTTCCTCTTCTTTGGGCTGGGAGACAGAACTTTGCTCCAAACCTTGGTTCGTCCCACAACAGTGCTTCTCTATAGATTTTTGATAGAGTATTCTCAGTAGCCTTATATTTCTTATTTCTCAATCTCTTGGCTAGGCCAGGAGATAGTTTTTTAAAATAATTTCATCATCAGAGACACACTCATTAGTGTTGACAATGTTTTGATCAACATCTTCTTTTTCACCAGTTTCTGCAGCTACTTCAAGCCCAGGTTGAGGAATATTTAACTCTGTATCTTTCTCAGATGTTAGAACATCTAGTGCATGATCAAGAGTAATCTTACCCCTTTCAATGTCTGATAGTTATCTATGAATGCTTTTGTCCATATCAATGTGTCTATGGCTAGACTTCTTAGCACTTCTCATAATGTTAGTATTTTTAAGAATACCCTTATGAGATGTCTCAATATTTTTTGCCGTGTTAGGATTTTCTGGATTTCTAGTATTTGTTTTAGGGTTATCAGCATCCATGGCTTCAGATGTATCATGTGCAGATGACTCCTTGATTCTATCAAATAGGTTTGAAGATATACTTACTTATGAATGAGTCATTCTTCTAGCTAGAATCTTCATTCTACTTATTTTTGGAGTATTACGAGGAATGATTGTAAGGGGAATAAAATTTGTTATAACATTTGATAAATCTTCTGAGTCCCTTGTAGGATGAAGAGTATAGGAGGACATATCTTGAGATTTATTGTTTTCCATACTCGTTTCTTGATTAGAGATTGAGAGATTTAGGGTTATTTTTTTCAGAGTGAGTGGAGGGATGTTTGGGCTGTGAATTAAAGAGATGAGAATTTTGAATAGTGCAGTAGGTGATGGGATTCAAGTGACATGTAAACTTGGAAATATCAATCCTTTATAATGATGTTTTTAATTTTTCATCCGCCAATAAGTACGGGAGAGAAAAACTATCTGTTGCATGGCTTCACCTTATTAGTTGCCGCATTTTTTAAAAGGTAAATACCATCTTCACCTATTTGCTTCTCAAATTGATTTACCACCATATCCTTGATAAAATTTTTGGCAAGATATTTCCATGTGATGGCAGGTTGAGTAGACACTGCTTCTTCCCTTGTTAGATAATTGATGAGATGATATGGACTATAACTTTGCTTTGTAATGTCATGTTGAGTAGAAATTTTCATATTGTTAATGTTCTTTAAGTAATCATATCCCAATGTCATCACATCCCTTTTGACATAACAATTTTCACCAGTTCTGACCTTTGTCATATATTATAACCATCAATTGCCACAGTACACATCTTACTTGTTGAAGTTGTGTAGGAGATATGAGCAATGAGATAAGTGTTCTCAGTTTTAGTGTTCAACTTTCTACTCATTTTCTTTATTTGTTTAGGATATCCCATACAGCTTGTTGCAGAAGGGTCTTATGTGACCAGATTTTCTACAATGGTGACATTTTAGAACCTGATGTTTAAGTCTGATGCAAGATCCCTTATGGTTTCTAGGATATTCTAACTTATTTCCTGACATCATTTTGATAGACTTGATCATGTTTTCAATCTAAGATGTCAATAGCAAAACTTATTTCTGAAGGTCAGACACTTTGGTAAAAAGTTGCTTCTTTTCACCTAATTTTTTTTAGTGTTGCATGTTTTTGAAAGGGCCTTAACATACTTGATAGATTCATTCTCTAACTTCTCTTCTGACCAAGAGGTAGGCATACCTTTTTGTTGTTACTTGAGGTAAGTTGGAAATTATGTTCTAATGTGTCCAAATCCTTTACATTTATTACACTGTAATCTTTTAGTATTGTTCTCATTTTGTGGCTCATACTTTTTACTGATGTCAAATGAGACGTTCTTGACATCTGGTCTTTAATACCTTATTGAATTACTTTCCAAGTATCACAATGGTATTAGACAATCCCTCATCAGTATCCATATTAGCTTGACCTTTTTCATCTTCAGCATTGGATATAAAAGTTATGCTCTTGTTCTTTTTCTCAAACTTGTCCCTATTAGCTAATTCAAAAATTTGAAGAGAGCCAACAAGTTCATCGACCCTCATAGTACTGATATCATGAACTTCTTCAATGGCTGTTACTTTCATGTCAAATTTCCTAGGTAGAAACCTAAGAGTTTTTCTTACAAGTTTTTCTTCTGACATCTTTTCTCCCAAGGCACTAGATGCATTTTTCTATTTCAAGAACCTTCATATGATGTTGCTGTATAGTCTCATCATCATCCATTTTCAGATTTTCGATTTTGGAAGTGAAATGCTGAAGTCTAGATATCTTCACTTTGGATGTGCCTTCATGAGTTATTATGAGTATTTCCCAAGCATCCTGGCTACAGTATAGGTGTTGATCAACCTGAAAAATATTCTTGTCTACTCCATTGAATAGAGCATTCAAAGCCTTGGAGTTTCGAAGAGCTGATTTATCATCCTGATCAGACCAATCTTCTCCATGTTTTAAGGACACATTCCCTTCTTTGTCCTTTTCAATAGGATGCTCCCATTCTTTTAAAACAACCTTCAAAGTCGCGCTGCCCATAAATTTCAAAAAAGCCACCATTCTGACTTTCCACCAATCATAATTTGGTTGTATCCTCCTTCTTTATCCATAGTAATAGAAAATAATCTCCCTGGAGGTCACCCAATAAGCAGAACAAAGTGCCTGCTCTGATGCCAATCAAAATTCTAGCACTCACAATACATATGTCAAGACTGATGTCCTAACACCATAAAATGTTAAGATAAATATTATAACATCTGCTCACTAACAACACAAATATCCAAACTGAAATAAACTGCACCTAATCTAGGGGCTACCAAGCCAAGAAGGAAATCCACTATGATAATATTAGTTTAAAACCTAAACAATTCCAATTTATAAATTTTCTCCTAATTACTACCCCGTGCAACTTTTACCTAGAAATCAACATCTAGATATGAGAAATCACCATCTCACTTCCAATCACCCCAGTGATAAAAATAGTCACACACCTTGTGACCAGAGGAACCAAATAGAAAGATTACACTTTCAAATAATAAATACTTGATCTTATTTAAAATCTCCAATCAAGAACAATACTCAACTTTTTTGCTTAAAAGCTTCAAGAGTGGGAACAAATAGTCCACCTCAATGTATCAGAAGATACACGAGTGACACAAAAAATAAAACTCACGAAAACATTAAAAGACTCCTAAAACACTAACCCTTATTTGCACTCATTGTTTCTATTTGTGAATGTTTGCTATACTAGGTTTAGCAAGTCTTTATTTATAGACTCTTGCAGTATGGGCTTGAACTTCTCAATAAAATCCTGTCTTCTCCTTTTTTATTCAACTGCAAGATCTTCACATAAAATAGGAACAAATCAAATCAAATCAAATATTAGTTTCCTAAAAAAAGTCTTAATGGTCCTTTTTCTGAAACTAAATCAAATATGCATTTGTCCTAAAAACTCCTTGATTGGTTGCGCCTGTATGAGTATCTGAATCTTCTAGAATCTCATATTTTTCAATCAAATCTTCAAGGATTAAAATCAGTCTGAACTGTCATGATATTATGGTATAACATGTCACAACATCTGTAAAACTCATGACAGCAGAACCTGTCATGAAAGTTGGTCAAGATGTTTCAACATCTTACTCAACATCAGTTAAGAATCATGTTTTAGCAAAATTATGCCAATCACAAAACCATGGAACTAACACTATTATTGACCTTACTCTTGTGAGGGTTCGACCAGGACTTCTTGCCCTTAGTCTTGTCGATTTTGCCTTTGAATTTGTTGGAACCACCATTCTTCTTCCATGCTTGAGCCTGCAGTACTTGTATCGAATCTTGAACTCATTTCCTTTCGACAATCCTAATCTCATGTGCCTCCAACGAACCAACCAAATCTTCCAATTTAAGGTTTTCAAGATTGTTGGATGCTTGAATAGCTATATAACGTGATCAAAGTGAGAGGTCAACGTACACACTACCTTCTCAACTATTATCTTATCAGTTAGGGTTTCACCACAACCCTTCATGAGATGGACGGGATTCTGCACATTCGACACATATTCTGCAATCTTTTTATCTTCTCCCATCTGTAGCAATTCATACTGTCGTCGCAAAGTTTGCAATTTGACAACTTTGACTTTCCCACTTCCTTCATAGTACTTGACAAGAACATCACATGTTTCCTTCGCCGATTCAGCATGAGAGTGCTTATCGAAATTCACCGAATGTACCACCAATTAAATGCAATACGCAACTTTGCAATCTTTCTTCTTCGCCTCCTTGTGTGCAGTTTTCTGCACATCAGTTGCATTTCGAGCAAGCTCAAGAACGCCGTTTTCGACCACTTCTAGGGTTTCATGAAAACCGAACAAGGACTTCATCTGCTTGCTCCATCGGTTTCAATTTTTTCTATCAAGAATTGGAAGAGAATTCAGAATTTCGTTTGTACCATTCATCTTTGCAACGATTGATTCATTTTCCCTGAAAACACGATCACTAACGTGAAGTTCTTGAAAACATGATCAAAAATACGAAGCGAAAACTCTGAATACCAGTTAGTTTGTTCGTGAGACACTTTTAATGAAAAGAAAATAAAAAATAAATAAATATTAATATTATTGAATTGAATTGTATAAATCGAATTATAAACTATATCTATTTACATACATCACTAACAAATCCTAATTAGACTTGGATTTAAATTATTCAACTTGAATAATATCTAATATCTCAAACAAGATGTAGGTAGGAAATACTTCAATTTAAAACATTTATGTAACACCTGAACAACTTAAGTCTTTAATATAACATCAAAGGCTAGTTTGTACTTTAAATATAGAGCGGTAAGGCATGACTTATATCAAATACAAATGCAGGCTATTTCAACCTACTACATTAAAGACTTCCCCTTTGTACTTGGTTGTTTGTAATTATGGAAAAAAAAGTGATCCGTTTGGTGCAAAAGGTTCATTTGTCTCCTTTGGTCACCACATTTTTCCAGGTACTGTTTGTTGGTTGAAAAGCAACTAATTTCGCTACCAAACAAGCTCGTCAAACTCAAAGGAAAAAGTGTTTTCATTAGTGCTATAAATCAATATTATTTTTCAATTTTAACTTTGTTTTTTTGTTCTTCTTTTATTTGATCACAATAATACATTTTGAGTAAAAGTTCACACATTCATTGCTCAGGAAAAGCCTCTAAAACTCTACTAAATAGTATATTTTAAAACTCGGTTATTTGGTCCAGGAGCGAACTCTAGTGCCAAATCACACACCTCTGAATTTGACATAATAGTGGGATAAATGAGGTGAATCATCCCCATGGCTGATAATAATGTAGTTGGCTATGCTACTTCACAGTTACTCCCTAACACCTTGCACCCCAATACGCCACAAATATACACAAATATACTTATAGCATGTTTGGTTGAGCGGCAGAGAAAAAAAATCATGGCAAAAAATCACGGTATCGCAGAAGCTTAGTTTTGTAGCTTCTGCTTTTCACGTCATAATGGATTCCAAACGTGCGGTGGCGGCGAGAAAATGCTAAACCAAACATGCTATTAGTGTTTCTTAGGACCTGCGTTTGGAGAAAAATATTGAGTTTCCAATATTTTTTTAACATGAAAATGAGGAAGCTACAAATTATAGTGTCATGGTAAATGCGTGTTTTTTTTATTTAAATTTGAAACTGATGGTTTAAATAAAGTGACAGTTAAACCATGAAGAGAGATTATCATTATGTTTCTGAAGAGGGCCGATCCTGACATTTTAGAGGCCTAGGACAAATAGTAAAAATAAATTTTTAAATTTTTTTTTTAAAAAGAAAAACAACATCATGTATTTAAATTATAAATAATATCAATAACTTCAAAATTAGTCATTTATCCATGTAACTAACATAGAAAATATCAAATTCTAATTAATATTCGATATCAGACGCGTCTAAAATAATTTGAAGGTTGTGTTCCAATTTTAAAAATTAATCTTTAATAAAAGAAAAAAGAATTTTAAAAAATTATATTTTATTTTAGTTGTAATTAACATTAAAAATTAAAATAAGAAAATAAATTATTTATAAATATTTCAATGTCTTAAGCAATGTTCTTGCAATATTATAAATAAGATAGACTAATTATAAATCTTAAAATGAGATGATGTAAAGATATAATTAACAAATGTTTTTTTTTTGGCAGTTTTGGAAATAAAATTAAGAAAAAAAATATACATGCTTGAAACAGTCCTCGAACTCACGCACCTAAAGATATATAGGTTTGTGCCGCTGCAGCATAATTAGATATTTCTGAATTTACTAAACTTGTGTTATATATAATATTTTATTAAATATTTTCAAAAGCCCAACACAAAAAATTATGAGGCCCCTTATTTTTGAAGGCCCTGGGCTGTGGGCCTGCTTGTCCTGGCCCAGGGCCGGCCGTGAAAATATACTTTTGAATTTATTATTTATTTCAAAATTATATTTTCAAATTATTTATTTCGATAAAAACGAGAGAGATTCATTTACATATGAATTTAATATATTTGCGATGCATTAGAAAATATATTTTTAAAATTTAAATATAATTTTAATTTTTCACTAAAAAGGTGAAATATTATTTAGAATATATTAAACAATCTCCTTCTTTTAAAATATACTTAAAAATCGGGCTGACCCAATAAATTTGAAGATCTAAAAAAAAATTCATATACTTAAATTTATATACTTTTGAAAAATATTTTATCATATATTTATATTTATTTTTTATCATAAATTTACATGTTAAAATATAGTTAACATGAAAGTTTGAATTAAGTTTTCTGAAATGCAATAGAATCATATGAAAGTGTAATAATTATTTAATTTAAAAAACAGTGGAAAATTTTGAATTTAAGAGTTCTTTTGTTAAGGGTATGGATATAATTATGGGGGTATATTATGTAAATTTGACTGATTATCGTTGTTGGACTAGACGCCTTTAGAGTCCACACGAAAGCTTGAAGTTGGGCCAATCTGACATTACATTTTACAAGGGCTGAACAATTTACCCTCCTCCATTCCCATGTTTATATCATGCACTCCCAAAGCTTGACATTGGCCTTTTTTTCTTTCTGCATTATATGTATTTGAAATTTATGAAAGCATTTTTTATGTGTTTTTATATAAGAAAATCAGTAAAAATACAAAGACAAAAAATATTTGAAGTGATTTCTCTTCATATTTGAACTAACGTAAGTGCTTACACAATATCAAAACCATATAGCACATAGCTAGTTTATAAGGACATGTATATAATTATTTTAGTATAATAAGAATATTTTATAGGCAAAAATAGCCTTTTCGGTCCGTTAATCTCTGGGTTCATTTTGGTCCCTTAATTTTAAAACGTTTCATATTGGTCCTTCAACTCTTCAAATGGTGTCATTTTAGTCATTTTTGTCATATTAGCGATTGATTTAGCGACCAATTTTTGAATTTTTCCGTTGCCAATATGACAAAAAGGACTAAAATGACAATAGCTAATGGTGTCATTTTAGTCCTTTTTGTCATATTGGCAACGGAAAAATTCAAAAATTGGTCGCTAAATCAATCGCTAATATGACAAAAATGACTAAAATGACACCATTTGAAGAGTTGAAGGACCAATATGAAACGTTTTAAAATTAAGGGACCAAAATGAACCCAGAGATTAACGGACCGAAAAGGCTATTAGGATAGTTTATTATGCAGTTATGATACCTCTAGTAAGGTGTTCTCTAATTATGTATGACGGTGCCCAAATTTTTGTGTTCATGGAAAGGTGGCACAAAGAGACCATTTCTTTCCACCTACCATTTAAAGAAATGACAGTCCTACTAGGCGACATCTCTAATTTACTATATGATTAGATCATTTCATGAGAGTTTTATACCTCTTTATTGTAGAGTCTTGAGCTCGTTATCTTAACTACTCATAAGGGGTATATAAACATATAGCTTAAATTTAGGCTACTTAAGAATATATGTGTTTATATTTTACTTTCTTGACTAAGAAAAGTTTGACCAAATTGTATTTATAAAATGAAAATTAACCATTTAAATTTTCTTTACTAATAAGATATTAGTAGTATGAAAATTAAGTTCTAAGTTAAAATAATAATCCAAAAAAAAATTAGGTTCTAAGTTAAAATAATAATCCAAAAAAAAATTAGGTTCTAAGTTAAAATAATGATTCACAATTTTTTTTTACTAATAAGATATTAGTAGTATGAAAATTAGGTTTTAAGTTAAAATAATTTCACATGTGAACATTTCAGACAGACATGAAAATCTACTTTGTTCATTCAGAAAAGAAATCATCAACCAGTGGTAAAAAGATTTTATTCAATTGTGCACTTCTTTCTCAGACTGTTTTCAACAGAGACCCGCGCGTCCGCACGGGTGAATTTATTTTAATTTTGACGTAATAATTATTTTAGATATACATATGAAAAACTCATTTTTATTGCGAAAGTACAATGAAAAATCATGAAATCAAAATATTACAACAAATAATATGATTATATAAAATATAATGATAAATTTTACAAATGATCTATTTAGATACACATGTTAATTTAAATAGAGTTACATAATTGTAAAATAAACAATTACTACCTCTGTTCTTTTATATAAGAGACAATTGACCTTTTTAGGTTCATTGAATAATCAATGTATTTGACATGTATATTGACTAGATACATTAATTATTTCAGTGAATCTAGAAAAGTGAATTGTCTCTTATATATAGGAACGGAGGTAATACTATATAAACTCAATTGTATTAAATAATAATAAAAAAAAAACTTGTGATATGGAGAAAGAAAAAAAATTGACATTTAAAAATAAGAATTTTATTTTTAAATAAAGATAATAATTTGATAGTGATCCGTAAAATAAAAAAATAGTTGTTTGAATGACTATGTAGTATTAAAAAGGAGTTATTCCTGAGTTCTCACGGTGCTGAAAACTGTGTTTGTTACTTCGATCAGCCCTCTACGTTTGATCATCACAGCTGCACTGGGCTCGATTGCCTTAGTTGATCAATCATAATTGGAAAGTCTGGTGTTCGTGCTGCAGTAACTATTTGCCAATGTTGTCTTGCCGTCTTGGTGTTTTTCAAATGTAATGGAGTGTTTGCTTCTTTGTATTGGCTGTAAACTAGCGAAACATTTCACCTTTGTAACTACTGTTGTAAGTACTGTTGGCTAACATTCTGTAGCATCACTTGTGTTTAGAATGTGTTTTAATATAATTATTTCTTTGACTGTTGAAAAAAAATAAGAACTCAACCATTTAATTATATTGCAAAAAATAATGGTTTGATTAGAAATCAACATGAAATTAGATTAAAACTCGTCGTGCGCGGTTGTAAATTATTTTTTTATTTGTTTTTATTTAAATTTTAATTATATTTTAAAATATTATATTTAATAAATATGATCCATAACTTTATTTATGAATGAATTATTATGAATTATAAATGAGACTAATTGAATTAATAAATATGATCCATAACTTTATTTTATGAATGAATTATTATGAATTACTGAAAGTTTAGTTGATGTGAATATTTGTGACATGACTTTGAAGAGTTTTTTTTAGCTTCCTAGAAGGATTATGCAAATAATTGTTTCTTTTTATCACGAAGATCATTTGTGATACATAATTCCTGAAGAGTTAAAGTTTTAAAATAAGAATTTCTTACACCTTAAAATATTGTATCTATACTATTAGAAGAATTTCATCATGATATTAATGAATCCCAGAAGGATTGCATCTATACTAATAACATATCCCAGAAGGATTGCATCTGTTATGTTAAAAATTTGAAAAATGATTGCATCACCTATATTATCAAATTCTAGATGAATTGAATCAATAATAGTGAAGTATTCCAGAAGGATTTCACAAAGAAATATCTGTGTTTCGATGTAAAAAAAACTTGTAATATACTCATAAAATGTTTGTCATTCCAGAAGAATGATATGAGTGACTCTAACACATCCCAGAAGGATAACTATATTTTTGGATTATTGTAATTTTCTAGCATTTGACTATGTTAAAAACTTATTAAATTTGTTATAGTATAAATTATTTCATAATTAGAATTATAAATCTATATATTTCATCTATATATATTTCATATATATATATATATATATATATATATATATATATATATATATATATATATATATATATATATATATATATATATATATATATATATATATGATGATATAATTTTAGTGGTATGATTTTTTATGATTTTGATAATTATATGATAATATGTTCATATGCATGTGTATGATTTAAGTGTTAAATCATGAAATATTATTAGGATGATCAATGTTTGCGGATACAATTTCTTTATTCACATTATTTCTAAATATTGATATTTTAACAAGAGAATTAAAACATTACAATATATTAAAGAATATATCAATAGTCTAACGTTGCTACATATTTTAAAGTTGTTACAATAGTGCTTAGATTTCTTATATAAATCTTAATTATACTATTCTTTTCTTTTTACAAGTATAGTGTATGAATGACATTTGTTAGTCCATCTTAAAGGCACACGAAAGTAAGCTCATGTTTTGATAGAGTCGAGATTCGAATGAACTTTAATCCTTTATATTTTCTTTTTGTGTGTTCTCTTTATGTCTTGCCAAATATTTTCGTCATAGATAATTCACATGAATTATATTGGAGGTATTGAATATCCCTGTATTACATAAATGAATTTGGACATAAAATGTATAATAGAAAAGCTACCGGCTTTTTCCTCAGGCTTGTACTACACTTATATTAGTACAATTGAAGTACATGTCATTGTAAACATGTAGTTTACAAATTACACTTAAATGAGCCGTTGGTAAAATCGGTTGGATTATTTTGGATATAATATGATGTGAATAATTTGTATTGAAGAACCAGAAGTTTCTTTAATCCAGTCAAATTTTGTGTGTTTCTAAAGGAAAATAAAAAATTTGAGAAATTGCATTTTTATGACATTAATTGTTGCATCGACTAAAATATCATGCATATGTCTCTACTCACAACCAGAAGTTTGTGAAATTATTTTCTCAACTAATTAGACTAAGATCTTGTTTTCTGGATTTTTTAGAAATTCATGTATAAGTATCACATATATTATTAAAATTGATATTGAATATCATGTAATATATGTTCATAAAAAGAAAATGGACCCGAAGATCTATTCTTTAGACGTCTAAAGTTAATTATATGGTTGATACTTATGAGATCATCAATTCTAAATTATATATTTGAAACACCCAAAGTATGATATTAAGATATTTATTCGCATTAAGCCAACAAGATACTATATCTTAGTCCTCCCTAATTTATTCTAATACTTCTCATCTAAGTGAACATTTGGATGTGTTGTGTATCTTCCAATTGCTGCAATATAATACATTAAGATGAGTCATGAAATAATATTGGAAAAATATAATTAATATGAATCTCAATTTTGAGGATATAATTTGATAAAATAATCAAATACTTGATTGCAGTCCAGTAGACTGATTATCACTTGATAAATTAATTTTCCCAATATTAGAGGGAATGAATAAGCAGCTGAAATCATGAACAAGAAGTTAAATTGAACAGCTGAAATCATGAACAAGAAGTTCAATTGAACAATTTAAAATAAATTGTTGTCTTGATCCTCGTACATATCAATATGAACCAAAAGTTCAAAATATTATTCATTTGCAAAGTTTAAGAAATAAATTATCAGCTGATAATACTCCACTCAAAGTGGATTCTCCTATTGGATAATATAATATTGCAAATAAGTTGTTGTTGCGCCTGAAGCGTGGTATGAAAGTCGGTTCCAATGTTAAAAGTCCTCTATTAAGAAAAGAAACTAAAGATGACCCAAGTGAGGATATGAAAATGCTAAGAGCACTTTGACCTAATTTAATTTTCAGTTCCAAAAAAAAAATCAAGTACTTGAAATATAAAATAAAGAGATCTCGATAAATTTTGTCATGGATGAAATGGAATGGAACCGAAATTGAGATAACCAAATAAAGTCAATATTGACAATGTCTTTGTATATAATATAGCGCTAAAAGTGATCAATGATAACGAGGATCATAAGTCAAAGTATATTAAAGATTGTAGACTAAGTGAGAATTGGCCAAAATAAATATATTCAATTGAAGAAGAATTAAACTCACTTTACAAGTGACTCACTTTTGGACCTGTAGTCCGAACACCTCAAGGTGTGAAACTAATTGGATATAAATGAGTTTTTGTGAAAAAGAAAAATAAGAATGATATAAAGTTTGATTTATTGCTCAATGATTTTTCCAAAGACCTAAGATTGATTTTGATAAAACATATTCACTTGTAGTGGATTCAATCGATTTTTGATAATTAATTAGCCTTGTAACACATGAAGGGCTTAATTTGAACATGATGGATATAATGACATCTTATTTATATGGTTCACTTAATAGTGAAATTTATATGAAACTCCCTGAGGGGTTCAATATACCAGATGCACACAACTCCGAATCTCGAGAATGCTACTCCATAAGATTGAACAAGTCTCTCTATGGGCTAAAACAATTTGGACGAATGTGGTATAATCGTCTCGGTGAATATTTGCTTAGAGAAGAATATACAAATAACTTCATTTATCCTTGTATTTTTATAAAAAGATCAGAAAAAGAATTTGCAATGATAACTGTCTATGTGGATGACATAAATATTATTGGAACTCCTGAAGAGCTCTCAAAAGCTATGAATTGTTTAAAGAAATAGTTTGAGATGAAGGACCTAGGAAAGACAAAATTATGTCTAGGTTTACAAATTGAACATTTGGACAAAGGAATATTTGTACATCAAGAAGGCTATATAGAAAAATTGTTAAAACGCTTCTATATGGACAAATGTCATCCGTTGTCTACTCCAATGGTTGTTAGATCATTAGACATGGAGAAAGATTCTTTCAAACCTCAAGAAAAGGATGAAGAATTGCTTGGTTCTGAAGTACCATATCTCAGTGCAATTGGAGCACTGATGTACCTTGCTAATTATACACGTCTTGATATATTATTTGTTATAAATCTATTAGCAAGATACAGTTCTTCACCTACACGAAGACAATGGAACAAAGTCAAACATATACTTCGTTACCTTAAAGGTACAATAGACATGGGTTTGTTTTATACAAAAGTATCCAGATCCAAATTAACAGGTTATGCAGATGCAAGTTACTTGTTAGATCCTCGTAATGGTAGATCACAAACAAGTTTGTTTACATGAGGGGGTACAGCTATTTCATGGAGATCGTTGAAACAAATCATAGCAGCAACATCATCTAATCATGTAGAACTTTTAGTATTACATGAGGCAAGTTGAGAATGCGTCTGGTTAAGATCCTTAATTCAGCACATCCAAAATACTTGTGGTTTAGCTTTTGAAAAATTAAATACAACAATCATATATGAAGATAATACTGCATGCATCACTCAATTGAAATATGATTACATTAAAGGAGACCGGACAAAACACATTTTCCCAAAGTTCTTTTTTACTCATGATCTCCAAAAGAATGGTGATATAAGAATCCAACAAATCTGTTCATGTGATAACCTTGCAAACCTTTTCTCAACGTCACTCTCAAGTATAATTTTTAATCAACTAGCACACAAGATTGGTCTTCATCGAAGAAATGATCATTCAACTGAGGGGGAGAAATGAAAGGATATTGTACTCTTTTTCCTTCACTAGATTTTTTCTCACTTGGTTTTTTCTAGTAAGGTTTTAACGAAGCATATTCTCAATGGACATCCAAGGGGGGTGTTATGAATATTTATGATAGTGGATGTCCATTCTTCTTCTTGTTGTTCATCTTCCTATTCCACCTTAATGAATATGATTTTTCATCTCCCTTAATTCCTATAAATAAGACCCACATTGCAATGTAAAGTTCACCCTTTTGAAGATTATAATATAACATAATATTGCTTTCTCTCTTCTCTTTCTTTTTTATTTCTATATAATTTTATTTAGTTCATAACAATTTTAACATAAATATATTGTTATGTGATGTTGTTGCTGATATTAGTTATAAGTTGAAATAAGAGAGTTATTTAAAAACTACTATCTTTGTTTTTTTTAATGTACTCATTATTATCATTATTATAAAACAAAATTGAACAAACTATAAACTCTATTTTCTAATAGGTGAAAAATCAAGAATTTTATTGTTTGTCTTTAGCTTATTTGTCCGACATGATATTAAGAATATAGAATAAAAAGAATTTAAAATCATTTTAGAATATTTTTTAAAATGTTACATCAATTTTTTTTTATAATTTAAAAAAAAAATAGTAAAAAATATATAAATATTGTTTTATAAATTTTATGAAAATAATATATTTCGAAATTAGTAAGTATTTGTTTGGTTAATATATTTTTTTATGTTTTTTCTAAAAAGAAAATATGTAATTTATGTAAAAGAATTTATCTTAATTTGTTATTAATGACATCGTAAAAACTTTATGTAATTTTATAATTGATATTAGTTGAAATATTAGAATTATTATTTTAAATATTACTACCTTTGTTTTTTATTATACTCCATATAATCACTATAAAGAGAAAAATTATAAGGTAAATTATAAATCATTTTCGACAAATTATATATCCTTATATAAGTCAAGAATATTGTTATTTGTTATTAATTTATTTCTCTGACGTGAAGTATATAGAATTGGATATATATATATATATATATATATATATATATATATATATATATATATATATATATATATATATATATATATTTTAAATTTTTATGTTAAAACATAACTGCAAGAAAAATAAAAATAATATTCTATAAATTTTATAAAAATAATATATATCAAAGTTAATAAATAATTATTAAGTTAAATATATTATTTAATATTTGTGAGGATTTGAACTCAGAAACATTAAAACTATGTGATGTGTCATTTGAGAATTGAATATGAAATTTAGATGGTGCCACTTAGAAATATGGGTGATGTAGCATAAATGTTGATGTGTCAACAGTGTGCGCTTCCGATTTAACAACAATAATTTATTTAGGATCTATTTAGCTATACTTTAATCTTAACAAATTTGAGGTCATGTGGGTATTCCGTCTTGTATTTTCTCAAAACGGTTCTAATACTTTTTTAATAATTTGATTAAAATGTTTTTTATTTAATAATTAATATATGAAAATGAATTATCTATGTAAATGGTACATTGCTTTTTATTTTTCAAAAAGATTTTTATTAAACTTGAATTATCATAGTAATTTGTATATAAATAATTATATAGTACTAATCAACATAAATCAATATAGTTATTAGTAATATAAATCGATAATGAAAGAACACCAAATAAATCAACCAAAAGGTCTAGTTATTATGAAACGTTTGTAGGATTTAGACATTCTAGATAGTAGTCACGAGAGATGCTAACAAGACAGGAACAAAATGAGGGATACACACTGAAACACGTAGAGAAACTGCTCTCTTCTACGCATGCAATTGCATCATACAATTATTGTCAAATAGCCAATGAGCAATGAGGAAATGAAATATGGTTCTTTGTTCCTACATTTTTGCTGTCAATGCGTGTTTGAATTTTTGTGACAGAATGTGTTTTTCTTATGTTGATGTCACAACTCTTGTTGTTATTGTTTCTGTATATAGATTAAAATTAATTATGGTTAAGGAACTACTAATTAATATATTATAATCATTATATTTTGTTTCACATGTCGTTTTCAATTTGTTGCGTGCAAGAGATGTCATTTTGCAGTGGCTTTATATTTGATTAGGTTAGGCTATTCTCCATTTTGATTTGTTCTTATTTAAATCTCAATCATTTCAGACTGAGAAAATGATGAAATAATATTTGTTTAAAAGACTACCAGATTACTTTATTTCTCTTGGATTAAATGCTACATTTAGAAAATATAGTTTGAGTTGATTTTAAAAAGAAAAATAGATTTTTTTAAGGATCCTATAACTATAATTTCAATATAACAAAGTTTATGCAAAAATAAAAATAAATGGACAATAAACTGCATCGCTACTCATTATCAATCCTTTTAATAATTATTAATATTGTCATTCATAATCTTTTGGACTCTTTGCAAAAGATCAACAACTTTGGTGTTAGGAAATCAAAAGTGTCAAAAGCATATAAAAACATGTTGATTTTCAGAACATGCTTTCACATGTTTGACCATTTTACTTGAGGCAGATTTGAGAGCTGTTTGTCTCAAAGTAAAATCTCCAATCCTCAGTCCTACCAGTGGAGAAACTCTAGTCAAGTTCATACAAGCGTGTTTCCCTTACCCACTCATACACCAAAACATTTGTTGACCTAAATGTCAATCTTTCCTCATGTGGATCAGTCAAGAAATTCACAGGTAACTCTTTTTTCACAAATATTTCGGCCCTCCGAAATATATCAAAAAGGACATCCCTAACAAGGTCATGTCCGTATTTGAAGCCTGCAAGCTCCCTACAATGAATCACGTGTTTTCCAAATGAATCCAAACACGCCTTACGACAAACAGGGCAAACCTCATCAATAGGAAATAAAGGAATCATAAGGCAGTATCTTAGGATAGTACAATACTCAACTAGTGACATATGTTGGCCTAAACCATCAATAAGAATAGTAAGGAGAAAGTCCTGAGCATGTGTGGCTTGCAAACAACCAAAAATTGCTTTCTGTCTTGTGGTCATGTCAAACTTTACAACCAAGTCCTTAGTAATTTTACTAAGAAGTGAACTCGCCAAAATATGTTGTGCTTTAGGAAGGACGATGTCCTTGCTAGTAAAACTACTAAGGTCAAAATCTAGAATCTCAACCCTAATACCATCCAAAGCTCTGTCGAAATCCAAGTCAATACCATATACCCCATTGTTTCTCAATATATGGTCCTGTAACACCCAATATTGGACCCTAGAAGCCACAAAAGCGTATGAGGCAACCTCTATTTCTGAGTACAAGCCCAATCCCTCAACTCTAATGTATAAAGAAACCACCCTTCATTGAAGGTCCATAAGAAAGTACCTCCACCAACCACGATGTCTTCAACCGTCTTTTGCAACTCTTTATCAAACCAAATAGATGCTTCCTCCTTATGATTAGGTTGACACATTCTTAGGATAAAAGATAATTTGGCAAGACCCAAGTAGGATCGAAGTGGGAGAAGCTCACTTTGAAGATGCATTAACTCAATAGCCCTAGAAGCTCTCTTCATGAACAACCCTTTGATAAATCCTTCATCTCAACTAACATCCCTTCCAAGAAAATGCACCCCTAACATCGTCCTCCCAATGTCCAATGGGGACAAATCCTGACGAAGTTTACTACCATCACAAGAAGGTCAAAAGATCTCAATCTTATCAATATTCAATTCGAAACCTAATCTTAGACCTATATCTCAAATGATGTTAAGGGCTTTAGCCACCTCGTGTGAATCCCCTATAATAGTCCCATCTTCAAGATATCATGCATGAAGAAGAAGCTTACAATTGTCTCTAACCTAATGAATGGGTGAGTGTAGCACAAGAGTAAAAAGGAGCGTCCCTAACATTTCACATCGTTACACTCCAATGGCTAACATTATATGTCCATCCCCAATGTACAACCTTGCTGCTTGACGATAAAAACTCTAACCATAAAGAAATAGATAGGCATCTCACCCTCACCTCATGCAATAAAGCTGATCGATCTACCATGTTGAAAGCATTCAAGAAATTTACCATGAGCATAGCCAAAGAACCATCTACATGTTGCTTTCTTAACACCATGTTGGCACTATGCAAAATGGCCTCAGCGCCACCCGAAACTCCAACCCTGGACTGAAAGTTATTTAGATAATATGCCACATCTTTACTAACCCCTTACATAGCAACATTGATAATGTGTCACAATAATTGGTCGTATCCCACCATCAGGCTTTAATAACGGCATCAAGGGTGTAGAGGCAACAAACTATGTCAAACTCGTGGTACATCTTTATCCTACCCATAAGTTAATAACTAAAGTGATTGCATTTAAAAAAATCTCATGCTACAACGGAACCTTCTCCACACAGTGTGTGTAATATATATGCTAAGCACGAAAGCCATCTCTACCACATGATGTCCCTTTGAGAAAGAATTTAATGCACTTGAAGATATTATCAAGATCAACCACTAGGGGAGATTTGTGTTAGAACATAAAATGTTCTGATCAATATTTCTAGTTTTGATGATAACATTATATATGAATTTTGTATAAGACAATGTGGTACTCTAATTATTCACATGTTCCATTTCAGGAAAAGTCTAAAAGAGTATGCACAAAATCAGCATTCAGAAGCTCTGACCCAGAAGATCTGGATGGCTTCATCAGAACATGGTCTGGAAGACATTAAAAGATGGTCTTGAGAAAATCAGAACATGATCTGGAAGGCATCAGAAGATGGTAATCAGAAGCATGGCTCTGAAGATCTGATGGTATCACACTACAAGGAACTTCCAAAGTCTGATGACTGAAGTTACAATCTGCACCAACGCTGAAGACTCTGATATTCAAATGTCATTCTAATAGTCTGAGTCCAGAAGCAAGTACAAGATGAAAAAGCTACAACGTCAAATCTGATTGACAAAAGGAACGTTAGAAGCTACAAAAGGCAAAGTCAGCAAGAGTAGTTGAAACAAGGCTCGAGGTAGTTGACAAAAGAGTGAAACATTAAATGCAGCAGTGTACTATTCACGTAAAGCATTAAATGCTACTCAACAGTCACTTTTCTCACTGCCTATATAAGTGAAGCTCTGGATGCTGAAGAAACAGATAACATACGCTAAAGAAATCTTACGCTGCCAAACTGATTCTCAACGTTATCACACAAACAACAAACAACTTCATTTTGAGAGCAAATCACTTGGTGATTATAGCTTATTAAGAAGCACATTAAACTTTTATAATATTGTTTACTATTTTGTATAAGGAATTCCTAGAGTGATCAAGTTGTGATCAGCATACTCTAGAAGACTTAAAAGTTGTCTAAGTGGAAAACCATTGTAATCAAGATTGAGTAGTGGATTAAATCCTCAGTGGAGGTAAATCACTCTGTAAGGGGTGGACTGGAGTATTTTGATTAACACCGAACCAGGATAAAAATAACTGTGTGATTTTTTTTTATCTGCCATTTCTAGAAACAACCCTTATTCAATCCCCCCTTTCTAAGTGTTTTTCACTCCTTCAATTTGCATAACATGGTGGTCGGCATGGATGTAGGTGGGTTGTACGGGTGCTTAGCCTCCAAAGCCTTCATTGTATGTCCATTATAGGGGGGCTACTCTGTTGGACCCAAACACTTTCACAGTTGTTGTGAAATGGCCATGTGCAACCTTGTAAAGGCATTACTTGACATTATAGCTCATAGTTTTATCTTTCTCTTCAATATAAACTCCCCCGCGATCTAAGTTATCTTTCTTAGAGCTGCCCAACACACTATCAACTAACTTGGCTAGACCATTTGTGTCTCTTCAAATAGCCAAACACTCCAAAATATGGTGTTGCTGCAAGGACTTTTGATTTCCAAACATGCGATCCCGCCTATTCCGAGGCTTAACCACCTGTAAAGTACAGCGAGGAAGAAGTAACAACCGAACCCAAGCACCTACTGATCCTGGATCAGCAACCACCTTATAAAGAGCATTTTTCAATGCTTGAGAGAAAGCAAGACGATAACTATAAAGTATACTTTTCATAGTGAAAATAGGTGCTGCAAGGACTACCTCTAACAATGTTGCGTCAAGAACAAGCTCCTCGTTTGTTTCTAGTTTATTCGAGTGTGTTATGGATGGTTTAACAATACCCACAATGTGACTTCCAACCTCCTCTTTCCCATGAGTTAAACGAACCATGCCATCAGAATGTTGGCATTGCTTGACTTATGGCATGAATGCTCATACACCTTCCACATAACCATTTCTCGACCACCCTCAAAGATTCTTCCAATACCATAAATAAACTCGACCATTCTCAATCTCACTCCGTATGACACTTTCCAATCGTCACTACATAGGTGTAACGTCTTATGATGAGACACAATAAGAGAAATACCCTTACTCCAATCCTTACCATCACGACAACAACGAAGCCCTCGAAATGGACAATGTAACTCCTATTTGAGTATAAACCATTGTAAAATGCAAAACTGTGCTTCTCCCCTACTCAATACAAAACTTTTCTTGTTCAAGAATTTTAGCAAACACATGGTGGGCAGCAACGATAGAGCATTTCTCCATGGTTGTGTTGTTGTCTTGCTCCACATCATTGAACCATAAAGTCCAATATCAATAAGGTTGATCTTAAAAGCCAATAAAATATTTGTTTCAAACAAAATGGAAAAGGTTTGGTGTGAGATGGAAATGGTGGGATTTGTTTAAAACACCCAATTTTAAAAAGGATTGCATTGATTAGAAGTAAGAATATGATTTTGAAGAGTCAATTTGAATCTTTAGTTTTTGTGATTAAGATGATTTTAGGTCTCGTATTCATGTTGTAGTTTTTGTGGGTCTGTTTCTAAAAGTGATTAAATTCTGTTGTTGGTAGCACCTTTCAAAAGATTGCGGGGGATATTGCAAATTTCAACTCGCGTTGCTACAATTCGATATTTCTGTACAACTACGACTAAAATCACTTCACGAGACAAATGATATCTTATATTAAAATTTTATATTAATTACATTGAATAATATAGTTAAATAAAATGAAATTCAATAATAAGCTTATATCAATGAAGAAAAAAAAAGAAATTGTGTTTATATTTTAAAACAACAATTATTTTATATAAATGACCCTTAATTAGAGTGTATGTTTCACTTTTGCATTGGTCAAAATTGACTATAATTGTGTACAATCAGGTTTAATATGTTTAGTTGTTTTTTTTAATATAATGCATTTTGTGTCCAAAACTGATTTTAACACTTAGAATTGTGAAAATATTTAATTATAATTATAATGTTTTAATATTGTTATGTGTGCATATATTCGAATTAAAACATATTAATTATTTAATAATTAGAGGTTTTAATTGATAAATGATTGAATTAATTAATTAATTAATTAATTATTTTTTATTAAATAATTAATTATATATTTAATTAATTGATATGGACGGAGGTGAGGATGAGTTATTCTAAAATATTGAAAACTCTAACTAATCATCAAATTATGATCCTCAATATCAACGTATCATAATTAAACTCTAGGGCTTATGAAATTGCTCTGTCGTCAAAATTCAGTCACAAGAATGTACACCTTTCTTTCTTCTGCCTTTTCCCTTAAAATAGAAACAAAAACGCGTTAGAAAAAAGGATCTGTCACGGCTACACCACTTTCCGCGATGAGTGCTTGGCGTGCCCATGATGGACACGCAAAAAATCTACTAGCAAAGTGAATTATTTCTTGCAAAATCTTCATATTTTCACCATTGTTCATATTTTCTTTAATTTTTCATTTTCTTCATATATCTTGATAAAACCAATCAACGTTAACCGAAAACTAATAAAAACGACTGCAAATGCTTATAAAAATAACTTGAAGACATAGTGTTATCAAGCCGCACTATATTTAGCTATTGGATATAAAAGCATCCCTCACAAGTGCTAAGGTCACTTTAGACAAGTTGCAAAATTGTGTCTTGCCTTAGGCCAAAAGTGAAGTGATTCTATGGTTCCAAAATTTTGCTATATAATGTAAAACTCGTTTAATCATTAGGATTTTGAATTTTTATGAGAAAGAAGGAATATTGTGACTCAAAGGTGAAGGGAGAACTCACGACATCATTAGGTAATCATCCATAATTGTTTGTAAGGCTAATATCTTTCTTTGTATTGTAATTGTGAAGAATCTCTTGAAGATGAGTGGCTAGTTCCCTTAGATCATGTCTCGCTTAGATGACTTTTTCTCCAATAATGTGAACCATGTGATTCGTTTAGATTTTATCTCTATAATGAATCTCTTCTCATAGTTATTCAATGTTATTTTGTCTTTAATGTTTTTTCCCAACTACAAAATTAGGAGAATCGATCTAGATAACAATGAGATCTAACCATATATTTGCATACTAGAATTAAATAAAATTGTGAAACTGTTTATGATTTCTAGACATAGGACACAATTTGTCGTGATAATAGGTATTTTACGTGCGATAAGATCTTCGTCAATTTTGACTATTTCCCAAGGTCATTAGGGGATCATATTCTGATAAAGTGGGTTACGTGGTGATGAAATCATCACATAACCATTTTTTGTAAAATATTCGTGATTTAAGAAGATTCGTTATATGTCAAGAAGAGAATAACCATATGAAAAGGACAAATGATTTCAAGGGGGACTTCATCATTTTTATCATATTATTTCTTAGCCAATAGTTTAGTTAGTTAGTTTAACAGTCAACACTACGCACCACCGAGTATTTTATTAGATTTAGTTTCTAATGATAACTATTTTCACCTTAACTTTGTATAAGTTAACGCTGTTAGAACAAGATTTGTTCTTATCAATTATCTTAGTTTTGATGATAACAATAATATGAATTTTGCTTAAGATAATATGGTACTCTAATCCAATGCAATTTCCCTTTCAGGAAATATATAAAGAGTACGCATAATTCAGCGCTCAGAAGATGTGTCTCAAATGGTTCAGCATGCAACATCAGAACATGGTCTGGCAAGACATCAGAAGATGGTCGAAGCAGAATCAGAACATGGGTCTATGGAAGCATCAGAAGAACATGAGATCAGAAGCACTGAAGATCAGAAGATGGTATCACGCTCAGAAGCACTTCAAGGTCAGAAGATCAGAAGATGCTTTGCACCAAGCTGTTTGACTCTGATGATATTCAAACGTCGTATTCACAAACATCAGATCAGAAGGAAGTACACGTGGCAGACTACGCTGACTGACAAAAGGAACGTTAAAGCTACTAAAGGCTACGTCAGTAGACACAGCGTGAACAAGGCTCGAGGTAGTTGACAAAAGCGTATAACATTAAATGCAAAGCTGTACGGAACACGCAAAGCATTAAATGCATTCAACGGTCATCTTCTCAACGCCTATAAATATGAAGTTCTGATGAGAAGCAAGGTTAACGATCCTGAACAAAGACAATTCAAATTAACTTGCTGAAACGCTGTTCAAATCTAAACTCAGAATCTTCATCTTCATCAAAGCTCACTACATTGCTGTTGTAATACCTTAGTGAGATTAAGCTTAAATTGTAAGAGAAATATCACAGTTGTGATTATCGCTTTTAAGAAGCATTTGTAAACTCTTGAATAGATTACATTAAGTTGTAAGGAACTAGAGTGATCAGTTGATCAGTATACTCTAGGAAGTCTTAGCAGTTGGCTGAGCAGGAAGTCTTGGCAGTTGGCTGAGCAGGAAGTCTTGGCAGTTGGCTGAGCAGGAAGTCTTGGCAGTTGGCTGAGCAGAAAGTCTTAGGAGTGAACTAAGCCTAGAGTGATCGTGTTGATCAGTAGACTCTAGAAAAAGTCTTAGGAGTGAACTAAGCAGTTGTTCCTGGAGTGATCAGGTTGTGATCAGAAGACTCTGGAAGACTTAGTTGCGGCTAAGTGGAAAACCATTGTAATCCGTGCGATTAGTGGATTAAATCCTCAGTTGAGGTAAATCATCTCTGCGGGGGTGGACTGGAGTAGCTTCGTTAACAGCGAACCAGGATAAAAATATTTGTGCATTTATTTTTATCGTCCAAGATTTAAAGTCACACTTATTCAATCCCCCCCTTTCTAAGTGTTTTTCTATCCTTCAATTGGCATCAGAGCGCCGGTTCTAAGGTGCAAGCACTTAACCGTGTTTAGAAAAGATTCAGGAAGAGAAAAACGCTTCATTTAAAAGATGGTTGATGAAAGTGAAAGGACTATACCTACACCTGCATCTACATCTGGCTCTGCTGAGCAATACAACGGTAACAATGGTTATACTAGACCGCCGGTATTTGATGGTGAAAACTTTGAATACTGGAAAGATAAACTGGAAAGTTACTTTCTGGGTCTAGATGGTGATCTATGGGATCTTCTGATGGATGGTTACAAACATCCTGTAAATGCCAGAGGCGTAAAGCTGTCAAGACAAGAAATGAATGATGATCAAAAGAAGCTTTTCAGGAATCATCATAAATGTAGAACTGTTTTGCTGAATGCTATCTCTCATGCTGAGTATGAGAAGATATCTAACAGGGAAACGGCCTATGACATATATGAGTCCTTGAAAATGACTCATGAAGGAAATGCTCAAGTCAAGGAGACAAAAGCTCTTGCCTTAATCCAGAAGTATGAAGCCTTCAAGATGGAGGATGATGAAGACATTGAAAAGATGTTTTCGAGATTTCAAACTCTTACTGCTGGATTGAGAGTTCTTGACAAAGGATACACCAAGGCTGATCATGTGAAGAAGATCATCAGAAGCTTACCCAGAAGATGGGGTCCGATGGTGACTGCATTCAAGATTGCGAAGAATCTGAATGAAGTTTCTCTGGAAGAGCTTATCAGTGCCTTGAGAAGCCATGAGATTGAGCTGGACGCAAATGAGCCTCAAAAGAAAGGTAAGTCTATTGCATTAAAATCAAATATCAAGAAATGCACTAACGCTTTTCAGGCCAGAGAAGAAGATCCTGAAGAATCAGAATCTGAAGAAGAAGAAGATGAACTGTCCATGATTTCCAGAAGGCTAAATCAACTCTGGAAGACCAAGCAAAGGAAGTTCAGAGGCTTCAGAAGTTCAAGGAAATTTGAACGTGGAGAATCTTCTGATGAAAGAAGATTTGACAAGAAGAAGGTCATGTGCTATGAATGCAATGAGCCTGGACACTACAAGAATGAATGTCAAAATCTTCAAAAGGAAAGTCCCAAGAAAAAGTTTCATAAGAAGAAAGGTCTTATGGCAACCTGGGATGAGTTAGAAGATGATTCAGAAGATGAGCAGGCCAACTGTGCGCTGATGGCGACAGAAGATGACGGATCAGAATCTACATCAGAATCAGATTCTGAAGAGGTATTTTCTGAACTTACTAGAGATGAGTTAGTTTCCGGTCTAACTGAACTTCTGGAACTCAAGTCTCAGATTAGTCTCAAATACAAAAAGCTGAAAAAGCAATTTGAATTTGAAACAAAGAAGCTTGAGTTGGAGAATTCTGAATTAAAAGAAAAACTTTTAAAATTATCCAATAATGTTGGATCTCCTTCTGATTCAGAAAAATCCACTCCTAGTCTGAACCATATTCTGAAAGAATATGATTTAAGTTTCAGAAAGTTCTTATCTAGAAGTATTGGCAGAAGTCAGCTAGCTTCTATGATATATGCTGTGTCTGGAAACAAAAGAGTTGACATTGGTTATGAGGGTGAAACCCCATACAAACTTGAACCTGTTGATGAAATGAAAATTACATACAAGCCATTGTATGATCAGTTCAAGTATGGCCACTCTCATGATACTAGGCACACCTCACATGCACAAAGTTTTCACATAACACACACTAAGAAGCATGTGACACAACCTAGGAAATATCATGAAACTCACATTAAGAATTATCATGCTGTTCCTCCTATTGCTTACAATGTTAAACCCAAGTTCAATCAGAACTTGAGAAAATCTAACAAGAAAGGACCCAAGAAGATGTGGGTACCAAAGAAAAAGATTATTTCTTTTGCAGATTCTCTTGATAACAAAGAAGACAACATTCAACATGACTTGACACCTGGATTCAAGTTGGTCTCAACACTTGAAGGGAAGAAAGATTGTCTTTCAAGTTCTGGTTCTTAAATCTGTTGAAGAAACTTTGTTTGTAGGAATTCAGAAAAGAAAGTTTATTAGTCTTGGAACCATCTGTTTTGTTTGTCTCTAAAGCATTGGTGTTTCTTTCTTGATTTTTCTGATTGCTCTAAATGCTACAGAATATACAACATTGAAACATTAATTGTGGACAAATCAGTAAACATCTGTTTTGATGATAAACTTGTTTCTGATGAAACAAAGAGCTTAAGAATTTCTGCAGATACAGTTTTGTCTTATCAGAAGCTGCAGAACAATGAAGTAAACCTCCAGAAGCTGTGTACATCTGAAGTAATGGATCTGAAGATCATTCAAACTTATATCAGCACACTTCAGAAGGAGTATTTCCAGAAGAGAAACTTGATCAACTCAGAAGCAGTGATCAGAATTTGAAGGCGTAAAATCCCTCTGATATATACAGCTGTCATCTATTATCAAATGATGAACACGTGTCTGTACGGTTTGTACAAAGCGTGCAGTTGAAAAGACGCCGACCTAGGTAACTGTTTTTAATTATTTCATTTACCACGTTCTCTCTCCTCACGTCACTCATCATTTAATAAAATTGATTTCCTTTGATTCTGAAACTGTTCAATTTTTTAAATCCGTCCCTATATATGTTTTTCAAATCATATCATACATCTTTTTCGCTCCTTTGTCTCTTTCTCCTCTTGCATTCTCTCGTTTGAAAAGTTTTTAGCCGTTTTTCTAAAAACCCTAATCGAAAACCTAGTTCGCTTCTCCTGCTCGTTTTCGTTCATTCTGCATCAATGACTGCTTCTTCATCTCATTTTGCTGGTTCATCTACTCTTCTTCATATGCACGATGAAACACACCAGGAACTCACCCCTGTTGTTGCATGCTCCATCCCCAAAGATAAATTGGAAGTTTTGTGTGAACTCATGGTCGACTTTGATAACCTTGAAGAAAATCAATTTCATCTTAAGGAAGACATCATCTTTCAAGGATGGACCTCGTTGTTTGCTGAGTTCGTTGGACCTGTTTATCCGGATCTTGTCAAAGAGTTCTGGGTACATGCTGTGGTTGCACCAAAAGCTATTCTCTCCTTCGTCCATGGAAAGTCTGTCGTTGTTACTGAAAACATCCTAAGAGTGATGTTTGATCTGAAAAATCCTGAAGGGGCTTTTGAATTTGATCAAAGAGAAGATGTGGAAGATATTCTATCCACTCTCTATTCAAATGTCAAGAAAACTACACATGTTAAGAATTTGAAGGATATCTACAGAATCTGGACAAAGATCCTTCTCGGGTGTTTCTACCATAGGAAATCAACTCATGCCCCGGACTTCATCAGTAATGATCAAAGGTATATTCTTTATTGCATTGCCACTCAGAAGAAGGTTGATGCGATTTACATTATCTTCAATCATATGTGGAAAGCAGTAAAGGATTCCAGAAATGCCTTCAGAAAGGAAAATGCTGGAACAACCATTCCTTTTGGTAGGATTATTACAAACCTTCTGATACATTCCAAGATTGTGGAAAGTCTGGAGTCTGAAGGTATCATCAAAGATCTTGCTGTCACCACTGGATCTTGTCTGAATGCTTTCTCTTTAAAGAAGATGAAAATCATTGACACTTTTCTCAAAGTTCCTGATCCTCTAGCTGGAACAAGAACCATAAGAGAACCAGTTCTGGCTGACTTTGAAACCTTTTTCAATAGTGAGGTACCTGAAGTCAAAAATGTTTATCTGAAATCTCTTGAAGAGAATAAGAGCTTTAAAGATCAAGACAAAGGTGCCCCTTTCAAAGTAAATCGCAAGAGGGAAGAAAGAACTAAAAGAAAGCATGATTATCCTTCTGTTGTCTCTAAGAAACAAGAGGTTTCTAAAAAGGTGATTGCTAATGTTGTTAAGGCCGTATCTGATGACTTTGAGAAAAAGAAAAAGAAGAAGAAGTCAAACAAAAATGATGAGATAGTTGAAGTTGTTGAAAAGAAGATAACCAAGAAGAGGAAAATGATTATTCAAAGCTCTGATGAAGACAATATCCCTCAAGAAGCTGAAAAACAACAAGAAGTTCAGGCTTATGCCAGAAGAAAAGAAATCTCTAGAGGCAAAGCAAAGATTATTGAAGAGCCGAAGAGTAAAAAGCTGAAGAAAACGGAGGATGTGACCAAAGCGCTTCTGAAAGGTTCCAAAGGAATATGCATCTCTGAACCTATTTCTGTTCCTGTTGTTCGATCAGAAGTTACACCAATAGAAGTTGTACCTACCCCTGAACCAGAAAAAGCCTCATCAGAATCACCCGTTGTTGTCCATATTCTTACACCACCATCTTCCCCTATAACCATTCCTTCTTCACATGCAAACAAATCCAATTCTCTTCCTCCCTCACCATTTCCCCTTACAAAAACTCCACCATCTCCTCAATCCATTCCGTCTCCTTCACCTTCCACTAATCTTGTCTCTGACCAAGCTATTGACAATCTGGTTTTAAATATACAACCCCTTCAAACTCTCTTTCCTTCTCAACCTTCACCCAATACCACTCTTGAACATACTCCCTCCACCTCTCAAAACAATCCTTGTGATTCTCCTTTTCCAACCTCTGCATCACATGAGCAACTGCTCCGTGATTGCAACTACACTCCCAAGCCTCGTCCTGAAGCTGAAGTGGTAGTGTTAGATTCTGATACTGAAGCAGAATCTTCTTATAGGTTGGATAGAGAACCTCTTCCATACTTCACCTCCAACCCTGCCTTTTCAAAAACCCAAATAAAATCCAGCCCTGTATATCCTATTGGTGTAGTTTTTGAAAACATAAAGAAGAATCTCAGAAGTACCTTTGATACTCTCAGAATTGCTGAAAGTTCTGGATTGAATGATGTTGCTATGCGGAACTTCTGGAGGATCTTTCGCAGAAAATCAGATGCTCTGTTTTTAGAACTTCAAGAAGCCTGTGTAGCTGCTGCTCCAAGGCCTCGTGGAATTCTGAGGAATTATGAAGACTTCTGGTTTGCTCGCCTCAAAGGAAGATATCTTTTGGAGGAGAAGCCCTTTGTGGATGAATTGGAAGTATTGAGATTGGCTGCTGCAATGGAAGCAAACCCATGCAGGGACATGGTTATCTGGATTCCTGAGTATCCTGTTCTGCTTGGAGACTTCAAGACCTTATTTGACTTTCTGAGGGAAAACCCTTCTATGAAAGACCCTAGCTTGGTCATTCCAGAAGTTGTTGACCCACCAGAAGTTGAAGGTCCCTCTGCTCCAAGGAATCTAGCTGCCATTCTTCAGGCACTTGAGAATGGCGACTCGGAAATTCCTGCTGCAGAGTATGGAGATGCTTCTATGCAAGAAGCAGATGCTGAAGATCATGTTGCTAAATCAGACCCTGTTGAGGATATCCCAGCAAATGATACTTCTATGGAAGCTGCAGATCAACATGTCATTCCTGTGGTTGAAAGCGGTGAAACTTCTCTTGATGAACCTTCTCGTCTCGCAAGGAATCTAGAAGAAATTCAGAGGAGACAGGATGAGCAAAGCTCACTCAATGAGAAGTATGATGCTTTCATTGAGAGGCAAGAAGGACACAACAACGATGTTAAACAGATGCTGGCCAAGATCTTATCAAGACTAGGGCCATCTTAGATTGAGTCTGTGTCGTTTCTTTCTTTTCTTTGCATCTGTTTTGTTTCTGTGCATCTGATCTTTTCATTCTGTACTTTTGTACCCATTGGTTGAACCTTAATGAAATCATCTTCTTCCTCCATGTGCTCTGTTTTATACATCTGAATCTTTTTAAATATTCTTTTTGATGTTATGACAAAAAGGGGGAGAAAGATAAATGATAAATGATTTGATTAAATCTATCAGTTGCTGGGTAAAGGCTCCCACACATTCACTAACAAGAACTGCAAGTTCTATATGGTTTAAGTGTTTTGCAGGTACAGAGAAGTGAAGTGAATCTTCAAAGCAAACACTAGAAGCAAAACCATGGAAACTGAAGCAAGCTGAGTGCTGTCAAGCTTCAGAGATCAGAAGCAAGAAAGAAGAATGAATCAGAAGCACTGATAATAGAATTTGAATATCATTGTCTATCCTGTTATGACAAAATTCTATTTGCCCTGATACATATAATGTTATGGCTCTGATACATTATTTGCTCTGATACATGTTTTTAGCCTAAATGCTCTGATACATTTGGCTCTGATACATATCATGTATTTGAATATACATTTTATGTTCTAACTCGTTCATGCTGACTTTTGTCGTTTAGTTTTTGTTCTGTAACATTTCAGGATGTAGAGATGCTCAGATGATGCTCTGGTACATTCAACAATGTTCTGATACAAATCTAGCATGAAGTGATGTTGGTGGACATTCAAAGTTCTGAAGCTATCCGAGGGAAGCAGAAATCAGAAGATGTGAATGCTCCAAAAGATCCAGGAAATTCAAGTTCTGAAGCTGTCCTGAATGGAAGCAGAAATCAGAAGCTGTGAATGTTCTGAAGATCAAAGAAACTCAAGTTCTGAAGCTGTCCTGAATGGAAGCAGAAGTCAGAAGCTGTGAGTGTTCTAAGGATCTAAAGAAATTCAAGTTCTGAAGCTGTCCAATGGAAGCAGAAGTCAGAAGCTATGAATTCTCTGAAGGCAGAAGCTTATATGATCGTCTCTACCGAAATAATCAGGGAAGTCTTTTATCAAAGTTCTTCGAGTATTTATTTCAGGGGGAGATTATTTATCTCAGGGGGAGATTGTTAATCTCAGGGGGAGACATATTCATATGCTTATGCTATAGCTGTGTAATTTGTCTTTTGCCGTCTACTCTTTCTGATCGCAAATTCATATCATTTATATATGTTTTTGTCATCATCAAAAAGGGGGAGATTGTTAGAACAAGATTTGTTCTTATCAATTATCTTAGTTTTGATGATAACAATAATATGAATTTTGCTTAAGATAATATGGTACTCTAATCCAATGCAATTTCCCTTTCAGGAAATATATAAAGAGTACGCATAATTCAGCGCTCAGAAGATGTGTCTCAAATGGTTCAGCATGCAACATCAGAACATGGTCTGGCAAGACATCAGAAGATGGTCGAAGCAGAATCAGAACATGGGTCTATGGAAGCATCAGAAGAACATGAGATCAGAAGCACTGAAGATCAGAAGATGGTATCACGCTCAGAAGCACTTCAAGGTCAGAAGATCAGAAGATGCTTTGCACCAAGCTGTTTGACTCTGATGATATTCAAACGTCGTATTCACAAACATCAGATCAGAAGGAAGTACACGTGGCAGACTACGCTGACTGACAAAAGGAACGTTAAAGCTACTAAAGGCTACGTCAGTAGACACAGCGTGAACAAGGCTCGAGGTAGTTGACAAAAGCGTATAACATTAAATGCAAAGCTGTACGGAACACGCAAAGCATTAAATGCATTCAACGGTCATCTTCTCAACGCCTATAAATATGAAGTTCTGATGAGAAGCAAGGTTAACGATCCTGAACAAAGACAATTCAAATTAACTTGCTGAAACGCTGTTCAAATCTAAACTCAGAATCTTCATCTTCATCAAAGCTCACTACATTGCTGTTGTAATACCTTAGTGAGATTAAGCTTAAATTGTAAGAGAAATATCACAGTTGTGATTATCGCTTTTAAGAAGCATTTGTAAACTCTTGAATAGATTACATTAAGTTGTAAGGAACTAGAGTGATCAGTTGATCAGTATACTCTAGGAAGTCTTAGCAGTTGGCTGAGCAGGAAGTCTTGGCAGTTGGCTGAGCAGGAAGTCTTGGCAGTTGGCTGAGCAGGAAGTCTTGGCAGTTGGCTGAGCAGAAAGTCTTAGGAGTGAACTAAGCCTAGAGTGATCGTGTTGATCAGTAGACTCTAGAAAAAGTCTTAGGAGTGAACTAAGCAGTTGTTCCTGGAGTGATCAGGTTGTGATCAGAAGACTCTGGAAGACTTAGTTGCGGCTAAGTGGAAAACCATTGTAATCCGTGCGATTAGTGGATTAAATCCTCAGTTGAGGTAAATCATCTCTGCGGGGGTGGACTGGAGTAGCTTCGTTAACAGCGAACCAGGATAAAAATATTTGTGCATTTATTTTTATCGTCCAAGATTTAAAGTCACACTTATTCAATCCCCCCCTTTCTAAGTGTTTTTCTATCCTTCAAACGCAATCCTCATGAATATGATATAAAAATTTACTCATCATGTATGGTTTTTTGTTGACACGACTTATACCAAGACACCTTCTATCGAAAGTCTTCTTGATAAGGTGGTGGTTAGGTGGCATCTCTTGTTGACGTTCCTGCAGACGTGGTAAGGATGTCAGTGATGATATAAGCATAAATGGAAGAAAAATCTTCCGCTTGAAGGGTGTTAGCCTGAAAATTCTAACTAAAGAAAGTCAATAAAGAATTCCAGAAAGTCAACGAATAAGACTAGTTAATTACATTGAAAGATGGCAAGTATTGAGGACTCTCAACAGAAGGAGCTTCAACTTATCATATTCGTTTACGCTTAAGCGTTTGACGAAGCTTGGAAAGCTCGGGTTGGAAGAATCTCGAGAACAAATCGATAAGATTAGGACCATTCTCTCCTCTAAACATGTCCAAAATCTCGAAAAGGAGATTTCGACATAATGGTCGGATTCAACAAGGTCACCATCCATCAGGGACTTAGAATAATTTATAAGTCCAAGTATTAGGAAAACAAAGAAGCACTTCGAAAAACGCAACTGGAACTGAATGAGATAAGATTGGAGATAGTTAGAAAGTTCAAAGCACGTTGAAGGACGGTTACAGACATGTTGTCATGTTCCTCAACAATTACCTCTCTGAAGACGCGGGAAAGCAAGTCAGAACATGGATGTTCAAATAGTGGGAATCGTGTCCATCTTTTTAGGGATTAACCGCTGTCGACGGTTATCTTTATAGTAGTATAAATAGAAGACTCCTACATTGTATTTGAGGTCGCAAAATTCATACATCTCTCAAAAGAACTAGAGTACCCGAGTCAAAGAGCGAAACAATTTGTGAGGAACATATACTAGTTTGCGTCCCTTTATTTTATTTGTATTGTCATTTCCCTAACTAGAACATTCTTATTTTGATGTGATTTACTGAGCATTAATATTTAATGTTATTGATTGCACTTTTCATTCTTTGCTTTCATCCAAACTCTCATTCAATTAAGGTTCCTGTCGTTTTTGTCTTGATGCAAACGTGCACAAATAGTTCGCAAACACACACTTTCTCGCACATTCAATATTGCACAAATTTTTCCTGAGATTTTTTCGAGTTAATCTCACAAGCTAATCAAACTCGTGATTATTCTCCGAAAACACCCATAAACAAAGGAGAATATAGAAGTTGATGTACTCACAATTGAGGGAGAAATTGTTGTGATACAAGTGTAAGTTAGAAATCTCACATTGTTTAACAAAGTGGAGGTTAAATAATGTATAAGTGAAAGGACTTTTAAAACTAATACCTTAAAATTTTGAGTAAATATATGATGTTTGTCAGAGACAAATGTAGTTATTTTTGACCAAATACATAAGATCTCTTATGACCCATCAATATTTAATTTGGCTTCTCGCTTTCATACCTAGTTTTTTATATATCCAATTTACTCAATTTTATGTCATTAAAACAGATAAGTTTATCAATGTTGATTTATAATATTACCTTACTCTAATTGCTAAATAACATCTTATAATATACATATTTCATTCTACTTTCACAACCCATGTCATGATCACTTATTTCCCCTGATTATATTCTTTAAACTTTCTTTCTTTTTCATGTCGACCTATTCAATTATTTTTAGGTATGAAATACATTAATAGTTAGTACTATATATTCACAAAAATTTATAGAATCTCTCTAAATTAAATGTGTGAAAGGGGCTTTTGGTGGGCCTATTAGAAAGAGTGTCAAGAGGGCTTTAATGCACAAGGATCCAATTCAAGACACTTGACTGGAAAATGGACCCAAACCCATGCGACACAATGACACGTCATGGTTTCTTATAGAAATTAATACAGTACTTCCTAGATAGTACCACATCACATCCACGCATGATATGATCGACAAAAAAATTATTGATACGTTTTATTATAGGATAATAAAGAACAAAAGATATGTCACCCTCAATTTAGTTAGATCTATGGTCGGTTTCCCATGGGGAATGTGTTGTTAGCTCAAAGTGGTATCTAGTAGGGTTTGAACAGATTTTACAAATCCATAATGTAATGTAACATATGAATATATGTTTATTCAGAAAATCAAATTATTATGTTTATCCAGCAATTGAAATACATCAAGAAGGGTTGTGGAGGGAACAAAGTAGAATCAACCATAAGTTTATTTGTCTCATTAAGAAAACCAAGTCGACATTCAGTTTTCAACTTATTTCTAAAGCTATTGCAAATAGATTTAGAAGAGTGCTATACTATCCAAGTTTTCAAAAGAAAAAAAAGGTTTTAAAACGTTTCAATTAAATTATAAATAACTACTATGGCAAATATGTAGTTGTTAGTCTAAAATTTTAGTTTAGCATTTTGACATGAAAGTGATATAAATGTATGTGATTGTTAAGTGAAAAATGATCAAGCTATAGTTTCGACACATTGATTACTTTGACTCAGCTGGTGAGTTGGACTCACCCGTCAGGTGTTTTAGAACTTAGTATATTCTTGAGTTCAAGGATTAGATGACCTAGAAATCCATTAAACCTAGTTTGGAAGAATCTCAAGAACAGGTCTACTAGGTTATGATCAATCTCTCTTTAAAATATGTTCAGAATCTTGACAGGAATGGGGATATAAGATAAATACACACGGTAAAACACAAACAACTCAATCATGTTTCGACGCCAAAATTACAAGTAGTCGTCAGGAAAAAATTGATTCTCAACAGGGGCATTTAGAAGACTTAAGGATGTTTTTCGACAGAAGCAATCAGGAGATATAAGAGCAGGCGTCAACATTGGTAGCAATTTGCAGCAGTTCAAGACCTAGAGACACGTGGAAGCAAAGTACAAGACAAAAACCATGTAATAATGTACGTGTCTAGTGCTGGAGAATTGACTGTTGTCGACGACTATTGACGTATTTAGTATATAAGTTAATTTCATTCATAAAACAAGGGTTCACAATTTTCATAGTTATTCTCTATAGAATTATCACATCCATGTTACAGAGATAAGAATTTGTGAGAAATGTATGAATTTGCGTCTCACCTTTAATTTTAGCATTTCACTTCACTATTGTTTATGATTTTTCCTTCGTTTGTTTTGCCTTTCTATGCATTTCTACTCGTTACTTATGAACAATCTTACTCACTTATTCTAAACCCAAACATCAAAGTTTCAAACAAACATACATTTTCTCAAACTTTTTGGACAAACTGTCCATATGATTTTTTTCGAGTTTAATCCCTTAAGTGAACACAAACTTGTGATTTGATTGACTAAAAACACCACTAAATAAATTGACACGCTTAATGAGACTCTTTTGTGCAAGAAACTTAAAATTTTGCAGAAACGTTGTTTGTGATTTATTGTTTATTCTGTTCTTCCTTCATACATGAAATTTTTTCAATGTGTAAGTGTTTATGCGTATGAGGAGTGGTAAAACTCTTGTTCAGATGGCTCGTTGAACGTTGAAAAGTCTTTCCCTTCCCTAGAACGTTGCTCAAAATGTAGAAGAACAACCAATCAAATCGATAATAGGTGGCCCAGGAACTTCAACATCTGAGTAACCGCTCCTATTGTAAGTCAAATTTCAATTTCGACGACATTATCAAAGTAATGGTATCACCACCACAACCAACTAGTTTTCCAACTACTCCTAGAGTTACGCAAACCACTATAGGAGACTCTAGCCCTACCTTCCTCTCAAGTTTCACGCTACCCCTAGTAGTAGGTAATACCCATATGGCATGGCAACTACAATGATAGAAGGCCTACAGACTAATGCATCTACGTATGCAGATAACTCAATGACTATTGCATCTCCTATTAATCAATACTTAGCATCAGGATGTGCTATAAGTAATCTTATGATTCCCAATTTCATTTGATTTAGAATTTCATCATTCATATCACCATCTCACTTTCATTCATTTCATCATTCATTTTCTTTTCTTTTCTTTCTTTCTTTCTTTCTTTCTTTTTCTTTTCCTTTTCATTGCATCTTATTTTTCAGTTTTCTTCTTTTTCTGGCTCATGAAGCAACCTCTTCTCAACTTGAAAAATTCTAATTTTCTTTTTTAACATACTCTTCATTCTTGGGAAGGGACATAGGCCATGATTGGTTTAGGGTTTTGCTTCCAAAGAAAAATTAGAATGTATCAATTATGATTTTTTTGGATGAAAGATAACAAATTCACCAAGTGGTTTACTTAGTGATTCGTTTGAATTCATAATTGATTCATTCATGACGTTTGGTTCAAAGGGGTTTACAAATTCTCACTCTTTCACCAGGTAAGATGAGGCTATTTTTGGTTGTGGTTTTGCTCAACATTAAAAATTTCCTTGATCCTTTACATGCTTTCACATATTTCAAAACAAACGCAAGATTTAACATGAATCAAATGAGTTAAAGCAAGAATTATCACTCATCATGAACATATTTTTGAACAATGGAAGGTTCCCTCACAATTTTTGGTTTAGACCTAAGTGATTCAAGCATGAAACATGTTATTGCACAATGATGTATGAAATGATTTTGCATAAAGAAAAAAGTTCAAATTCATACTAACATTCTAGATAGCAATAAACACGTACCTTTCTTTTATGCAATTCATCCAAATTTATACCATTACCATTGTTCTTGTTTGTTGATTCATGTAAACTTGGACTTTTCCACTATGTGTCTCCTTCAAACCATTTAGAGGACGATTGTTTAATAACAAACAACATAGATTGAATATATGAAATTTTCAAAAATTCAGACTCCTTAAAAACACACAAAATACTAAAGGGAATTAAATGGCTTAAGTTTCATTATTGTTGACTCTGCTACTCTTGCTAGCTGAAAAAAGGTCTTGCTGAGCGAGCTTAGCAGAATTTAGTTTTCTATAAAAATATTTTTGTGCATCCTTCATGCCATGTAAACGTCAATTGTGAAATCTATCAAGTAATGAAAACTTAGATAATTATAAAATTAGGTTGCCTCCTAACAAGCGCTTGTTTAACGTCATTATTTGACGCCTTTTTCAAGTGAAATTAAGGTGGTCTTTATGATATGATCCAATTGCTCTCATCACCAGAATGTTGTTTTGGTTTGTCATGTATCTTTCTTAATGGTCTGATCCTATTAATATTTTGTGGTGATAGAAGTTTTTCATTTGCTTCATCAATGTCATCCATTTTGCAGCATATTCCTTTGTTGGTTGGATGCTTTATTGCTACAACCAAACTAAAATTTACTTCTTCATCCTGAATCCTGACTTTCATCACTCCCTCATTCACATCAATCATCATTCTTGTTGTCTCCATGAATGGTCGTCTCACTTTCTTTTCTTCCCCCTCATATTTTTCTTTTGATTCAAAAAAATCTCTTTCTTTTTCAGAATTTCTTTTGGTTTCCCTCCTTATAGTACTCATTCTATCTTGCTTAGTCTTGCCTCTGTGCTTACTCCTGCACTCAAAACAACATTAAACCAACAAAAAGGGACCACCTAATATGCTCCACACTAGCTAAACTAAAACAACAAATAAGCATGGAAATAAGACAAATTAAAGAAAAAATAGCATTAAACTAATTACTAACTAAGGATGTATTAACTCACAAAATGTGGGTTAATAATAGGCTTCTGCTTCTAGAAATTGTTGGTGTCACTTCTACGGAGAAGACATTTTCAGTTGGATTTGCATTTCTCGAATGTGAGAAAGAAGACAACGCTACATGGGTGTTGGACATATGCAAGAGTTTGTTGAAGGATCCACAAAATATGCCTAGTATCATTGTAACTAAACGAGATAACACCCTTTTGGAAAGAATGAAACAATTCACGAAGTTGGCGGAGATTCAGAGAGAATCACATAGGGAGGGAGAAGTCGAAGAAAGAACCGATTTTAGATTTAAGTGGTGACAATTCGTTCGATATGATTTAGAATTTTATCGAACCATTTTTTGTATGTATTTTCGTGCACAATGTAAATTCTATACGATTCAATACATATATATATATATATATATATATATATATATATATATATATATATATATATATATATATATATATATATATTCAACATTTTACCGCTGCTTACTTTTACCGATTTAATTGATTGTACGTTTATATGGTGTTGATTCTTCCTAACTAATTTATGTTTCTGGTTCTGCATAATTCGAAAATACATTTCCAAATTGTTTAAAAAAAAACCATTAGGAAATATTTCGGATATGCATCTTCGAAAACACCTTTTTTGTCAAAAAATAAGGGGTGAATTCGGAAGTGTATCTCCGAAACATGCCCTGACACAAGATAAGAAATCTTGGGACCAAATTGCTCCAAACCTTCTATAATAGGGTCTCTGACCAATTCTTCAACATCACACACCACAAATTAGAGATATGTCTCTAACCTAAACATATCCGCTTTTGTTTACTTCAATGGTGCAAAACCGCCACTTCAATGTAGGTTCTTCGAGGACACGCCGCTCACCGATCTGATTACCATTCTCAATTCTCTCACGCAATATCCATAAAATCAGAAAGTAGTCAAGCTCGAGTATCATTCACCATCACTCGACACTGAAGGAAATGTGCAGTTCACCCAGTCCGCACTGAAGACAAATGACAATTTAAAAATTATGTGGAGTACTTTTCGCCAATACTCCACTAAGATGTCATTAAAATGTTGCAACGTCCTTAACTACCCGTTTATAACAATATGTAATGTTGAATTTTTGTTTCAATATTTATGTAATTCAGAACATCTATGTTAAATTTATGTTAGTGTCTCTGGTTTTTAGATTTTATTTTTGGAAATCGTTATTTCAAATATGTAACTCCAAAATCCATCAATAAGTGAATTCGAAAATACATCTCCAAATGCATCTTTAAAATAATGAAATATGGTGCATTTAAAAATAGATCTCCGAATTTTATGAGTAAAAAAGAAATTCCGTTAGAGGCTCATAAGAAAGTTAAAAGATTTAAAAAGAAATTCTCCTTCTTTTTAATATATGAGATTTTTATTTTAAAAAATCCTTTCCATATCTTGCATCATTTTTCGATAGACTTTACATTTTTTTTCTTTTAAACTTTTTTTATCATTACTCCTTCCAACAAACTAGGAAAGAATCAAAAGAAACCAAAATCAATTTTTTGTAAAGAGTTTGCTAAAGACCACTCACAAAATTTATGTGCCGAAAAACAACAATATACAAAACTAATTTTGTATTGAGTTAGACTATCCCGTACTTGTTGGGATTTTATTCGTTTAGATTGCAATCTAGTATTTGATTATTCAAGCTAATATTTCTTATTATTTAAAATATTCATGATTTGTCTAATGTAGTTTCTTCTACACATGAGAATCACAGACGGCATACAATATTGCAGTCAATTATCACATCTTCCTGGATGAGAATGAATATTTTGTGTATGTGTAATAAAGTATGTAATGCAAACTACCAACAGAAGAGTTGAACACTAATTTTATTTCGTCAAATGCTAACCATTTCATATATTAAATTTGGAGTCTAACTAATATGGTTTTAATGTTAATAATCAACTAACCATTTGTCTCCTAGTGTGGAATGCATGGCTTATTATTCTTTGCTAGTGTTTCAATTATAAAAGATTGTGTGCAAAAGGGGATAGCCTTACTTAATTTTAAAATAATGACTTGTACTCTTTGTACTTTCTTTCGTAAAGTGTAGGAGAATAGTGTCACCATTAATCCAGATCGTTACGGCATAGCGTTGACCTAATTATATTTCAATCTTTTTCATATATATATATATATATATATATATATATATATATATATATATATATATATATATATATATATATATATATATATATATAAAAGGAGGGATATATATAAGGAGGGGTATATTTAAGGAGGGGTATATTTACTTCAAGAGTAAGTTATTATAATTTACTCCAAATCTGGACCATTGATTCTTCTTAATCTAACGGTTAAAAATAATAAATAATGGTTTTCTCTCTCCACATTGAATTACTTGTTATTTTTAACCATTAGATTGAAATCAATTAATGGTCAAGATGTGTAGTAAGTTATAATTGTTGGGGTTGATTGTATGTCTAATGTTGCCTAAATTCTTAAATAAAGAAGGAAGTTAAGAAGTAGCTATTTGAGAAGTCTCACATTGCTTAGTGTGGTGAAGTAAGGGGGAGATCAAGGCTATATATTGGACCTAAGGTCTTTGTTTTTAGATACACTAGTCAAAAAATATTTTAAGCTATATTTGATTTTCTTTGTTCTCTTATGCTCTTGTATTAGAGTGTTGTAAGATTTAGTTTAAATATTTGCTTTGTAAGAGTGTGGGTGTACTAGGGGATTGGGGTGAGAGTAGAGAAGCCTATGTGTTGTAAAATTTTCACATAGTAATAATTCTCTGGTTGTCTATTTAAACAACGGTCGTGGTTTTTCTCCGGTTTTGGAGTTTCCACGTTATATTCTTGTGTTATTGGTTGTGTTCTGTTTATTTATTTTTTCTTCAGCTGTGTTATTTCCTAATAGTGGTATCAGAGCTTCGGCCCGATGAGATATCACAATTCTTAGTATTCTCTGTGGTCGCAGCATTGTTTGATCTTCCACATAAGAAAATTGTGATATTGTGAAGGTGCTGAAGAATGGGTGGTACTGTGAAAGTGTTGTTTAGGGAGGTTCTGGCTAAGGAAAGACTTGGTATTTAAGTGTGTCAGTTAGGACCCACCTCTCTTTCCTGGGAACCTACTTGGTGCATGGTTTGCAGTCTGCGCGCAACTACAATGTCTTATTCAAGTGCTATGAAGTTTGACATAGAGAAGTTTGATGGAAGAATCAACTTTGGCTTGTGGAAAGTACAAGTCAAGGATGTGATGATACAATCAGGATTACACAAGGCGCTAAAAGGAAAAACTTCCAACATGGAGACTGACAAGTGAGAGGAATTAGATTTGAGAGCTGCAAGTGCAATTCGTTTGTGTTTGGAAAAGAATGTTCTCGCGAATGTGCAGAATCTGTCATCAGCCAAGGAACTCTGAGAAAGGCTCGAAAGGTTATATCAGGCAAAGGACATCTTAAATCGTTTGTTGTTAAAGGAGCAATTCCACACTTTACGCATGGATAAGGGTACAAAAATCTCTGATCATCTTAGTACTTTGAATAATATTGTTTATGAGCTTGAATCTATTAAAGTTGAGATTGATGATGAAGATAAAGCGTTAAGGCTTATTTTGTCCCTTCCACCTTCTTATATTCATCTCAAACATGTTTTGATGTATGGGAAAGAAAAGTTGAGTTTTGAAGAAGTTGCAACAAAAAATATTTTTGAAGAAAGGAGGATGAAAAGTGATGAAAGTACTTCATCAAACTCGGCGTTGCTAACTAGAAGTGGGGCTAGTGGGAAGAAGATCCATGCAAATAATATGGTGTGCTGGAAGTGTAGAAAGTCTGGGCATTTAAAGAGAAATTGTCCAGGTGGAGCAGTATCTGAAAAAGACTCTGAGGCAAGTGCTAGCAACGTCTCCCTTGTTTTGGGAGATGATGGGGATCCTTTTTAAAAGATAAGGCGTGTCCTTATGTTATTTCCGCTATACCATGTAAAAGGACAAATCATTGCTAGCGGATTCAGAAAAATACATGGGCATTGGTTGGCATTGATGCAAGGTGTGTGGTGAGAGGTATCGATGGCTGAAGAGCTTCCTAAAAGCCAACATGGGAGTTGCACCATAATCTTTCAGCAAGGTTTCGACGTGAAGAAAAATTATTGGGATTATAGTTTCAAGTGTAGTATACTCTTTATGGTGGAGTATGATAATTTGATTTGTCGGTATAGACAATGAGAATTATGATTGTCGGTGTAGACAATGAAGATTGAAGACCATTACAATCAAGGTGAAGATTGTTGGGGTTGATTGTATGTCTAATGTTGCCTAAATTCTTAAATAAAGAAGGAAGTTAAAAAGTAGCTATTTGAGAAGTCCCACATTGCTTAGTGTGGTGAAGCAAGGGGGAGACCAAGGCTATATATTGGACCTAAGTTCTTTGTTTTTAGATACACTAGTCAAAAAGCACTTTAAGCTCATATTTGATTTTCTTTGTTCTCTTATGCTCTTGTATTAGAGTGTTGTGAGATTTAGTTTAAATATTTGCTTTGTAAGAGTGTGGGTGTACTAGGGGATTGGGGTGAGAGTAGAGAAGTCTATGTGTTGTAAAATTTTCACATAGTAATAATTCTCTGATTGTCTATTTAGACAACGGTCGTGGTTTTTCTCCGGTTTTGGAGTTTCCACGTTATATTCTTGTGTTATTGGTTGTGTTTTGTTTATTTACTTTTTTCTTCAGCTGTGTTATTTCCCAACAATAATAACTTACTCTTGGAGTAAATATATCTCTCATATATATATATATATATATATATATATAAGGAGGGATATTCTTATTCCAGGAGTAAGTTATCAAGATTTACTCCTCATCATGGCCATTGATTCTTTTCAATCTTATGGTTAAAATTAATAAGTAATTAAATGTGGAGAGAAAAAAATAATTATTAATTTTAACCATTAGATTGAGAAGAATCAATGGTCATGATGAGGAGTAAGTCTTCATAACTTACTCTTGGAGTAAGAATATCCCTTATATATATATATATATATATATATATATATATATATATATATATATATATATATATATATATATATATATATATATATATATAGGGCATATCATATGAGAATGACATATTTATATGAGAATGAATATGAACCATTGGATTTTAAAATAAATGGTGGAGATTATGAGTGAATCTTTTTTTCTCTCTCCTACATTTTGAAATAAATGATGTAGGAGAGAGAAAAAAAAGATTCACTCATAATCTCCACCATTTATTTTAAAATCCAATGGTTCAGATTCATTCTCACATTCTCATATAAATATGTCATTCTCATATGATATGTCCTATTTATATATATATAAATATAAATATAAATATATATATATATATATATATATATATAAAATTTTATCGGTGTTCCATTGATTTTTAAAATTAAATATTGATTCAACGATATTTAATGAGTTTTAAAATATTTTTTGATCAATAGATGTTAAGAGTCTCACATCGGATAATATATAACATGTGTTTATAAGTGGGAGCAATTCTCACCCTACAACACGGTTTTGTAGTGTTGAGTTAGGTTCAATCACATTTCTTAACATGATTTCAAGAGACTCGTTTAAGATTCGGTTGACCAGCTACTACTAGGTTTCCGCTATTGTGCCACGCACCATTTATTTCCATGCTCCAGTTGTTTAGTCCTAGGCATGTGGGGGTGTGTTAAGAGTCTCACATCGAACAATATATGATCTAAACATGTGCTTATAAGTGAGGGCAATCCTCACCCTACAAGTCGATTTTGTAGGGTTGAGTTAAGTCCAATAACATTTTTTAACAATAAACATTAGACGTCACATGAATAATATAATCTATAGTTGAATAAATTTATGATGGGTAAAATTATTGTAACTTTTCATTTACAGATGCATGGTTTAGATGATTATTCATATTTGAATTAATATGATGAATTATTGTCACTCTTATAAAAAACACATTTATTTCGAACACGAAATTCATTTAATTTCGAACACGAAATTCATTTAATTTTGGCTAAAGAAGCGGGGTAACGAAGAACGACATAAAAAGTATAAATTTTACCCATCGTTTTTTAAAACACCAAGGGGAAAATGCTTATGCACATGGGTTCGAATCCCAACTTCTGCACTTTTAATATTTTCAAAACTAACGCATCAAATTTCTCGGTTTATCAATAACACTGATGGGTAAGATTGATATTATTTTTAAATTTGTTACAAACTATATAATATTTATAAATTAATTATTTATCCATAATATTACATTGTTTACACATAATATTTCTATAAATGAAGAGGTAAAAGACTAAACAAAATAAATAAAGCTCAAGCATTTCCCATCTCATCTTAAATATGTAATCTTAGTTGAAGAAGACAAATTCCCAACAATTATCACTCCAAACTTAAACAGTAGTGAAGAAGAAACACTACTACAAATAATACATTTTATGACAGTAATTTTATCTCCCCTAACAAAAAATGCGATTAATTTCTGGACACGTCATATTTTTTCTTTCTAAAAAATATCATTTATTTCGCCGGTTGTAATCGATAACCGACAGGTAAACTAATTCAGTGTACATGTTTCGAATCTCAGTAAATGTAGTTTATGTTTTTATTTCATAAAAAGTGTCTCAACCCATATGTTGTTGTTTAATTGTAGTTATGGTGTTTGAGATTGAGATTGAGATTGAGATATTGTTTTTGTGATTCTTTGTGCAGCTCTCATCTTGTTCCATTGAACATGTCAAGAGGATATTAGAGTGATAGAAAATACAATTGAATTAATTATATCTAATGTCGATTGTTTATTTCACTAACCCCTCTTTGAACATATAATCTATTAAATTGATTTTTGTAAACCAATTTTAAAAGTTACATGTTAAGTTAGGGTTTGGTGAAATAAGAAATCCACATTAGATATAATAAACTCAATTTTGTTTTACTCGTCGATTAAATGACAAAACTGAGGGAAAATGTGTTTTTCTCCATTTAAAAACTCCTATAATTTATCGTTGGGGATCGAAGCCATGACCATTACACATTTCCCATCGGGGGAATTACAGCATAGAGGTAAAGTGGCGCACTTTTAATGATACTTTTCGTTAGCTTGCATATGAAACCGATGTAACACCTCATATCCAACCGAGGTTAAAGATGTTTTTCGTAGTAGTGAAAAATGCCTATAAGTACTTAAGCAACATAAAGTGGCGATAGAATTGGTGATTAGAGACTTGAAAGGGGTTAGTCCAATGATATGTGTGCATAAGATTTTATTGATAGATGGATACAAGACGGTGGTTCAATCACAAACTCGATCCTTGTTCACTAATATTTGCATGTGATGGGAGCAAGAGTACTTTGGTGAGCAAGTGATTAGTCACCATTTTAATATGTTTTATCCTTATATTGGCATGAATTTGATAACCTTTTATTTCTTCTAAGTAGTAAACTTAGTAATATTTGCAAGAAAAAAAAAAGAGATTTCTAATGAGTTAATGGAATTTTCTTGATAATATTCAATTTTGTAAAGGTTTAACCTGTTTTTAGGTCGTAGGAAGTCAAAGAAAGTGCCAAAAAAGGAACACGGAGATTTTTTTAATATATTCACAAATTCTATTTTCAACACATTTTACATCATGAAGCATGTTTAGTATTTTGACCATATCTAGAGCGTCATATCTCTGATTGTTGTGCGATCAACAATAAATGAAAACTAACATTCAGGGCTACATCAATCTTGAAACATTCAATGGCTAAATCGTCTTAGTTTATATGTGTATGGAAGCTTTCACACTAGTATGGAACTTCCGACTAAGTGTCCAGAAGCCCATATTTTCTCCAAATGCGAGAAAAACATAGGAAAAGAGCATTCAGACACCCCGTACGCATATGGAAACGTCAAACACCTTATATGGGTATGGCAAGGCCAAGAACACGTCTAGATGCCCAAACTTAGTATGTGCACCTAGTTCCAACATACATTCACAAAACCTTTTTTTTCCCCGGTGAATCTTGGATATAGATGATGAAAAAAGCACTTTGGAGCAGAGAAAGGGCAGTAGTTGCGACAAGAAGCACTAATCAACAAAGTTTTGTGTAACAATTCCTTATCACAAATATATATATATATATATATATATATATATATATATATATATATATATATATATATATATATATGTTATAACTTTTTCAATGTATATTGTGAGATTTATGAGTGCATAAACTCCTTAGTTTTATGGATGAGTCATTGTCCTTAATGAACTTTGTAAACTTGAATTGATTATTGTAATAATTAAGTAATTTATTCATGTTTGATTTGTTCTTATTTGTTCTTAATTCTTTTTTACTTTCTGACAAATTTTGAATTGAAATACGGTTATCCGTTAGAAAGGAATTTTAATACCTAACACTTTATAAAAATATTCTTCCTAGTTATTAGCTAGATTTAAGGATAACACCTAGAAACTGTATTGTTTTTGTTAATCAAATGCTTAGTTTTATATATAATTTACTAATAGTCATACATATTGTAAGGCTAAAGCTTTATAGACTAAGGACCTAAGAATAAATATTACTAAATGTCAAGTTAGGGTACAAATGGATTCAAGGTCAAACTCTCATTTCTAACATGTTTTCATCAATTTATTTTCCACTCTACTAAATTTTGCCTAAATATCCTTTTTGGTCTCTTATCTTTACCTCTGGGTTCATTTTAGTCTCTTAACTTTAAAACACCAATGTAGTCCCTTATGTCTTCAAACAGCGCTACGTTAGTCCTTTCCGTTAGATTTGTTAGTCAAAGTCAGAATAAAGGGCCACTTGGCATACACATGGCGATGATGTGGCGATGTATTCATTCAAATCCCAAATTTCTTGCAACCTTTGTAACATTGTCCGAAAACTCATCTCATTTTTGCAACATTCATATTATTTTTCAGAAATTCATCCCATTTCTAAAACCCATTTTTTACAACTGAACCATCAACATCAACAAACCCATGTCATTCCTAATCAAGCATTTTTTACCTTCATTAATCCCTTTTTTCAACTCAACCATTAGCATCAATAAACCCAACCGCTCCTATAAATTTCCACTTTTTCCATGGTTGCTTCTTCTTCTCTCTTCACACAAACACTACTGCAATTAACTCTTGATGGATTTGATAATTTGAGAAGAATAAGCTTCGTTTGCATTTTCCGACGTTCTAAAAATAAGGCAGTTGGCTCTTTAAGGATATGCAATTGGAAAATGAAAAATGTCACTGACCTCAAATTAATTAAAACTGGAGTAATTAAAAAAAACTATGAACATACAGATAAATCAAGAGAACTAGGTGAACTTTGTTGCGATTGGGCCACCACATGCTCCTCCGCCTCACATGCCTCCCATGTGAATTTATCGCTAACAAAGCCTTTTCAATGCTTATTACTACTCATTAGGAACATGATTCTGTATTTTTATTTCAATATACTATCACTTAGAAACTGAACTCAGATGAGAGTAATCTTGTTGATTCATGTATTGCTTGAATTTACATATGTCAAATTAATTAAGAGAAAATTAATTCAAGAGAAAAGTAGAAATAAGTTTAGTTTATGGGAAAGCTTTCACTCAATGGTGGCTAGATTAATTAAGGTCCGATTTTTTATGGCAAATAAAAACATCACTAATTAATTTTAGGCTCAGTGGTGTTTTTTTGTAGATGTTAACTATTTGAGAAAATGTTACAATCAAAACTGTGAGCTATTCTTTTTTTTACTTTTAGTGCATGCCTACCGTTTGAGAAAATTTCGCAACCAAAATTTTGATTTATTTTGTTAATTTCCCCTCATATAAAGTACCTCAAAGGATAAGAACATGTGTCACTTCATATGCCACACGTATGAACATATGCCACATTAGATTTCTAAGTATTACTTCTACATTGCATGATTTAGTACATTTGTTAAATCCGCAATCAAGTTTTTAGCATCGTTGCCTTTGACTATGAATAATTTTAGAGTTTTAAGAATCCGCAATCAAGTATTTAGCATCGTTGCCTTTGCAATTATATTTTTATTTTTTCTTTATTTATTTATGTTTTTTTTGTTTAACCAAATTTTGTATGATATTTATATGCGAGGTGCATCCGCAACTACTTTTGTATACAGAAATCGAGAGATGGATACACCATTCTTAAACGAGTATTTTTCCCGCATTAGTTTTTCTTTGTAAATGGTAAGAGGTCATTAATTTTAAACAAAAAAAAGGTGAATTACTAGGTAAAGCTTACAAATGATTCACAAAGGTTCTAGTTGCATATCTCACTCATAATTTATATCAAACGAAACAAATGAAAATATTTTGTAATGACCTCTGACAAAAGACTAAGCCATTGATTGATACAAATGTTGGGGGCTCAACCAATTTTACAACAAGCACTAGTATTAAAAGGATTGTGGAAGCCATTATTGCAAATGAACACGTAGCGATGTATGATATAAATACTAGCAAGCCAAAAGGAGTAATGGATCTAAAATTAGCAACCCAAAATATAAATTTATAAGATCATATTGCATCTTAAGTTGACTCTGCGCGCAACTACAATGTCTTATTCAAGTGCTATGAAGTTTGACATAGAGAAGTTTGATGGAAGAATCAACTTTGGCTTGTGGAAAGTACAAGTCAAGGATGTGATGATACAATCAGGATTACACAAGGCGCTAAAAGGAAAAACTTCCAACATGGAGACTGACAAGTGAGAGGAATTAGATTTGAGAGCTGCAAGTGCAATTCGTTTGTGTTTGGAAAAGAATGTTCTCGCGAATGTGCAGAATCTGTCATCAGCCAAGGAACTCTGAGAAAGGCTCGAAAGGTTATATCAGGCAAAGGACATCTTAAATCGTTTGTTGTTAAAGGAGCAATTCCACACTTTACGCATGGATAAGGGTACAAAAATCTCTGATCATCTTAGTACTTTGAATAATATTGTTTATGAGCTTGAATCTATTAAAGTTGAGATTGATGATGAAGATAAAGCGTTAAGGCTTATTTTGTCCCTTCCACCTTCTTATATTCATCTCAAACATGTTTTGATGTATGGGAAAGAAAAGTTGAGTTTTGAAGAAGTTGCAACAAAAAATATTTTTGAAGAAAGGAGGATGAAAAGTGATGAAAGTACTTCATCAAACTCGGCGTTGCTAACTAGAAGTGGGGCTAGTGAGAAGAAGATCCATGCAAATAATATGGTGTGCTGGAAGTGTAGAAAGTCTGGGCATTTAAAGAGAAATTGTCCAGGTGGAGCAGTATCTGAAAAAGACTCTGAGGCAAGTGCTAGCAACGTCTCCCTTGTTTTGGGAGATGATGGGGATCCTTTTTAAAAGATAAGGCGTGTCCTTATGTTATTTCCGCTATACCATGTAAAAGGACAAATCATTGCTAGCGGATTCAGAAAAATACATGGGCATTGGTTGGCATTGATGCAAGGTGTGTGGTGAGAGGTATCGATGGCTGAAGAGCTTCCTAAAAGCCAACATGGGAGTTGCACCATAATCTTTCAGCAAGGTTTCGACGTGAAGAAAAATTATTGGGATTATAGTTTCAAGTGTAGTATACTCTTTATGGTGGAGTATGATAATTTGATTTGTCGGTATAGACAATGAGAATTATGATTGTCGGTGTAGACAATGAAGATTGAAGACCATTACAATCAAGGTGAAGATTGTTGGGGTTGATTGTATGTCTAATGTTGCCTAAATTCTTAAATAAAGAAGGAAGTTAAAAAGTAGCTATTTGAGAAGTCCCACATTGCTTAGTGTGGTGAAGCAAGGGGGAGACCAAGGCTATATATTGGACCTAAGTTCTTTGTTTTTAGATACACTAGTCAAAAAGCACTTTAAGCTCATATTTGATTTTCTTTGTTCTCTTATGCTCTTGTATTAGAGTGTTGTGAGATTTAGTTTAAATATTTGCTTTGTAAGAGTGTGGGTGTACTAGGGGATTGGGGTGAGAGTAGAGAAGTCTATGTGTTGTAAAATTTTCACATAGTAATAATTCTCTGATTGTCTATTTAGACAACGGTCGTGGTTTTTCTCCGGTTTTGGAGTTTCCACGTTATATTCTTGTGTTATTGGTTGTGTTTTGTTTATTTACTTTTTTCTTCAGCTGTGTTATTTCCCAACAATAATAACTTACTCTTGGAGTAAATATATCTCTCCTATATATATATATATAAGGAGGGATATTCTTATTCCAGGAGTAAGTTATCAAGATTTACTCCTCATCATGGCCATTGATTCTTTTCAATCTTATGGTTAAAATTAATAAGTAATTAAATGTGGAGAGAAAAAAATAATTATTAATTTTAACCATTAGATTGAGAAGAATCAATGGTCATGATGAGGAGTAAGTCTTCATAACTTACTCTTGGAGTAAGAATATCCCTTATATATATATATATATATATATATATATATATATATATATATATATATATATATATATATATATATATATATATATATATATATATATATATATATATATATATAGGGCATATCATATGAGAATGACATATTTATATGAGAATGAATATGAACCATTGGATTTTAAAATAAATGGTGGAGATTATGAGTGAATCTTTTTTTCTCTCTCCTACATTTTGAAATAAATGATGTAGGAGAGAGAAAAAAAAGATTCACTCATAATCTCCACCATTTATTTTAAAATCCAATGGTTCAGATTCATTCTCACATTCTCATATAAATATGTCATTCTCATATGATATGTCCTATTTATATATATATAAATATATATATATATATATATATATATATATATATATATATATATATATATATAATTTTATCGGTGTTCCATTGATTTTTAAAATTAAATATTGATTCAACGATATTTAATGAGTTTTAAAATATTTTTTGATCAATAGATGTTAAGAGTCTCACATCGGATAATATATAACATGTGTTTATAAGTGGGAGCAATTCTCACCCTACAACACGGTTTTGTAGTGTTGAGTTAGGTTCAATCACATTTCTTAACATGATTTCAAGAGACTCGTTTAAGATTCGGTTGACCAGCTACTACTAGGTTTCCGCTATTGTGCCACGCACCATTTATTTCCATGCTCCAGTTGTTTAGTCCTAGGCATGTGGGGGTGTGTTAAGAGTCTCACATCGAACAATATATGATCTAAACATGTGCTTATAAGTGAGGGCAATCCTCACCCTACAAGTCGATTTTGTAGGGTTGAGTTAAGTCCAATAACATTTTTTAACAATAAACATTAGACGTCACATGAATAATATAATCTATAGTTGAATAAATTTATGATGGGTAAAATTATTGTAACTTTTCATATACAGATGCATGGTTTAGATGATTATTCATATTTGAATTAATATGATGAATTATTGTCACTCTTATAAAAAACACATTTATTTCGAACACGAAATTCATTTAATTTCGAACACGAAATTCATTTAATTTCGGCTAAAGAAGCGGGGTAACGAAGAACGACATAAAAAGTATAAATTTTACCCATCGTTTTTTAAAACACCAAGGGGAAAATGCTTATGCACATGGGTTCGAATCCCAACTTCTGCACTTTTAATATTTTCAAAACTAACGCATCAAATTTCTCGGTTTATCAATAACACTGATGGGTAAGATTGATATTATTTTTAAATTTGTTACAAACTATATAATATTTATAAATTAATTATTTATCCATAATATTACATTGTTTACACATAATATTTCTATAAATGAAGAGGTAAAAGACTAAACAAAATAAATAAAGCTCAAGCATTTCCCATCTCATCTTAAATATGTAATCTTAGTTGAAGAAGACAAATTCCCAACAATTATCACTCCAAACTTAAACAGTAGTGAAGAAGAAACACTACTACAAATAATACATTTTATGACAGTAATTTTATCTCCCCTAACAAAAAATGCGATTAATTTCTGGACACGTCATATTTTTTCTTTCTAAAAAATATCATTTATTTCGCCGGTTGTAATCGATAACCGACAGGTAAACTAATTCAGTGTACATGTTTCGAATCTCAGTAAATGTAGTTTATGTTTTTATTTCATAAAAAGTGTCTCAACCCATATGTTGTTGTTTAATTGTAGTTATGGTGTTTGAGATTGAGATTGAGATTGAGATATTGTTTTTGTGATTCTTTGTGCAGCTCTCATCTTGTTCCATTGAACATGTCAAGAGGATATTAGAGTGATAGAAAATACAATTGAATTAATTATATCTAATGTCGATTGTTTATTTCACTAACCCCTCTTTGAACATATAATCTATTAAATTGATTTTTGTAAACCAATTTTAAAAGTTACATGTTAAGTTAGGGTTTGGTGAAATAAGAAATCCACATTAGATATAATAAACTCAATTTTGTTTTACTCGTCGATTAAATGACAAAACTGAGGGAAAATGTGTTTTTCTCCATTTAAAAACTCCTATAATTTATCGTTGGGGATCGAAGCCATGACCATTACACATTTCCCATCGGGGGAATTACAGCATAGAGGTAAAGTGGCGCACTTTTAATGATACTTTTCGTTAGCTTGCATATGAAACCGATGTAACACCTCATATCCAACCGAGGTTAAAGATGTTTTTCGTAGTAGTGAAAAATGCCTATAAGTACTTAAGCAACATAAAGTGGCGATAGAATTGGTGATTAGAGACTTGAAAGGGGTTAGTCCAATGATATGTGTGCATAAGATTTTATTGATAGATGGATACAAGACGGTGGTTCAATCACAAACTCGATCCTTGTTCACTAATATTTGCATGTGATGGGAGCAAGAGTACTTTGGTGAGCAAGTGATTAGTCACCATTTTAATATGTTTTATCCTTATATTGGCATGAATTTGATAACCTTTTATTTCTTCTAAGTAGTAAACTTAGTAATATTTGCAAGAAAAAAAAAAGAGATTTCTAATGAGTTAATGGAATTTTCTTGATAATATTCAATTTTGTAAAGGTTTAACCTGTTTTTAGGTCGTAGGAAGTCAAAGAAAGTGCCAAAAAAGGAACACGGAGATTTTTTTTAATATATTCACAAATTCTATTTTCAACACATTTTACATCATGAAGCATGTTTAGTATTTTGACCATATCTAGAGCGTCATATCTCTGATTGTTGTGCGATCAACAATAAATGAAAACTAACATTCAGGGCTACATCTCTCTTGAAACATTCAATGGCTAAATCGTCTTAGTTTATATGTGTATGGAAGCTTTCACACTAGTATGGAACTTCCGACTAAGTGTCCAGAAGCCCATATTTTCTCCAAATGCGAGAAAAACATAGGAAAAGAGCATTCAGACACCCCGTACGCATATGGAAACGTCAAACACCTTATATGGGTATGGCAAGGCCAAGAACACGTCTAGATGCCCAAACTTAGTATGTGCACCTAGTTCCAACATACATTCACAAAACCTTTTTTTCCCCGGTGAATCTTGGATATAGATGATGAAAAAAGCACTTTGGAGCAGAGAAAGGGCAGTAGTTGCGACAAGAAGCACTAATCAACAAAGTTTTGTGTAACAGTTCCTTATCACAAATATATATATATATATATATATATATATATATATATATATATATATATATATATATATATATATATATATATATATATATATATATGTTATAACTTTTTCAATGTATATTGTGAGATTTATGAGTGCATAAACTCCTTAGTTTTATGGATGAGTCATTGTCCTTAATGAACTTTGTAAACTTGAATTGATTATTGTAATAATTAAGTAATTTATTCATGTTTGATTTGTTCTTATTTGTTCTTAATTCTTTTTTACTTTCTGACAAATTTTGAATTGAAATACGGTTATCCGTTAGAAAGGAATTTTAATACCTAACACTTTATAAAAATATTCTTCCTAGTTATTAGCTAGATTTAAGGATAACACCTAGAAACTGTATTGTTTTTGTTAATCAAATGCTTAGTTTTATATATAATTTACTAATAGTCATACATATTGTAAGGCTAAAGCTTTATAGACTAAGGACCTAAGAATAAATATTACTAAATGTCAAGTTAGGGTACAAATGGATTCAAGGTCAAACTCTCATTTCTAACATGTTTTCATCAATTTATTTTCCACTCTACTAAATTTTGCCTAAATATCCTTTTTGGTCTCTTATCTTTACCTCTGGGTTCATTTTAGTCTCTTAACTTTAAAACACCAATGTAGTCCCTTATGTCTTCAAACAGCGCTACGTTAGTCCTTTCCGTTAGATTTGTTAGTCAAAGTCAGAATAAAGGGCCACTTGGCATACACATGGCGATGATGTGGCGATGTATTCATTCAAATCCCAAATTTCTTGCAACCTTTGTAACATTGTCCGAAAACTCATCTCATTTTTGCAACATTCATATTATTTTCCAGAAATTCATCCCATTTCTAAAACCCATTTTTTACAACTGAACCATCAACATCAACAAACCCATGTCATTCCTAATCAAGCATTTTTTACCTTCATTAATCCCTTTTTTCAACTCAACCATTAGCATCAATAAACCCAACCGCTCCTATAAATTTCCACTTTTTCCATGGTTGCTTCTTCTTCTCTCTTCACACAAACACTACTGCAATTAACTCTTGATGGATTTGATAATTTGAGAAGAATAAGCTTCGTTTGCATTTTCCGACGTTCTAAAAATAAGGCAGTTGGCTCTTTAAGGATATGCAATTGGAAAATGAAAAATGTCACTGACCTCAAACTAATTAAAACTGGAGTAATTAAAAAAAACTATGAACATACAGATAAATCAAGAGAACTAGGTGAACTTTGTTGCGATTGGGCCACCACATGCTCCTCCGCCTCACATGCCTCCCATGTGAATTTATCGCTAACAAAGCCTTTTCAATGCTTATTACTACTCATTAGGAACATGATTCTGTATTTTTATTTCAATATACTATCACTTAGAAACTGAACTCAGATGAGAGTAATCTTGTTGATTCATGTATTGCTTGAATTTACATATGTCAAATTAATTAAGAGAAAATTAATTCAAGAGAAAAGTAGAAATAAGTTTAGTTTATGGGAAAGCTTTCACTCAATGGTGGCTAGATTAATTAAGGTCCGATTTTTTATGGCAAATAAAAACATCACTAATTAATTTTAGGCTCAGTGGTGTTTTTTTTTAGATGTTAACTATTTGAGAAAATGTTACAATCAAAACTGTGAGCTATTCTTTTTTTTACTTTTAGTGCATGCCTACCGTTTGAGAAAATTTCGCAACCAAAATTTTGATTTATTTTGTTAATTTCCCCTCATATAAAGTACCTCAAAGGATAAGAACATGTGTCACTTCATATGCCACACGTATGAACATATGCCACATTAGATTTCTAAGTATTACTTCTACATTGCATGATTTAGTACATTTGTTAAATCCGCAATCAAGTTTTTAGCATCGTTGCCTTTGACTATGAATAATTTTAGAGTTTTAAGAATCCGCAATCAAGTATTTAGCATCGTTGCCTTTGCAATTATATTTTTATTTTTTCTTTATTTATTTATGTTTTTTTTGTTTAACCAAATTTTGTATGATATTTATATGCGAGGTGCATCCGCAACTACTTTTGTATACAGAAATCGAGAGATGGATACACCATTCTTAAACGAGTATTTTTCCCGCATTAGTTTTTCTTTGTAAATGGTAAGAGGTCATTAATTTTAAACAAAAAAAAGGTGAATTACTAGGTAAAGCTTACAAATGATTCACAAAGGTTCTAGTTGCATATCTCACTCATAATTTATATCAAACGAAACAAATGAAAATATTTTGTAATGACCTCTGACAAAAGACTAAGCCATTGATTGATACAAATGTTGGGGGCTCAACCAATTTTACAACAAGCACTAGTATTAAAAGGATTGTGGAAGCCATTATTGCAAATGAACACGTAGCGATGTATGATATAAATACTAGCAAGCCAAAAGGAGTAATGGATCTAAAATTAGCAACCCAAAATATAAATTTATAAGATCATATTGCATCTTAAGTTGACTGAATATTGAAAGCACTGAATAAGGGAACTTTGTAAGTAGCCCAAGTCCCAAAAACACAATCTGAAGGATGTAAAATTTGCAGAGATCTTCATTTTTCTATGTACTGTGAAAGACATCTGGTTGCACAATCACAAACACAAGAATTCAAATTTCTCAAGAAAAATAACTTTGAATCAAATACATTGTGTAATATCTTGAAGCTAACTGACAATTTTTATTGAATTTCAATGACAGAATAAATAGCCACAGGCTAAACAACCTTTTCACAATTTTAGGCTAATCCTAACTGACCACTAGCCCACTCCTAAACGTGCTGCAAGCACAAAGTAACAAACTTTGACTAATTCTAATTTAAAGGGAAATAATAGACTCTATTAATTAATTAATAACCTAATGCATAATAATTTGCAGCTGGAAATATTCTAACATCCTCCCCTGAACTGAAGCCTCTTCATCCCAGATCTTCAGTTCACTTTCCTAGATTGAACTCTGCTAAGTCATGCATGCCGAGCTTTCCTCTGAGTCTCTAAAAAATATCCAACTTGACTGCCTTAGTCATCACATCAGCAACCTGTTCATGTGTTCCACAGTGCTCCAATTCTATTATGACATCTCTAACTAAGTCTCTTAGAAAGTGAAACCTTATATCAATATGTTTACTCCTTCCATGGAGAACAGGATTCTTAGAAAGCTTAATTGTGGAACTGTTGTCACACCAGATCTTTGTACCTTCCTTCACACTTGATGTCCATCCCATTACCTCCAGAATTCTCTTCAACCACACACACTGAGTAGCACATTGAGATGCTGCAACAAACTCTGCCTCTGTTATGGAGATAGTGACGACAGGCTGCTTCTTAGAAGCCCATGAAATAGCTCCTGCTGCTAGAAAGAACACATACCCACTTGTACTTTTCCTATCATCCACATCACCTGCATAGTCACTGTCTGTGTAACCCAATAGACACTCATTCCCTGCATTTTTCTTGTACCATATACCATAAGTGAGTGTCCCCTTTAGATACCTGAGAACTCTCTTTGCTGCTAACATGTGTTGTCTTGTTGGGGCTTGCATATATTTACTTAGCAAGAAAATTGTATACATTATATCATGCCTTGTGGCTGTGATATACAACAGACTGCCAATGAGCTGCTTGTATTAAGTTGCATCAACAAAGATACTATCACCTTTTACAGATAATTTAACACCGGGTACCATCGGATTATGAACAAAATTGCAGTCCAGCAACTGAAATCTTTCCAGAATCTCCTTTGCATACTTCTGTTGACTGATAAATATTCCCTTCTTACTTTGAAATACCTCCACACCCAGAAAATACCTCATTTTTCCTAAGTCTGTCATTTCAAACTCAGCATTCATTGATGACTTAAACTCTTCCAATAATGAAATAGTATTGCTGGTGTACATCACATCATCCACATATACACTTACCAGTAACACATGAGCTCCCTTCCTTTTGATAAATAGTGTGTGCTCGTATGTGTACCTTTCAAAACCAGCCTTGAGAAAGTATTTCTCGATTCTACTGTACCAAGCTCTTGGAGCTTGTTTTAACCCATAAAGTGATTTCTTAAGCTTATAGACCTTTGATTCCTCCCCAGCAACCACAAACCCTTGTGGTTGCTCCATATAAACATCCTCGGCAAGCTCACCGTATAAGAAAGAACTCTTCACGTCCAGCTGACAAACAGGATAGCCATGGTATGCAGCAAAAGCTAGGAAGACTCTAATTGTGTCCCACCTAGCCACAGGAGCAAAGACTTCAGTGTAGTTTATACCTTCCTTCTGAGCGTACCCTTTCACAACAAATCTTGCTTTGTATTTATCAACACTCCCATTCTCCTTCAACTTTGTTTTAAACAACCACTTCACCCCAATCTGCTTCACACCAGATGGAAGCTCTGTAAGATGCCATGTATTGTTCTTCTCAATTGCTTGAATTTCTTGCTTCATAGCAATTCTCCATTTCTCCTCCTTCACTGCATCTTCAAAAAATAAATGATCCTCTACTGAAGCTAGCATAGCACATAGATCTGTTTGACTGAAACTGTGGTCATAGTCTTCCAAATACGCAGGAAGTCTCCTTTGCCTCGGTTCCAAATCTGTAGCAGTCACATTTGGCTCATTCTGCACAAGGTGATCCTCCACTTCATTTGTAGGACTCTGATTTCTTTCCTCCTCACTGTCATCTGCATCTGAATCACAAACTTCATCATTACATCCTTCCCATATTAGTGTTGCTGATGCAGAACTACTTTCAGCCTCACTATCCCATCTCTTCTGCTCATCAAAGCTAACATCTCGACTAACAACCACCTTTTTAGTGTTGGGATTGTACAGTCTGTATGCCATTGATTCTTGAAACATTCCGAAACAGAAACCTCTCCAACTCTTATCATCAAGTTTCTTCCTTTGCTGATCTGGAACATGTACAAAAGCAACACATCCATAAACTTTAAAATGCTCGACTAAAGGTGGATTACCTGTCCAAAGTTCTTGAGGAGTTTTATCCTTGTTAGCAACTGTAGGACTAATGATTCTCGAGTTGTTGCAGATTTTGTCAGGTCTAATATCTTTTGCAGGTTTGGAATACTGCGAGCTATCATAAGTGACCAAGGCACTCATTTCTGTAACCGCACCATGGAAGCTTTACTCCGGAAGTATGGAGTTGTGCACAGAGTCTCTACTGCATATCACCCACAGACTAATGGGCAGGCTGAGATCTCAAACAGGGAGATCAAACAAGTTTTAGAGAAAATGGTGCAGCCAAACAGGAAAGACTGGAGCCGTCGTCTAGAAGACGCACTTTGGGCTCAAAGAACAGCTTTCAAGACACCCATTGGGATGTCTCCTTATCGACTTGTTTTTGGTAAGGCGTGTCATCTTCCTGTTGAGATAGAACACCGTGCTTTTTGGGCGGTGAAGAGTTGCAATTTGGAGATGCAACAAGCAGGTATTGAAAGAAAACTCCAATTGCAACAGTTGGAAGAGCTTAGATTAGAGGCTTATGAGAGCTCTAGGATTTATAAGGAAAAAACTAAGCACTTCCATGATAAAATGATTTCTAGGAAGGAATTTTCTGTGGGCCAACAGGTTTTACTGTTTAACTCCCGCCTTAAGCTAATGGCTGGGAAACTTCGATCCAAATGGATTGGCCCCTTTGTTGTTACTAATGTTTTCCCTCATGGTGCAATAGAAATAAAAAGTGCAGGTACTGACAAAGTCTTCAAGGTTAACGGGCAGCGGCTGAAGTTATTCCATGAAAGTTCGGTGCCTGAAAATGTCAGCATAGAGGAGCTTTCTTTAGAAGCACCTGACTACACTGGAACTTGATCAGGGAGTCCTTCTTTCCTTCTCTCTACTTTATTAGTAATGTCCTTTTATTGAGGACAATGCTTAGTTTAAGTGTGGGGGAGGAATCGTGTGTTTTATTTGTTTTTGTTTGTTAGTATTTTGTTTAATTTCAATAAAAAAATGCATCTTCTTGAAAGTTTTAGGCTACACACTGATTTGAGTCGGGTTTGCGGAGACTTGGGAAAAATTCACAAGATCGGTATCGTTCTAACACCGTAAGTCTCCTGCATACGGAAATTGATTTGAATTTGTTATTATGTTTTAGCCTTAATTTCTCATTCTTTGACAGCTCTTGAGTAGTTTATTTCAGCAGTCGGCACCATCTCTCACACACTTTACGCAGGAAGCCGATGAATATAAGTGAATGTTCCGAAAAGAAAAGAAAAAAAAGAGAAAAGAAAAAGGTAATACACCTTCTAAGTTTGGTGATCCTCACCCGGTCACTTAACCCAACGGTTGTGTAATCTTCACAAAAAAAAAGTTTTCAAAACTCTTTGTTAGTTGGTTCAGTGGTTTCTGGTGCTGAACTTGGTAGGGAGGATTACGGTCCGATCCCCCGCAACTACATCTGAGTAAGCAAAGGGTTATGCCACGCAAGTACCGGAACCCCGTGCAAAAGGATCAGAGTCACTAACCGGTTGTTGTTGGTGCGGTAAAGCGGCAAGCAACAAAAGTTTTTGGAAATATTCATCCGGGATTTATCGTGTCCACAGAGATTGGTGAGAAGAACTGCCGTTCGACTATCTCGCGTTCTAAGTTTCATGATTTGGGTGCGGAAAGGTAAATGCGGGAAAAGTAAATAAAAGCAGATAAACAATCTCAATAGCCTAAAAGAAATAGTTATGGAATTGCATTTCGTTCTACCCGTCGAATACTTAAATCTGAAGATCTATCGCTCGACACTCACAATACGCATCAACATCACCGGGCATCACTCGAGATGCCACATCGGTGCCCATGTCTGCAACACCGACGAAAGCTCAACTGTACTATTCACATCAGCGATTTCTCCACCGACACAAACAACACGGAGGCATTATACTTGATACCCACTAAGATTGTTAGTCCTAAATCCATGTCTGCAACCCAGAAACTAACAGTTATCATTCCTAATCAAGATCTATGGTGTCCATGTCTGCAACAACACAAATCCAGAGCATTTAAGCAAAAAGATCAAGAACAACAACAATGATGATTTGTAAAGCGAATATATAAACAATCCCAAGATCCACAAATGTACATACAATAAGAGTAGAAATATACATACAACACCCACCATTGGAATGAAACAAAGGGAAGAGAGAAGATGAACCGGAAAGATCTCACCGGTACAATGAAATCGAGTCAGATCCATGATCAATCCACATGACGTCGCACCCAATGGTGTTTCCTAAGCCTCTAAACTACCAAAAAAGGATCAGAGCTCAACTTGTCAAGAAGAGGTGATAAAAAACCTAAAAAAATCTGTTATTAACTATTTATACAAAACTGAGTTTCGCAGTGGGCGCGACGCGCCCTATTTCGGCGCGATGCGCCCTTTATAAATTTACTAAACCGCCCTAGAGCGCGACGCGCCCAAATCCGGCGCGACGCGCCCAATCTTCTGCCAGACTAAGTTCTTCAAACTCAAAGAGAGCGCGACGCGCCCTGCAGCGCGCGAAGCGCCCTGCACCAGAACAGCAGAATTATTTCCTCTTTGCTCTCGCAGCCGTGTCTTCGACACTTTATTCCTCAAGGCTCCGAAAACACAAGAATACCTACAAAAATACAACAAAGCTATCAAATGGTATAAAAGTGTATGAAAATACAAGTATTCGTAAAGTAAACGTAATTACACAAAAACGGGGGATTATTCAAACGGTATTAACAAAAAGCATTGATAAGTGCCACTATTTACATACACAAAATAACTACAATTTGGCACTTAACAACTCTCCCCAACTAGGATCTGTTTGTCCTCAAACAGGGCCAAACACTCAAATCGCAAAATTAAAAATATAAAGAATCAAGAATCAACAAAGTTTAGAAAAACGAAACAATTGTACGGTTCAAACAAAAACGTACAAACAAAGTAAATACTTACCACTATCCTACAACGACAACATGAAAATGAAACGATTCCTAAGTACAAAAATTCATACAAAACATCCTAAAACAAAACAAGCTCAATAATGAATCACGCCTAGCAAAAACTCATCGGTAGATGAAAAACACCGAAAGGTGAGGACTTTGAACACTCATCCAACAATCTTGAAAACAATAGACAAAATTATGGATTCATCTAAAAATAGTATTGAAAATGCAACGGCACGAATCACAAGGGCTTTCAAGGTTGTAATGTGGCTCGGTTAACAAACAAGTGATAAGTCCTAAAGCTAATCGAAACAAAAACTTGCCTAAACCTAAGGGAGTAATTACTTCCACAAAGTTTCAAACAAAGGAATTTCAATCAAACTTTTCTCTTCATCACATGTTTCACACCAAACACAAAACTTATTAACACAAATCTTTATTCCAAACTCTTTTTCGTTATGTTCTTTTTCAAACCTTTTTTTTTTCTTTTTTCTTTCTTTTTCTTATCTTTCTTTTTCACATTTTTTTTTCTTTCTTTTTCTTTTCACAACTTCATATCAATCACAACATAAGCACGCAAACATCCTCTCCCCAACTTGAATCCAACCACAATATCAAGTGAATACTCCCTACTTTCTAAGGCAAGGTAAAAATCCAACTAAACATCATAGTTAAGGTCAAGAAAACAAAGATAATCAAAATCCATCAAAAAGGGTGAACTATGTCTCAAGTTCAAAAACAAAATGGACAATGACAAAAAGGCTCAAAGGGGGTACGAATGGTCACACACTCACAAGGTAAAATGACATTTGGCTAGGTAGTTATGCTCAAAATCAAACAAGTGCCTTGATCACTTTCGTGCATTCACAAAATCAATACAGACGAAAGATTAAACATAATAATATCTAGTTAAAACAAGAAATATTGGTCGCTCGCATATATACACAATGGAAAGCCACCTCACATTTATGGTAAAAAAGATAACTAATTGTGATTCAAGTCATGAGCAAGTTATGCAAAAAGAATGAATAGTATGAAAATTGTACAAATGAAAAGTCTCCTAAACATGCTATGCTATAGAATGCGATAAACGAGTACCTTGCTATGTACAAATTCGATCAATCATTACCGCACAACCAGCTTGTTGAATCAATCAAAATCGGAGAATTACCGAATGCGACTCCAAGTAATCGGGCCAAAATTTGAGTCTAAACACAAACAAAAGAATTAAAAATAAATCGATAAAATACTATACTATAAAGCCTTGGTGTAAGTGGGAAAAAGGTAAGCCGAGTGACCCGTTAAAAAGAGGTCACTGGCCAAAAGCTGCCCAGCGCGCGACGCACCCATGAGCGCGCGACGCGCGCTACACCAGAAAAACCAGACCAATCTAAAAAGACAGATTTTTCAGTGAGCCACCACTTAACACCTACACAACTCAATTACAGAAAAACAGAAAAATAAAACCGTTGGGGTGCCTCCCAACAAGCGCTCGTTTAACGTCGTAAGCTCGACGCCTTTATTGTTTCGCGAACGGTAAGAAACTTCCTCGCGGTACGCCAATGCTTTCGCCTCAAACGCAACCTAAAGAAAACGTCCTGCACAAACACTTAACAAACGAAACTTAAAACATAAAACCATCGCAATGCGATTAATCTCAACCAATCCCCGGCAACGGCGCCATTTTGTTGGTGCGGTAAAGCGGCAAGCAACAAAAGTTTTTGGAAATATTCATCCGGGATTTATCGTGTCCACAGAGATTGGTGAGAAGAACTGCCGTTCGACTATCTCGCGTTCTAAGTTTCATGATTTGGGTGCGGAAAGGTAAATGCGGGAAAAGTAAATAAAAGCAGATAAACAATCTCAATAGCCTAAAAGAAATAGTTATGGAATTGCATTTCGTTCTACCCGTCGAATACTTAAATCTGAAGATCTATCGCTCGACACTCACAATACGCATCAACATCACCGGGCATCACTCGAGATGCCACATCGGTGCCCATGTCTGCAACACCGACGAAAGCTCAACTGTACTATTCACATCAGCGATTTCTCCACCGACACAAACAACACGGAGGCATTATACTTGATACCCACTAAGATTGTTAGTCCTAAATCCATGTCTGCAACCCAGAAACTAACAGTTATCATTCCTAATCAAGATCTATGGTGTCCATGTCTGCAACAACACAAATCCAGAGCATTTAAGCAAAAAGATCAAGAACAACAACAATGATGATTTGTAAAGCGAATATATAAACAATCCCAAGATCCACAAATGTACATACAATAAGAGTAGAAATATACATACAACACCCACCATTGGAATGAAACAAAGGGAAGAGAGAAGATGAACCGGAAAGATCTCACCGGTACAATGAAATCGAGTCAGATCCATGATCAATCCACATGACGTCGCACCCAATGGTGTTTCCTAAGCCTCTAAACTACCAAAAAAGGATCAGAGCTCAACTTGTCAAGAAGAGGTGATAAAAAACCTAAAAAAATCTGTTATTAACTATTTATACAAAACTGAGTTTCGCAGTGGGCGCGACGCGCCCTATTTCGGCGCGATGCGCCCTTTATAAATTTACTAAACCGCCCTAGAGCGCGACGCGCCCAAATCCGGCGCGACGCGCCCAATCTTCTGCCAGACTAAGTTCTTCAAACTCAAAGAGAGCGCGACGCGCCCTGCAGCGCGCGAAGCGCCCTGCACCAGAACAGCAGAATTATTTCCTCTTTGCTCTCGCAGCCGTGTCTTCGACACTTTATTCCTCAAGGCTCCGAAAACACAAGAATACCTACAAAAATACAACAAAGCTATCAAATGGTATAAAAGTGTATGAAAATACAAGTATTCGTAAAGTAAACGTAATTACACAAAAACGGGGGATTATTCAAACGGTATTAACAAAAAGCATTGATAAGTGCCACTATTTACATACACAAAATAACTACAATTTGGCACTTAACAACTCTCCCCAACTAGGATCTGTTTGTCCTCAAACAGGGCCAAACACTCAAATCGCAAAATTAAAAATATAAAGAATCAAGAATCAACAAAGTTTAGAAAAACGAAACAATTGTACGGTTCAAACAAAAACGTACAAACAAAGTAAATACTTACCACTATCCTACAACGACAACATGAAAATGAAACGATTCCTAAGTACAAAAATTCATACAAAACATCCTAAAACAAAACAAGCTCAATAATGAATCACGCCTAGCAAAAACTCATCGGTAGATGAAAAACACCGAAAGGTGAGGACTTTGAACACTCATCCAACAATCTTGAAAACAATAGACAAAATTATGGATTCATCTAAAAATAGTATTGAAAATGCAACGGCACGAATCACAAGGGCTTTCAAGGTTGTAATGTGGCTCGGTTAACAAACAAGTGATAAGTCCTAAAGCTAATCGAAACAAAAACTTGCCTAAACCTAAGGGAGTAATTACTTCCACAAAGTTTCAAACAAAGGAATTTCAATCAAACTTTTCTCTTCATCACATGTTTCACACCAAACACAAAACTTATTAACACAAATCTTTATTCCAAACTCTTTTTCGTTATGTTCTTTTTCAAACCTTTTTTTTTTCTTTTTTCTTTCTTTTTCTTATCTTTCTTTTTCACATTTTTTTTTCTTTCTTTTTCTTTTCACAACTTCATATCAATCACAACATAAGCACGCAAACATCCTCTCCCCAACTTGAATCCAACCACAATATCAAGTGAATACTCCCTACTTTCTAAGGCAAGGTAAAAATCCAACTAAACATCATAGTTAAGGTCAAGAAAACAAAGATAATCAAAATCCATCAAAAAGGGTGAACTATGTCTCAAGTTCAAAAACAAAATGGACAATGACAAAAAGGCTCAAAGGGGGTACGAATGGTCACACACTCACAAGGTAAAATGACATTTGGCTAGGTAGTTATGCTCAAAATCAAACAAGTGCCTTGATCACTTTCGTGCATTCACAAAATCAATACAGACGAAAGATTAAACATAATAATATCTAGTTAAAACAAGAAATATTGGTCGCTCGCATATATACACAATGGAAAGCCACCTCACATTTATGGTAAAAAAGATAACTAATTGTGATTCAAGTCATGAGCAAGTTATGCAAAAAGAATGAATAGTATGAAAATTGTACAAATGAAAAGTCTCCTAAACATGCTATGCTATAGAATGCGATAAACGAGTACCTTGCTATGTACAAATTCGATCAATCATTACCGCACAACCAGCTTGTTGAATCAATCAAAATCGGAGAATTACCGAATGCGACTCCAAGTAATCGGGCCAAAATTTGAGTCTAAACACAAACAAAAGAATTAAAAATAAATCGATAAAATACTATACTATAAAGCCTTGGTGTAAGTGGGAAAAAGGTAAGCCGAGTGACCCGTTAAAAAGAGGTCACTGGCCAAAAGCTGCCCAGCGCGCGACGCACCCATGAGCGCGCGACGCGCGCTACACCAGAAAAACCAGACCAATCTAAAAAGACAGATTTTTCAGTGAGCCACCACTTAACACCTACACAACTCAATTACAGAAAAACAGAAAAATAAAACCGTTGGGGTGCCTCCCAACAAGCGCTCGTTTAACGTCGTAAGCTCGACGCCTTTATTGTTTCGCGAACGGTAAGAAACTTCCTCGCGGTACGCCAATGCTTTCGCCTCAAACGCAACCTAAAGAAAACGTCCTGCACAAACACTTAACAAACGAAACTTAAAACATAAAACCATCGCAATGCGATTAATCTCAACCAATCCCCGGCAACGGCGCCATTTTGTTGGTGCGGTAAAGCGGCAAGCAACAAAAGTTTTTGGAAATATTCATCCGGGATTTATCGTGTCCACAGAGATTGGTGAGAAGAACTGCCGTTCGACTATCTCGCGTTCTAAGTTTCATGATTTGGGTGCGGAAAGGTAAATGCGGGAAATGTAAATAAAAGCAGATAAACAATCTCAATAGCCTAAAAGAAATAGTTATGGAATTGCATTTCGTTCTACCCGTCGAATACTTAAATCTGAAGATCTATCGCTCGACACTCACAATACGCATCAACATCACCGGGCATCACTCGAGATGCCACATCGGTGCCCATGTCTGCAACACCGACGAAAGCTCAACTGTACTATTCACATCAGCGATTTCTCCACCGACACAAACAACACGGAGGCATTATACTTGATACCCACTAAGATTGTTAGTCCTAAATCCATGTCTGCAACCCAGAAACTAACAGTTATCATTCCTAATCAAGATCTATGGTGTCCATGTCTGCAACAACACAAATCCAGAGCATTTAAGCAAAAAGATCAAGAACAACAACAATGATGATTTGTAAAGCGAATATATAAACGATCCCAAGATCCACAAATGTACATACAATAAGAGTAGAAATATACATACAACACCCACCATTGGAATGAAACAAAGGGAAGAGAGAAGATGAACCGGAAAGATCTCACCGGTACAATGAAATCGAGTCAGATCCATGATCAATCCACATGACGTCGCACCCAATGGTGTTTCCTAAGCCTCTAAACTACCAAAAAAGGATCAGAGCTCAACTTGTCAAGAAGAGGTGATAAAAAACCTAAAAAAATCTGTTATTAACTATTTATACAAAACTGAGTTTCGCAGTGGGCGCGACGCGCCCTATTTCGGCGCGATGCGCCCTTTATAAATTTACTAAACCGCCCTAGAGCGCGACGCGCCCAAATCCGGCGCGACGCGCCCAATCTTCTGCCAGACTAAGTTCTTCAAACTCAAAGAGAGCGCGACGCGCCCTGCAGCGCGCGACGTGCCCTGCACCAGAACAGCAGAATTATTTCCTCTTTGCTCTCGCAGCCGTGTCTTCGACACTTTATTCCTCAAGGCTCCGAAAACACAAGAATACCTACAAAAATACAACAAAGCTATCAAATGGTATAAAAGTGTATGAAAATACAAGTATTCGTAAAGTAAACGTAATTACACAAAAACGGGGGATTATTCAAACGGTATTAACAAAAAGCATTGATAAGTGCCACTATTTACATACACAAAATAACTACAATTTGGCACTTAACAACTCTCCCCAACTAGAATCTGTTTGTCCTCAAACAGGGCCAAACACTCAAATCGCAAAATTAAAAATATAAAGAATCAAGAATCAACAAAGTTTAGAAAAACGAAACAATTGTACGGTTCAAACAAAAACGTACAAACAAAGTAAATACTTACCACTATCCTACAACGACAACATGAAAATGAAACGATTCCTAAGTACAAAAATTCATACAAAACATCCTAAAACAAAACAAGCTCAATAATGAATCACGCCTAGCAAAAACTCATCGGTAGATGAAAAACACCGAAAGGTGAGGACTTTGAACACTCATCCAACAATCTTGAAAACAATAGACAAAATTATGGATTCATCTAAAAATAGTATTGAAAATGCAACGGCACGAATCACAAGGGCTTTCAAGGTTGTAATGTGGCTCGGTTAACAAACAAGTGATAAGTCCTAAAGCTAATCGAAACAAAAACTTGCCTAAACCTAAGGGAGTAATTACTTCCACAAAGTTTCAAACAAAGGAATTTCAATCAAACTTTTCTCTTCATCACATGTTTCACACCAAACACAAAACTTATTAACACAAATCTTTATTCCAAACTCTTTTTCGTTATGTTCTTTTTCAAACCTTTTTTTTTTCTTTTTTCTTTCTTTTTCTTATCTTTCTTTTTCACATTTTTTTTTCTTTCTTTTTCTTTTCACAACTTCATATCAATCACAACATAAGCACGCAAACATCCTCTCCCCAACTTGAATCCAACCACAATATCAAGTGAATACTCCCTACTTTCTAAGGCAAGGTAAAAATCCAACTAAACATCATAGTTAAGGTCAAGAAAACAAAGATAATCAAAATCCATCAAAAAGGGTGAACTATGTCTCAAGTTCAAAAACAAAATGGACAATGACAAAAAGGCTCAAAGGGGGTACGAATGGTCACACACTCACAAGGTAAAATGACATTTGGCTAGGTAGTTATGCTCAAAATCAAACAAGTGCCTTGATCACTTTCGTGCATTCACAAAATCAATACAGACGAAAGATTAAACATAATAATATCTAGTTAAAACAAGAAATATTGGTCGCTCGCATATATACACAATGGAAAGCCACCTCACATTTATGGTAAAAAAGATAACTAATTGTGATTCAAGTCATGAGCAAGTTATGCAAAAAGAATGAATAGTATGAAAATTGTACAAATGAAAAGTCTCCTAAACATGCTATGCTATAGAATGCGATAAACGAGTACCTTGCTATGTACAAATTCGATCAATCATTACCGCACAACCAGCTTGTTGAATCAATCAAAATCGGAGAATTACCGAATGCGACTCCAAGTAATCGGGCCAAAATTTGAGTCTAAACACAAACAAAAGAATTAAAAATAAATCGATAAAATACTATACTATAAAGCCTTGGTGTAAGTGGGAAAAAGGTAAGCCGAGTGACCCGTTAAAAAGAGGTCACTGGCCAAAAGCTGCCCAGCGCGCGACGCACCCATGAGCGCGCGACGCGCGCTACACCAGAAAAACCAGACCAATCTAAAAAGACAGATTTTTCAGTGAGCCACCACTTAACACCTACACAACTCAATTACAGAAAAACAGAAAAATAAAACCGTTGGGGTGCCTCCCAACAAGCGCTCGTTTAACGTCGTAAGCTCGACGCCTTTATTGTTTCGCGAACGGTAAGAAACTTCCTCGCGGTACGCCAATGCTTTCGCCTCAAACGCAACCTAAAGAAAACGTCCTGCACAAACACTTAACAAACGAAACTTAAAACATAAAACCATCGCAATGCGATTAATCTCAACCAATCCCCGGCAACGGCGCCATTTTGTTGGTGCGGTAAAGCGGCAAGCAACAAAAGTTTTTGGAAATATTCATCCGGGATTTATCGTGTCCACAGAGATTGGTGAGAAGAACTGCCGTTCGACTATCTCGCGTTCTAAGTTTCATGATTTGGGTGCGGAAAGGTAAATGCGGGAAAAGTAAATAAAAGCAGATAAACAATCTCAATAGCCTAAAAGAAATAGTTATGGAATTGCATTTCGTTCTACCCGTCGAATACTTAAATCTGAAGATCTATCGCTCGACACTCACAATACGCATCAACATCACCGGGCATCACTCGAGATGCCACATCGGTGCCCATGTCTGCAACACCGACGAAAGCTCAACTGTACTATTCACATCAGCGATTTCTCCACCGACACAAACAACACGGAGGCATTATACTTGATACCCACTAAGATTGTTAGTCCTAAATCCATGTCTGCAACCCAGAAACTAACAGTTATCATTCCTAATCAAGATCTATGGTGTCCATGTCTGCAACAACACAAATCCAGAGCATTTAAGCAAAAAGATCAAGAACAACAACAATGATGATTTGTAAAGCGAATATATAAACGATCCCAAGATCCACAAATGTACATACAATAAGAGTAGAAATATACATACAACACCCACCATTGGAATGAAACAAAGGGAAGAGAGAAGATGAACCGGAAAGATCTCACCGGTACAATGAAATCGAGTCAGATCCATGATCAATCCACATGACGTCGCACCCAATGGTGTTTCCTAAGCCTCTAAACTACCAAAAAAGGATCAGAGCTCAACTTGTCAAGAAGAGGTGATAAAAAACCTAAAAAAATCTGTTATTAACTATTTATACAAAACTGAGTTTCGCAGTGGGCGCGACGCGCCCTATTTCGGCGCGATGCGCCCTTTATAAATTTACTAAACCGCCCTAGAGCGCGACGCGCCCAAATCCGGCGCGACGCGCCCAATCTTCTGCCAGACTAAGTTCTTCAAACTCAAAGAGGGCGCGACGCGCCCTGCAGCGCGCGAAGCGCCCTGCACCAGAACAGCAGAATTATTTCCTCTTTGCTCTCGCAGCCGTGTCTTCGACACTTTATTCCTCAAGGCTCCGAAAACACAAGAATACCTACAAAAATACAACAAAGCTATCAAATGGTATAAAAGTGTATGAAAATACAAGTATTCGTAAAGTAAACGTAATTACACAAAAACGGGGGATTATTCAAACGGTATTAACAAAAAGCATTGATAAGTGCCACTATTTACATACACAAAATAACTACAATTTGGCACTTAACAGTTGTCCTGCTATAAGTGTGTGGAGATAACGGGCTTAATGTGATTGCGCCTGAATAAAAAAGAGCAAAAAGGATGAGTAAGTTAGGCTATGATATAATAATATGATTTGAATTGGTTTGTGTATTTAGGAGGCTTATGTCTGCATATATGTGGTTAGTGTTCTTACGATGTCCTTAGTGTGCAAAATTAGTATCTGTCGATGCAAACTTACCCAAAGAAGATTTGTAGCCTAGGATGAGTAACTGTTGATGTATTTGTGCTTTCTTTGTTCTGTTTTTTCATTTTGCTCGGAGTGCAAAAGTTCAAGTGTGGGGGAATTTGATCAGTGCATTTTAATGCACGTTCTTCCATGTTTATACTCAAGCATTTCTTCGGTTTGTTTTATTTATTTTTATGTTTTAATATGTTTTTATATTTTATTTTATTTTTGCACTTATTTGTTTTTCGTATTAATTTTTCAGCATTAACAGTCTGCACGGAAACGATCATATCTGGAGTTCCAGGAGTCCGATTGAGGCGTTCTAATAATCGCCGGAAAGCTAAGAGAAAGAGCTACAATTCTTATGTTGGAGTCGAAGTCAGAATCGGACTGTAGAAGGGCCAGAATATTCGTTGAAGTTGCAGCACTAGTTTTAGTTAAGTTTCGGGTCAATTAGTAATGGGCCTGGGTTTTGTTTTTGACCCAGTTCGGTTGTGAAACGGGTTGGCTATTGTTCCTTAGGTTAGGCAGCCACGAAAATACTGTTAATCATCTTCCATTCACGATTTTGAAAGCTTTGACGAATTTCTATGGAGAACTAACCAAATCATGTCGAATTGCTGTATTCAAGTTCCGACCTTGAGATTATTTTAATGTTAATCTAGTATTTATTCCTTTCAATTTTGTTCTATGTTCTTGAATGCTTAATTCGAATTTCATAGAGTATTTTGATTCAATTCGATTGATTGTATGACCCTAACAAATAAACACGTTACCGTTTGCTTAATTCGTTACCGTGTATGATTTATCACGTTTGCTTAATTCGTGAAGCTTAACTCCGTTTTCTTAATTCGGATATTAGGATTATACATCGTACAATACTCTTCGCGCTTGTCACTGAGTTTGTAGTCGAATAGGAATAGATTATCCGCTTAGGAGATTAATATTGCTTAATCGATGATAGATAGGAACCGAATCAGTAATTCGACTTTTCAGCTTATTTGATAATCACTTTTTCATAATCACTTTTTTTGTTTAATCAAAACCAAACCAATCCCCCCCCCCAAATTCGACTTTGCTTTTAGTTAATAAAATCAAGAATCCTTGCGATACGACTCGAGCCATTGTCGCTATACTACGTTTTTGAAAACTACTCGTTTTGACCCGCGAGCGACAACAGATCAGCTACTCCACTATGTTGTGGAGTGAGAGCTGTAGTGAGCTGCCTTCTGATTCCCTCTTTAGCACACATGTCTTGGAACTCTGTAAGAGTAAACTCTCCTCCTCTATCTGTTCTAAGACATGTAATGGCAGACCCCGACTCCTTCTCAATTTGAGCCTTGAATTTCTTGAAAACATCAAATGTTTCTGATTTTTATTTTAAGAAAAAAACCCATAGCTTTCGACTAAAATCATCAATCACGGTAAGAACGTACCTCTTCCCGCTGCTTGATTGAGGAGTGATAGGGCCACACAGATCTGCATGAAGCAGCTGCAACCTCTGAGTGGATTTCCAATTGCTTTGCTTTGGAAAAGCCTTTCTCTGCTGCTTCCCTACCATACAAGTTGAGCAAATTTCAGAATTTCCTGTTAGCTTGGGCAGACCTGTAACCAGCTTCTTCTTCTCTAACTTCATTAAATTTTGATAGCTCAAGTGTCCAAATCTACGATGCCATAGAGTCAACAAATCTTCCTTGGCACCGGTAATTTGCAAACATTGATCTAAGCTGCTTTTCTCACTTTTCTTTGGCATAGTGTGAAGCACAAACATTCTGTTTGTCGTCATTTTGATTTGCAATAAAAGCCCTTTCTCCTCATGAAAGACTTTGCATACATTGTTCTTGATAAGAAAGGTGAGTCCTTTCTCCTACATTTGGCCAACACTAAGCAGATTTGTTGTCAAACCGGGTACATAGAAAACATCCTGAACCACAAGCACCTTTTGTTCTCTTACCAGCCTTGCACTGCCTTTGCCTACAACTTCAAGTTTGTCGCCATTTCCCAACTTGACAGATCGCCTAAATTTCTCATCAAGAGTGACAAACCATTCCTTGGTTCCACTCATGTGATTGCTGCATCCAGAATCTTGGAACCACCAGTTCTGCTGACTCTCAAAGCTTTGATCTCCATAAACCATTAAGCTCACTTCTTCATTCTTGCTTTGCACTTCTTCAATAGTCGCCATAAGGAGCACTTCCTCTGTCATATCATCATGATGATATCCTGCATTGGAATAATTTGCTTGAGCATTCCAATCAGGACATTCATTTTTGAATTGTCCGAGTTTATGGCAATGGAAACACTCCACTCTATCACGATTCCAGAGCCTTCCTCCTCTACCTCTTCCTCTGCCCCGAAAATTTCCTCTACCATTTCCTCTTCCACCTCTGCCACCATAGTCATGAGTAGCTTTTAAGGCCTGATCATCTTCACCACTCTTCCTGTTGAATTTCTGTTCATGTACCAACAATGAACTCTGAAGTGCATCAACCGTGAGGGTGTCAATATCTTTTGATTCTTCTATAGAGAAGACAATATAATTGAATCTCTCTGTTAGGGTGCGAAGAATCTTCTCAACCACCTTCACATCATCCATTGTTTCACCACAATTCCTCATAGCATTTGCCACCACCATGACGCTTCCAAAATAGTCATTCACTGACTCACCATCTTTCATTTCCAACACTTCAAAATCTCTCCTAAGAGTCTGCAGTTGTGCTCTCTTGACTCTTGCATTGCCTTGATATTTGTTCTTCATAGAATCCCACAATTCTTTGGCAGTACTCTTCTTGGTGATAGTCTTCAGAATAGTCCTGTCGATTGAATTATAAAGATAATGCTTTGCTTTGAAGTCCTTCAGCCTCATATCCTCCAGCGCCTTTGTTTGAGCAGGAGTAAGCGTATCTCCCTGCGCCGGCTCAGTGAAACCATCAATGACAACTCCCCAGAACTCTTTGGATCTGAGCAAGTTCTCCATCAACAAGCTATAGTGATCGTAATCACCGTCGAACTTAGGTAGGCATACCTGTGCAAAATGACTATTCTCAGTCATGAGGAAAATCCTCTCAATCACCCTTTTTTTTAGGTTACAGTTTGTTCCTTGCTCTGATACCACAATGTGTAATATCTTGAAGCAAACTGACAATTTTTATTAAATTTCAATGACAGAATAAATAGCCATAGGATAAACAACCTTTCCACAATTTTAGGCTAATCCTAACTGACCACTAGCCCACTCCTAAACGTGCTGCAAGCACAAAGTAACAGACTTTGACTAATTCTAATTTAAAGGGAAATAATAGACTCTATTAATTAATTAATTAATAACCTAATGCATAATAATTTGCAGCTGGAAATATTCTAACATACATAAAATTCTTGATGAGATAAGATATGTATGCATAAGATTTAAATGAAAGATGGAAACAAGCTGGTAGTGCAATCTCAAAGAAGACTCAATCGTTATTTACTAACATTTTCATGTGATAGGAGCAAGAATACTTGGGAAAGCAAATGATTAATCACCATTTTACTATATTTTATCTTTATATTTACATGAATTTGTTAAAAAAATGAGGTTTCTAATGACTTAATGACATTTTCTTAATAATATTCCATTTTGTAAATGTTTAAATTGTTTTGTTGGCTGTAGGAACTTAAAGAAACGGCCAAAAAAGGAACACAATTTTTTTTTAGAAAGATTCACAAATTGTATTTTCAACATATTTTACATCATGATGTATGTGTAGTATTTTATCAATATCTAGAGCGTCGTAACTCCAATTAACGTGCGACAATAGAAAATAAAAGCTAACATCCATGGCTACAACTCTATTGAAAATGTCAATCGCTAAACCATATTTGTTCTTACATATTTGGAAGCTTTTATACAGGTATGGAATATCCAACCAAGTGTCCGCATGCCCATATTTTGTCCAGATGCAAGAAAAACATAGGAAAAGAGCGTCCAGATACCCCTTACGCAAATGGAAGCGACCATACGCGTATGGAAAAACCAAAATGCGTTTAGTCGCCAAAATTTAGTATTTACGCCCAATTTCCACTATATATTCTTAAAACCTTATTTTTCCCAAGGCTTGAATTTAGACGGTGAAAAAAGCACTTTAGAGCAGATAAAACTCAGTAGAAGCGAAGGGGGGAACTATTTAATGGAATTATGTGTTGAAGTTTCCTCATTACAAATTATTTTGAAATATTTATAGATTTTTCAATGTATTTTGTGAGTTATGAGTGGCTAATCTCCTTAGTGCTATAGGTATGAGTCACTATCATTGATCAACGTTGAAATCTTGAATTGATTCTTCTAATAATTAAGTAGTTTATTCTCGTTTGATTTATTCTTATTTGTTCTTAATTCTTTTTTACTTTTTGAAAAATCGTGAATTGAAATAAGGTTACCTGTTAGAAAGGATTTTCATTAGGTAATAATTGATATGAATATTCTTGATAGTTATCATCTAGATATAGGATTACTACCTTGAAGCAATATTATTCATGTTAATCAAATGCTTAGTTTTATCTATAACTCACTAATAGCCATGTGGAATTAGTTTAAGGCTAAAGGTTTATTCACTATGGAATCAGTAATAAATATTTTAGGGAAAGAATAATCATTGAGAATAATAATTAATTGTAACAAGGTAAATTTAGGATACCAAGGAATTCAAGGTCAAACTCTCATCCTTGACATGTTTTATCAATTTATTTTCTACTTTATTTAATTTTATCGTAGTTGATCTTTTTGCAACAACCAATCAAAAACCCTCAATACCCTTTTTATTCAACTAATTTGAATTCAAACCCCTATAATAACAACACGCAGTCCTTGAAATCAACATTTGGAATTCTTGACAATCACTACTACAAAAAACGCTTTTAAACTCGGACACGAAATGTATTTTACCTTGGCTAAATAAGTGAAGTAACAAAAGGCGTCATACAAAGTAACGACTTAACACCTCGATTTTTAAAACAACGAGGGGTAAATTTATTTGTGCATGGTTTCAAACGTCATCATCTGCATTTTTATTATTTACAAAACTAGCGCCTCATATATCTCAATTTATCAATAAAACCGAGGGGCAATTTAAATTTTTTTGTTAAATTAAAACTCGTTACATTGTTTACACAAAAAATTAATAAATAATTTGTTTACAAACTACAATGTTTACGCAGAATATTGCATTATTTACACTGAATAATAAAATAAAAATTAATTTGTCCATGAAAATCATATGTTGGATCTTCGATTCCTTAATATTCTGGGCAAGATCAAATGTTAGGTGCCAATATATTTTCTATTGCTTTTCCTTGCATTTGTTTCTGATATTAAAAAGGGTTAGATAAATAAATGATTTTCTGCTCAAATAAACATTTAAGAGCACAAATCTTAAACCCAAATATTTTTCCTTTTTACAATCCATCATAGGGAACTCTTCATGACAAATATTCTTGTAAACCTTAAAGTGGAGAATGTAGATAGTTTCAAGCGCTTCATGATGTTTCCTTATCAATTTTTTATATTCAAAATGCTTTTATAATGGAAGTTTTTTATGTTTCACACGAATCACTAATGATAGTATCTTGAGCGTTGATAGTCATGAAATGGACTGCAAGAATTTGTTTAAGATCAATGATCAATATCCTCAATTATAACGCTAAATTATCCCCTTGGTTTTGTTCAAAACCGAGGTGAAAAAGCTTCTTTTTTTTTTCTTTTTTAGTAAAATCTATTTATTTTATCCCTTGCTTATTAAGAAAACTGACGGGATAGATCATTTAGTTTACAAATAAAAAATATAATAAAAATAAAGGTTCCAGAATTGCTTTTTCCTCAGTTATAAGAAAATCCGAGGTAAGATATGGTTTTATTTCTAAAACGTGGCGTGCATTAGAATCATATCACTAGAATAGCAATGATCATCCATATTCAAAATGTAACATATCATTTGGATTTTCAAGGAGGCTTTTGAGATATTTAAATAATATTCATATTTTCAACGTCTCATTTCCAACTCTTTGTGTCTTCAAACCTAGTTTCAAAGTATTTTCTTTTATTCAAAAATGGATGAAAATATTTTGTTTTGTTATTAATGAAAAGTTTGTTGATTTCGATGATTTGAATGATAAAGGTTTTGATATAAGGAAAAATATTTCCAAACAAAATTTTAATGGTTACTTTGACATTCTTCATGGCCCCATCTACACTAATCTCATTAAAGAATTCTGGTTAAATGCCTCTGTTGTGCCAACTAGACACGATGCTTGTAGCGGTGAAATTTTGAGACTAGATCCATTGATTGACTTAGCTCAGACATTTTAGTAGAGTAAAATCAAAACTAGTAAACTTATCATAGATCTAAGGTACGAGTGTTGGTTATGGAAGGGGAAGATATTAGCACCTCTCACATCTACGGTATTCCATAGGAACCTCTTTGAAAATATATATTTGTTGTTTTATTGTTATTATTTTTGTTTATGTGTTTTGTTTAAATAGAGTGGGAGGATGAGAAAAGAAGATTTTAAAAGTGTTCTTGGTAAGACATTGCATCTTATGCCTACATACCCCTTAAGGGCAATAGGGGATTCAAAGCATTTGTAGTTTCCCTTAAAAGGAAAATAAAAATCCAAGTGGAAAAATCTTTTTGGATGTTAAGCTTTAACAATACTCAATGGGTTTTTAAAATGTTAAGCTTTAACAATACTTAACAAGTTTTAAAAGGTGTCAAGCTTTAACAATACAACGCAAAGGTGATTTAAAAGAGTGGTGGTTGAGCTTTAACAATACAAAACCAAATATTGATTTAAAAAGGTTGAGCTTTAACAATACAAAACATTTTTTAAAACAGGAGAGCTGCAAAGCTTTAATAATACTAAGCACAAAGTAAAAGAGTTGGAAAAGAGTGAGTACCTTGACAATTTTAGTCAATACCATTCTCATTCCTTTTGATTTTAGCATCAATGAGTATTTAAACATCTCAAGCAAGCATTAGGTTTAATTATATCAAGTGGTGTGTGACACATGTGGTGTGTATCATGGATTAAAAAAGGTAAGTATAAACAAAGATTTCAATGTATAAACTCAAGTATAAAAGGTTTTGAATATAAGGAATAATATACCTTAAGATCATATCATGTATGTAAGTACAAGCCTACACTCATCAAGAAGTTTTCGATTCATGGCAAACATCATAAGTGAACAAATATCAATCCACAATTGAATGACATAAGGAAAAGTAGGATTTTGGCTATCTAAGACATTTTAGGTCGATCCACCACAAGCCCAGGTCGACCTATAAGGCTTCATTCACTTAGCATAAGAAATTGTCTCTTATAGGTCGACCCACCAGTCCTTAGGTCGACTCAAACTGAAGCAAATAAAGAAGATTCACCTCTGTCCCATTTAGGTCGACTCAACCAAGTGCCTAGTGTAGCGGGGAAAATCTGAGATCAAAGCCATTAAATTGACTCGACTCAATATTTCAGTGAAAGTCGCCACCGCGCTTTATTGTTTCCAAAGGAAAAGGGAAAAGAACGAAAAAACCCAAACTTTGTTTTTTAAAACAAAAAGAAGATATCTTAGGTACGGGTGTTGTTTATACAAGGGGAAGGTTTTAAGCACCCCTCATATCTGTGGTACTCCACAGGAACCTTTTTGAAAATCTGTGTCGTGTGTGCTAAAAAAAAGGGTTTGTTTTATTTTTAAAATAAGCTCGGCAAGACGTTAAGCCTTGTGCCTACATACCTCCTCGGTGCAATGGAGAAGTCAGAGCTAATGTAGTTCCGCTTAAAAGAGAAAACATTTTTAAAAAGCGAATAAACACTTTATCGTCGTCGGAGAGAAATACTCAGCCATTGATCTTGAGTATGAGAACAAATGAGTTCTTTGCATCGCAAATGAAAGAAGGGCTCCAACTCGGATAAAATCAACGAGTATGCCACTAGCTCTCTCACGCGGAAAAAATCTCATTATATCAATCAATTTCAAAATCGTGGGGTATAACCACTCGTTTTGACAATTAACAGTGTCTAAACTTTTGAAGAAAAAGAGGAAAAGGCCACTAAGGGCAAAAGATATTTTAAAGAAAAGGTTTTGAAAAGATTTCAAACATAAGAAGGTTTTGTAAAAAGGGAGAAGATTTTGAAAATTTAAGAATGGGAGGAGATGAAGAGGCTAAGGAAAAGAACGGTCTAACCAAAATAAGAAGCCAACACTTGACATTATGAGTCAAGATAGATTTCCCATCCTTTGGAATATCGACACTAAACCAAAACATTATCACTTGAGGATCCAGATGAACTTATTATCTTTAGCACCACTTTGCATTAAGCACATTAAAATTCTGACGAAAATCGGGCAGAGTAACGGCTGTTTTCGGGTAAAATCCTTATATCAATGCCTTGGAATTAACCATCAAGGGATTTTAAGGAAATACCTGCATACATAAACAGACAACAATCCAATGCCAGACAGACAGAATAACAGCATAGTAACAATATCATGAGGGTCCAAAGGTACTAAGTCCATAAGTCCGAATCTCCAAAATGCTAGGGATAGTAACCAATAGTCCAAAAGAGAGCCTTAGGTGTTTTTTAGATTTTTGTTATTTATTAGTGTTTTAGCATAAAAGTAAAGTATGGTCCAAGTGGACAAAAGAAAATGGCGGAAACATAAACATAGTGTCCAAATGGACAAAGAGAAAATAGCGGAATATAAATGTCCAAATGGACAAAGAGAAAATAGCGGAATGTAAATATGATGAAATGATAAAATAAAGCGATAAAGCGAGAAATATAAAGAGCAATATAATAAAATGCGGAAGTTAAAGACAATTGTTAGATGTTAAAGATAACCATCTTGAAACTTGTCAAGTATGTTATCAAAGTTAGTAATGAAGATCGATGGTGAGTGAAGGATGTACTCGGATTTAAATTCAATAGAAATTTATCAGAAGCTTGATAAAATCATAGCGACTACACGATAAACCTCCATGAGTCTTAAATCAACCGCATACAATTCTCTTCCATATTTGATCTTTTTGATTCGGGACACGAAATATTGCGCTATGTTAAGCAGATCGCCAAGTGATTTATGTAGAAATCACCCTACAACGAGGCCGGTCAAAACTTTATGTGCTAATGCATGCGAGAGAAGTGATATGTAGATCACTCTCCGAAAGCAATACCGCACGAAAAGAAAAATAGGGAGCGATCTCGTCTTTACCAAGAATCCATAAGAATTCTCAAGGTGTTAAGACTTTCATCGATCAAAAGAAAAAGGTATAAAGACGGAACCACATCAAAGGCTCCTTTCATCCATAATTTCAATCACTTAATTTTGCGGATTTGGATTCTCATCCTATCGACGCCCTAAGTCCATTGAAATTAGAGAGAAATTAGGCCTCTAACTTGTGATTCAAAGAAAATATCAAAAGAAAGGAGTAGAAGATGAGTCAGAACCAAAAACAAGTCAAAAACCACAAAACAAGCATTCTGCCCAGATGTAAATCGATTTGCACAGAGTGTAAATCGATTTGCATAACTCTGTTTTCAAATCTGCGCAGTTTTTCAGTTGTGTAAATCGATTTGCACCAGATGTAAATCGATTTGCACAACACAGTTTTCAAAAAAACAGCAAATCAAGAGAAGAAAACTTGTTTAAACATAAAACCAAACACCTTGTGATCTTGGATCAATTTGTGCACGAAAATGTATCAAGTAAGCAAGCAAAACTCATCAATGTAGCACCAAAGGTGCATCAAGCATAAACAACAATAGATCACATCTTGAATTATGGAATGGATCTAGAATTTTACCAAATCTTTCACAAACTTTGAATCTTCTTCAAGAACACACAACCACAAGCCTTGATCTCTCACAATTGATGAAGAAAAAGTAGTGTTTATGTTGAGGTTTAGCTCTAAATTAGTGAGGTTCAAGATGTGACTCACTAATTTGTGTGGAAGAAAAAGAGCTTTGATGAGGGGTTTGGAAGAGGTGAGGAGAGAAAGAGCAAGAGTTTTCTTGGCTATCAAAGCTTCAAGAAATGAATTTGCAATAAGTTTTTTGGCTATCAAAGCTTCAAGAAATGAATTGGCAATAAGTTTTTTGGCTATCAAAGCTTGAAAAATGAAGAGGGGAATGCCTCAATTTATAGCACTTAGGCTTGGGAAATTTTGTGGCTTGGAGTTAGGATTGGAAAATAGAATTAGGCTTGGGAAAAGGATTTGGAGCCAAAAATGAGATCCAATGGTCTTGATGCAATCACATGAGGGTTTATGATTAAATGATGTAGGTAATCAAATACAAGAGCTAAGTCATGCTTCCCATGCTTGCAAATGATGTCAACACTCTCAAAAGCTGAAATTTGCCTTTATTTTTCCAAATTCGCACTGGTGCAATCGATTTACGCTTTATGCAAATCTATTTACATAGCTGAAAAAGGCAAAATCTGGGGCAAAAACAGTTATGCAAATCAATTAATGTCTTATGCAAATCAATTTGCACTGATGGCAAAAGCAAATCTGGTGCAGAAACAGTTGTGTAAATCGATTTACACCTTATGCAAATCGATTTGCACAGTGAAATTGTTGAAAAATGCCCTTTTTGAAGGATACTTTGACTTGGTACCTACAAAACACAAACATACAAAAGCACAAGGCAATATTTTTTTGGTATTTTGGTTAGTAAAACAATATATACAAAAAAAAACATTGGTGCTTGATGATTCCCTTGCAGATGAATTGTACACAACATCACAAGTAGAGTTCTAAGTTGAAAACTTCTTGATTGATGATTGATATGCAAATGATGTATGATCTTAGGGTCAAAAATTGGGGTATGACACCTAGGTCGACCTAAATTGAAGAAAAACCACAAGAACCAAATCCAACTGACTTTAGGTCGACCCAGAGCCTCAACAGGTCGACCCAACTGGCAACAATCATAATTTTCCGAATCTGCTCCATTTAGGTCAACCCAAAAATGAAGTAGGTCGACCTATCTCCTCAAAACCTTCCAAATTATGTGCTTGCTCTGTGCTAACTGTTCCAGCACCTTTATATATCTTTTTCTGTTAATTATTCATTTTCAACACCAACAACTGAAAAATACACAAAGGCTTCTCATCTTCTTTCTTCTTCTCAACTCCAACACAATTACACACTACAATTCTTGTGGTGAGGGTTTGTGATCAAGATCGATAACGTCCATGGAAAGGAATTGAAGGTTCCCAGTGGGTGAAGATTTGTGGGGGTTTTGGTGAATAAAATCTGCGGATTTTGTCCTCCAAGATTGGTGAATTTTGGGGGTTTTTGTCAAGAGGCTTCATCAAGGATTCAGCTGAGTGTGAAGATTGAAGAACAAAGGTTCAAGCAATTTACAACACTGCAGAAAAGGAATCAACGATAAGCTCTTGGAGGATACTTGATCTGGCTCAAGATCAAGGGAAACAAGATACAAAGAATCAACATAATTGGTTTATCGTTATTGCTTTGTTATCTTCTTTGTACAAACTCTTTTCAATCATAATGAAAGACATCCCAATTCCCATTTGGAATTGGGGGCAGATGTAGTCGTAGCAAGGACGATCGACGAACTTCCTGAACAAATATCGTGTTCTTATTGCTTTTATCTTTTCGTTATTGTTACGCTTATTTCTGGTCATAATTGCAAATTGATCAACGTATCAAGTGTTAAACTTGTGTGATAAGATTCTGCACAAACATCACAAGTCACCACACATTGATTCATAAGTCAATTTGGACATTATCACCAAGTGTTTGATATATTGCTTCCATCATAAATCAAAGCCATTGAAAACAAGTTATCAAGCCGACACATAAACGATTTATCGCATTGTAACTTGTTGATTCTCTAAAAGTTTTCATCATCACATCATAATAAGTTTGTGGTTTAAAAACATATATAATACTTCCAGTAGCGGTTTGGAATAGACGCGAGTCGATCCCTAAATGCTTTCGCCATATTTTTAAAGGAAATCTGAATAAATTCTGAGGTATCTATTCACCCCCTGTAGATACTGAAGCCTAGCGTCTAACAAGTGGTATCAAGAGCTCTGGTTTATTCCTTGCTTCATGAATCACTTATTGGACAAATGGCTTCCGGACCTAAAGGGGCTCACAATAGAGCTCCAGGTTTCAATTGTGAAAACTATGGCTATTGGAAGGATTGTATGTGTGTTCATATCAACTCCATTGACAGGAACATTTGGACAGCCATCGTTAATGGTCCTTTTGAAATTACTATGACCAATGAGGCAGGTGTTGTCATTCCTAAACCAGAAACTAGTTGGAATGCTGATGATGAAAAGAAGTACGGATACGATTGGAAAGCGAGAAATATTCTAATCTCAGCTCTAGGAGTTGATGAATACTATCGCGTTTCCCATTGTAAAACTGCTAAAGCTATGTGGGACACGTTGAAAGTTGCACATGAGGGCACGGATGATGTCAAACTAGCTAGAATCAACATGTTAACTCAAGAGTTTGAACTCTTTCATATGGAAAGTGGTGAATCCATTGAAAATATGCAAAAGAGATCCGTACATCTTATAAATCGTTTAAATTCCCTTAATAGACCTGTTTCCAATGCAAATGCTACTAACAAAATTTTAAGGTGTTTAACCAGGGAATGGCAACCCAAGGTTACAGCTATAAAGGAAGCAAATAATCTAAATACCTTAGACATTACCACTCTCTTTGGTAAACTTGAAGAACATGAGCAACATCTTAAATGCCTTGACATACATGAGAAAAAGGTAAAGAAAGATAAGAACATGGAGAAAGACGTAGAGAAGAAGTCAATAGCTCTAAAGGCTTCAAGCTCCAAGACCTCAAAGCAAGACCAAGAGGATAGTGATACAAGTGATGAGGAAGACTCAGATGATAAGGAAATGGGACTGTTTGTGCGAAGATACAACAAATACATAAGGAAAAATGGAGCAAAACACTCCGACAAAAGTTTGATTAACTATAGGAAGCAATTCAACAAGTACAAACAAGATGAGAACAACAAAGGAAAATCTAAAGGTCCTTGTTTCAATTGCGGTAAAGTTTGTCATTACAAACCGGATTGTCCATACCTTAAGAAGGAGAAAGAGAAGAATCAAAGCAAAGGTCACAACAAGCCTAGAAGAGCTTATATAGCATGGGAAAGTGATTCCTCAAATGAAGACTCATCAAGTGATGAAGAAGAATCAACAAACTTATGTCTTATGGCTCATCAACACAAGAAAAAGAAACGTGTAAGTCATCTTAAACCTGAACTTGTAAATAAGGTATCTCATGCTCAATTAAAATTAGCTTTTGAAGAACTACATAGAGATGCAATTGAAGCTTTCAAACTTTTGGCCTCAAATAAGAATTTTTTTTCATACCTTGAATCAAAAGTTGAGAAGACCGAAAAGGATATGGAAGCTTTGAAACAATCTATGCTAGATATTCAAAAGGATAAAATTGAGGAAGATCCTCCATCATGGTTTGGTTGTGAGACATTTCATATTTGGCAAAAAGAAGTAAGAGATCTAAAGGCCAAATTAGATAAGGCTCTACAACCAAAAGTGACTTTTGCGGTTGATCCTAATAAGTTCAAAAGATTGTATAATCCTTTATATAGTAAATACACTTTTATGCCAAAAGTATCAACTAGCAAAACAGCATATTCTCATCATATTACTTGTCACTATTGTTGCAAAAAGGGACATACCATTGAAAAATGCAAATTTAGGAGGATTCTAGTTCCTAAAGGAGTATTTCAATGGTTGCCTAAGTGCAACAATTTATGTACTCACTACCAAGGACCCAATGAAAATTGGGGACCTTCCACTCTAAATTAATTTTGCAGGAAAAGTGTCTTGACATTGCCGAAAGGTTGTGGTTCCTTGATAGCGAACGTTCAAGACACATGACGGGAGACATATCACTTTTCGTTGAGTTCCATGCAAAGAAAAAGGGATATGTCACCTATGGAGACAACAATCGGGGAGCTATACTTGGTAAAGGAAGTGTAGTTCATGTGTCCTTTGATGAATCTTACTCAAAATGTGTCGAGAAAGGTATATCTTTTGATAGTGCAGGCCTATCTACTGAAGATATTGTCAAAGAAAAGGAAGAAGAAAGTGAAATTATTGAAAAGGAAGATGCTAAGGAAGAGAAAGATGAATCTCATGATGGTGTCGAAAAAGAAAGCATCTCAAACAACGAAGAACTTCCTAAAGCCTGGACAAACATAAAAGATCATCCAATCGACAACATATTAGGTGACATCTCAAAGGGCGTAACAACTCGCTCCAAGATAAGTAAATTTTGTCATCATTTTGCTTTTGTTTCACAAGTTGAGCCGAAAAACGCAAAGGACGCATTACTTGATGAGCATTGGCTAATGGCCATGGAAGAAGAATTAAACCAGTTTAAACGGAATGATGTATAGGACCTTGTCCCTCATCCGGGAGAACATCAAGTAATCGGCACTAGATGGGTTTTTCGTAACAAACTTGATGAAAACGGAGTTATTACTAGAAACAAAGCTAGATTAGTAGCTCAAGGCTACAATCAAGAGGAAGGTATTGATTATGAAGAGACGTACGCTCCCGTAGCACATCTTGAGGCAATTCGTCTCTTACTTGCTAATGCTTGCTCAAAAGACTTTAAGCTTTTTCAAATGGATGTTAAAAGTGCCTTTCTAAATGGCTATATTAATGAAGAGGTCTATGTAGGTCAACCACCCGGTTTTGAAAATTACGAGTATCCAACACATGTTTACAAGTTGAAACGTGCTTTATACGGTCTCAAACAAGCCCCTAGGGCTTGGTATGAACGTATAAGCAAATTTCTACTTAGTCAAGGATACTTTAGGGGTAAAGTTGACACTAATCTCTTCATTAAAAGAAAAGAAAAAGATATACTTTTAGTTCAAGTTTATGTAGATGATATAATATTTGGGTCAACTAATGCAAAACTTATCAAAGAATTTTCTAAGCTTATGCAGAGTGAATTTGAGATGAGCCTCATGGGAGAATTGAACTTCTTCCTTGGTCTACAAATCAAGCAGCTCAGTCATGGAACTTTCGTTAGCCAAACTAAGTATTGCATAGAATTGCTAAAGAGATTTGGAATGAGTGAGGCAAAGGAGATTGACACACCTATGGCAACCAATAGCAACCTAGACAAGGATGAAGACGGTAAAAAGGTTGATGTGAAATTGTACCGAGGCATGATAGGCTCACTATTGTATCTCACGGATTCAAGGCCGGACATTATGTTTAGCATATGTATGTGCGCGAGATACCAATCGTGCCCAAAGGAATCACATCTAAAGGCTGTAAAAAGAATTCTACGATATCTCCGTGGAACTACTACATATGGTATATGGTATCCTAAGGGAAATGAATGCTATTTGGAGGGATTCTCCGACTCCGACTTTGCTGGATGCAAATCTGACAGAAAAAGCACCAGTGGCACATGTCATCTATTCTCAAACTCATTGATAAGTTGGCACAGCAAGAAACAAGTATCAGTCGCGTTATCTACAGCTGAAGCAGAATATGTAGCTGCCGGAAGTTGTTGTGCTCAGATATTGTGGCTCAAACAACAGCTTATTGATTTTGGCATCAAACTTGATTGCATACCAATCATGTGTGACAACACAAGCGCCATCAACCTAAGCAAAAATCCTGTACTACATTCACGAACCAAGCATATCGAAATAATGCATCACTTCTTAAGAGACCATGTAGAAAAAGGAGAAGTTGTGTTTGAGCATGTTGAGAGCAAGAAGCAATTAGCAGACATCTTCACCAAACCTCTTGCAACCGAGCCTTTCTTCAACATTCGTAGAGAATTAGGGATATTGGATATCTCAAATTTGAGCTAAATATGGTTTTGTTTATCTAATTATTTTAACTCTATCTATTGATTATGTTCAAGCTAACATCTCTCTTAGTGTGAAGGTAGTACGCAACCAGTCAAGGATCATGCTACATTGACAAAAGGAACATACTTTACCTTGCATCATGATGACAAGATATCTGAAATTCGAGAAAGCGGTAACATGTTTGTTGTTCACTTCCAAAAATATTATTGATTCTGTAATATGCAATCAATTGACATGTTTATAGTGATCTCATATATGCTTCTTAATATTTCTCATTTACATATAGATTGCTCGTCATTAATCATAATGTGTCAAGTTTAAGCATGCATATAGTAGTTTAAGCATACATATGGTAGAACAGGCATATATTTTCCATTCCTAAGATACTTGTTGCATTTCATGCATTTGGGGTCTTTTGAGTCGACCCAAATTGGCATTGAGTCGACCTACTGAAGCAACTTTCAAAAATAAGAAAAATACTTTCAGTTACGTCGACCTAGCTTGGCTTTAGGTCGACCTACTCTGTTTCTTTTAAAAACCCACAGCCACTGCTCCTTTTAGGTCGACGCAGCTTATAATTAGGTCGACCTACTGCGACATTAATTCCCAAAATTGGGCTTTTAGGTCGAGCCGGCCCATGTTTCTTTCATATACATTCATTCATTTGCACATTTCCTCCATCTCAAACATATCCTCTCTACGGCAAACCTAATACTCCAAGCACAAAATCTCTCAAAACCTCAACATATTCACAAAATTCATCCCCAACAATGCCTCCAAAGTCCAGAAAAGGAAAAGAAATTGCGTCCGGATCTTCATCTCGACCGGTCAGTGCTCTCTCTCTCGTTCATCCCGATTGTAAGGCTGATTTTGAAAAATGGCACATGAAACAAAAAATTATTAAGCAATATGTGTACAACCCTAAGGTAGCCGACCGTATGAACATTCCTGAAATTACTAGTCTTGTTAAACATCAAAATATCCATCCACTGTTGGAGTGCAATACTCCATATAATGAGGATATTATTCGTGCTTTCTATGCGGGTTTACAAAAGGGTGATGGATGTTATTTCCGGTTTAAGATGGGGTCACGCTCACACTTTGTTAATGAACAAGTTTGGGCGAGCATTTTTGGCCTTACCCTCGAAGGTGATGTATTTCGTATTGAAGATGGTGATGTTTCGAAAAACTATGATCACTTGGCCTGCATGAGATCAATTCTCAAGGACCCCACCGTTTTTGATAAACCAAATGAAACCATCACAGCAGGGAACCTAAAGAGAAATCCTAGGCTATTGAATTGGATCACCTCCCGAAGCATTCGACCACGATCGGGTGGATACTCTAGGATTGAACGGATTGAGATTGTGTTGATCTACTTACTGCAAAAAAAGACTCATGTGCACTGACCTTACTTTCTAGTCACCAAATTCTATGAGGTCAAGCAGAAAACTACCGCTCTATGCTATGGATCGATTATTCAAAAAATTGTGAACCACTTCGGTATGACGATTGATGGGCTGACTTACACCAGGATCAAACATCCTCAAGAGTTCTCTCAAACCACTTTGACTCTCATGGGCTATCATTGGGATCCAAATAGGGAAAGCATACTACCTCATCCAAAAGGGGACTGGAAAAATCATCTACAATTATGATGATCCTGCTGAATTTGGTCCCCTTGGAGGAAATGAAGAGGAAGAACACGACCTTGACATGCCTATTGATGATGATCATGTCATGGAAGATGTTCCTCATGATGGAGACTCAAATTGGAAATATGTACCTCCTCAAGAAGAGGACATTCCTTTGGGATACACAGCTCCGCCGCAACTGGATCAATCCAACATCATTTCCATGCTAGAGAACATCCAGCTTCTTCAACAACAACACTTTGAGGCACAACAGCTCCAGCTTCAGAATATGCAACAAGTTCAACAGGAATGCTACAATGAGCAACAACTTCAGTATAAAAATCTGCATCGCTTGGCTCAAGAGCACAAAAGTGATTTTGAGACCTTTGCCTCAAATCTCACTGAAAGACAGAACTGTTTTGAAGAGACAGCAACCAAAAGGCATACTAGTCTGAGTCAAAGCTTCAAAATACTCAACAAAAGCGTTTTTGATCTACTTGAGCAGGTTGAAGAGGATAGACCTCAAGGTTTTCATAGAGGAAGAGGTGGCCGATACCATGGGAGAGGAAGACGTTAGAGGACATTGTTTTACATTAGTTCATGGCACTGCATTTCATATCATCTCATTTTCATGTTTGTTTTATCATATGACTTTCGTTTTTGGTTGTAATCATAACATGTTTTAAACTTGAATCTTGTGTTTATTCTACTATTGTAGTATGTTAATTGTTATCGTGTTATAATTATTCTGTGCGTTTTCTCCTATTACCTTCTTTGTTTCCATTGTTTTGATGTTGTCAAAGGGGGAGTATATGAGAGAGTATGAGTACGGGGGAGCTTACGCATTCAAGTACGGGGGAGCTTACGCATTCAAGTACGGGGGAGCTTACGTCATTCAACCAATGTTTGCCATCATCAAAAAGGGGGAGTATGTAAGTACAAGCCTACACTCATCAAGAAGTTTTCGATTCATGGCAAACATCATAAGTGAACAAATATCAAGCCACAAGTGAATGACATAAGGAAAAGTAGGATTTTGGCTATCTAAGACATTTTAGGTCGACCCACCACAAGCCCAGGTCGACCTATAAGGCTTCATTCACTCAGCATAAGGAATTGTCTCTTATAGGTCGACCCACCCAGCCCTTAGGTCGACTCAAACTGAATTAAATAAAGAAGATTCACCTCTGTCCCATTTAGGTCGACTCAACCAAGTGCCTAGGTCGACCTAAACTGAAGAAAAACCACAAGAAACAAATCCAACTGACTTTAGGTCGACCCAGAGCCCCAACAGGTCGACCCAACTGGCAACAATCATAATTTTGCTGAATCTGCTCCATTTAGGTCGACCCAATAAATGAAGTAGGTCGACCTATCTCCTCAAAACCTGCCAAATTATGTGCTTGCTTTGTGCTAACTGTTCCAGCACCTTTATATATCTTTTTCTGTTAATTATTCATTTTCAACACCAACAACTGAAAGATACACAAAGGCTTCTCATCTTCTTTCTTCTTCTCAACTCCAACACAATTACACACAACAATTCTTGTGGTGAGGGTTTGTGATCAAGATCGATAACGTCCATGGAAAGGAATTGAAAGTTCCCAGTGGGTGAAGATTTGTGGGGTTTTTGGTGAATAAAATCTGCGGATTTTGTCCTCCAAGATTGGTGGATTTTGGGGGTTTTTGTCAAGAGGCTTCATCAAGGATTCAACTGAGTGTGAAGATTGAAGAACAAAGGTTCAAGCAATTTACAACACTTCAGAAAGGGAATCAACGATAAGCTCTTGGAGGATACTTGATCTGGCTTAAGATCAAGGGAAAGAAGATACAAAGAATCAACATAATCGGTTTATCGTTATTGCTTTGTTATCTTCTTTGTACAAACTCTTTTCAATCATAATGAAAGACATCCCAATTCCTGTTTGGAATTGGGGGCAGATGTAGTCGTAGCGAGGACAATCGACGAACTGCCTGAACAAATATCGTGTTCTTATTGCTTTTATATTTTCGTTATTGTTACGCTTATTTCTGGTCATAATTGCAAATTGATCAGTGTATCAAGTGTTAAACTTGTGTGATAAGATTCTGCACAAACATCACAAGTCACCACACATTGATTCATAAGTCAATTTGGACATTATCACTAAGTGTTTGATATATTGCTTCCATCATAAATCAAAGCCATTGAAAACAAGTTATCAAGCAAACACTTAAACGATTTATCGCGTTGTAACTTGTTGATTCTCTAAAAGTTTTCATCATCACATCATAATAAGTTTGTGGTTTAAAAACATATATAATACTTCCAGTAGCGGTTCGGAATAGACGCAAGTCGATCCCTAAACGCTTTCGCCATATTTTTAAAGGAAATCCGAATAAATTCTGAGGTATCTATTCACCCCCCCTCTAGATACTGAAGCCTAGCGTCTAACATTGTATGTATGAGTATGATGTATGATGGATGAATAAATATCTCATGCATATGGGGTTAGTAAAAAATGTATATATACAAACATTAGTAACATAACCATAGTATAAATGTACAAAGATGTAAATCAATAAGTATATGTATAAGTGGATAAACAAAAAGAGATCATGGCAATCAAGTTAAGATCAACATGGGATTGCATTGGGATCAAAATATCAAAGGGATCTTATATTAGGGTTTTATAGTTTAATTATGTACACCTAAACCTAATCATTTTAAGTTGATTGAAATAAAACCCTAGATAAATAAACTAAGGGATCATGTTAATATCTTCAAGGTAACCTTACCCTAACCATAATTAGTTCACAAAAGCATACAAATCAATTGGTAAAAGAGTATTTAAAAGGTTTGATTTAAAAGGCCTTTAAAAGGAAAAAAAAATCATTTTTGTTTTAATTTAAAATTGATTAAATAACTAATATTTTTGAGATTTTTAAATATACTCCTAAAATATAGAAGGTGAATAGAGTGTACAAAATTTCAAATCAAAATGATTTAATTTTCTATTTAAAATAAAATATCAAAGTTGTTAAAAATTGAAATAGACAAGTGATAAAAATTACGTTTTGCACTTAGTAGGGTTTTAACCCACACCCTCTTGGTTATAGCTTAAAACCTTAGCCACTGGGCCAAGCTCTATTGACAATCATAAGGCCCATTCAAATAATAATATGGTAAATTCAGTTTTGAGAAATCACAAAAGAAATAAAATTGCACAAAGTGGCAAAAAGGGGGATCGAACACACGCACCTTGGCATGGTGAGAGACTTAAAGGCAAGCGGGCTACCACATGGGTGATCATACATTCAAGATTTAAAATACAAATAATTAAATAAGTAATAAACAAATTTCTGAAAACTTAGAAGATGAACTTCATCTTTTTCCTTGAGTTCACGACTTCTGAAAATCACATCTCCATCAAGACTCAACCGTTTTAAAAAATGTAACCATGAAACTTGCTCTATTTTTTGTCATGATTTTAGAAATGTATCAAACATCAATTTATCTAACCTATTACTCAAGAATTTTCCATAAATCCTCAAGAACCCAAATTTTTCAAAATCAAATTAAATGATATATACAAATGATGAATGACAACTAATACGGGGCTTTTGATCCTCACATTGTAACTAACATAATAGAATCGAGTTTTATAGAAAATGATTCCGAAATGAGGGAGTTCAAGTTTGTATGACTTACCTCTGAAGCTGGAAAATGATTTCTTTGTTAGAGGTGTTACAAAATGATTTTGATGATTCAAATAGCTTCCTTGACCCTCAAGGGATGTGTTGATGTGCTTTGAGTGGATTGAAACCTTCTGGAACTCCCTACTCGGCCTCATCTACAGCTAGCTTTAAGTGAATACGGAAGTGATAACTCTGGGTTTACAGAAGTGTAACAAGTGTTTGTCTCACTTAAATATGATGTATATGAGGTGTATGAAATAAAAATTTGGAGAATGCATGAGTAGATTTGAAGTTGGGAGTTTGAAGCTCAAAAATGTAGCAATGGTTGTTTTGAGGGTGATTATGAGCTAGAGATGTTTTGGTGATGATTATAGGTGATGAACAGCTTCTAAATCACGCTTAGAAACTATTTGAGTGGTTAGTTTGCAAAGATTTTGAGAAGAACTCAAAATTTGCAATTTTATGCAAAGTGACACAAAATGGAGATTTCAAGTGAGGTAGTGACTTTGGGATTTTTTTGTGTTTAATTTCAAAAGTAAGGCCTTCTATTTATTGGCAAGATTTGTGATTTGTGGGGGAAAATCAGATCATTTGGCTCTCCCAATTTCAAATCCTATAACTTTGCTTGTTTGTGAAGAAATGAGAAAGTTATGATTACCATGGTGAAGTACAACCTTTAAGCATTCCCTTGAGAGAATCTTCTGTAGCTTAGATGGTTGTTTGTTTGCTTTGAAATGCTTTTGGTGTAGAGAGAACAAGTTAGAGGCTCAATGCATTTACATTGTGCAAAAAGTCTACTTTACAAAAATGGAAGTGTAACCTTTCTCCCCTTAATGGAAAAATGGATTGGATAATCCTTGAATCAAATGGATAATAACTCAAAAGCTTGTGTAATCTTCTGATTATGGATAGATTTGGAGGTTTAGAGTTCTTCAAAGCAATATCACAAGGTATGGTTCAATATTCCGACTTGGTTCTTCATGAAAATTGACTTGTAATTCAAGAATTAAACCCTAACTTCATCTCTTCAAATATCTTAGCTCACAAATGCTATGGATGAGTTCTAGTACTTTTTGGAAAGCCCTGAACATCCTCTACAGCTTTCATGTTTGGTGTTTCTTCAAATTCTCAATAAATATTGATGAGGAATTGCCTCAAAGTCACTTACTTTTAGAGTTCAAAACTATTTTGGAAAATTTTCAAAGTGTTGGAGAAAAAATAGACAACTTCATGACTCCATAACTTAAAATCCATTCACTTCTTGAGAAAATGCTCATATTGACAAAGTTGTAGATCTTGACTTTTTCTTCAAATGAGGCTTTAGAGCACAGAATTTGGCCAAGTATTGAGGAAGTTATGATCATTCAAAGTTGAGCAAAAAACATACATTTCTTTATGAAAAAGTCAAAACCCTAATTGTTGACTTTTTGATTCTTGATTGATTTTCTTGATTTTTCTTGATCAAATGAATTCAATAATCATATATTCATGATTTTGATCTTCAAAAATACATGGTTGGCCAAATTTCTCAAAAGTCAAAGGTGATCTTGAACAATTGACTTTTTCCAAATAAATTGCATTCTTGTTAGTATCAAATGAATCGGGTTCTTCCGGTCAAAGGAATCATGTTAATGGATCATAATAAGGCATTAGAGATCCTTGAGTCATTATTTGAGCCATGGATCCATGCCTTGACCAAAAGTTAACTTCCTAGATAATTAGGTCAAAAACCCTAATTGTGGACCTGATGAATTTAAAAGTTGTTGATCTTGAATTGAACCACACTTAAGCTTGGATATTGATGAGGGGAATCACTTGAGCATATGAGAATGCTTGATCTCCTTTGTGAGCCTCAAAACCCTAATTTTTCCGAGCTTCTTAATCAGTCACATATCTTGTGAAACAAGCAACAAGCAAACAACAATATTTTTTGTATATTTTAGGTTAGCAAATGATGCATGAATGATGATAATGATGATAATTATGATCACATTCTTTGAAAAATGAGGCGGGATCTCAGGGTCAAAAATTGGGGTACAACAATGCTGAATCAATCTAGTCCTATGTCAATGGCTCTCCTATCACCATTACTCCATCACTTATTGCTAAGACAAAAAATTGTGAAGAGATAGGTAGTTGTGTGAATATTATAGACTCAAAAACATCTAATCAACCTGCCTTCACCTAATTTATGCCAACAAAGATAAGTCCACCATTACTGCTGCTCTACTCCCAATTACAAAAGTTTGGTATCAACTTCTAGTGTCAAATCTCCATCCAAGAGAGAAATAATTGGAAACAGTTACTTAGGATGACAAACATCTCTTGCACTTTCTTACCCGCAAAGTCAGAGATAATCTTCCTCTTACCATTTTTAACTTCTTAAAGGAAATGATAAGCATCTCTCGGGAGGAAATGACTCTCCTTATAACATATGGAAGAGTTATTTCTGAACTTTTCTCTCAGATAGAGATAGTTAATAGGGATAGTGTTGAATTTCAGTGGAGTCAAAAGTTTGAATATGTGGAACAATTATCTGTTGTCATGTTTTTTATTATCAATGAAATATTTCCTTTTCTATTATTTCCTATTCTTGTTTATTGATATAACAAAGATTCTGAGAATTACTAATTAACAAAGAAAAACATGGAATCTAGAAAGACGCCAAGTGAGAAATTGTTGAAAAGAACTTAAAATGTAGTAATAGGGATTCGAAGCGATATCCCTTATAGGTATATTCCCTAGGTTTTCCAGAAATATGAGAGAATAGGTTTATTATTTGGTTTTATGGATAAAACATGGCACTCACTTAGAGCTATATTATCTCGGTTTTTAAGAAAACCGAGGAAAAAAATTGTTATTTTCTTTTAAAAAATCAAACATGGTGCTCCCAGGATCTATTCTCTCGGTTTTTAGCATGTTCGAGGTAAAAGCTTTGTCATAAAAATTGTTATTAGTAGTAGTGATTGCTATATTGCACGATTTAGCACACTTGTTAAATTCGCAACCAATAAGTGCATGTAGGGGTGGGACGAAGTGACTAGATTTTATCCCATATATTATTCAAATTGTTGAAATAGACTGAAAGATTCTAATCGTATTTCTTGATGGAGTGGAGGTATTTAAGCAATTTAGAAAAACGAAATTGATTTCCTTTGGTATAACAATTTTGCAAATATTCCAGAATTCTTTTGTCAAAGCAAATGGTGTTTTGAGCTATTTAGGGATTTAAGATTCTAGCAATCTAAGATATAACCATTTTGTTGCACCTATACCATAATTTTAAATATCATTGATCGAGGGACGTTGAGGGAGTAAGTCATTGATGAAGTCGAGCTTGTTCTTGGACAAAAATGTTCTATTCATCGATTTGCTCCAACTATAATAGTTGGAGTTGTTGAGTGGCGATGCGATGATAAAGGAGCCTAAGTTTTCGCTGAGGTGGAGGTAATAAGGGATATGAGGATGCATGAAAATGTAGAATTAATTGGAGGTTTATGAGGCAGAATCAAAATCTCAGTGATCTTACATGGAAGAAGATTGAAGAAAGACAGAGTTTTCAAAAAAATTAAGGATTGGGTTTGAGGAAGTGGAAATGGTTAACATATGGAGAAAACTGAATCCCATAGTAGAAGTAGCATTATACATATATAACACTAATATGCTAAACAATATTGGTGTAATTCTCAAACTAACTTTTTTAATTGTCTTAACAAACTGACACTTACGCAACAAACTAACATTCAAGCATTAAACTAACACCCATTCCAATATTATTGAGTATAATTTATATGCATTGTCTATGTAAAATAGTTTTACACTATCATTCAAGAAAAAAACTATCATTGTGCAGTGCCATATCATCAAGTTTAAAATATCTCTTTGATTTGACGAATGCACATTGATTGGTTGATGTGGAAGTATGTCTTAAAACCTTTTGAGTATTAAAGAAAAATAAATTATGTTTCAAGATTACCATAAATCTAAAAGCTAAAAAGCAATCTGGTCTTGGCGGTTTGCGGATAATAGATTAAGTCAGTTCGGTTTGCAAAGAACACTTTTGATTGGTTCGGTTCGCAGATCCATTCATTAATGTTACAATATTTTATATTAATTTAAACATACTCTAAGATCTTCTAAATTAATATTAAAGATGTTATAAGATATTTATAATATTTTAAATTAATATAAAATATTATAAAATGTTTTTAATATTTTTTAATATAAAAATATTATAAAATATTTATAATATTTTTATTCTAATAATTAATGAGTCGTGTTTTGAATCTATTAAAGATCCGTTGAGTTTTAGTAGTTATAAACATGTGCCTCTATCATTCTTGTCTTTACAACCATTAGAACTTTATCAGTTGAAGACAAAGAGAAGGGTAAACAATATTCGATAAATTTAAAGAGACAAGGGTTGAAATTTCTTAGAGTTTTTGAAATTTGAAAAACATTATGAGATATTTAAAGGGATTAAAAAACACTTGTAAACATATTGACCTTGTGTTATTCATATATTGAGAGTTAGAGAAAATTAGAAACACTTAAATAAAAATAGAGTTTGGTTTGTGGGAATTTCAAAGGCTTTTTTTATTTTAACGTATTTGTAATATCTTGTAACAACTTTTGAAAATATAATGAATTGAAGAATTGTATTCTTCTCTAAAATAAATTGTTTGATCAAGAGTAAGCAAATTAATGTGTTAAGTATTTTATCTTCTTTTAGCTTGTGGTGGCTTTACTTTCACTTTGTTTTGGAGTGAAAATAAATTTTTTTTCCAAAAATATCAGTCAATACTCACCACACCAAACTTAAGCAACCAATCTTTTGTTGGGAGCCTGCCCAAAAATGTCAACCACATAATAAAAATAGCACGAGGACTGGCGTAATTAGAAAAGAAAATTATTTTCCAAATGACTTGCTCTCTTTCCCCTCTAAGCTCCTTGTACATGAAGGTAGTCCTGAACTTGTTATGCTACATTGTCCCCTCCCAATATTGATTGTTTGTTACAAGGTCTCTACACTTCACATTTCTTTTGAGCATCCAAGAGTTTTTAATTGGTACTTGCCAATTTATGATATTCTCATCTTTGACATAATATTCATCAATCCATTGTACCCACATTTTATTTGCTTTGGCTTGCAAAATCCAGAAGAGCTTGAGCATTGTTGATTGGTTCTATTCTATCTATGAAGTGATATTTAAACCCAATGTTTCAAAAACTGGACTGAACCGACCGATCAAATCGCAAACCGGTCAGATAACCGATCTAGTTCAATTATTGGATCAAATATGTCGTTGAATCGGTGTGAACCGGTAGTTTAAGTGCTTTTAAAATTTTTAATTTTAAAAAAAGAAAACGAAGTCATTTTGATTATTTTAATGAAAAATTAAAGTACAAAATAAAAGAAATGAAATAAAAAAATAAAAAATAAAAAATAAAGATGTTGCGGATGCAATTGATTTTGTTGCAGATGATTTTGATATTGAAGGAGATCCCAACATTGAAACAATTTTTTCTTTCTTGAAATTAAATTTAGTAGACAATGAAGTTATTTTGTTATAAATTATTCAATTAGATTATGTTGCGATTAAACTTTGTTTACAATTATACTTTTGTACTATTTTATTATGTGTGATACTTATGTTTAAAATATAAATTTAATTATGAACTTGTGAATTTATTTATAATATGATATTTTTAAAAAATTTAAGTGTTAGTTATATTTTGTAGAGACTGAATCATCCGGTTCGACAAGTTTTATACTTATATAGTTTTGTTATAACGACCAGTCTATTCAATCGAGTTATCCAATTTAATCTGATTTAGCCATGCGATTCGACTAGTGATCCGCTTATTCGACCAATAAATCAGTGACCCAGTAGCTTCACCGGTTTAATATCCAGTCCAATTTTTAAAACACTGATTATTTATTTTTATTGTTATTATTCTTTATCCTTGTACATCAAATTTCTTGATATATTTAAACTTTGAACAATTCTTTTTAATTGTTTTGAGTTATTCTACTAATTTTTCACAAGAGTTGAAAATGTATTATTAGGGTTCACCTTTCATTTTCTCTTTTCTAGCTCTTTGTTACTATTCATTTTAAAAAATATTCGCTATTTTATTTTCGTTTATTATTCTTTCTAGAAGAAGTATATTAGTAATAGTTATCCATACAAAATAATAGAGGTAGCGTATTTGAACCAACTAAATAGTTGTCGTAGAGACATGTGGCAAAGTGATTGGAAAAAATTGTCAAGAAGAATTTGCAGGTTGGTGAACTTCTATGCAACCTGCATGATTCCTTGATGGAAACGTGGAATGTTATGCCAACTACGGCGGCTCCAAACTCCCGACTTTTCACTCTTCACGTGATTATTACATAGATTACAATAAAAAGTGTTTTGATAATACAATTAGAGTTTCTTTGTATTTAACTAGAAGTTTCATTTTGAAAATGCAATATTTGATTTGTAGTAAAACCATTGTGCATGAAAATCGATTTACAATCTTAAAACAAAAAAACTAGTAATTTCTTATGTGGGTTCAAAATTGAACAACAAAAAGCAAAACCATTGTAGACAACAAAAGTATGAAGAGGAAGACCTATAGAACATATGAAACTTTGACTTATGGACCCTACCACTTTTTTACACGTGTTAAGATATCTATGATTTTGTGTCGCACGTGGGAAGCCATACCTCCCAAAAGGACAGCTACGCGTATTGAATGGATATCATTGATATCGTGGCCCACAACATCATGTCTCTATCTCAATTATTTTTTTGAAACTTACCGTAATTCTTAGGTAGCATGTATGCTTTCAAAATGTTCATCTGTTTTTAGAAATGTATCTTCAAAAGGTATTATTTTTTTACTTAGCATAAAAATATTTCATAGGTGTATCTATGAAATATGTTCGTATGTCTATCTACAAAATAAAACAGTTATTAAAATCAGAAAACAACATTTGTAACAATAAAATAACATTCATAGATTAAAATCGGTGTTACATTGATGATTTCAACTGCAAATTAAATATTACATTTCAATAGTCCGGTGGACGATTGCACATCTCTAAAATTTGCTCGAATGTTCTTTGCATTGTTGCTACGAACTCGTGTGAGATTTTCTCTTCGACGTCGTAATACGTTTTCCACATCACTAAAATATCCTCTATGTTCTTGAGCTCAAATTTGTTGTAAACGACGTTCTCTCCGTTGTCAACTGAAGGTGAACGATATTCGAGCTTCACAATATTTCATTTTTCTCCGTAAGATAGGCGGTAGCAGATTTCATCAATGATATCGTCGAGCGAGGTGTAATCGTTGAGTTTAAACCACTACAAGAAAATTATGGTTTTACGACACAAAACATGCGACAGTTACTTGATAACTGCCGTAACTCTAATATAGAGACGCATGTCACGACTGTATACATCTACCGTCCTTACATTTTTAAAAAATTATTAAATATAACAACAGTTATATAACTACCGTCCTAGAAATTAGTTCAGGACGATTTAAAAACCGCCCTAAATTATATGTTACGACAGTACATTAGCCGTCGCCCACCAAATTAAATAACATACTCCCTTCACCATGAGAAACTCATCAAAGGTCACGACGGTGAACCAACCTTCGCGGCTAATTACTTAAAAATGATCAAACTTCACGACAGTGAACCTACCGTCGCGTTTCACCTACCATCTGTATTAATGAAGAATGTGACAACAATAACATGTAACAATGGAGCTTTTTGATCGTTTAGTGAGGTATTTGGTATTTAGTTTATGTTAAAGCTTACTAATTCCCTATATCATCTATAGGTTACTAATTCTTTATGTTAATGACATCACCAAGGACATTTTTTATATATTATCTATAGGTCACTAATTCCCTATAAAGCATATTCTAATATTCTTTATATATAAAAGAATAATAGTTTACATTTTTTCAAGGATTGGAATCACATGTTGATGGTAGACATTCATCAATCTAGCTACCGTATTGCAGATAATGGATCCTCAAGGACAAATTAAACTTTGCTATGAATTAATTAGATTATGAACTTTCTTATGTATTTTTGGGATTATGATATTTAATATTATAATAATAGAATTTGATAAGTTTTCGTTTTATGTACTACATGATTATGCTTATTTGGTATTAAATATTTTTTATTGGAATTAATTTTATTATGTTAAAAAGTGATAAAAAATACTATAAATAAAATATTATAATAAAAATAATTTAAAGAAAAAATAATATTAAAAAATACTATATTTAAATAAAAATGTAATACAATAGATAAAATTTAATAATGGATATCACACATTCACGACAGATTTAAACCGTCGAAAACAATAAGAAAATAAAAATCAAACATATTTACGTCAGTTCCAACCGTTAGGATATCACATTCACGCGAGTAACAACAAAAACAAAATTAAAAGGCATATTCACGACGGCTTTTAACCATCGTCATTTCTAGTTTAAGTCAGTTCCAACCCGTCGTGGACTAGCGCGACGGTTGGTATGACGGTTTTGGAAACTGTCGCAAAACAGGTTGGGGACACACGATTCTGCGACGGCATAACAACCATCGTAGATTGTAAATTACGACAATTTTAACTGTCATAATCCTCCAAATTAACCGTTGCAATGTGCAAATTTTCTTGTAGTGAACGTTCTCCCGGTGTTTTATCGTCGAAGTAGGAGACACTTGCGACATACCAACTGATGTTGACATCATATTGAGACATTTTTATGTTTGTGTGAAAAACAACGCAAGAAACCCCAAATTTATAGAAAACCTAGGTGAACATGGACCACCTATTTTTTGTCAGAGAACGTAGGTATATCCATGGAAAGGACTTAGATATTTTGTTTACGTAGGTGTATCTATGGAAAAACTTCATAGTTTACAAATTTTGAACCTTCCGTAGATACATCTACGGAACTTTCTCGATTAGTTTTTTTAGCATAACTGAAAAATATAGCAGGGCATTATAGTATAGTTTTGGACAAAAAATGACACTTATATTACAATGTTAAATATTGCAATGTTAACCTTCCATTAGAATTATGAATCGCCAAAAAATAATTATATTGCAATGTTAAATAGTACTCATATTATACTTTCAAAATTAAAAACAAATCAAAAGTGACGCCGGCTAAATTTATCGGTGGTTCCAAATTTGACTTTTTCGCATTCGCTTCCTTTTCGATGTTGTTCAATCTTTCGAATTCATGCATCCTTTCAACAAAAAGATTCGGCAACGTATCGGCATCTACGATATGATGAAGCGCTTTTTCGGGTGACGTAGGTAGTATGAGGCATCCCATTTTCAAGTAAACTTGTACAAAATGACCCGATTTTGTGAGCCATCTAATACACATGATGCAATCATTTAGATTTATAGGTGGTGTAACACCCTTCTAAACCCCGCGGAAATTAATAAAATAACTCAGAGTAAAACATGAAAACAAGGGTGCCACAATTCAATTTAAAACAAATTATCATAAATCAATTGTCATGCTTCACTTAGGGGAAAATCATCCATTTAACAGAATCATGTTTCTATACAGCGGAACAATAATCAACAGATAAGCATAACATCATCTATGCAATATCCCACATAATTTAATACAATAACAACACGATAGAGTATCATCATAAACTCTAATCTAACGTTTCCCCCAGTGTTACAATATCAGAGCATGACACCGACACTATACTTAAACAAGCTGGCCTATGAGCTATCCTCACCAGAGCCAAAAGCCGCTACTCGCCAATCTGAAATCATCAAAGTAAGGGTGAGTCTCATTCTCAATTAATCAATGTTATGCATTCATAAGCAACAAAACATCATAATATATCATTCACCCAATTTGTCATATATTCAGATTCACATCTATTATTCATCAATTCACACAATAATAGATTACAACACAACACAGAAATCCATACAATCATGTTATGACAAAATGCATATGACACAACTGACACTATGCATGTGGTACCAAAATTCGTGAATCATATTCACAGGACTTCTCTCTGCGATACTGCCCTTCAAGTCGCTCCCACCCCACATGGGCACACGACTAACCTCATCGCTCACACCCCCATGGGCACACGATGACTGCTTACTAATCTCCGCACAATGGGAATTAGCCACCAACGATCCACTCATCAACGGGATCCAATGTAAATGATTTATGAATGAATGCACACATATCACATACTTATATCATCACCGATCCGATGCTTAACATCGTCTCATTTCATCTCACCAATATCATCACAAACAAGTATGTACATGTCCAAGCATCATTCAATCATTCACATACATTCACCACAATCAACATATTAATATTAACAGCATATTAATATTCGCAAATCATCAATCATCACCATATAATTCTCAACAATCATCACATCGTAATGTTTTCAAAACAACATCTTATATTGTCACATTTCATCATACATGTCTACAATATATCATCCAATTAAACAAATCGTCACATGATTAATAATTCAACATAGCATGTATTTAACACATCTCATCACATATATGTACAATACATCATTCACCAAGAAATAAAATCATATTTAAAATAATTGGATTCACACCCCATCCCATCATTTAAACACGTAGGCTATCTCATAAGATTCATCGTACTCGAAACGACACTAAAAACAGACCTACGGTTCGAAAGTTACACCTCATTTAACTTTCCCAAGAAATAACTATCGCTACAGCACGCGGCGCAACCAAAGTTCGCGGCGCGACCTGAAGCACACAAAACACGTTCGCGGCGCCAACCTATGCACGCGGCGCGATGCGAGAAAACAACTACGCCTTCGCGGCGCCAACACATGGACGCGGCGCGATCTGGCGATTTCGCAGAATTACGGGTCTGCGTTCAGACTTGCGATTTCACATTCTTTTCACCCAAAAACGATTCCAGATATCGCAGACAGGCATATAATCATCGAATTTCTCATCACACATCATTATACATCAAAACAACACATCAATAACCAACAATTTATACAAATTCATCAATTATCCCAAATCATAACATACCTAACAATATCAAATCCCAATATACCCAATCGAATCGAATCATACGTTAATCCATCCTATTACCCATAATCACATAATAGAAATTAACCGGAAGAGCCCCCCCTTACCTTAGCCAAAGATTCTTGATTGGTCTCTCCCTCCATTGCTCCTCTTCACGTACCAGCTTCCCAATCCCTCATCTCCTCTGCTCTGCTTTTCACGTTCCTTTTCTTATTCTCCATTCCTTATTATTTTATAAAATAACCTTTTAATTGGAATAAGACCTTTACTAACATAACACCCCCTCATTCCTTAACATCACACATGGCCCAATAGCCCATCTCATAACTCTTTCCAAATAATTCCACAAACCACCAATAATTCTAATTATTAATTAAATTTCCATTTAAATTAAAAATTAAAATATACGGGTGTTACAACTCTCCCCCACTAAAAGAGTTTTCGTCCTCGAAAACATACTTCAAGTAACCAGCTCGTATAAGAGTCCTCCACCTGACCCTCAAGCTCCTAATTAACATTACCATCATTCAATCCTCAAAAATCCATCTAACATAACCAACAGGAAACATGTTTCATACATTCAAATCCAAGTCCTTATGTCACATTTGACTATCTAAAAGTATACTACTCGCTATATCTCCCAAAAGATTAGCAACAATAGAACATAGGTACAACCTATACAATACGCTCATCCACTGAGTAATACGATTACGCAATCCATAGTATGATCCTACTTGATCAACAATGCAGTAGTGAATTTCATCTACCAAGCATACCAACCTTAGACACACTCTTCCATCTGAGCGATAAAGTAGTACTTACACTTTTTACCAACTGCTTCCTTCAAGAAACTCAATACTCATATTCTCATACCACTGAATTCTGATTATCTGACTCCTCTTAAGTCACACCATCAATTATCCAACGCTTTACATTCGCTTTTTCCGCAATACTCTGATTATTCATCACAATCATCTATACCAAATAGATTTCTGAGTTTTTACCCGATTCCGACTCTCTGTACTTATTCGTTCAAGAATCATTCTTCACCATTCATGGTACCAATTTACCACTTAGCAATACTTACTCGTACTCAAAAACAAATTCTTGAATTACTACATCTATTAAAACATTCTAACCATCCGAACGAGTATACACAAGCAATTATAATCACACTCATCAGCTTCAATACACAATTTCTTACAAAACAACTCAAGTTGAGTTTCGCTCTTTTCTAAGAATTAACTTGATTTCTCTCTTCATAGAGTATAATTCCTCATTCTATTTGGAATCTACAATAACCCCTTGACAACAACACAAAATTATTATAACGTCACATAGCATCAACTCTTCGTTTTAATTCCGCCGAATACATACTCGTTAACTATGTACAACCGTAATAACATATTCATCATCCTCGGCAATTATTCAAAGTTACAATTCTTCGACACGACATCCTTACATCCACTGGATTCTAAATCCAACATATAGACCAACACATATTCTCTATGTAGGCTTCCGACATATTAATTCTTCACTTGCCACAAGTAGTACTCATAACACTACTCTACATCACACATTCGCTGTGCAACTCTAATTACCCGCCTTAAGTCATCATCCAATATATTGCACTCTTTTGTATTCACTTCTTCATAAGTTCACACAACATGGTGAGTGATTATTCTCACAGCTTAGCATTCATCACATCTTAAACCATTAAGGTAACAAAACAAGCTTATTTCTTCCATATGATTCCATCTACTACCAACAAGAGATTTAGGGTGATCAAGTCCTAAATTTGTCAATATTAGTTGAAAATCATATTTAAGCATAAACCGTTGTTACTACATAATAGTGTCCTTACCGAGGTTGCACCCAAACTCATTAACATCGTCATAGTCCAATAATTCACTACGGTGTCCTTCTTCCAAAATATTCTTCCGAAGCTCAAAACATCAGGAACACAAATCCAATCACTCAATCCTCATTATACTATCCTCGTCGATTCTGAATTCACCGCCTTTACCTTGGTAATTCAAAGTCAACCTATCGATCGACTCAACATTATCTTTCTAACCTCCTCTAATCTCGTCAAGAATATCACTAGTCATCTTCTAGCATACTCAATCTAACACTATTAGGAGTGCCTTCACATACCAACTCAAGTCTCAATATCGTCCAATTAAATCCAACTCATTCATCATTAGCACCGACATATTTAAAGACCTCCTACGCAACACAGTAGCATAACATTCTCCTTACCAGGATGGTAATTCAAACCAATTTACAATCCTAGAAAAAATACTCTAATCATCTCTCCCGCCTCATATTAGGCCCTTTCTGATCAAAGAGGTACTTCAACCCTTATGATCACAAAACACTTCGAATCTTGAACCACACAATTAACCTGTAAGACCATGACAACATTCCTAACTCGTGGTCTCAATCCAAATCCTATGACATCCTTCGTGCTCAAATATCATCCCACTCGACATCTCAACAAAGTCTTCCTCACATTCACTAGGTGTCAGAAATCCTCTAAAATTCTTCTTTTATACTTATCATTACCTTGCCATCATAAATACGATTCCAAGAGTTCTAAAGTTTATTCCATCTTTACTACAAATTCACTTCTCACTAAAATCTATTAGTACCCAAATCATCTTTATTATCGAGCATCTCATCAACTTATTCATCAACAACATGTTCCACTTAATTTTGTTTCAAACAATCGGTAGTAGGCATCCCTATTCAACAAGTTCCACACCTCTTTAACCGAATTCAGAATATCCCTTCATAGGATCACTTCTACTGTATTTATAACTCTTCCATAATGTAGAAAATAATTCCACCTCTTCGTGGGTTCAAACGGCACATTAATCGGACACTCGGAACTCAAGATATGGATTTTCCAATCATTGCCCCAAAACAAATGCGACACTGACATCATGAAACGACACTCTATACGATATATCCAAAACTCCTCAATTGGTAAATTCAATTCTTAAAATTACTTCTCAACAAACCTTCTAATTATTCCTTCAATCCATTCAACACTGACACTGACATCCCGTGCAGTACCAATAAACAAGTCTAGTTATAAGAACAAGAGTCACCGTAACTTCACCTCTTTCCAACGTCATCCTGTCACAATTAATTATGTTACAGCTTCCGCAACCATTTTTATAACAAAGTTCATCTTGTTAGCTTTCCGACGCTTCAAACGGAACTCAAATCGGATGTCCAGAACTCTAGTTATGAATTTTCGAAGTTCTGCAGCTATTCAGCAATTTTCCTGCGTTTTGCTTACGAAAATCTCTCTCCAAAACTCATTCCCTTCAACTCTATCACATTCCAAACAGCCCCTTATCGTATCTCTTCACTTCCAAACATCCTTATAACTTAAGCGACACATTCCCCCGCCGAAGTCCGCTTTCTGCAACATCACGACAACAATCCTCCTTGCAAACTCGTAACTGAACCTCTTCCGAGACGCAAGGCTACTCATTTGACAACTTCGCAGCACACCAGCAGAGCTGACACATCGCAACTCTCCAATCTCCTTCTCTTACAATAACTGTCAATTACCTCTAATCACCTTCCTTCAAGATGTTCCAACTCAATCCCCAGTGAAGTCTTAATTCCAAGTCACCTTCGATTCGGAAAACAATAACTCCAACAATGCTTGCACTGTTGCCAACAACAGCCGACTGAATCAATCATCTTACAACTGAAACATAACTGAGAAGCGAAGCTTCTCCCCCACTTGTTTCAAACCAACTTTCACAACTAACAACCAAGTACCGACAGTGATTCACTCACATGTCGCGTACCAAGGGATAATATGCCGACAGTATTCGACTGTCGTGCAACTCAACTGACTCGACAATTGGCCGGACGGACCGACCTGCTCTGATACCACTATTGTAACACCCTTCTAAACCCCGCGGAAATTAATAAAATAACTCAGAGTAAAACATGAAAACAAGGGTGCCACAATTCAATTTAAAACAAATTATCATAAATCAATTGTCATGCTTCACTTAGGGGAAAATCATCCATTTAACAGAATCATGTTTCTATACAGCGGAACAATAATCAACAGATAAGCATAACATCATCTATGCAATATCCCACATAATTTAATACAATAACAACACGATAGAGTATCATCATAAACTCTAATCTAACGTTTCCCCCAGTGTTACAATATCAGAGCATGACACCGACACTATACTTAAACAAGCTGGCCTATGAGCTATCCTCACCAGAGCCAAAAGCCGCTACTCGCCAATCTGAAATCATCAAAGTAAGGGTGAGTCTCATTCTCAATTAATCAATGTTATGCATTCATAAGCAACAAAACATCATAATATATCATTCACCCAATTTGTCATATATTCAGATTCACATCTATTATTCATCAATTCACACAATAATAGATTACAACACAACACAGAAATCCATACAATCATGTTATGACAAAATGCATATGACACAACTGACACTATGCATGTGGTACCAAAATTCGTGAATCATATTCACAGGACTTCTCTCTGCGATACTGCCCTTCAAGTCGCTCCCACCCCACATGGGCACACGACTAACCTCATCGCTCACACCCCCATGGGCACACGATGACTGCTTACTAATCTCCGCACAATGGGAATTAGCCACCAACGATCCACTCATCAACGGGATCCAATGTAAATGATTTATGAATGAATGCACACATATCACATACTTATATCATCACCGATCCGATGCTTAACATCGTCTCATTTCATCTCACCAATATCATCACAAACAAGTATGTACATGTCCAAGCATCATTCAATCATTCACATACATTCACCACAATCAACATATTAATATTAACAGCATATTAATATTCGCAAATCATCAATCATCACCATATAATTCTCAACAATCATCACATCGTAATGTTTTCAAAACAACATCTTATATTGTCACATTTCATCATACATGTCTACAATATATCATCCAATTAAACAAATCGTCACATGATTAATAATTCAACATAGCATGTATTTAACACATCTCATCACATATATGTACAATACATCATTCACCAAGAAATAAAATCATATTTAAAATAATTGGATTCACACCCCATCCCATCATTTAAACACGTAGGCTATCTCATAAGATTCATCGTACTCGAAACGACACTAAAAACAGACCTACGGTTCGAAAGTTACACCTCATTTAACTTTCCCAAGAAATAACTATCGCTACAGCACGCGGCGCAACCAAAGTTCGCGGCGCGACCTGAAGCACACAAAACACGTTCGCGGCGCCAACCTATGCACGCGGCGCGATGCGAGAAAACAACTACGCCTTCGCGGCGCCAACACATGGACGCGGCGCGATCTGGCGATTTCGCAGAATTACGGGTCTGCGTTCAGACTTGCGATTTCACATCCTTTTCACCCAAAAACGATTCCAGATATCGCAGACAGGCATATAATCATCGAATTTCTCATCACACATCATTATACATCAAAACAACACATCAATAACCAACAATTTATACAAATTCATCAATTATCCCAAATCATAACATACCTAACAATATCAAATCCCAATATACCCAATCGAATCGAATCATACGTTAATCCATCCTATTACCCATAATCACATAATAGAAATTAACCGGAAGAGCCCCCCCTTACCTTAGCCAAAGATTCTTGATTGGTCTCTCCCTCCATTGCTCCTCTTCACGTACCAGCTTCCCAATCCCTCATCTCCTCTGCTCTGCTTTTCACGTTCCTTTTCTTATTCTCCATTCCTTATTATTTTATAAAATAACCTTTTAATTGGAATAAGACCTTTACTAACATAACACCCCCTCATTCCTTAACATCACACATGGCCCAATAGCCCATCTCATAACTCTTTCCAAATAATTCCACAAACCACCAATAATTCTAATTATTAATTAAATTTCCATTTAAATTAAAAATTAAAATATACGGGTGTTACAGGTGGTGCGGTGCGGAGCGGGAAACAGGTTTCCGAAAACCCGTATCGCGTCAAGTCAATTCACATCATATCGTATGCACATGCAATAAGATGTCTCATTTCCGGGAATCTCGTCCATTTTGACACCGGTGCGTATGGGCCCAACCAAGGAACAAGATCTTCATAAACCGCTTCAAATTTAACTTCCTCTCCGTATAACCCCGTGTACGAGTCTTTATGCGTCTTCAACTCTTGGATAAGTTGATGACGTAAAAGCGTATGGCTATCCTCTCCATTACCAAGCAAAGTCGAGACGGATCGGTAACCACAATTACCGTCCCCCTAAACATTGACGATCCGCTCAATATATTTGTGCATAAAAACCGACATCTCATTGATGAATGGAATTTTCGGTGGAATAGGCATCTCTTCGATGAATGGAATTTTCGGTGGAATAGGTTTCGGAGGCGGGTTTCTTATGCGAGCTTCTTTGTTTGGTCTTTTTTGGAGATTTTTGAGATTTAGGACTCGGTGAGTCGGGAAAAAGTTTATCGACGTGCTCACAATAAGAAGGAGCCCCTGTAATCGAGCTATCATTCGGTGTAGGCTTCAGTTTTTCGGAGCACCCTTTGTCTTAACCGGTTGAGAAGGCGATTTCATGTCGGTTGTTTCAGGATATCTAATATTCCCCAATTGCTCTTTTATGTGGAGTTTCATGTTGTCATCGACCTTCGAAAATCTCTCTTGTATCGCTTCCAATTCGGTAGAAATAAAGATATTTGATGTTTCTCCTTCGATGCAACCATCATCATCAAAACTAAGTTTTTTCCAATGAGGGATAAATTCGTCCATTCTTAATGGCTCACCTAATTTCATCTTTTTAGCAATAACACAAGCACGCGGGAGACCATATGTTTTAGTTTCATCTTTTCACCTCGTTTGGCCTCACGAAAAATATTGTTCAACCCAGACCGAGACATATTGCTGACCAATTGAGAATAAAGAATGTTGTGCTTGAATCGATGTTCTAACATCGTAATGCTCCGACCAAATGTGATTTGTATCTCATTATGTTGGTTTTTAATCATGAGATTTACGGAGTCTCAATCTCGACACAAGTCACCCTTGCTATTAACCAACCAATTTTTTAAACTAGCATGTTCCGACTCAACATTGTAGGTGGTTGTATTCCTAAGGTGTCGGACATTATCAGTCTATGCACAGACAAACTCCTCATTCACCTTATCAAGAATGGTGCTTTCAACATATTTCACTAAATCCTGATACTTTTCACACACTTTCCGAAAAAAATAACACAAACACGTTTCGTAGATGTACCTCCAGAACATGTTCATCTTCAACACGTTTCTTAGATGTACCTACAGAAGGAACGTTACATTTCTTTACAGAAATTTGATGCATAATATGAGCAATGCAACAGATAAAGATGAATGTTTACCTGAAATTCTGTCTTCTCTTGCTCCCTTTGATATGTGGCAACAAAAAATAGGAGTTTTAGAGTGAAAAATGATATTGATGATGTATGGTTTTTTAGGTTGTGGAGGTGAGTGTTGAAGAAGAAAACAACAATGGGGGAGTGATCATGTTGGTTCAAACTCTATCACATAGTTCTGTAGGTACATCTACGGAAAATTCTGGCGCAAAGTCATTAAATTCTGAGCTTAATTAATTTTATTTTTTTCCCAACGTTCACTAGTTTAAAATGCTTCCGTAGATGCACCTCCGAAAAAAACAATTTTTTTTAAAAAAAAAGTGCTTCCTAATGTGCATCTACAAAAGTAGGGGCATAAACAGAAGTTCTCCATGTGCCTAAGAGTTTCAAAGGGTGCATTGAGATATTCTCTTATTTTTTAGTAGATATCTTTCTTCACTTGATTATAAAGGATAGTATTTCATTTATTGCTACTAATGTTTAATACACTTCTTTAAATATAAGTAATTGATAAACTAGAATTTGCCGATCTTATTGTTAGTAATATTTCATATATTGTTTGTTCCACTTATGGTGGGAATAAGTCATGCCAACTAACAAGGGTCTATGGTCTAATCTATATAGGCTCATGCCATGTCAAACTTTTTTTAAATAGAAAAGGTCTAGGCTCTTTTATAAATCTATTTAGCTAAAAAAGGCTAGGCCACAGGCCATATAAAAATTCTTTTAAGCCTATCAGGTCATCCTATTTAAATAAACATGAATAATTTTATTAATATTATATTGTATTTTGTATTTTTAATTAAAATGCTAAAATAAAACTTAGTTATCTTAAAGAATTTATGAAAATAAGTTAGAAAAAAATCTTATGAACAATGTCATGATATTAGCGCAAATAAATATTTAGTCTCATTAATCATTTAACTTGTTAGTCTATTTAACATTAGTTGAATTACTTATTTACAAATGTTCAGATGGAGTAGGATTTTAAGTAGGCTAGTAGGCCAATCAAGCCTTCAAAAATGGTACCTAGGCCTATTAATAAGCCTTTGATGGGCTACAAGCCATGCTTAGGCTTTGAATTTTTTAGCAGACCAGACTCGGGATTGGTAAAGCCTAACTCGGCCCAGCCTATTTCCACCCCTAGTTCCACTTTAGATTTCCTTAGCTTTAAATTCATTTCATCATTGATGCTGTTCATAAAGGCTTTTAGATTTATTTTTATCAATATCAAAGATTCTTGTATGCCACCTCTTCTATTTGTTGATGACGTTATCCTATTTATAAGAAAAAGATATCTCAAATCAAAGCTATTGCAATATCTCTATCATATTTAGTCGTGTTTCAAGTCTGAGACCAACCTTACTATGTCTTGTGTTTTCTACTCCTTTGTTATCTTTCAGACTAAAATCAATCAACTAACTATCTTTCATGTTTTCATATATCGTAATACTTATCTGGATAAATACCTTAATTTTTTTCTTAGAAGAATAACTAAAATGTGTGATTTTAACTTCATTATGGAAAAAATAGAAACACAAATGACTTCTTGGTAAAACAAGCTTTTTAGCCAGACGGTAGATTAACCCTTATTAAATAGGTCCTCACCTTTATCCCCCCTGACTACATGAAAACAATACAATTCCCTCAAAACATTTGTGTTTAATTAATCGTATAACTTGAAACTTTATTTGGAAGGATTCTACCACCATATGTATTCATTTGGTCTATTAAAAATGAATTACACCTTCAAAGAAGTTGGGTGGCTTGGGGGTTCTATCAACTAGAAATGAAAACACTGCTCTTCTCGGTAAGCTGGTTTGGAATATGACTCAAAATACTAATAAAATTTAGGTACATCTCCTCTCTCAAGAGTATTTTCTTGGTTCCCACTTACTCTTCATTACTACCGTCGCATGTTCCTCCACTTGGAATTATATAGTTGTTGCACCCTCAAATTTGCCCTCACATTTTCAAGACAAATTGAGACAAGCAGTCTCCTCACACTCATAAGAGCCCCAAGAGACGGTAGATTAACCCTTGTTACATAGGTCCTCACCTTTATCCCCCCTGACTACATGAAAACAATATGATTCCCTCAAAACATTTGTGTTGAATTAATCGTATGACTTGAAACTTTATTTGGAAGGATTCTACCACCATATGTATTCATTTGGTATATTAAAAATGAATTACACCTTCAAAAAAGTTGGGTGGCTTGGGGGTTCTATCAACTAGAAATGAAAACACTGCCCTTCTCGGTAAGCTGGTTTGGAATATGACTCAAAATACTAATAAACTTTAGGTACATCTCCTCTTTCAAGAGTATTTTCTTGGTTCCCGCTTACTCTTCATTACTATCGTCACATGTACCTCCACTTGGAATTATATAGTTGTTGCACCCTCAAATTTGCCCTCACATTTTCAAGACAAATTGAGACAAGCAGTCTCCTCACACTCATAAGAGCCCCAAGACCTCAAGACTATACAAGAGTTGGACATAACTACACTCCTCCTAAGCAATGGGCCTCCAACTAGGGTTTTGGTTTCTCCCAAGGAAATGGAACTTCCAAGGCCTCAAGTGGACTTCATAGTGCTTCATATGTCTCAAAGTACCTCCATGCCAAGTTTCAGGTCTCGCAGTGCAAGATTGCTCAGTCAATTCCTAAGATGATCAACAGTCGATTGTGTTGGACCCAAAAGTCAGCTATGGTCAACATCAAGGTTTTGAAGTTATATTCATCATTGGATAAATGGTTAATCATGATTCATCAAGGAAATCTCAAAAAACATCAAAAGTCAAAGTTACTAAATTAGGGTTTTCTTAAGGAAAGTCAACTGAACTTTGACCAGGCATAACTTTCACATGCTTCATCAAAAATTTCCCAACAAAAGCTCATCTTGAAGGAAATCCCATTCTCTACAACTTTGTCTAACTAAAGGCAAGGCCAAAAATGCTTCATTTGAGAGATATAGGTCAAAACATTACAGGTCATCTTGAAAGTCAATAAAGACACATCTTTTGTCAAAGCAATTTACATGAAGGCAAAAGCTCCAAATGGGAAAATGAACAACAAGAGGTTGTAGTAGACATCTTGAGGTTTCTAAAAAGCTCAAGATCACCTTCATATGATATAAATTTATTAAGTTATGAATCGCACAAGTTGGGCAGTTTTTTGAAGAATGCATGAAACCTCAATTGAGCCATTTTGATTTCTTTAACTAATGGGCCCAAGTTTTGGATTTCAAACATGATCATAAGCCTAATAAGGACCTCTAAACCCATCTTTATATTTTTGACACCTTTATTTATATTTATTTGAATTTTTATTCAATTAAAAGCTAAATAAATTAAATAAATACAAAATAAATGAATTAAAATTGCATGGCTTTATTTATAATCACATGGAGGCCCAAAGAATACACCTTGAAGGTCCAAATTTCGTGGCTTATGGTTATGAAGAGAGATTGTCCAAAAATAGAAAGAAATAATATATATTTCAATCAAAATTTCCATCTCACTAATCACTTGATATCTGTAACGCCCATAAATGTGTTTTTCTGATTAATTGTGATGTTTACTACATTTTCCTAATTTTACCGTTTTCGAGTCGAGTCAGTCGGTAAATATTAATTATGTTAATATTTTACTTATTACTTTCCATGTGTGTAATTATTATGTTTTGGGTGTTAATTGGTTAGAATTAATGTTTAGTGACATTTGGGCCTTACTACATTTTCCTAATTTTACCGTTTTCGAGTCGAGTCAGTCGGTAAATATTAATTATGTTAATATTTTACTTATTACTTTCCATGTGTGTAATTATTATGTTTTGGGTGTTAATTGGTTAGAATTAATGTTTAGTGACATTTGGGCCAAAATTAGAATTTATGAAAGTTGAGTGGGGGAAAATGAGAAGTAGAGAAATAGAAAGAGATATTTTGATATAGAGAGAAAATGAGATATTTTGAGATAGAAAGAAAGAAAGAGAACTTGGGAAGAGAAGAGAAAGAAGAGAAAAACAAAGAGAAGAAGAGAGTTGTAGAATCCAAACCAAGCTAGAGCCAAGAATCCAACCAAGGTAAGGGGGATGAATATAGTTTATCTTGATTGTATGGTTCTTGTAGTTTTGTATTCTTTGTTCTTGTTCTTCCTCTTTTCCAAGCTTGTTCAACAATGACAAATTGTGTGTTTTGTGAGTTTTGAAGATATAAACTTGATTTTATGGTGTGTATGTGTGCTATGATGATAGATATTCCCATGGATCATGTTTGTTTTTCATTTCTCCATGTTTTCTTGCTTATGAAGAAATTTAGGTCAAAGATAATATGTGATGATCCAACCATATGATAATCATGGATTAGGTGTATATATAGCATGTTTGTGTTGTATTGGGGTTGGGATGAAGGTTTAAATGGGTTTTGAATGGGTTAGAGGGAGCTGAGACGGTCTGCTGCAGAACTGGTTTTTCTGGGTTTACGCAGGTCCGCTGAGCGGAGGGGGTCCGCTGAGCGGAGGTTCTTTTGCAGGAAATCTCTGTCTGGGTCCGCTGAGCGGAGGTTCTGTATTTTTGTTTGGTGATTCTCTGTCTGGGTCCGCTGAGCGGAGCTCAAGCGGACTGTGTGAAATTTTGTTTTTCCAAACTTTGTTTTGTTGTATCTTTTGAACCGTAGGTCGTTTCTACGCGCCGTTTGAAGTATTATGAGAACCCTTGAGTATGCTTTATGATAAAGAGGAGTGTGTTGGTGGTTGAATGATTTTTCATAAATGTATTTTGTGAAATGATATTTGCTAATCAAGTATGTTTTGACGGTATACGTGTGCTGTGTGAATATGAACGCCTGAGTGGCAATTTTGATGATGTATCCGTGTAGAATAATATAACCGGTGTGATGAAGATATGTGACCGAGTTATATTGTTGTTGTTGTTGTTGTTATGTAATTGAGTCGTTTGTATGCACAGCATGACATTTCATTACGTTAATGGCGGAATGCTATTAACAGGTGGCCTGAATTGGCAATTATTACCAGTGGGAGCTTAATGCTCGGTAAAAAGGTGTATTTGCCCGAGTGGCAAGAGGTCATCAGTGGGGGCTAGATGCTCGATGACGGTTAGTCGTAGCTTACTGCTCGACAAAGGTGTATTTTCCTTAGGGAAAGAAGTCCCAGCATAATGCTCGGCAAGGTGTATTTGTCATAATGACAAGGAGGAGTTTTACTCCGGATTTGGTACCACATGCATACGCATAGTCGAGTCTCATTCATCATCTTCGGTCTTTATAATTTATGTTATCATTCATGTACCGCATTACTTATATATTGATTGTGGTTGACTTATTGGATTATCTTGTTATATGATTCTTAATGATATTGTGGGCATTACTATATTGATCATGCTTTCATTATGAATTGTATTCTCACCCTTCTTCCTTAATGTTACCTACTCGTGGGTAATGTGCAGGTGATCCGCAGGTGTAGGTGCTCTCTTTGTAGTCGTTCGTTTTGGTGTCATCCGCTCATGATACGTAACACCTAGGGGGGATCGAACACTTATTTTGTAGATAATGCTTATAGGATCCTTTTGATGTATATTTGATCCTTTAGATGCATTCGTATTATGTATTTTGAATACCTTCTCATGCGATGTATTTTGGAAGAATGTTGTGGATATTTTGTTTACCGACGCATATATATAAGTATGAATACATTCAGGTGTTTATGTGTATCCGTCCTCTTTGATTATTTGTGTTACGCATCTTTTGCGAGTATGTTATGTTTGGTTATGTGGTTACTTAAGTGTAACGCCCTAATTGTTTTTATGAATTTAATTTTTATACTCTGATATTTGTACCTATATGCCTGGGTAGAATTGGGGTGTTACATTAGTGGTATCAGAGCGGGTTGGTCTTGTCCGACCAAGTGTCGTGTCGTTTGGTCTAACAATTCTTGTGTTATTTTTTTGGGCTTACTTCTCTTGGTGTTATTGTGAAGTTTAGAGATGGCTGGACGTAATGACGCTGCTATTGCTGCTGCATTGCAAGCTATGGCTGAAGCTATGCATACGGGTGAGAATGCAAGGTCTCGGAGTTTAGCGACTTTCCAGAGGGAGAATCCTCCTGTGTTTAAGGGAACGCATGACCCCGAGGGAGCCTTGACTGGGATGAAGGAGATGGAGAGGATCTTTCGTGTGATGGATTGCACGCAAGAGCAGAAAGTCAGGTATGGCACTCATCAGTTAGCTGTGGAGGCTGATGATTGGTGGCTGGAGACTTTGGCAAGGTTAGAAGCAACCGGTGAAGAGATTTCCTGGACGGTGTTCAAGAGGGAGTTTTTGAGGAAGTATTATCCGGAGGATGTCCGTGGAAAGAAAGAGACTGAGTTTCTGGCTTTGGTTCAAGGCAGCATGTCTGTGTCTGAATATGCGGCCAAGTTTAATGAACTTGTGAAATTCTACCCGCACTTTGTTGGTGAGGGAGCAGAATTTTCTAAGTGCATTAAGTTCCAGAATGGGTTACGTTCTGATATCAAGAAGGCGGTAGGGTATCAGAAGATTCAGGTGTTTCCAGATTTGGTGGAGAGCTGTAGGATTTATGATGAGGATAATAATGCTCATCATAAGGTGATTAATGAAAAGAGGAACAAAGGTCCGCAGAATCGTGGGACGCCGTATGATGGAGGGAAGGGTAAGCAAAAGATGAATTATGGACCAAGGTTTAGTGGGGGAGATGCTCCTGCTAAGATTGTATGTTTTAAGTGTGGTAAACCTGGCCACAAAAGTAATGTCTACTTTAGCAGGAGAAATGTTTTAAGTGTGGAAGGGTAGGACATGTGTCATCCGACTGTGCATCCAAGGGAGTAGTGTGTTTTAATTATGGTGAAGAGGGACACATGAGCGGCCAATGTCAGAAGAAGAAAGTTCAAGCTGGTGGGAAAGTGTTTGCTTTGGCTGGAACTCAGGCGGACAAGGGTGATCGACTGATCAGAGGTACTTGTTTTATTAATGGCATTTCTTTAATTGCTATTATTGATACGGGTGCTTCGCATTGTTTTATAGCCGATGATTGTGTTAAAAGATTAGGTCTTGTTCTATCCGATTTGGGTGGTGAGATGGTTATCGATTTACCAGCAATGGGGTCGGTGATTACTTCTTTAGTCTGTAAGAATTGTCTGGTATCAATCTTCGGTAAGGACTTTACTGTTGATTTGATTTGTTTGTCGATGAACGAGTTAGACGTGGTTCTGGGAATGGATTGGTTGATGAATAATCGTGTCCATATCGATTGTTATCATAAGTTGGTGAGGTTTCCATTTCTTGAGAAAGATGTGGAATTTGATGTCTTATCTACCAAGGAGTTGAATCGACTGTTAGAAGATGGGGCACAATTGTTTGGTGTGTTTGCATCGTTGACTGTGGAGAGTCGAGCTGCAGTTGAGGATTTTCCAGTAGTGCGAGAATTTCCCGAAGTGTTTCCTGAAGACTTTTCTGATGTGCCGCCAAAGAGAGAGGTGGAGTTTTCCATAGATCTAGTTCCTGGTACGAGGCCTGTTTCTATGGCGCCGTATAGAATGTCGGCATCAGAGTTAGTGGAATTAAAGAAACAATTGGAAGAGTTGCTAGAAAAACATTTTGTGAGGCCTAGTGTTTCACCATGGGGAGCTCCAGTGTTGTTGGTAAAGAAGAAGGATGGAAGCATGAGGTTGTGTATTGATTATCGCCAGTTGAACAAGGTGACGATTAAGAATAAGTATCCGCTTCCTAGGATTGACGACTTGATGGATCAGTTGGTGGGAGCCAGTGTGTTTAGCAAGATTGATTTAAGATCTGGTTACCATCAGATTCAGGTGAAGGAAGAAGATATTCAGAAGACTGCGTTTAGGACTCGGTACGGACATTATGAGTTTTTGGTGATGCCGTTCGGAGTTTCTAATGCACCTGGTGTGTTTATGGAGTATATGAATCGCATATTCCATGATCAGTTGGATAAGTTTGTTGTGGTCTTCATAGATGACATCTTGATTTATTCTAAGTCTCCGGAAGAGCATGAGGATCATTTGCGTGTTGTGCTACAGGTTTTGAAGGAGAAGCAGTTGTATGCTAAGTTATCCAAGTGCGAGTTCTGGTTATCAGAGGTGAGTTTTCTTGGTCATGTAATTTCAGGTAACGGGATTGCAGTGGATCCATCCAAAGTAGATGCAGTGCTACAATGGGAGGTTTCGAGATCGGTTACTGAGATCAGAAGCTTTTTAGGTTTGGCAGGTTATTATCGAAGATTCATTGAAGGCTTTTCGAAGTTGGCACTTCCGTTAACTCAGCTTACTTGCAAGGGTAAGGCGTTTATTTGGGACATAGTTTGTGAAAGGAATTTTGAAGAGTTGAAGAGAAGGTTGACTTCAGCTCCGGTTTTGGTTTTACCTGATCCTGAGGAACCGTTTGTGGTGTATTGTGATGCATCGCATATGGGGTTAGGTGGTGTTTTGATGCAGGAAGGTAAGGTGGTGGCTTACGCTTCGAGGCAGTTAAGGATTCATGAGAAGAATTATCCCACCCATGATTTAGAGTTAGCTGCAGTGGTTTTCGCATTAAAGATTTGGAGGCATTATCTCTACGGTGCAAGGTTCGAGGTCTTTAGTGATCATAAGAGTTTGAAATATTTATTTGATCAGAAAGAGTTGAACATGAGACAACGTAGGTGGTTGGAATTCCTAAAGGACTATGACTTTAGCTTGAATTACCATCCTGGTAAAGCTAATGTGGTTGCCGATGCTTTGAGTCGGAAATCTTTGCATATGTCCGTTATGATGGCGGAGGAGTGGGAACTTTTGGAGCAGTTTCGTGATCTTAGTTTGGTATGTGAATTGACACCAGATAGTGTGAAGATGGGTATGTTGAAAGTGACGAATGACTTTCTGTCGACTGTTAGCGAGAGACAGAAAATGGATGTGAAACTTGTTGATTTGTTTATGGTGGCAAATCAAAGTGATGATGGCGACTTCAGAGTGGATGGTCAGGGTGTTTTGAGATTCCGTGGTCGAATTTGTGTACCTGATGATTCCGAGCTGAAAAAGATGATTTTAGAGGAAGGTCACAGAAGCAGTTGGAGTATTCATCCGGGAGCCAATAAGATGTATCAGGATTTGAAGAAGATCTTTTGGTGGTCTGGTTTGAAAAGGGATGTGGCTCAGTTTGTGTATGCGTGTTTGGTATGTCAGAAGTCAAAGGTGGAGCATCAGCGTCCTGCAGGGTTGTTGCAACTGTTGGATATTCCAGAGTGGAAATGGGATAGTATTTCTATGGACTTTGTGACGAGTTTACCAAATACTGTGAGAGGTTTCGATGCGGTTTGGGTGATTGTTGATAGGTTGACAAAGTCTGCTCACTTTATTCCTATTAACATCACTTTTCCAGTTGCGAAGTTGGCTGAGATTTATATCAAGGTGATTGTGAAACTACATGGTATACCGTTGAGTATTGTGTCGGATAGAGATCCAAGGTTCACATCAGATTTTTGGAAAGGTTTGCAAGAGGCTCTAGGTTCTAAGTTGAGGTTGAGTTCGGCTTATCATCCTCAGACAGACGGTCAGACCGAAAGGACTATTCAATCGTTAGAAGACTTGTTGAGGGCTTGTGTTCTAGAGAAGGGAGGTTCGTGGGATACTTATCTTCCGTTGATAGAATTCACTTACAATAACAGTTTTCATTCTAGTATCGGAATGGCACCTTTTGAAGCGCTATATGGTCGTAAGTGTAGAACTCCATTGTGTTGGTTTGAATCGGGCGAGAGTGTGGTACTCGGACCTATAATAGTAAGAGAGACTACAGAGAAGGTGAAATTTATTCGTGAGAAGATGAGAAGTTCACAGAGTAGGCAAAAGAGTTATCATGACAAGCGAAGGAAAGATTTGGAATTCCAAGCCGGTGATCATGTATTCTTAAGAGTTACACCTATGACTGGTGTTGGACGAGCTTTGAAATCGAGGAAGCTTACTCCGCGTTTTATTGGTCCTTATCAGATATCGGAGCGAGTTGGCAAAGTTGCGTATCGGGTGGCGTTACCGCCAAGTCTTTCTAATCTGCACGATGTATTCCATGTGTCTCAGTTGAGGAGATACATTGCGGATCCGTCCCATGTGATTCAGATGGATGATGTGCAAGTGCGTGAGAACCTGACGGTTGAGACGATACCAGTGCGTATTGAAGATTGTGAGACTAAGACTCTGCGAGGCAAGGAGATCGCCTTGGTGAAAGTCGTATGGTTAAGTGCGGCAGGTGAGAGTTTGACCTGGGAGTTGGAGAGCAAGATGCGAGATTCCTATCCTGAGTTGTTTGTAGCAGGTAATCTTATTTTCGAGGACGAAAATCTTTTAAGTGGGGGAGGGTTGTAACACCCATAAATGTGTTTTTCTGATTAATTGTGATGTTTACTACATTTTCCTAATTTTACCGTTTTCGAGTCGAGTCAGTCGGTAAATATTAATTATGTTAATATTTTACTTATTACTTTCCATGTGTGTAATTATTATGTTTTGGGTGTTAATTGGTTAGAATTAATGTTTAGTGACATTTGGGCCAAAATTAGAATTTATGAAAGTTGAGTGGGGGAAAATGAGAAGTAGAGAAATAGAAAGAGATATTTTGATATAGAGAGAAAATGAGATATTTTGAGATAGAAAGAAAGAAAGAGAACTTGGGAAGAGAAGAGAAAGAAGAGAAAAACAAAGAGAAGAAGAGAGTTGTAGAATCCAAACCAAGCTAGAGCCAAGAATCCAACCAAGGTAAGGGGGATGAATATAGTTTATCTTGATTGTATGGTTCTTGTAGTTTTGTATTCTTTGTTCTTGTTCTTCCTCTTTTCCAAGCTTGTTCAACAATGACAAATTGTGTGTTTTGTGAGTTTTGAAGATATAAACTTGATTTTATGGTGTGTATGTGTGCTATGATGATAGATATTCCCATGGATCATGTTTGTTTTTCATTTCTCCATGTTTTCTTGCTTATGAAGAAATTTAGGTCAAAGACAATATGTGATGATCCAACCATATGATAATCATGGATTAGGTGTATATATAGCATGTTTGTGTTGTATTGGGGTTGGGATGAAGGTTTAAATGGGTTTTGAATGGGTTAGAGGGAGCTGAGACGGCCTGTTGCAGAACTGGTTTTTCTGGGTTTACGCAGGTCCGCTGAGCGGAGGGGGTCCGCTGAGCGGAGGTTCTTTTGCAGGAAATCTCTGTCTGGGTCCGCTGAGCGGAGGTTCTGTATTTTTGTTTGGTGATTCCCTGTCTTGGTCCGCTGAGCGGAGCTCAAGCGGACTGTGTGAAATTTTGTTTTTCCAAACTTTGTTTTGTTGTATCTTTTGAACCGTAGGTCGTTTCTACGCGCCGTTTGAAGTATTATGAGAACCCTTGAGTATGCTTTATGATAAAGAGGAGTGTGTTGGTGGTTGAATGATTTTTCATAAATGTATTTTGTGAAATGATATTTGCTAATCAAGTATGTTTTGACGGTATACGTGTGCTGTGTGAATATGAACGCCTGAGTGGCAATTTTGATGATGTATCCGTGTAGAATAATATAACCGGTGTGATGTAGATATGTGACCGAGTTATATTGTTGTTGTTGTTGTTATGTAATTGAGTCGTTTGTATGCACAGCATGACATTTCATTACGTTAATGGCGGAATGCTATTAACAGGTGGCCTGAATTGGCAATTATTACCAGTGGGAGCTTAATGCTCGGTAAAAAGGTGTATTTGCCCGAGTGGCAAGAGGTCATCAGTGGGGGTTAGATGCTCGATGACGGTTAGTCGTAGCTTACTGCTCGACAAAGGTGTATTTTCCTTAGGGAAAGAAGTCCCAGCATAATGCTCGGCAAGGTGTATTTGTCATAATGACAAGGAGGAGTTTTACTCCGGATTTGGTACCACATGCATACGCATAGTCGAGTCTCATTCATCATCTTCGGTCTTTATAATTTATGTTATCATTCATGTACCGCATTACTTATATATTGATTGTGGTTGACTTATTGGATTATCTTGTTATATGATTCTTAATGATATTGTGGGCATTACTATATTGATCATGCTTTCATTATGAATTGTATTCTCACCCTTCTGCCTTAATGTTACCTACTCGTGGGTAATGTGCAGGTGATCCGCAGGTGTAGGTGCTCTCTTTGTAGTCGTCCGTTTTGGTGTCATCCGCTCATGATACGTAACACCTAGGGGGGGATCGAACACTTATTTTGTAGATAATGCTTATAGGATCCTTTTGATGTATATTTGATCCTTTAGATGCATTCGTATTATGTATTTTGAATACCTTCTCATGCGATGTATTTTGGAAGAATGTTGTGGATATTTTGTTTACCGACGCATATATATAAGTATGAATACATTCAGGTGTTTATGTGTATCCGTCCTCTTTGATTATTTGTGTTACGCATCTTTTGCGAGTATGTTATGTTTGGTTATGTGGTTACTTAAGTGTAACGCCCTAATTGTTTTTATGAATTTAATTTTTATACTCTGATATTTGTACCTATATGCCTGGGTAGAATTGGGGTGTTACAATATCCAAGCCCATGAATTGACCTAATTTGTTCCTCTATATATACTCAACATATTTAGCAAAAGACGCTTATGAATAATATCATCATAGTCCCTTCGATATAAAGATCATAGTCGCTTCGAGTTGCCTACAAAAAGATGATTTTGTCCCTCGATGACCCTACTGTAAAATGATGATAGTCCCTTTGAATTGCTAAGGTATCCTTAAATGTTGCCTTTTATGACCATACGATGACCCTACGCCTGTCCCTTCACATCCAATAGATAGGATTTCTTACCAACTAATGGCATGGATAATACTATCTCCAAAAGAAAACCTAATAGAATAGGAAAGACAAGTACTTAGTAGGTAGGTGCTCCTAATTGCTTGCTCACACTTGTCGCGGGCGAAAAATCGTTTGTCTTTTTTCTTGTGGGATGAGACACCTGATGCCTTCTTTGGGCTCGAGTGCTCAAAAAAATGATTTTTCTTTTGTTCCGACCAAACTTTTTATTGTTTCCAAAGAAGGAAAAGGAAAAAAGCTGCAATAACCTTAAAAGTGGGGGGAGATCTTGGGTAAGAGGGTTGGTTATACGAAGGGAAGGTATTAGCACCCAACGTATCTATAGTACTCTATAGGTTTCTTTGCTTTGTTTTTCATTCCATGTTATTGAGAGGTTCTTGTGAAATAGGTGGGACCTAAGGTGTTTGTTTGATTATGCTCGCAAAGATCATCGCGATCCTCTGCATACATATCCCCTAGAGGGAATCAGAGCATCTGTAGCTCGGGGTCTACGGGTGCTAAGGTTTGAGTGGTTTGAGAGAGAAGTTTTGCTCGCCAAGGATATGACCTTGTGCCTACGTATTCTCAAAGGGATGTTGAGAAAGTCAGAGCAATCGTAGTTCCCACTTATGCTAGTGGAAGCAAAGGAAAAGAGACAAATGTCATCTCAATGTTCGATGTATCTAATCTATATCATCACATACATCTTTTTGTTTTTGTTTGAAAATCTTTTCATTATAAGCCCGGGGCCATGCCACTTAGGGTGCTTAGAATGATAAAGATGTTTTTGTGTTTAACCAGCCTTGTGGCAAAAGTTTCAATGAAGTCAGCCTTGTGACAAAAACTTTGATTAATCAGCCAGCCTTGTGGCAAAAGTTTCAATGAAGTCAGCCTTGTGACAAAAACTTTGATTAATCATCCAGTACGGTGGTAAAACAGTTTGATTGATTAGCCAGCCTTGTGGCAAAAGAAAGAAATTTGATTGATTAGCCAGCCTTGTGGCAAAAGAGTTTGATTGATTGATTGTTTGTGATGATATAGAAGAGATACTCCTATCATAGAGATGATAAATGTCTAATCTCCTAGGGTATTTGATTTGGATATTGGGGATGCTTATAAGAAGCCCGTGGGTCCTTGTACGAAGCCCAAGAGGAGGCTATCCGAGGGTCCTTGCATTGTAAGCCAGAGAGGAGGCTATGGGAGGGACAATCCAGGGTCCTTGCATTGTAAGCCCAAGAGGAGGCTATGGGAGGGTCACTCGTTTGTACAAAGCCCAAGGGGAGGCATGGTATAGTTGATTTGAGCTCTTAGAGCGATTTCACCGGGAAACCATACTCTATGTCCTAACCTAAACTAGTGGAGATTCTTTGCACGAAGCCCAATAGGAGGCTATGGGGAACCTAGTGTTATACTAAGTTGAACAAGCACACATATCACACATATGAACAAACATGAACAAGTATGAACAAACATGAACAGGTATGAACAATTATATATATGACAAAGTGTGTGTATATAATGGAGTTTATGAAGGAAATATACCTGTAAGCATAATCCATTTGTATACACAGGGCTCGGGACTTATACTCGAGGAGAGGTCCACTTGAATTTATTCAAAGCTATGTAAACAGGTATTTACAAAGGGGCTTGGGACTTATACCTACATGGAGGCCCATGGTATTTTTGGGAAGATTTAAAGAAAACCTTCATTTTTTATTTGTTATTCAAGGTTAAAAAGTCAAACTGATCGAGGTATGTACAAAAAGGTGTATGTACAAAAAAGTGTATGTACAAAAAGTGTATGTACAAAAAGGCGTACAATGAAATACCTAATTTCATGTACTGGAATGGGTATGTACAAAAGGGGCTCGGGACTTATACCTACATGGAGGCCCATGGTATATTTGAAATTGTTTTGTTAACAGACGCGTCGTTTGAAAAACGGTTTGAAAGTTTGTTTTGAAAGAAAGTTTATTTATTTTGAATAAAAAGACTGTGTAAAAAGAAAAAGGAGTGGGTCTTATACTCTCTAATATTCGAGAGGCCCCACTGTTTTGAAAAACAATGGATGATTTGAAAGTGAATTGATTACTGTTGTGAAAACAGTTGATTGAGTTTTAGGCTTACCTCGAAGAATGAGAAAATTGGATTTCTGAGTTTGAGGTGTTACCGTGATCCTCAAGTGATGTGCTTTGAGTAAATTAGGATTTAAAACAGATGTTAAGCATCCTCACCAGCAGAAAAGAACGTCGGATAAGCTCACAGCTTTCAGTATTCCATGATCATCCAGTAATTGTTTAAGGATTTCTACAGCAAATGGAAGACCAAACAAAACAGACAAATCCAAAAGACAACAGAGAAATAATCTCGAAGTCTTGGATGAAGTTAGAAAATTCAAGTAATGTGTGCAAAAATAACCAAAGATAAATTAGATAATTTAAATGATTAGTTACACAAAGTAATATGAAAATATCAAATTCAAATAAAAATTAATTCTAAAAGAAGATATTTTTTTGTGATTTTTCATGAAGGAAGAAAATAATTAGAAAACATAAAATTAAATATGCATCTAAAATATTTTTTGTTGTTTTAATAAGAATTATAAAAAAAAAACAAGCTTATAAACATATGAAAATATTAAAAGAAAACTTTAATCTTAAAAACATATTTTTTGTCATTTTTTAATAAGGATTAGAAAATAAAATTAAATCCTATATTAAATTAAAAATACTAAGTCTTTTTTGTGCAAACAATCTTTTAAAGAAAATTAAAAGAAATAGTTAGTAAAAAAAACTAAGTAATTGGGCCAGAGGTGTAGAAAATCTGAAAGGAGGGTGCATGGCCCAAATGAAAAATAAAAAACACTGGGCCGGACCGGGTTGGGTCAGAGTGACCCGGATCCGCCCATGCTTCTTTCCACAAGCTGGGTTTGAAAACCCTAAAAGAAACATAGAGGCAGCAGCGCCTCTTTTCTTCTCATCACTCTCTCACGATGCTTTTTTCTGAAAAACAAACTTGGAGAACGAATTCTCTCTTCTCTGCTCATAGCGAACAACAAAAACAACTTCTCTTAATCACTCTCCCTCTCCGCTCATGTCGCTCTCTGCTACACAAACAACAATTGAAACTCTCTCGGTTTTTCTATTCTCACGGCAACAGACAAAACTCAGTTTCTCTCTCGATTGTTCACTCTCACCGTGAACAACAACAATAGCAACTCGATTTCACTCTTCTCACGGTGAATAACAAAGACGGCGGCTCTCTTTCTCAGAACAACAATGCTCAGCCAACTTCTCTCGGTTTCACGGTGGCTATGGAGGAGAATCAGAAGAAAAACCCAGGTATGTTTCTCTTAATTTCGTTAATTAACAGTATAGCAACAACAACTTCTCACTCGGTTCATCTCTGCAGTTTAGATAGTAACACCGACCTGCTTTGTTCTAGCTTATCATCACCACCACTGATTTTCAGAACCTCACAGAGATTCAACTGAGTTTGACAAGCAAAGGTATGATTCTTGACTGGTTTCTGTTTCTCTTCAGGTTGCTGGGTTTAGAACTCATACCACCTCAATAATCAAATTCGTTTTCTTTGTTTATGACGTAGCAACAAATGTTTATGTTCTCTGTTTTTCGGTTTCATACAATTCAACAATTAACAGCAATATTGAGCGTGAGTTATGAAGATAACTTACCTGCGGCTAGAAGATTTTAGCCGGATTAGTGTTGCAGGTATGTGTCGGTTGCTCTGCTTCTGAAATTGGCTATGATTGCTGCGTTTCTGTTGTAAGTGATTGTTGATTCTGAGTCGCAAATCTGAACTGCTGCTACGTTGCTGTTACGGCTTCAAACTCACCATGAATTGTTGCTGTGATTGATTATGAACCGTGGCTTGTTTCTGTTGCTACTGTTATTGTTGTTGCTACAGGTATAACACTGATTAATGGAAATATTGAGAGTAAGAGTGAAATTAGCTTACCTACGGCGAGGAGGTTTTCGCCGGATTATTGTTGAGGTATGCCTTGAATTCTTTATTGTTACTAACAACCTTGAATTGTTACTAACAATTTCTCTAACAACTTGCTTGTTGTTGTAGGATCCTTTGATGAAGATGACACCACCTCTTTGGATATTAGGGAGACTTGAAGATGGACTTCAAGTTGGAACTCTCCACCAAGGTATGAAGAATTTCTTCTTCACTCCCCTTCAAGAAACTTTGTAACTAGAAACTCTTATTTTTCCAAGTAGTTTTCTTTGGTTTGAAGAATTTCTCCTTCTTACCAAGAAACATGAAAACTATAAGAGAAGAGGGAGAAATGAGAAAGCTAGTAGTATAGTAGCTTTGGTGTGATTTTCTTCAATGAGAGAACTTCCTATTTATAGGCAAAGTTAAGGGAGTGTTTGGCAATTGGTAATCTTGATTGGCAAGTTTCAATCATTGCAAGATAAGAAAAAGAATATATTCTTCATCATTGCAAGAATAAAAAATAAGAATAAGAATATTCTTATGCAAAGATATTTTTCATGATATAAGCCATGTGTGTAAATTTTTATGTCATTTTATGATATCTCTAAGTTGCATAATTTTATGACATAAAAATCTCTCTTTGGCTTTCTTTGACTTTTGCTAATTTCACCCCTCTTTTTTTTTCTTTTTTTTCATGTTGCATGAGGACCTTGAAGAAAAGCATGAAGAAATTTGATCTTGAAGAATTCAAGAATTGCATTTGAAGTTTTATTCTTTGTAATCCAAATTTATTCCACTTTAAAATTGTATGAACTTGTATTCTTGAAAGTGAATAGAATTTGAAAGTTGTAATATCTTTGAACCTTGAATTAGACTTGAAATAATGTAATCTTGAATTTGGACAAAGTCTCTATTGTAACTCATTTGAAATTTGGAACTTGTTCATGTAAAGGAACTTCACTTGTAATGTTTGAATTTCTCTTAGAATCCTTGAATGGAAAATGTATGAAACATGAATATTTCTTGAGTGAATTTGAATGCAATTTCTATGTCTAGAATCAATTCTTGAATTCCTTTGAATGATTCTTTGAAGAATGTTCTTGCACCAATGGACTTTTAATTCTTGAATTTATGGTTTTAGAACCATACTTGAAGCAATTCTTTCAACAAATTGACTAAAAGATATTTCTTGCAATTTTCATGAATTGTTTCAAACTTGTATCATCTTTCAAATAATCCATAAGAAACAATTTTCTTTACCATGACGAATCCATAGGCCAAAATCTTGAAATAGATTCCAATCAAAACTCTTGAATCACACAAATGGATATGGCACACTTTATTTGAAGATGATTGAAACCTTTGATTGACTTCCTGGGGATTTTTAGGGTTTCCCAAATGTGATCCCTGATTTCAGTCCCTGATAGTTCAAAAATCCTAATCTGATGATCTGAGATTTCACTGTTGATCAATCCTTGTGTAGGAGATGTTCTGAGTCAATGGATTAGGTCAAAATGATGCACTTGGGGTCTTGAGGTCATGTCCCAAGTCATTAGATCAAATTCTGAGCAAAAGTCAGGAGTATGCTATCTTCAGTCAAAACCCTAATTTGATTAGTTCAGAGTCTTTGAGATTGTTGAAATGAATCTCTGAGGACCAAATGTTGATTATTGATGAAGATAATTCTTTTGAGATGAAGGGAGAACAAAACCCTAATTGATTGTTACTTGTACTAACGAGTGATTTCTTGATTAAACCCTGCTGAGTCACAAGTAGCAAACACAAACTATGCAATTTGTTAGAGATGCAAATGATGCATATGCAGATGATATGAAGTGGTATCTTAGGTCAAAAATTGGGGTACGACAACACTCAAACTCATTTTCACACCTCACACTTTCAAGCAAATATTTTCAGAAACACTTTATATACATTCGTACAATAACCATTACAAAGCCTGCCTTACTATTGGCACTCCAAATATTTTCAAACACACACACACACACATGTCAAACAAAGTGAGATAAGCAATTAAGAGCCCATGTATAACCATGGATACAAAGGATGCTAACACCTTCCCTTTATATAACCTACCCCCCGAACTCAAATATTTTAAAGGTCTTTCCTGTTCTTTTATGTCTTTCCTAATAAAATTAGATAAAATAAAAGTCGGTGGAGACTCTTGCTAACTGCAACATTTTTTACGAAAAAAAAAACAAAAATCCAGTTCTCCCACCGTATTACAATAGTCAAAGAAAATTATGTACTAAAATATGTTTATAAGTCAAACGAGTTTTCCCTAGAAGAAGAGAAATTAAAGACTGAGTTTGTCGCTTTTTGAGAGCGACTAGACTTTGTGGATGGGGCCTATCCTTCAGATGGATGTGAATCAACAAAGGAGGTGATATATTGAGACAATGTTTCTGGTAGGAATAGTCTGTAAGGAAGAAATGAAGAATATATTTGGTGAGGGGAGGAAATTTATTATATGTATTTCGATCTCTTTTGATATTCAGTTTGATCATTAATTTCCTTTAGACTAGGTTGCGAGTCAATCGACTTAGAAAGAAGTCAGATAAGATGATACTACCCAGAACCGTGATAAATCCTAACATAAATATGGCAAACCTATGAAGAAGTGGAAGCAATTCAAGTCCAACCGTATTCTGAGGAGCAGAGTAAAAAAGGCTCATTATCGTCCAGGTAGTCGTGTTATCAATTTTTGGAACACATTAGGTAACAATTCCTCGAGGAGAATGAAAGACAAAAGGCTAGTTTAATGTATCCTGTCTCCAAAGAAGATTTAGGAAGAGGTGGATGAGACCAAAAGGTTGGCCTTGGGTAGACCACAAAGTGCACTGCCTACCTACTGTAAGAACAAAGATTTGGTTTTGCATCTGCCCTTAAGTTTTGATGATAACATTACATGATATCTTAGAGAACAATTTATTACTCTAACAGTTTATATCTAGTGTTTATTTTTTGCTAACATGTTCTAACTCTGAAGATAAGGTGTGTGACGTCATCAGGTTATGGACTCAACACACTCTGATGCTGGAAGAAACCGTGGTGTTTATAAAGACTCAGTCAAGTTTCAGAATGCTTCCATAACAACAATTATGATGAACATTGGTGATACAGCTTATGATCATGACTCTTTTAGAAGAGCTTCTGGAGACTTATTTAGCTTTGTGAAGGTTCTGGAAGAACAAGTTCTGAAGACAAAGATTCTAAAGACCAAGTGCTTAAGACTCTAAAGACAATGTTTTGGATGAATAAGTTCTGAAGACTCAGATGACTTTGAAATTCTGGTATGACAGACTCAGGATGTCATTCACGATGTCAAGACATCTGATCTGTTATTAACTTAGCAGAGGCAGAACAAAAAGATCCCCCAATTTTTAATTACCCCTAAGAAGGAGTCAATGAGAATTGGGATCATATATGTTCAGTCAACATAACCAGATTGTAATCTTTATTGGTTCTGTAAAAGGAACAACTATCAAACCTGAACCTTATGTTATAGACGATGTTATAACATTCTGAGACTAAACAAACAATATAATGCAGATGATAAATAACATAGTTAATTGTTAACCTAGTTCGGTTTAACTACCTACTCTGGGGGCTACCAAGCCAGGAAGAAGATTTCACTATCAGTAGTACTATTTTATGTCAACAACCTCTAGTTTACAGATAAACAACCTCTGGTTTACCTAGTCACTACCCAATGCAACCTTTATCTCAGATATCCATCCAAGACAAGAGAACCTCTACTCACTCCCTAGTGATACCTAACTGTTACAACCCTGCAACAACTATTTACACAATTAACACTAAACAATAGCTTGATCTTGCTTCACAACTTCAATCAAGAACACAATACTCAACTCTTACCTACAAGTTTCAAGTGAGAACAATAACTTCTCTTACCTACAAGTTTCGAGAAGAACAGGGCAGCCATCCCACAGCCTGGGTGGTCTACATATAGAAACCCTAAAGACTACATCTTTCTAAACAAGGTTTTCTATCTTTTTTGATACAAAACTAGGTTTCAAAGGTTTCTATTTATGACCTATTCCCAATTGGACTTGGGCTTACAAATCGCAACACTCCTTGCTGTTACAAATTTGCAGATATCTTCTGCTACAATCAAGGTCTTTTAATCATAAGTTTCCTAATTTATCTCCTAAATTAGAAACGGCTGAATCTTCAATCTTCTGATTTGATTCTTCAATATTCTGACTTGATTCTTTTGACCTTTAAATCTGCGCCACATAGGATTACAAAATATTCCAAGAATATTCTGTATCTGTTGAGTATCAGACTGAATCTTCATTCCTGTTCTGCAGGCGCGATGTCATGGTTGAAGTCATGACATTCCATATAACATCTTGCTTGTGTACCAATTTTGTTCTTTTACATTTGCAGGACTACACATTGTATTACATTTTGCTGCTATTATGTTTTAGCCAAACATAAATGCCAATCAGCCAATAAAAGCATCAACAGACTTAGGTTATGAAGATTCATGTTTTGGTCTTTCTAAGCATGCTTCTGAAGGATAGAAAAACACTTAGAAAGGGGGGGTTTGAATAAGTGTGACTTTAAAAAGCTCTTAAGATAAAAACAATTGCACAATGATTTTTATCTTGGTTCATTGTTAACGAAACTACTCCAGTCCACCCCCTTAGAGTGATTTACCTCACCTGAGAATTTAATCCACTAATCAACCTTGTTTACAATGGGTTTCCACTTAGATACCTTCTAAGTCTTCTAGAGTATTCTGATCACACCTTGATCACTCTAGGAACCTTTTACAAATTAATGTAAACAAATTCTTTCAAGAGTATTACAATGATTCTTAATAAGCTATAATCACAACTGTGATATTTCTCTTAAGTTCTAAGCTTAAATCTCACTAAGATATTACAAAAGTAATGTGAGGTTGAAGATGAAGTTTGATAGCTTTTGATTCAGCAGCGTTTCAGCAAGATTGAAAGAGTTGTTCGTAAATTGGTAACCTTGCTTCTGATCAGAACTTCACTATTTATAGACGTTTTGAGAAGATGACCGTTGGGAGCATTTAATGCGTTGCGTGATCCGTACAACATTGCATTTAATGTTTCACTCTTTTGTCAACTACCTCGAGCCTTGCTTTTCCTGCTTTAACTGACTTTGCCTTTAATAGCTTCTAACGTTCCTTTTGCCAGTCAGCGTAGCCTGCCATCTTGTACTTGCTTCTGATCTGATCTTTTTAGATACAACGTTTGAATTAATCAGAGTCAAACAGCTTGGTGCAGAGCATCTTCTTGTCTTCTGACTTTGAAGTTCTTCTAGCGTGATACCATAAGAACTTCAGTGCTTCTGCTTCTGAACTCAAGATCTTCTGATGCTTCAATAGACCATGTTCTGATTCTGCTCGACCATCTTCTGATGTCTTGCAAGAGCATGTTCTGATGTTGCATACTTGAACCTTCTGAGTCAGTGCTTCTTGCGCTGAATTGTGCATACTCATTATATATTTCCTGAAATGGAAAATGCATAGGATTAGAGTACCACATTGTCTTATACAAAATTCATATACATTGTTATCATCAAAACTAAGAATATTGATCAGAACATTTCTTGTTCTAACAATCTCCCCCTTTTTGATGATGACAAAAACATATATGATTGATATGAATTTGCAATTAGAATATCAGATGACTAAAGACAATTACACAGTTATAGCATAAGCATATAAACATAGTGTGTGAATATGTCTCCCCCTGAGATTAACAATCTCCCCCTGAAATAAATACCGGAAGAATTTATAAATAAAAGACTTCCCTGAGTATTTTCCATTTCAGTCAAGACGTTCACATTTGCCTAGTACTTCAGAACATTCAGAGCTTCTGCTTCTTGCTTCCATAGGACAACTTCAGAGCTTTGAATTTCTTCTTGAATCATAGCATGCTTGATTGTATCAGAACATTCTTGAATGTACCAGAGCATCATCGGAGCATCTTTACATCCTGAAATGTTTCAGAACAAACTAGAAGACAAAAGTCAGAGCATGAATGAATCAGAACATTCTTTTAAGAAAGAACATATATCAGAGCAATGCTAGAAAAAAATATCAGAGCAAACTTTGATAAGTTCTTAAAAAGAATATGTATCAGAACATATGAGGGATAAGAATGTGTTAGAGCGTATTCTGCCACGAGAATATCAGAACATTCTTCCTTCTTGCTTCTGATCTTGAAGCTTCACAGCACTAAGCTTGCTTCAAATTCCAAGAACATGTTTCTTTATAGAATTGCTTTTCTTCATGTATTCGCTTCTCATGTTGAGCTTTTTCAGAATATCTTCAATCCTGCAAAAAAATCTCAAAGACATAGAACTTGCAAATATTGTTAGGAATGTTGAGACTTAATCCCAGCAGCTGATATATTAAACCAAATCAATTATCACGTTTCTCCCCCTTTTTGTCATAACATCAAAAAGCATATAAAAGATTCAGATGAAAAACAAACAATATGAGATAAGAAGATAATATTTCATTGATTCAACAAAATATCAGAAGATACGGAGATAGAAGCAGATGCAAGAAACAGATGCAAGAAACAAGAAAACAACTAAGACCAAGGACTACGACTAGCCTATCTTAGAAACTATTTTGGCCATAAGGTTTTGAATCTCAAAAGTGCTTGCAGACTGCGTCTTCATGAATGAGTGAAACTCATTGTGAGTATCTTCATGCTTATCCAAACGAGAAGCAAGATCAGCTTGATTCTTTTGAAGAGCCTTCATGGAGTTCACCAGAACAGGAGGTTCATCAGAAGAAGCTTCACATCTATCATCCAAAGGAATAGCATGCTCAACAGCAACATCAATCATGAGAACATCATCTTGATTTTCCTGAACAGGAAGTTTCTCAGCAGGATGATTCTCAGCACTTTGCTTCTCAGCATCAGCTTCTGACATAGAAGCATCTTCAGCATATTCTGGAGTAGGGATATCAGAATCTTCATTCTCAAGAGCTTGAAGAACCTCAGCAAGATTCTTTGGAGGTGTAGGAGCAACAACTTCTAACGGATATTCAACAGCTGGATATACCATATCTGGTGCTTTCTCTGAGGGATTCTCCCTTAGCCAGTTGAATAATGACTGAAAGTATCCAGTCAGAATAAAGAATTGAGGCTTCCATACAACCATTGCAAGGCATGGTTCATCTTCCAGCTCATCTACAAACTTCTTCTCCTCAAGAGATCTCCAATTTCTGATTGGATGATAGTACTTACCATCATCAAGCTCCAAGCAGTAACCAGAAGAACCAGATGCCTCAGCTACGCATCTCTTCTGGATGTTCATAGCATCAAACTGAAAGTCCTGCTTAAAGATTTTCCATAAGCCTCGAATAGTAACATGATCCAATTGGGAGTCATGAGCAGCTCTCAAAGTTTCCATCCTTGTTCTGAACTTGAGCTTGAATAAGTCAAAGCAGACATCAAGAGAAGGTTCAGGAGGATTAAAGGTAAAACGATAATCAGGGTACAAAAGGCAATAGGGTTTGGATTTTCTTGAAGGTAAAGAATGAGTTAAAAGAGATAGAGAATCTGTGGTGAAGGTGGATGAAGATGAATTTTCAGAAGGTGTTGGGGGAATGGCATTTAGTGGTTAAAGAATGAGTTAAAAGAGATAGAGAATCTGTGGTGAAGGTGGATGAAGATGAATTTTCAGAAGGTGTTGGGGGAATGGCATTTAGTGGTTCAGGGTTCAGAATTTGTGTAGAAGGAGGTGGTTGGTAACTGTTTGGGATAGAGAAGGGATTTGAGGTTCAGAAGGAGGAGGCTTTTTCTGAGAGGGATAGACAGAAGCTTCTGCTTCTAAGGCCTTTCTTTTCAACTTCTTTTCTTTCTTCTTCTGCTCTTTCTTTCTCAACTCATCCAGAGATGGAAGAGTTCTCCCTCGAATCCACACAGGATTAACAGAGGTTTGAGCTTTTACACATGACTTCAAATAGCGCTTAACAGACTTGTCTAGCTCTTCTTTGAACATGTGAGAGAAACTCTCAACAGGGATTCTTCTAGTCAGAATGTCTGGAAATATTCTTGAAATAGAAGTTACCTTCTGAATCAGTTGCATCCTTTGTAAATCAAAGGCATTCAGAATGTGTCCTTGAATGACAGTTAAGAACTTGGGCGAAACAACAGCTCTCAGAAGATCCATCAAGTCACTTTCTATCAGAATATCTGAAATCATTCTGGCAAGAGGAATAATGTTCTTCTTGAAATTTGGATTCTTCTTACGTTCTTCATCTCTTGATTCTTCAATATTTGTCTTCAAATGTTGAAAGAGAATGTTAGAGAGATTAACTTGTATACCTTTTCCAATGCAGCAAAGTGCATACTTCTGATCCTGATTTACATATGTTGCAGTAAGAGATTGCTTTCTATGATAGAGGGATCCCAGAATAATCTCAGCCCAAATTCTATAGGAAGGCTTCAAAGAAGTAGTTTGATGAGATGCAGATCTAGAAGAAGACAATTCTCTATCAACTTTCTCCCAATCAACTCTACCAGGAAGAGCACTTGTGATTCCATCTGAGTCATCAAGACCATACAGCTTCCTTATCATCTTCTCACTCACAACAAATTCATGCCCTAATACGAAGGAGATGATAGCAGTTGGAGTAACTGTTGCATGAGTCCAGAAATCCATAACCAAAAGAGGATAAACTGGTCCAACCAATTTTTCAAAGTAGTTTGACCAACCTTGCACTAGCATTGCAGCCTTGGTTTTGAAATCATGCTCCAACAGATTTTCAAAATCCACCATTGTTTCACATAGAATTTCCAGTTCTTCATGTGGAATAGAACAAGTCTTCAAGGGATGATATCCATATTTGTGTTGAACAAGATGTGCAGAAGACATTTTGTGTTGAGTACTTGAGGATGAAAGAATGAATTCACTCTGAGATTCGGTTTAGAAACTAGGGTTTATGCAAGAACGAGAAGGAGAGAGATGAATGAAGGAGACAATGAATGAAGAGAGAGAATGTAAAGAGATGAATTGTTATGGAGATGAGTTTATATAGAGACAGATTTGAAATAAAATGCAATATGCGTTTGAATGAACAGGATTACAGAAAAAAACATAGAATCAAATACATTTAATGAGAAATGACGTTAGGAGAGATAACGTAATATTTGAAATGATTTGCACAATTACCTAGGGCGGCGTCTCCTCAACTGCACGCGTACTTGTCCAAATAGAGTGAACACGTGTTCAATCATCTGTAAAGCTGGTGACAGCTATTTTGCTTTAAAAGAGATTCTGAATCAACTTAGATAATGAAACGTTAGTAATAACAGAATCAGAACTTCTAATTGATCAACATCAGAACTTCTTATAAGAAGATAAAACAACTTCATTTCAGAACTAACCCATACGTCAAAACTTCTCATCTTCTCATTCTGGGCATAAATCCATACTGATATTCTTTAGAATGAACTTAAACCTATCTTCAGCAAGGGTTTTGTAAAGATATCAGCCCATTGATGGTCTGGATCAACAAAGTTCAAAGATAGAACACCCTTCTGAACATAGTCCCTAATGAAATGATGTTTGATCTCAATATGTTTAGCTTTGGAATGTAAGATTGGATTCTTAGATAAACAAATAGCAGAAGTATTATCACAGAAGATAGGAATGTTACTCTCATATATCTGATAATCTTCTAGCTGACTCTTCATCCAGAGCATCTGTGTACTACATCCAGCAGCAGCAACATATTCTGCTTCTATTGTAGATAGGGCAATGGTAGCTTGCTTCTTGCTGTACCAGGAGATCAGATGACTTCCAAGAAATTGACAACTTCCAGAAGTACTCTTTCTTTCAATTCTATCTCCAGCGTAATCAGCATCACAGAATCCTACTAAGTTGTATTCTTTAGATCTTCTGTAGACTAAACCAACATTAGTAGTACCTTTCAGATACCTCAAAATTCTCTTAACAGCTGTTAAGTGAGATTCTCTAGGATCTGATTGGAATCTTGCACACAGACAAACATTGAATAAAATATCAGGTCTAGAAGCAGTGAGATATAGAAGAGATCCAATCATACCTCTGTACAACTTCTGATCTACCTTCTTACTTACCTCATCCTTACCTAAGACACACGTTGGAACCATAGGAGTTTTTGCTTCTTTGCTTACAGAAAGATTAAACTTCTTCAGAAGTTCTTTCACATACTTGGTTTGATGAATATACGTTCCTTCTGATGTTTGATTGATCTGGATCCCAAGGAAGTACTTGAGTTCTCCCATCATGCTCATTTCAAACTCAGCCTGCATAGACTTAGCAAACTCCTTTCCAAGTGTAGCATTAGATGTTCAAAATATAATATCATCAATATAAATTTGGAAAATTAAAATATCCTTTTTAAAGGTTTTACAAAAGAGAGTAGTATCCACTTTTCCTCTAGTGAAACCATTATCCAGAAGGAAAGAACTTAATCTTTCATACCAAGATCTAGGAGCTTGCTTCAATCCGTATAATGATTTCTTTAGTTTAAAAACATGATCTGGAGACTTAGAGTCTTCAAAACCAGGAGGTTGGTGGACATAGACTTCCTCATCTATATAACCATTTAAGAAGGCACTCGTAACATCCATCTGATATAGTGTGATGTTATGTTGAGTGGCAAAAGAAATCAATAAGCGAATAAATTCTAACCTGGCCACTGGTGCAAAGGTTTCTGTATAGTCAATACCTTCTTGCTGACTATAGCCCTGAGCCGCCAGTCTGGCTTTGTTTCTTACAACTTCTCCTTTTTCGCTTAGCTTGTTTCTGAAGACCCACTTCGTACCAATGATGTTAAATCCTTTTGGTCTAGGAACAAGATCCCACACATCATTCCTTGTAAACTGATTTAGTTCTTCTTGCATGGCAATTATCCAGTATGCATCTTCTAGAGCTTGATCAACAGAAGTTGGCTCGATTAGAGAAACAAGACCTAATTGACATTCTGCATTGTTCTTAAGGAATGCTCTTGTTCTGATAGGATCATCCTTCTTTCCAAGAATGACATCTTCTGAGTGAGCAGAGATGAGTCTAGAAGATCTTCTGACAGTTGGCTCTTCAGAAATTCTGAGATTCTCTAAAGAAGCAGCAACTTGATCTTCTGATCTTTTGCTTCTGGGTTCTTCAGCTTCTGATACTTTGCTTCTTAGTTCTTCAGCTTCTGAAATTGAGATATCTATATCTACAAAATTCTCAATCTGCTTTGGCTTTTCAAGACCAAGCTTATCATCAAATCTGATATTGATTGATTCTTCAACAATCAATGTTTTAGTATTGTATACTCTGTAGCCTTTAGATCATTCAGAATATCCAAGAAGGAAACACTTCTGTGCCTTAGAATCAAACTTACTCAGATGATCTTTAGTATTCAAAATAAAACAAACACATCCAAAAGGATAAAAATATGAAATATTGCGCTTTCTGTTCTTCCACAATTCATAAGGAGTCTTATTAAGAATAGGTCTTATAGAGATTCTATTCTGAATATAACATGCAGTGTTTATTGCTTCTGCCCAGAAATGCTTAGCCATATTGGTTTCGTTGATCATGGTTCTGGCCATTTCTTGTAGAGTCCTATTCTTTCGCTCTACAACTCCATTTTGCTGTGGAGTTCTAGGGCAAGAGAAATCATGGGCAATACCATTTTCTTTGAAGTAAACCTCAAAGAATCTGTTCTCAAATTCGCCACCATGATCACTTCTGACCTTTATGATTTTACACTCTTTCTCAGATTAGATCTGAGTGCAGAATTCAAAGAACACTGAATGAGACTCATCCTTGTGTTTCAAGAACTTTACCCATGTCCAGCGACTATAATTATCTACGATTACTAATCCATATTTATTCCGTCTGACAGATGCTGTTTTGACTGGACCAAACAGATCAATGTGCAGAAGTTCTAGCGGCCTAGAGGAAGAAACAACATTTGTAGACTTGAATGCAGGTTTGGAAAACTTCCCTTTCTGACATGCTTCGCAAAGAGCATCTGATTTGTATTTCATATTAGGGAGTCCTCTGACCAGATTTAGTTTGTTAATCTGAGAAATCTTTCTCAAACTAGCATGGCCTAATCTTCTGTGCAAGACCCATTGCTCTTCGCTAACAGACATAAGACAAGTTACCTTCTGATTCTTAATATCCTGAAGATCAATCTTGTAAATGTTGTTCTTTCTCTTGCCTGTAAATAGGATTGAGCCATCCTTCTGACTTACAGCCTTACAAGACTTTTGATCAAAGATTATGTCATAACCATTGTCACTTAATTGACTTATGGACAATAAGTTATGAGCTAATCCATCTACCAGAAGAACTTTAGTTATAGAAGGAGAGTTACCGGTACTTATGGTTCCTGAGCCAATTATCTTGCCCTTCTGATCTCCTCCAAACTTAACTTCTCCAGCAGATTTAAGCACCAGGTCTTGGAACATAGACCTTCTTCCCGTCATATGTCGAGAGCACCCAGAGTCCAGGTACCATGACATGCTTTCCTTTGTCTTCTTTGCAGCCAAGGATATCTGCAACGGGAATAATCTTTTTTTTAGGTACCCACATTTTCTTGGGTCCTTTCTTGTTAGTTCTCCTCAAGTTCTGATTGAACTTGGGTTTAGCATTATAATTAACAGGAGGTACAACATGATATTCCTTAGGTTGAGCAACATGATATTTTCTAGGTTGTGTCACATGCTTCTTAGTGTGTGCAATATGAAAGCTTTTAGCATGTGATGTGAGCCTAATATCATGGGAATGGCCATACTTGAACTGATCATACAATGGCTTGTATGTGATTTTCATATCATCTACAGGTTCAAGTTTGTATGGGGTATCACCCTCATATCCTATGCCAACTCTCTTGTTTCCACTAACAGCATATATCATAGAGGCAAGTTGACTTCTTCCAATACCTCTAGATAAGAATTTCCTAAAGATCAAGTCATATTCTTTAAGAATATGGTTCAGACTAGGAATAGATTTTTCCGAGTCAGAAGGAGATCCAACATCTTTGGATAATTTTAAAACGTTTTCCTTCAGTTTAGAATTTTCTACTTCCAGCTTCTTAGTTTCAGATTCAAATAGCTTTTTCAGCTTTTTGTATTTGATACTAAGATGAGCCTTGAGTTCCAGAAGTTTTGTTAAACTGGAAACTAACTCTTCTCTAGATAGTTCAGAAAATACCTCTTCAGAATCTAATTCTGATGTTGATTCTGATCCATCATCAACTGTGGCCATCAGCGCAATGTTTGCCTACTCGCCTTCAGAGTCTGATTCTGATTCTGATGAATCTGAATCATCCCAAGTTGCCATAAGACCTTTCTTCTTATGAAACTTCTTCTTGGGCTTCTCCTTCTGAAGCTTTGGACACTCACTCTTGTAGTGACCTGGCTCATTGCACTCAAAGCTCGTGACCTTCTTCTTGTCATATCTTCTGCTTCCAGAAGATTCTCCTTTTTCAAGCTTCTTAGAACTTTTGAAGTTCTTGAACTTCCTATGCTTGCTCTTCCAGAGTTGGTTTACCCTTCTGAAGATCATGGACAGTTCATCTTCTTCTTCTTCTGATTTTGATTCTTCAGAATCTTCTTCTTCAGCCTGAAATGCATTAGTACATTTTTTATAATTAGATTTTAACGCAATAGACTTACCTTTCTTCTGAGGTTCATTAGCATCCAGCTATATTTCATGACTCCTCAGAGCACTGATCAACTCTTCAAGAGAGACTTCATTCAGGTTCTTGGCAATTTTGAATGCAGTCACCATAGGACCCCATCTTCTTGGCAAGCTTCTGATGATCTTCTTGACGTGATCAGCCTTTGTGTATCCCTTGTCAAGAACTCTTAATCCAGCAGTTAGAGTTTGAAATCTTGAGAACATGGTTTCAATGTTTTCATCATCCTCCATCTTGAAGGCTTCATATTTCTGGATTAAGGCAAGAGCTTTAGTCTCCTTGACTTGGGCATTTCCTTCATGAGTCATTTTCAATGATTCATATATGTCATGGGCAGTTTCCCTGTTAGATATCTTCTCATATTCAGCGTGAGAGATAGCATTCAGCAAAATAGTCCTTGACTTGTGATGATTTTTGAATTGCTTCTTTTGATCATCACTCATTTCTTGTCTTGTCAGCTTTACTCCACTAGCTTTCACTGGATGTTTGTAACCATCCACCAGAAGATCCCATAAGTCACCATCTAATCCAAGAAAGTAACTTTCGAGTTTATCTTTCCAATATTCAAAGTTTTCACCATCGAATACTGGTGGTCTAGTGTAGCCATTGTTACCATTTCCATTGTATTGCTCAGCAGAGCCAGATGTAGATATAGGTGGTGGAGTTTCAACCATCTTGACTTAGTGTTTTTCTCTTCCTGAATCTTTTCTAAACACGGTTAAGTGCTTGCACCTTAGAACCGGCGCTCTGATGCCAATTGAAGGATAGAAAAACACTTAGAGGGGGGGTTGAATAAGTGTGACTTTAAAAAACTCTTAAGATAAAAACAATTGCACAATGATTTTTATCCTGGTTCGTTGTTAACGAAACTACTCCAGTCCACCCCCTTAGAGTGATTTAGCTCACCTGAGGATTTAATCCTCTAATCAACCTTGATTACAATGGTTTTCCACTTAGATACCTTCTAAGTCTTCTAGAGTATTCTGATCGCACCTTGATCACTCTAGGAACCTTTTACAAATTAATGTAAACAAATTCTTACAAGAGTATTACAATGCTTCTTAATAAGCTATAATCACAACTGTGATATTTCTCTTAAGTTCTAAGCTTAAATGTCACTAAGATATTACAAAAGTAATGTGAGGTTGAAGATGAAGTTTGATAGCTTTTGATTAAGCAGCGTTTCAGCAAGATTGAAAGAGTTGTTCGTAAATTAGTAACCTTGCTTCTGATCAGAACTTCACTATTTATAGGCGTTTTGAGAAGATGACCGTTGGGAGCATTTAATGTGTTGCGTGATCCGTACAGCATTTCATTTAATGTTTCACTCTTTTGTCATCTACCTCGAGCCTTGCTTTTCCTGCTTTAACTGACTTTTCCTTTAACAGCTTCTAACATTCCTTTTGTCAGTCAGCGTAGTCTGCCATCTTGTACTTGCTTCTGATCTGATCTTTGTAGATACATTGTTTGAATTAATCAGAGTCAAACAGCTTGGTGCAGAGCATCTTCTTGTCTTCTGACTTTGAAGTGCTTCTAGCGTGATACCATAAGAACTTCAGTGCTTCTGCTTATGAACTCAAGTTCTTCTGATGCTTCAATAGACCATGTTCTGATTCTGCTTGACCATCTTCTGATGTCTTGCGAGAGCATGTTCTGATGTTGCATACTTGAACCTTCTGAGTCAGTGCTTCTTGCGCTGAATTGTGCATACTCATCATATATTTCCTGAAATGAAAAATGCATAGGATTAGAGTACCACATTGTCTTATACAAAATTCATATACATTGTTATCATCAAAACTAAGAATATTGATCAGAACATTTCTTGTTCTAACAGCTTCATCAACAACTACCAGAAGCATCTGAAGATGAGAAGATAAGATCAATATTGGTTTACGTGAGGACATAGTACAAGGTACAAATGTTCCCACTACACTGATATGGTGGCGCAAGGAAAATACAACTGTACTATTTGTTATACCCCAATTCATCTCATACCAAATCATTCATGCATTACTTGTTAACCCAAAATATACAAAAACATGTTTGCTTGTTGCTTGTTTCACAAGATACCTGACTGACCAAGAAAGCTCTGGAAAATTAGGGTTTTGTGATTCTCAAATGGACTCAAGCTTAATATATGCTCAAATGATTCCCATCATCCACAGTCAAGCTCAAAGAATTGAAGAAACAAAAAACACAATAAGGGGGTTGGATTAGGTTTTTAACAAATTAAAACTTAAAGACACGTTTGGTTATCCTGGTTTATTTGAACTCAAACTACTCCAGTCCACCCTGTTAAGGTGATTTTGCCTCTCTCTTACGAGGTCTTAATCCACTAATCAAACTTGTTTACAAATTCATGAAGACAATCATCAACGTCTTCTCAAGATCAAACCACAACTCGGTTTGCTCAAGGAACAACAATTACAAAACAACACTCTTTATGTGTTTATAAAAATGCTTCTAATAAGTTGTATCACAAATGTGATGTATACACTAAATTAAATCACAAAATAATAGATAACAAAATATGTGTATAGTTTAGCGCTCTTTTTGCTTTTGCGTGCATGAGATCAATTTCCAATTCTTCAACAAAGACTTCTTTATATAGAAGGACTTTTTGATCCGTTGGGAGACAAGCATTCTTGTTACTCTCATATCTGAGTACTGCATCCAGCTGCAGGTATGTATTCGACTTTAGTAGTTGATAGTGCAACAGTGGATTGTCTTTTACTGGACCATGAGATTAAGTTATCTCCAAGAAACTGGAAACTTCCAGAAGTACTTTTTATTTCTATTCTGTCTCCAGCAAAATTAGCATCGCAGTAACCTACTAATTTATAATTTCTGATTTTCTATAACATAGACCAAGATTAGTAGTACCTTTCAGATACTTGAAAATTAGCTTAACTGTTGTTAAGTGAGATTCTCTAGGATATGATTGAAATCTGGCACATAAACAGACACTATATAGAATATCAAGTATTGAAGTTGTTAAGTATAAGAGAGAGCCAATCATAACTCTGTAGAATTTTTGTTCTACTTTCTTACTTCTTCTTTTTCCAGAATGCATGTCGGATGTATTGGTGTTTTGGCTGGCTTACTTTCTGACATATCAAATTTCTTCAGAAGTTCTTTAACATACTTGGTTTGATGTATGTAAGTACCTTCTGGAGTTTGATTAATTTGAATTCTCTGAAAGAATTTGAGTTCACCTATCATGCTCATCTCAAATTCAGCTTGCATTTTCTTAGCAAATTCTTTGCCTAAGGAGGCTTTAGTAGATCCAAAGATTATGTCATCAACGTAAATTTGAAAAATTATAATATCATTTTTAAATGACTTACTTAACAATGTCGTGTTTACCTTCCCTCTGGAAAATTTATTTTCTAAGAGAAAGTTACTCAGTCTTTCATACCAAGCTCTGGGAGCGTGTTTAAGACCATATAACGATTTCTTGAGTTTGTAAACAAACTCTGGATGTTTTGAATCTTCAAAACCAAGGGGTTGGTGAACATAAACTTCTTCATCAATGTAGCCATTTAGAAATGCACTTTTGACATCCATCTGATATAGAGTTATGTCATTATTTACAACGAAAGAAATTAAAAGTCCGATAAATTCTAACTTGGCGACTGGAGCAAAGGTTTTTGTAAAGTCTATTCCTTCTTGCTGACTATAACCTTTTGCAACCAGTAGAGCTTTGTTTTTGATAACTTCTCCTTGTTCATTTAGTTTGTTTATGAAGACCCATTTTGTTCCAATAATATTGAAGCCTCCAGGTTTAGGAACTAGATCCCATATATCATTTCTGATGAATTGATTTAGTTCATCTTGCATTGCAAGTATCCAATCATTATCTAGGAGAGCTTCATCGATGGAAGTGGGTTCAATCGGAGATACTAATCCCATAAGAGACTCTTCAATATTTCTGAATGAGGATCTTGTCCTGATTTGATCATCTAACTTTCCCAGAATCTTGTCTTCAAGATGTGTAGAGATACTTTGGGAGAGTCTTTTCTGAGTGATTTCTTCAGAAGTTATTAGAACACTCGTACTAACTTTTTCATAGTTTCGTTGAGCTTCTGTTATTTCTATTTCAAAAATTCTGTTTTTTGTACCTGCAATTTCAACTTCTATATCTGCAAGAGATTCATACTGTTTTGACTTTTGAGGGCCAAGCTTATCATCAAACCTTACATTAATGGATTCTTCCACAATTCGTGTTTCAGTTTTATACACTCTGTAGCCTTTTGAGCGTTCAGAGTATCCTAACATTAAACACTTTTGTGCCTTAAAATCAAACTTGTTCAATTGATCTTTAGTGTTTAATATAAAGCGGGTACATCCGAATGGATGAGAATATGAAACGTTGGGCTTTATGTTCTTCCATAATTCATAAGGAGCCTTTTCCATAATAGGTCTTATAGAGATTCTATTTTGAATGTAGCACGGTGTGTTAACTGCTTCCGCCCAGAAGTGTTTAGCCATGTTAGTCTCATTGATCATGGTTCTGGCCATTTCTTGTAGAGTTTTATTTTTGCTTTCTACAACTCCATTTTGTTGAGGAGTTCTAGGACACGAGAAATCATGAGAAATGTCGTACTCATTGAAGAGTTTTTTAAAACATCTATTTTCAAACTCTCCACCATGATCACTTCTGACTTTTACAATTCTAAATTCCTTTTCATTTTGAACTAGGTTGCAGAAATTAGAGAACACAATATATGACTCATCCTCGTGTCTTAAGAATTTTACCCATGTCCATCTGCTATAGTCATCCACGATCACTAATGCATACTTCTTACCACTGATTGAGGCAATTTTTACTGGTCCAAACATGTCTATATGTAGAAGTTCTAATGGCTAGAGGTAGAGACAAAATTTTTAGATTTAAAAGAAGGTTTTGCAAACTTGCCTTTCTGACATGCTTCATAGAAAGCATCTAAGATGAACTTCAGCTTAGGAAGTCCTCTAACCAGATTGAGTTTGTTAATCTGAGATATTCTTCTCATACTAACATGTCCCAATCTTCTGTTTCAGACCCATTGCTCATTATTAACAGACATAAGACATGTTACATTGTGAATTTTTAGTTTAGAAAGTTTTATCTTATAAATGTTGTTCTTCTTACCATTAAAGAGGATAGTTCCATCTTTCTGACTAACTGCTTTACAGGACTTTTTATTAAAGATTATATCATAAACGTTATCACTTAATTAACTTATGGATAATAAGTTATTCATTAATCCATCTACTAACAGAACATTAGATATAGAGGGAAGTGTACCGTTACCAATACTTCCAGAGCCAATGATTTTTCCTTTCTGATTGCCTCTGAAACCTACGTAACCTCCAACTTTAAGTTCCTGACTTTAGAACATATGCTTTCTTCTCGTCATGTATCGAGAGCATCACAAGTCCATGTACCATGATTGGTGTTTCAATCTTGTTATTAAGGACATCTGCAACATAGATTATTTTATCCTTAGGTATCCATATCTTTCTAGATCCTTGTTTGTTAGACTTCACTAAATTCTGATTGAGTTTTGATTTCTCACTACAATTTGTAAGATAAGAGTTGCTAGTATATTTAAGGCAAAATACTCTTTTTGGTCCTTTATGTTAATCTCGGGGTTCATTTTGGTCCCTTAACTTTAAAAAGTGTCATATTGGTCCCTTAACTTTTTAAAAGGCGTCATTTTTGTCATATTAGCGACTGATTTAGCGACCGATTTTTGAGTTTTTCCGTCGCTAATGTGACAAAAAGGACTAAAATAACACCTTTTGAAGAGTTAAGGGACAAATATGACACTTTTTGAAATTAAGGGACCAAAATGAACACTGGGGTTAACATAAAGGACCAAAAAGAGTATTTTGCCTATATTTAATATCATGTGTGTGACCATATGTGAAGGGAGAGTTTATAGGTGTGATTTTTATGATCATATCGTCAACATGCTTAGGTTGATATGGTTTTTCACCTTTTGGCTTAACATATCCTATACCTTTTCTAGCGTTTCTGCTAAATCCATAGATCATTGAAACCATTTTGCTTTGATCTATGCTTTTAGCTAGAAATTTTTGAAAATTGTGATCATATTGTTTTATGACACTATTAGAACATGTAATAGCTTTTGAGTCAGATTCTTTCTGAGTTTGTTGTAACTCGTTTTTAATAACCGAGTTTTCATTTTTAAGTTTAAAAAGGTTTTCTCTTAACTCAGTTTTCTGCTTTAAGATTTCTGGAATCTTCATAATCAAATACTAGACCATGTTTCAGGTTCTTGTATTTGATTTGAAGTTTCTGATATTTTTCAAGAATTTCTGATAAACACTCTTCCAATTGAGATCTAGAAAAGTTAGAGAATACCTCTTCTACTTCTGAGTTTGACTCTGATTCAGATAAGCTGACATCACTTGATATACTCGCTATCAAGGTAATGTTGGCACACTCATCTTCTGATTCTGAATCGTCTCACGTAGCCATAAGACTTTCCTTCTTTTCTTTGTTAAAGTTCTTCTTTGGCTTTTCCCTCTGTAGTTTGGGGCAGTCGCTTTTGTAGTGACCAGGTTCCTTGCATTCGTAAAAGACAATCTCCTTGATTCTAGACTTTCTGTGTCTAGAGGGTGATCCAGAATAGTCGTCAGATCTTCTTGGATTTCTGGGCTTCCTTTGCCTGTGTTACCAAAGTTGTTGGACTCTTTTGGATATGAGAGATAGTTCGTCTTCTTCTGATGAGGAGACTCAAGAACTTTCTTCTTATGCCTGAAAAGTGTTAGTTTTAATGTTTTTTGGATTTAAGAGAAAGAGACTTACATTTTTTCTGGGGTTCATCTTCTTCGAGTTCAATCTCGTGACTTTTTAAAGAACTGATAAGTTCTTCAAGAGATATTGCATTTAGATTCTTGGCAAGCTTCAAAGCTGTGACCATGGGTCTCCATTTCTTTGGTAAGCTTCTGATAATTTTCTTTACACGATGTGCCGTGTAGTACCCTTTGTCCAGAACTTTCAATCCAGCAACAAGAATTTGAAACCTTGAGAACATCGTCTCAACTGTTTCATATTCTTCCATTTTGAAAGCTTCGTACTTCTGAATAAGTGCAATGGCTTTGGTTTCTTTGACTTAGGTGTTGCCTTCATGCGTCATTCTTAGAGAATCAAAAATATTTTTAGCAGAATCTCTGTTTGTGATCTTCTCATACTCTGTATATGAAATAGCACTTAGGAGTATAGTTCTGGCCTTGTGGTGATTTCTGAACTCCTTCTTCTGTTGATCATTCATACTTTTTCTTTCAATCTTCTGACCACTTTCGTTTACCGGATGTTTGTAACCATCTGTTACCATATCCCAGAGATCAGCGTAGTGAGATAGAAAGAAACTCTTGATTCTGTCTTTCTAGTAATCTAAGTTCTCTCTATCGAATATTGGTGGTCTACCACTGATTTTATCTCTATCGTCATAGTTATCATCGTTGTTGTTTTTAGCTGGTTCCGTCATAGTGTTTTTCTATTAGGATCTTTTTTTGACACGATTAAGTGTATGCACCCAGAACCAGGCGCTCTGATACCAATTGAAGAAACGAAAAACATAATAAGGGGGTTGGAACGAGTTTTTAACAAATTAAAACTTAAAGACACGTTTGGTTATCCTGGTTCGTTTAAACTCAAACTACTCCAGTCCACCCTGTTAAGGTGATTTTGCCTCTCTCTTACGAGGTCTTAATCCACTAATCAAACTTGATAACAAATTCACAAAGACAACCGTCAACGTCTTCTCAAGGAACAACAATTACAAAATAATACTTTTTATGTATGTTACAAAAATGCTTCTAATAAGTTGTATCACAACTGTGATATATACACTAAATTAAATCACAAAATAAGAGATAACAAAATATGAGTATAGTTGAGCGCTCTTTTTGCTTTTGCGTGCATGAGATCAATTTCCAATTCTTCAACAAATACTTTTTTATGTAGGAGGACTTTTTGATCTGTTGGGAGACAAGCATTTTTGTTTTAGAAACTTGATGAAATGCTGATTAATTATATTTCCAAAAACGAGGATTATGTCCCTTTTAAATTTCCAGCTGCTACACAACAAAATCATGCATTGAATAAAGTAACGTTTTTCTGATCTTCAAACAAAAAGGTGCAGCTTTGGTGCTAGAAGCGTTTACGATATCAGAGTTTAAGGTATCAGAGTTTGTCTTCAGAACTTCTTATTCTTGTGTACTTCTCTCAATGCTTAGAGTTCCTTATCCGTAAACATCTCTTGATTCAGCCTTTTGTTTATGAGAAATCAATTTATTTTCTTTATATTTCTTCTTAAAATACTTTAGAACTTTTGCATAGTAAAACAAGCGATTATAGTGCATATTTGTCCTTATTAAAAATATGTGTTTGTTATCATCAAAACTATTTCACAGATGTAGAACCAAACTATGTTCAAACAAGAAAGCTTTAACTCAAGGTCAACAATTTTCAAATTTATCTGGTACACCAACTAGGGTTTTTAACCTGATTCTTTGAGGAAGTTGACTTTTGGTCAAAGCATGGTCTTATGGCTCAAGTCATGATTCAAGGATCACAAAAGCTTCATCATAGCCTACTCATATCATCCATTTGGCTATAAGATCTCGATTCAATTGATATTGGGGAGAATGCAATTCAACTAACAAAAGTCAACTATACAGGATCAACTTTGAATTTTAGGAATTTTGGTTAACTATGGACTTTTAAGGTCAAGGATCATAAAAAATGTTTGATGGAACAATTTGATCAAGAAATTTAAGGTTACTTGCAAAAGGGGCAAAAGGGAAAAATTGGAAAATTCACCAAGGCTACAAAAATTTCATGTCCAAGTACTCAACTTTGGAAGCTCAAAACTTCTTCACATAGTCACCATTTTTCATGCTCCAAAGATCAGATTAAAGAGAAAATTACATGCAACATCTTTGTCGATGAGGAAGAATTCCCAAAAGATGCATAAATTTTGAGTTATGAGGCTATGAATTTGGTGTCTCAATTACCAACACTTAGAAAATTTTCTAGAGAACTTTGATTCCTTAAAAATACACAACTTTGAGGCCATTTTCAACAAAGGTCCCTTGTGAATTTGAGAAAACACCAAACACCAAAGTTGTAGAGGATATTCAGGGCTTTCCAAATAGTACAAGAACTCGTTCATAGCATGTGTGAGCTAGGAGTTTCGAATTTAAGAAGAAGGCACCATGAAAGCTATTCTCAAGGCCATGTTCATGTTCTAAACCAAGTCAAAACCAAAGCCATACCACAAGATCTCACTTTACAGGTCCTATAACTTGAAAATATCAAAATAATTGAGCAATTACACAGATCCTTAATGCATTACATAAATATTATAGGCTTTATCCAACTTATGATACCATTTAGGGATGAATTGGCAAAAAGCTCCATAGCCATTTTGATAAAGCAAGCTTTATGCCAATAACTTTTCATTCAAGCATGCACTTTGCTTATAATCCGATCATACAATATCTAAACACTCAGAAGCAACCTCCTAATTGCAGAAAGCATGGCCAAAGGTCCCTAAATGACTCCATCTTTTCATCATAATCAAACATGCATTTTTATGCAATTTGAAACCAAATGACCAAACCATCATTCCATATGAACTAAGATGGATTTCTGTAAGTTACATGGACCATATGAAACCTATATAAATAGAGAGCCAAGCCTCAGAACTCAACACACCAGAATTTGCATATAACTTCTATTTTTGCAAGCTCTCAAACCAAACTTTCAAATTCCCTTCTCCCTGCAAGTTTCTTGAAAACAAATCATCCAAACACATTTCATAAACCATATAGAAGCAGTTACAACCATCAAACACCAACTGTAACACCTTCCTTAACCTCTCCCAAATTCATCTTTCCAGCTCTACAACTTGAATTGTCAAGAGGAATTGAGGCACTTTCAATCCAAAACAGACATTGCAAAAGCTTCCTGAGAGTTTATTGAAGTATCCAGATCATCACAACACCTCCAAAAGTGCTCTAATAAAATATTTAATTCTCACTTTAGAGGTAAGTTTCTCTAACTTTGGACTTTATGTCTAAGGTACCATTTTGAGTAAAGCTCGATTCTATCTTGTTCAGAATCATGTGAGGATCAAAATCCCTCAATTTTCTTTTATCATTGATATTCATTATTTAATTTTGTTTTTAAGAATTACGGTTCATACGATTTTCTGATAAATTCTTGAGATACAATTAAAATAAATTCATGAGTGATATATGGTTGGATTCATGGTGAAAAATTGCAATACTTTCATGTTTACACTTTTCAAAATGGTTGAGAATTGAAAGTTTTCATTTTTTGAAATCAATGGAAAATCCAAGGTTGAAAATGAAGTTCAAATGGTGGGGAAATTTTAGACATTTTTTTATATTATATTATATTATTGTGAGGCATATGTTTAATGGATGAGAGCGTAGCACCGCTAGTCAAGGAGGGTTGTTGTTATACTTGAGGGCGTGGGTTCGAACCCCCCTCAGGCCATTTTTTGTGTTGTTTTGATTTTAAAAGCATTTACCACTTGTTTTGCTATTTTATTTAGTGAAGGCGCCTTATGATCATAACAAGCACGTGGCTTGATGGTCATGGATTTGGGCTTGTAAAGTGAAGGGCGTAAGTTCAAGCCTTTCTGGTGCCAAAACAAATTTTTAATACTAGTTTTTTTTATCATTTTATTTCACAACTTCAAATATTTATTTAACCTAGAAGAATATTTTTTTTCTTGATTTTTTATACACTCTTCATTTATGTTATTTATTTTGTGAATATATTTTAAAAATCTAAAAATGTTATTTAATTAATCATCTTTTAATGAAATAAAAAATAGTACTTTTTATGTCTTTTAAAAGGCCTTTTAATCAAATATTTTCAAATGTTTTCTTCACCAAATGTATTAATTGAACTTGTGTGATTCCCTTAGGATTAAAGTTAGCTTCTTTTGAATATGATAACATGATCCCCCATTAAATTTTACTTAGGGTTTAACTTATTTCCAGGTGGATAGATTTAGTATACATATGCTAAAACCCTAATTGTGTGATCCTTTGATCTTACCCTTTGATTTTGTTGCAATATCATGTTAATATTAACTTGTTGCCATGATCACTCTTTGTTTATTCATTTGTATACATGCTTGTTGATATACATCCTTGTATCATATTATTTGGTTATGTTATTGTCCTTGTACATATTATTGACCAACTCCATATATATGAGATATTCATTTGGTCAGACAACATACTCATACATACATGATATGATCTTGAGGTATGTCACCCATTTAATTCATCAACCTTTTTTGCTTGAGTTGTTTATATACATTGATATCCTAACTCGTCTTTGATTGTGTCCATGATACACATATCATGTCTCACCTACCACTTGAGATATTTACCTTAATGCATGCTTGATATGTTTGTTTCCTTATTACTGCTTAAAAATCCAAAGGATTGGGATTTTATTGACTAAAATGGTCAAGATACTCACTCTCTTTTCCTCCTCTTTTACTTTGTGCTTCGTATTGTTAAAGCTTAGCACTTTCCCCCTGTTTTAAATTTGGTTTTATATTGTTAAAGCTCAACCTTTTTAAATCAACCCTTGGTTTTGTATTTTTTTAAAGCTTAACCACCACTCTTTTAAATCATCCTTGCCTTGTATTTTAAAGCTTAACTCCTTTTAAAACTGGTTAAGTATTGTTAAAGCTTAGCATTTTAAAAACTTGTTGTGTATTGTTAAAGCTCAACATCTAAAAAGATTTTTGTCACTTTGTCTCTTTATTTTCCTTTTAAGGGGAACTACAAATGCTCTGACTTCCCTATTGAACTTAAGAGGTATGTAGGCATAAGATGTGATGTCTTGGAAAACACACACTTTTAAAACTCTTTTCTCACCATCCCACTCTATTTCACAAAACCAGAATAATATATATATATATATATATATATATATATATATATATATATTTTCAATGAGGTTGCTGTAGAGTACTACAGATGTTGGTTTGAGGGGTTAGTCGGTAATCCTGAAAGCATCCCGGGGCGTTACAACTATCATCTCTGAAATTTTGATGCTAGGCTTACCCAATATTTCCTGTATAAAGAAATGATTAATGTTCGAGGTCCTTGTGAGCTTAGACATGACATTCGCTTTTATTTTTTGCTCATGCGAGAAGTGTACAATCTTAAGAGATTTTAATATGGTTATATTTTCATGTCAGGGTGACATATTTCTGCAGTAAGGGGTCTTTGGTTTATGCTTCTTTCTTGAGTTACGTTACTACTACTTGTGAATTTGTTCGCAACTTGACTACCTATACTACTATTATTGAGGCTACCGTGAGACATTTAATAAAGGATTCATACTCTACTTGGTTATTAGTTGTGGTGAATTCAAAGCATAAGGATACTTCAAACACCATCCTTGCTTCGCTCTAAAAGATGAGCCAGACCCCAGCTTTCCATATTATTAGAAGATTTATTTCTAAAGACGATCTACCTCCTTCACGATTCTCGAGTAGCCGGTGTCATTTCCAAAATAAAGATTGCCAACACTTAGACCTTTAAAGCTTTCCCTGGATCAAAGAGAAATTTGTACTTGGATATTTTGATTGGCCATTTCATTATTTGTCTCACGATGTTAGTACGAGAGAGGACTTGTTTAAGAGTTTGGTCAATATGAGCGATGATTGTTTGTGCAAAAATGTACTGTCATAACTTGCTCAAAGCCGTGATCAAGGCCAACACGATTTATGTGATCTTTTGATATCACATTTATGGGCATGCTAGAGCTTTGGATATGAAATTTAGTAGACACTGTGTAACGCCCATTTCTTATATGAGAACGGGGCTAACCACTTCAATAAACAAATTGAGATAGAGGAATAAATTTTCTTTAGATAACGGCCTAGACATAACTTATGGTGTTGATAAAGCTGCCTTTAATTATGTGAATTATCGCTTGTACTCTGGGGTCCAATCGAATTATAACTTTTCCCTCAATAACTTATAGAACAAAACTGCATGATGGGATAACCTCGAGATGAACCTATTGAAGGAGGTAAACATCTTATTAAACTTCATTATACTCTTATTTATGGTTGAATGCCTATAAGTCCAATTCCAAATCTTGCCTTCATCTACTTGTAAATTGAAGGATAGAAAAACACTTAGAAAGGGGGGGTTTGAATAAGTGTAGCTTTAAAAACTTGACAGATAAAAATAAATTGCACAGTTATTTTTATCCTGGTTCGTTGTTAACTAAACTACTCCAGTCCACCCCCGCAGAGATGATTTACCTCAACTGAGGATTTAATCCACTAATCGCACGGATTACAATGGTTTTCCACTTAGTCAGCAACTAAGTCTTCCAGAGTCTTCTGATCACACACTGATCACTCCAGGAACAACTGCTTAGATACCCTCTAAGACTTTTCTAGAGTCTACTGATCAACACGATCACTCTAGTTACAATCTGCTTAGTTCACTCCTAAGACTTCCTAGAGTATTCTGATCCACACGATCACTCTAGTTCCTTACAACTTAATGTAATCAATTCTAAGAGTATTACAAATGCTTCTTAAAAGCGATAATCACAACTGTGATATTTCTCTTAATCGTTTAAGCTTAATCTCACTAATATATTACAAAAGCAATGTAGTGAGCTTTGATGAAGATGAAGATTCTGAGTTTTGATTTGAACAGAGTTTCAGCAAGTTGATATTCACAGAATAGATGTAGAATTCGTTAACCTTGCTTCTCATCAGAACTTCATATTTATAGGCGTTGGAGAAGATGACCGTTGAATGCATTTAATGCTTTGCGTGTTCCGTACAGCATCGCATTTGATGTTATACGCTTTTGTCAACTACCTCGAGCCTTGTTCACGCTGTGTCTACTGACGTAGCCTTTAGTAGCTTTTAACGTTCCTTTTGTCAGTCAGCGTAGCTTGCCACTTGTACTTTCTTCTGATCTGATGTTTGTGAATACAACGTTTGAATATCATCAGAGTCAAACAGCTTGGTGCATAGCATCTTCTGATCTTCTGACCTTGAAGTGCTTCTGTTGCGTGATACCATTTTCTGAGCTTCAGTGCTTCTGATCTCATGTTCTTCTGATGCTTCCATAGACCCATGTTCTGATTCTGCTTCGACCATCTTCTGATGTCTTGCCAGACCATGTTCTGATGTTGCATGCTGAACCCTTGAGACAAAGCTTCTGAGCGCTGAATTATGCGTACTCTTTATATATATTTCCTGAAAGGGAAATTGCATTGGATTAGAGTACCATATTATCTTAAGCAAAATTCATATTATTGTTATCATCAAAACTAAGATAATTGATCAGAACAAATCTTGTTCTAACAATCTCCCCCTTTTTGATGATGACAAAAACATATATAAATGATATGAATTTGCGATCAGAAAGAATAGACGGCAAAAGACAAATTACACAGCTATAGCATAAGCATATGAATATGTCTCCCCCTGAGATTAACAATCTCCCCCTGAGATAAATAATCTCCCCCAGAAATAAATACTCGAAGAACTTTAATAAAAGACTTCCCTGATTATTTCGGTAGAGACGATCATATAAGCTTCTGTCTTTAGAGAATTCTTAGCTTCTGACTTCTGCTTCCATAGGACAGCTTCAGAACTAGAATTTCCTTAGATCCCTAGAACACTCACAACTTCTGATTCCTGCTTCCATCTAGGACAGCTTCAGAACTTGAATTTCTTTGATCTTCTGAACATTCACAGCTTCTGATTTCTGCTTTCATTCAGGACAGCTTCAGAACTTGAGTTTTCTGGATCTTTAGAACATTCACAGCTTTGAATTTCTGCTTCCCTCGGATAGCTTCAGAGCTTGAATTTCTACCAACCTCACTTCATGCTAGATTTGTATCAGAACATTGTTGAATGTACCAGAGCATCATCTGAGCATCTCTACATCCTGAAATGTTACAGAACAAAAACTAAACGACAAAAGTCAGCATGAACGAGTTAGAACATAAAATATATGTTTGAACACATTATATGTATCAGAGCCATAACATTATATGTATCAGAGCAAACAATATATCAGAGCAAATAGAATTTTGTCAAATCAAATAGACAAATATGGATCAAATTCTATTATCAGTGCTTCTGATTCATTCTTCTTTCTTGCTTCTGATCTCTGAAGCTTGACAGCACTCGGCTTGCTTCAGTTTCCATGGTTTTGCTTCTGTGTTTGCTTTGAAGATTCTCTTCACTTCTTTATACCTGCAAAACACTTAAACCATATAGAACTTGCAGTTCTTGTTAGTAAATGTGTGGGAGCTTTACCCAGCAACTGATAGATTTAATCAAATCATTTATCATTTATCTTCTCCCCCTTTTTGTCATAACATCAAAACGAATATTTCAAAAGATTCAGATGCATAAAACGAAAAATGAAACACACGGAGAAAGAAGATGATTTCATTGAAGTGCAAACAGCAGGTACAGAAGTACATGAAGATATGAAAGATCAGATGCACAAAGACAGATGCAACGAGAAGAAAGAAACAACACAGACTCAAACTAAGATGGCCCTAGTCTTGACAAGATCTTGGTCAGCATCTCTTGAACCATATTGTTGTGTCCTTCTTGCCTCACCATGAAAGCACTATACTGATCATTGAGTGAGCTTTGCTCATCCTGTCTCTTCTGAATTTCTTCTAGAGTCCTTGCAAGACGAGAAGATTCATCAGAAGAAGCTTCACCGCTTTCAACCACAGGAATGGCATGTTGATCTGCAGCTTCCATAGATAGATCATTTGTAGGGATTTCCTCAACAGGAACAGTTTTAGCAACATGATCTTCAGCATCTGCTTCTTGCATAGAAGCATCTCCATATTCTGCAGCAGGAATTTCCGAGTCTCCATTCTCAAGTGCCTGAAGAATGGCAGCTAGATTCCTTGGAGCAGAAGGACCTTCAACTTCTGGTGGGTCAACAACTTCTGGAATGACCAAGTTTGGATCTTTCTCAGACGAGTTTTCCCTCAGATAGTCAAAGAGAGTCTTGAAATCTCCTAGCAGAACAGGATAATCAGGAACAAAGATAACAATATCCCTGCATGGATTTGCTTCCATTTCAGCAGCCAGTCTTAATACTTCCAATTCATCCACAAAGGGCTTCTCCTCAGCAGCAACACAATTTCTGAGAGGATGGTAGTATATACCATTATCTTCCTCCAGAAGGTAACCAGGATAACCAGGGGCAGCAGCCACTAGTCTTTTCTGTACTCCCATTGCTTCTACTTGAAAAACCTTGCGAAATCTTCTCCAGAGATTTCTTGTAGAAACATCATCCAGACCATTTAGGAATGCATCCTTCAGAAGGTCTAGACTGCTAATCACCTCAAGTCTGAAAAGTTCCAGGTAGGTATAGGGTTCAGGTTCAGGCGGATTGAAGGTGAATTTGTAGTCAGGATAGAGAAGACAGTAAGGTTCGGATTTTTCGGTAGGTAAGGGATGAGATATAGAAGTTGGAGGTACGGTGGATGAGGAAGAGGGGATATCTGAGAGAATGATTGATGAGGATGGAATATCAGAAATGATGGATTGAGACGAGGATGGAGTGTTTGTAAAGGGAATTGGTGAGAGAGATTTATCAGAAGGAGTTGGGGGAAGAATACTTAAAGGTGTGGGGTTTAGAATGGGAGAGGAGACGGATGATGGAGAAGGATTTGGTAAGGTGAAGTTTACTTTTGGTTCAGATGGAGGTGATTGGAAAGATGGTTTAGGGATAGGAGGAGGTGGAGTAAAGACCTTTCTGGAGATTTGTACAGAAGAAGAAGAAGATCTGGTTCTGCGAAAGGAATCTCTGATCCTTTTATCTCTTCGTTCTTTAGAGTCCACCTTGTCAGGATCATAGGTGACCCTCAACTTCTTGGCTCTCTCAGCCTCATCTTCTTGTGCCTTTCTTTTTAGCCTTTCCTGTCGTTCCTTTTTATCCTTCTTCAGAATATCATCTTTGGATGGGAGTACTCTGCCACGGATCCAAGCAGGATCAACGTCTGATTGCTTCCTAACACAATCTTCCAAGTAAAGCTTGACAACATGATCAAGTTCTTTATGAAACAAGGAGATGAATCCTTCAACAGCAATTCTTCTTGACAGAATGTCAGGAAAGCTTGTGCACACGAAGGGTACATTCTTAATGAGTTCCAGTCTGAACAAATCAACACCATTGAAGATGGGACCTTGAATTACTCCAAGAGAATGCGATGCATTGCGATTTCTGATAGAGTCCACAACTTTGCTTTCAATCAGAATGTCTGAAATCATTCTTCCGAAAGGAATGGTTGTTCTTGGAATATGAGGGTACTTCGCCCTTTCATCTTCTCTTGATTCAAAGATAGATGTTTTCAGATTCTCAAACAGAATATGAGAGATGTTGATCTCTATCTTTTTGCCAATGCAGAAAAGAGTGTACTTGTGAGTCGGACTGATGTAGGAGGAGAAGAGCATCCTTTTTCTATGATGAAGAGAACCCAGAATTATCTCAGCCCATACTTTATAGAAAGGCCTTAAGGTGCCTGTGTTATGAGAATCAATTCCAAAAACCGTGGAGATTAGTTTTTCAACTGGAGTCCAGTCAACTGTATTGGGTTGAAGACCAGACCAACCTTCTTCATCATCAAGATTGTACAGCTTCCTGATGAGCTTCTCAGTGATAACCACTTCATGCCCTAGCACAAATGAAATGATGGCAGTTGGTGTAACCGTTGCGTGTACCCAAAAATCCTTCACAAGTTCAGGATAAATTGGACCAACCAATCTATCAAGATAATTAGACCATCCTTGCTCAAAGATTCTTGCATCACACTGAAAGCCATTAGCTTTAAGGTTGTTGATGTCCACAGCAGTTTCACATAAAACCTCCAAGTCCTTCGTGGGTATCAAGCAAGTTTTCAAAGGAGCATCTTTATAACTTCGTAGACGGATTTGTGAAGAAGTAGGTCTCTCTTTTGAGGAAGATGAACAAGAGGAAGAGTTCATGATGATAATGCTTTGAGATCAAATCAGAGAACTAGGGTTTGAAGAGAGATGCAACAAAGTGAATGCACAAAATAGAGAGAAAGAGAGAAAAAAGAGGGAATGAAGATGAAGCGGGTTATTTAAAAGATTTAAATAAAAAAAAATCATTATGCATTTAATGAGAAATGACATTAGGAGAGAGAACACAGTAAATGAAATGATTTAATACAGTTACCTAGGTCGGCGTCTTTTCAACTGCACGCTTTGTACAAACCGTACAGACACGTGTTCACCATCAGATAATAGATGACAGCTGTAAATTTCAGAATAGACTTTACGCCTTCAGATTCTGATCACTGTTTCTGATCTAATCAAGTTTCTCTTCTGGAAACACTCCTTCTGAAGTGTGCTGATATAAATTTGAATGATCTTCTGATCCATTACTTCTGATATACACAGCTTCTGGAGGTTCACTTCTTTGTTCTGCAGCTTCTGATAAGACAAAACTGTATCTGCAGAAATTCTTAAGCTCTTTGTTTCATCAGAAACAAGTTTATCATCAAAACAGATGTTTATTGATTCGTCCACAATCAATGTTTCAATGTTGTATATTCTGTAGCATTTAGAGCATTCAGAATAATCAAGAATGAAACATCAATGCTTTAGAGACAAACAAAACAGATGGTTCCAAGACTAATAAACTTTCTTTTCTGAATTCCTACAAACATAGTTTCTTCAACAGATTTAAGAACCAGAACTTGGAAGACAATCTTTCTTCCCTTCAAGTGTTGAGACCAACTTGAATCCAGGTGACATGTCATGTTGATTTTTATCTTCCTTGTCGCCAAGAGAATCTGCAAAAGAAATAGTCTTTTTCTTTGGTACCCACATTTTCTTGGGTCCTTTCTTGTTAGTTCTCCTCAAGTTCTGATTGAACTTAGGTTTAACATTGTAAGCAGAAGGAGGAACAGCATGATAATTCTTAATGTGAGTTTCATGATATTTCCTAGGTTGTGTCACATGCTTTTTGGTGTGTGTTATGTGAAAGCTTTGAGCATGTGAAGTGTGCCTAATATCATGGGAGTGGCCATACTTGAACTGATCATACAATGGCTTGTATGTGATTTTCATTTCATCAACAGGTTCAAGTTTGTATGGGGTTTCACCCTCAAAACCAATGCCAACTCTTTTGTTTCCAGACACAGCATATATCATAGAAGCTAGCTGACTTCTGCCAATACTTCTAGATAGGAACTTCCTGAAACTTAAATCATATTCTTTCAGAATATGGTTTAGACTAGGAGTGGATTTTTCTGAATCAGAGGGAGATCCAACATTATTGGATAATTTTAAAAGTTTTTCTTTTAATTCAGAATTTTCCAACTCAAGCTTCTTTGTTTCAAATTCAAATAGCTTTTTCAGCTTTTTGTATTTGAGACTAATCTGAGACTTGAGTTCCAGAAGTTCAGTTAGACCGGAAACTAACTCATCTCTAGTAAGTTCAGAAAATACCTCTTCAGAATCTGATTCTGATGTAGATTCTGATCCGTCATCTTCTGTCGCCATCAGCGCACAGTTGGCCTGCTCATCTTCAGAGTCTGAATCATCTTCTGACTCATCCCAGGTTGCCATAAGACTTTTCTTCTTATGAAACTTCTTCTTGGGATTTTCCTTCTGAAGATTTGGACATTCATTCTTGTAGTGTCCAGGCTCATTGCATTCATAGCACATGACCTTCTTCTTGTCAAATCTTCTGTCATCAGAAGATTCTCCACGTTCAAATTTCTTTGAACTTCTGAAGCCTCTGAACTTCCTCTGCTTGGTCTTCCAGAGTTGATTTAGCCTTCTGGAGATTAAGGACAGTTCATCTTCTTCTTCAGATTCTGATTCTTCAGGATCTTCTTCTCTAGCCTGAAAAGCGTTAGTGCATTTCTTGATATTAGATTTTAATGCAATAGACTTACCTTTCTTTTGAGGCTCATTTGCGTCCAGCTCTATTTCATGACTTCTCAAGGCACTGATAAGCTCTTCCAGAGAAACTTCATTCAGATTCTTTGCAATCTTGAATGCAGTCACCATAGGACCCCATCTTCTGGGTAAGCTTCTGATGATCTTCTTTACATGATCAGCCTTGGTGTATCCCTTGTCAAGAACTCTCAATCCAGCAGTAAGAGTTTGAAATCTTGAAAACATCTTTTCAATGTCTTCATCATCCTCCATCTTGAAGGCTTCATACTTCTGGATTAAAGCTAGAGCTTTAGTCTCCTTGACTTGAGCATTTCCTTCATGAGTCATTTTCAAGGACTCGTATATGTCATAAGCCGTTTCCCTGTTAGATATCTTCTCATATTCAACATGAGAGATAGCATTCAGCAAAACAGTTCTGCATTTATGATGATTCCTGAAAAGCTTTTTCTGATCATCATCCATTTCTTGCCTTGTCAGCTTTACGCCTCTGGCATTTACTGGATGTTTGTAACCATCCATCAGAAGATCCCATAGATCACCATCTAGACCAAGAAAGTAACTTTCCAGTTTATCTTTCCAGTATTCAAAGTTTTCACCATCAAATACCGGCGGTCTAGTATAACCATTGTTACCGTTGTATTGCTCAGCAGAGCCAGATGTAGATGCAGGTGTAGGTGTAGACTTTTCACTTTCATCAACCATCTTTTACTGAAGCGTTTTTCTCTTCCTGAATCTTTTCTAAACACGGTTAAGTGCTTGCACCTTAGAACCGGCGCTCTGATGCCAATTGAAGGATAGAAAAACACTTAGAAAGGGGGGGTTTGAATAAGTGTAGCTTTAAAAACTTGACAGATAAAAATAAATTGCACAGTTATTTTTATCCTGGTTCGTTGTTAACTAAACTACTCCAGTCCACCCCCGCAGAGATGATTTACCTCAACTGAGGATTTAATCCACTAATAGCACGGATTACAATGGTTTTCCACTTAGTCAGCAACTAAGTCTTCCAGAGTCTTCTGATCACACACTGATCACTCCAGGAACAACTGCTTAGATACCCTCTAAGACTTTTCTAGAGTCTACTGATCAACACGATCACTCTAGTTACAATCTGCTTAGTTCACTCCTAAGACTTCCTAGAGTATTCTGATCCACACGATCACTCTAGTTCCTTACAACTTAATGTAATCAATTCTAAGAGTATTACAAATGCTTCTTAAAAGCGATAATCACAACTGTGATATTTCTCTTAATCGTTTAAGCTTAATCTCACTAATATATTACAAAAGCAATGTAGTGAGCTTTGATGAAGATGAAGATTCTGAGTTTTGATTTGAACAGAGTTTCAGCAAGTTGATATTCACAGAATAGATGTAGAATTCGTTAACCTTGCTTCTCATCAGAACTTCATATTTATAGGCGTTGGAGAAGATGACCGTTGAATGCATTTAATGCTTTGCGTGTTCCGTACAGCATCGCATTTAATGTTATACGCTTTTGTCAACTACCTCGAGCCTTGTTCACGCTGTGTCTACTGACGTAGCCTTTAGTAGCTTTTAACGTTCCTTTTGTCAGTCAGCGTAGCTTGCCACTTGTACTTTCTTCTGATCTGATGTTTGTGAATACAACGTTTGAATATCATCAGAGTCAAACAGCTTGGTGCATAGCATCTTCTGATCTTCTGACCTTGAAGTGCTTCTGTTGCGTGATACCATCTTCTGAGCTTCAGTGCTTCTGATCTCATGTTCTTCTGATGCTTCCATAGACCCATGTTCTGATTCTGCTTCGACCATCTTCTGATGTCTTGCCAGACCATGTTCTGATGTTGCATGCTGAACCCTTGAGACAAAGCTTCTGAGCGCTGAATTATGCGTACTCTTTATATATATTTCCTGAAAGGGAAATTGCATTGGATTAGAGTACCATATTATCTTAAGCAAAATTCATATTATTGTTATCATCAAAACTAAGATAATTGATCAGAACAAATCTTGTTCTAACATAAATATCTATCGATCACAAACTTATTCTCATTTGGTGAAAACAATTTGTAAGCATCACTTAAGTGATAATTTATGAAGATCATAACTTGACTTCTATCATCTAGCTTTCTTCTTAATTTTTTAGGTACATGCCTAAAACATAGTGATCCAAACACCTTGAAGTGACCAACTCTTGGCTTCAAACCTGTTCAGGCTTCATATTGTGTATTGTGCAACATTTTTTTGTTGTTAAAATTTCCTCACTCAAAAATCTCTTTGGCATATATTTTACTTTTAACATGCTTCTGGCCATATCCGAACACTTCTGTTCTTTCTTTCTTCTATTCCATTGTGTTGTGGTGTCTAGGGTGCTATAATTGCATGGTATACACCTTAATCTTCATAGAACTTGACAAATTCACTAGAGATATATTCAACTCCACCACGAGTTCTCAAATTTTAGTGGGGCAGTCACTTTGTTTTTCAACCAGCAGTTTAAATTTTTTGAATTAGGTCAATACATCACTCTTCTTCTCAATCAGACATATCCACATAAATCTAGTGAGTTTATCTATGAAGGTTAAAAATTATTAGTTACATAGATTTGATCTTATTTCAAATGGTACACACATATTATAATGGACAAGCTCTAGTTTCTGCTTTGACTTTATAGGCAAGTCGTATTTGAATGACTTCCTTGCTTGTTTAGTTTTGCAAAATTTTTCATAGACCTGACTTGGATCCTTTATCTAAGGGATACCATACACCATATTCTTCATATTAAGCATGCTTAGGCTTCAAAAATTTAGGTGGTCATACCTATATGCCATAATTTTTATCACCTTTCACAGTTAAGGCAAGACATTGATGATCAATCTTCAAAGTGTTTTTGTTTGCTAGTGGTGCTTCCAAGATCAATCTTCCTTTTGCATCATATACTTTCATTTGATTATTTTCCATATTCATAATATACATTTGTAAGTAATTTATCTATGCTTATCAAGTTACTTGTCATTGAAGGCACAAATAGCATATCACAAACCACAACCTTTTGACCATCCTTTCTTAAGACATTTATGTTTCTCTTCCATTCAAGTGTGACATGTCTATCCCTTAATATTCATAGAAATTGAAAAATTCACTAGAGATATATTCAACTCCACCACGAGTTCTCAATTTTTAATGGTGCACTCAATTTGTTCTTCAACCAACAGTTTAAATTTCTTGAACTAGGCGAATACATCACTCTTCTTCTCAATTAGATATATCCATATAAATCTAGTGAGTTTATCTATGAAGGTTAAAAATTAGTAGTTACATATATTTGATATTACTTCAAATGGTACACACATATTATAATGGACAAACTCTAGTTTATGCTTTAAATTTATAGGCAAGTCGTGTTTGAATGACTTCCTTACTTGTTTATCTTTGCAACATTTTTCATAGACGTGACTTGGATCCTTTATCTAAGGGATAACATACACCATCTTCTTCATATTAATCATGCTTAGGCTTCTAAAGTTTAGGCGGTCATACCTATATGCCATAATTTTTATCATCTTTCAAACTTGAGGCAAGACATTGATGATCAATCTTCAAAGTGTTTTTGTTTGCTAGTGGTGCTTCCAAGATCAATATTCCTTTTGCATCATACACTTTCATTTGATTATTTTCCATCTTCATAATATACATTTGTAAGTAATTGAACTATGCTTATCAAGTTATTTTTCATTGAAGGCACAAATAGCACATCACAAATCACAACCTTTTGATCATCCTTTCTTACCACGTTTATGTTTCCCTTCCATTCAAATGGGACATGTCTATCATTTGCAAAACATATAACATTTTTCATTGATTCATCTAGCATGATGAACTGGTCTTTGTTCTCTGTCATATATTACTTTACCCAAAATCTAAATAACAAATCTTACTTTTGTCATCACTAGATTGCATGTTGGCCATCAATAGAAAATCATCAGAATCACTACCTCATGCATGTGCATACTGAGTTTCTTCCTTATCTTTTGCACTCGAGTCTTTGTTGGAGTAACAATATCTTTCATATTGACCAAATCTTTGACAAAAATAACATTTCCCTTCTTTTATATCAACCTTCTTTCTTAAGTTCTTGTTTGAAGTGCTTTTCTTGAATGGCTTACTCGGATTCTTTGAATTATCAACAATTGCCTAATTAATTTTCTAATTATCTTTGCCTTTGTTAGATTTCTTTATGAACTTTTGTTGTAGTGCTTGCTCAGGTACATTTTTTTTCTTTCTGAGCTTCTTTGCTTTAGTCTTATCTCATGAGCCTCCAATGAAGTTTGCAGTTCTTCTAACTTCATCTCAGATAAGTTCTTGGACTCCTCCATAGATACAATAATGTAATCAAATTTTAAAGCCAAGACTCTCAACACCTTCTCAATGTTTTACAAATCACTTATTGTTTCACCATATTCATTCATCAAATTGGTTAGAAATAACAATCTTGAAAAGAATTTGGCAATTGTTTCTTTTTTTTCCGTTATAGTCATCTCATATTGTTTTTTCAAGGCTTGCAACTTCACCATCTTTAATTTCTCATCTCCATATTATAATTTATTTAATGTATCTCATGCTCCTTTGGTTGTTTCTTCCTCAATGATCTTTTCACAATTGTTTGAATCTACACACTAATGAATCAAGAATGCGAGTTTTCCCATCTTTCTTCATACGCTCCTTGTGTGAATCTCTCTGAGTATCATTTGCAATATTTTCCTCGAATGTAGGTATTGCCATCATTCATAATTTCAACCACATAACTGAAATATGAATATGACTTTCATTTGTGCACTTTATCTATCACAGTTTTTACCTTTGAAAACAGGTAGATTTGCAGGAAATTGAATTGAAACATGATCTGTGATACCAATTTGTTAGAGCAATATGAGGTACGTTGAGGATAAAGAATGGATGAATGTTATGAGTTTATAGGAAATGATGTAAAGCTTGTTCAATTGAAGGGAGTTAATTGATTACAATCTATCTTCATGTATTTTTACATGATAACAAACTTGGTTAATAGTTCTTAACAAACTTAACTAACCCTTGAACACTTATAACAAACTAAACAAACTTGCTTAGTTAAAATGCACCAACTAGCATGACAAGGAAACTATCAAAACATGAATTATCCACACAACAAGTGCGAAAACCAAATAGCCATACAAACATGTATAAAATTAAAGCGTCAACAAATTGATCTTTAGCAATACATGGAACTACTGAAAAAAATATTTTACTAGTTATCTTGAAACACATAAGTTTAGAAACAAGCAACAGACACTCAGTGTCTCGTGTGTTTCTTCTTCAACTGATTCCCCTAATGTCTTCTTAAATTTTCTTTTGATAAGGAGAAGATATTATTTATGTACGTACAAAATATTAAAGACCATAACCTATATACAGGATGATGACCAATTAATTAATTTTTTTAATAAAATATAATTATTCTTTTTAATTTATTTGATCACTTCATCGATTTAAAATATTAATTAAAAAAATAACTAAATTAATTAATATAAATGTATATACTAAAAAAAATCTCTAAACTGTTTACATATACTAAAAACATAAATAGCTATGTTATTTTTAATATACATATTTAAATTTTTCTTACAATTTTCTATTTGTTTGTAAGCTATAATCATATGATATATATATATATATATATATATATATATATATATATATATATATATATATATATATATATATATATATATATATATATATATATATTCTAAAACAACAAATATAAAAAAAAGTTGGATGTAAAAATTAAAAAATTTACCAATAAAAGTAGAAAGTAAAAGTTTCAAATTAGTAAAAAAAAACATTATAGAAAGGAAAGTTTGGAAGTGGGAATTGATTGCAGATACCAAATGAGATAAACACAAAAACCAACCGCGCAATCGGACTTTTGACGTCATCATGACGTAACATTTACGCAATGGGAACGCAATAAATAAATCATTTCAAAAGAGATAGAAAGAGTTTCCGCGTAGAAAGATGAGACTCTATGGGTCTCCCTAGTTTTTAAGAAAATAATTAAAAAATTAATTAATCATGATTTGCTTTTTTCTAAAAAAGGTATAACTCTCATAACTCATTGCCTAGGTTTAGACTAATTGTAGGTGATTAAATGGAAAATTTTGCTTATGAGAATAGTGTCTAGTTGTTTTAGACCATTGTTATTTTTTTGATGTTGATTTGTCAAAAGAGTATTTGAAATTACAAATATTTTATTATAGTATTAATTATTTTGTATTAGTTGATTTTTCATCAAAGTTATCTATAATTTTATAAAAAAAGTTAAGTATATTTTTCGTATCTATAAATAAATAAACATTCAATTTTAATTCTTAAAAAACTTTTCTTCAGTTTTTATGCATGTAGTTTTAGTTTATGCTATCATCTACAATTTTAAAAATTAAAATTGTTTAATTATCTTTTAATTTTTAAATTTTTGAATAATTTTTTTATACATGTTTAGAATACTGTAAACTATTTATTTATCAAAAATTTATAATTTTTTAAAATGAGAAGAATTAAATATAAATTTTTCAAATTTTAAAAGATAATAATAAAAGTAATGAAAATATCGATTTAGGAATTATATTTTCAGTTGATTTTTTTCAAAAAACTTTTTAAAACATTCTAAACATGTCTGCAAAATAATCATTCAAAAATACACATTGATTTAACAGTAGGACTAAAACTACGTGCATAATAATTTTGTAAGGACCAAAACTTATCATTTGTTTTTATGGGGACAAAAAACATATTTAACATTAAAAAAATATATAACTATCTATAAAAAAATGATGTGCATAAAATTTTCAAAAAGTTTTTTAAATTAACTTTACAAATATTCATTTAAACATTAGTTACTTTATCTTCCATTCACTTTTTAATCATAATTAATTCATTAAAAGTTAATTTTAATCACTTAATCAAACACACATGGTTGCCATAATCTTAAAAATTAAAGCTAAATTTATGATTTAGCACTATTAATTATTCTTCCTTTCTATTATGTTTTCTTATTCTTTTTTTTTTAAGTATTCCCATCTATAATTCTAATAATTTGGCGACAAAAATGAATAGATGTATATTTAGTAGAGAATCCGCCTCAATTTATAACAAATGTAATACTTTTTTTTTTTGAAGAGGCAAAATGGAATCAAATAGAAGAGGGAACTCACTAGCACAAGGCATGCTAGGAGGACCAAAGTCATTACATGAATTTTGCTGTAACAGAAGGTATAAAAACTACATTAAAAAACAGCCACCCCAAATACACCTTCTACCTGCATCCTAACAGACCCCATCACACTATAAATAAGACAGCCCCAAAACTACAGTAATTAGAACACTTAAATTCAAAACAGCTACAAGACCTAGTATACTTCAAAACTATAACAAATGTAATACTAATTTTAGGTTGAAATACGAATTTTTTTTATGTGAATTTAGTAAATCAAACATGAACTCACCACAATTATTACAGTTTTAATACTAAATTTCGATAGATTTGTAAATTTTCAATGTGAATTTATTATGTTAAACAGTATATTTAAAAATGAATCCATCGTAATTTATAGAAGTTTCAATACTAAATGTTGAAAAAACTTAAATTTTTAATGTGACTTTGGTAAATTAAAGGTACATTTAGAAGAAAATTCTTCATAATTTATAGAAGTTTCAAGGTAGAAACACTAGTTTTTCTTATGTGAATTTAAAAAATTAAACGTACGTTTAAAAATAAATCCATCACAATTTAAGGAGGTTTCAAAACTAAATTTGGGAAGAAAGATTTCAGTGTGAATTTCGTAAAAGAAAATTTATATAAATTTCAATTAAATTTTATGATAAAAACACGAGTTTTCAATATAAATTCAATAAGAATGTTAGAAAATAATTTCCCACCATTTAAAAAATGTTCTTATACTAAATTTTGATATAAACACGAGTTTTAAATATGAATTTAATTAATTAAACATTGAAGCAGACATAACTCTTATTATATAATAGAAAAAACTTTACTAGACTCCTGCGCAGTTTTTAAATAATATTTAAATATATTTATTTTAAAGATAAAACTAATATTTTCTCTGAATTTTATTATAAGAAAAAATTTATTTATTTTTACATATTAAAATAATCAATATATTTAATATATATATATATATATATATATATATATATATATATAACAAATCAAATTAATTAATATTTAATAAATAAATAAAAACTTTTCTTATATTAAAGACTAGAGAAAACATTTTCATTTATAATTAATAAATTAATTGAATAGAGTGAAAATTAATAATAAATATATAGTATTAAAAAATTATTAGATTGATATTATATAGGAATAAATATTCTGAGACAAACAGAACAAATATAAATGAAACATTTTTATTTTTATGAGATTGGGATATTTTCTAAACAAATTAAAATATCAATAATTTTAATACTTATAATATAACTTTTTGTCAATTTTATATGACTAAACTTATTTATATTATCTTAGTCAACATATTATTATTTATCATCTTAACTATATATTATTTTATTCTACCTTTTTCTCTACCATAAATAATTAAATATATTATTAGAAAAATAATAATAAACTTTTAAAATGAGATCTAGATACTAGATAAATTACCCTAGTAAAGTTATCCTTAAAAAAGAAAAAGTTGAAAAGAATGATATAATTATATTAAAAAAAAAAGAATGATACATAGAATTTCAACAAGATAATAAATTTCTTCTATATAAGCAAAAGAAAATTTCACTATCATATTTTTTTTCTTTCTTTCTCTTGTATGTTAAGCAATTCACACCTTGTGTTCACACCTTACCCTCCACCTACATATATATATTCTTCCTATCTTTTCCTTCTCTCTCATCTTTTCCCTCTCTCTCTCCACCCCTCTCTCTCTCCTCCATAGCCAAAATCACCATACCCTCTTCTTCTCTTCTTACACGACTTTGCAACATATAGCTTCACTAGAATCTATCTTTTGCTTTTGTTTTTTTATTCAATTTCAATGGATGGTCATCATCTCCATCATCATCAACATCAACAACATCAACAACAACAACAACAACATCAACAACATCATCAACAACAACAAAGACAACAACAACAACATCAACAACATCAACAACATGTTCAAAACATCATAGGAACTAGCAGCCTTAACATGGATGTCACAGATAGGTTCCCTCAATGGAGCATCCAAGAAACAAAGGAGTTTCTCATGATCCGTTCCGAGCTTGATCAAACTTTCATGGAGACAAAGAGAAACAAACAGCTTTGGGAAGTTATCTCTAACAACATGAAGGAAAAGGGTTATCATAGAAGCGCTGAACAGTGCAAGTGCAAATGGAAAAACCTTGTTACTCGCTATAAGGTACTTACTTTTATCTTCATCTTAAATCAGTATCGCAACACTTATACACTTATACAGACCGAAATCACAAAACCCTTTACGCGACTGTGACCGTTATTTAAAACCTTACTGTGGATCAATTATATAATTATGTTTTGGTTTGCCTTTTCAATTTGTTAAGGGATGATAAACTTTTCAAAAAAAAATAAAAGTATGAATATTATATAGCACTAGTCTATAATTAAAATATGTGATATATATCTAAGTGTTTATGTTTGTTGTGATTTTTATATTATGAGCACTTTATTTATGTTTTTGAGATATAAAGGGATGTGAAACAATGGAGATAGAAGCTACAAAGCAACAATTTCCATTTTACAATGAGCTTCAAGCAATATTCAGTGCAAGGATGCAAAGAATGCTATGGGCAGAAGCAGAAGGAGGATCAAAGAAGAAAGGACTAATGCATGCATCTTCCGAGGAGGAAGAAGAGTTAGGAAATGAAGAGAGTGAAGGAGATCACAAGGGTGCTAACATAGGCAAAAAGAAGAAGAAGAAGGGCAAAATGGTGGTAGGTGGTGGAGGAAATGATGGTGGAAACAATTTGAAGGAGATTCTTGAGGAGTTCATGAGGCAACAAATGCAAATGGAAGCTCAATGGATGGAGGCATTTGAGGCAAGGGAGAATGAGAGGAGGATGAAGGAGATGGAGTGGAGACAAACAATGGAAGCGTTGGAGAATGAGAGGATGATGATGGAACAAAGATGGAGAGAGAGGGAGGAACAAAGAAGGGTTAGAGAAGAAGCTAGGGCTGAAAAGAGAGATGCATTGATTACTGCTCTTCTTGATAAGCTCACAAGAGAAGATAAGTAGTAGTTAATTTCTTTGTATTGTTTCATTTTCATATATCAAGCAAAGGCTTAGAGTTTTTAGAGGTTTCTTCTATGAACTAATTATGATCTTAGTTTATGATAAGCATTCTAGTGGTTTAGAAATTTTTTGTTTTGGAGTTTGGACTCTCTCTATCTAGTTCTTTGCATTTTTTTAGAATGGTATGACATAAGTTAATTTGTTTTATGATCTTGTTTTACAAATAATTAAGTGTTTATTTAGCCAATGCTAATGAAAACATAGAAAATTGCTTTTAGTGTGTTTTTATCTTTTCATCTCAATTATTTGGTTGAAACTTAATTAGTAATTATGGTGAAGATGATGATGATGATGATGAAAGTATTGATCTCTATATCACTTCACAAAATTCTTATATCACTAATTAAGAGGTGAATAGTTAGTGGATCAAATTAAATTTTTATTTTGAACTAATTTTTAAATAAATTTTTAGATTTTATTGTTTGATATATTTTCTTTCTATTGTAAAATATTTAGATTTTGTTGTTCGATAGATTTTCTTTCTACTGTGAACTATATAGATTTTGTTGTTTGATAGATTTTCTTTAGACTGTGAAACATCTAGATTTTATTGTTCGATTGATTTTTTTCGATCTCTTCATTTTCTTTTGATTGTGTAATATAGTTTTAGTTGTTTGATAGATTTTCTTTCGATCTTTTTGTTTCCTTTTATTTGTGTGACATATAGATTTTGTTGTTGAATTTTTTGGATTCAATTGCTATCTTTGTTTTTTTTTAACCTTTTCTATGGAGCATTGGAGTCTAATAAAAAAGTCTAAGTTTCACATTAGTTAACTGATAGAGTTTGAATTTTTTTTCAAATAGAATGACATGTTATTTTATATGCCGGTTTTATAAGAATGAATTAAAATAAAATTTAATTTTAATAGAGTTTTTTATCATTATTTACTTGTATTTTTTATTGATATAAAATATTTTTTTGAAAAGATTTTATATAAAATAATACATTTTATTTTTCAAACAGATTTTGAAGAAATGAATTAGAATAAAACTTAATTTTAATAGAGTCCTCTTTCCATTGTTGATTGTATTTTTTATTGATTCAAATTTCTTTATATATATATATATATATATACATATATATATATATATATACATATATATATATATATATACATATATATATATATATATATATATATACATATATATATATATATACATATATATATATATATATATATACATATATATATATATATACATATATATATATACATATATATATATATATATATATATACATATATATATATATATACATATATATATATATATATATATATATATATATATATATATATATATATATATATATATATATTTCTTTTCATAAGATTATATTTATTAGTAGGTGTAATAGAGTACCTAGCCAACCACCAAAATGGGGCAAAACAATCCACAAATATTTTTTCACATGCTCATCATAATGTCTATCCATATATGGAGACGCACAATTTTAAGGTTAATGGAGCATTTACTCAAATGACTCACTACACACAATGTGATGTTATTTTCACCTTGATAGATGATAGATGTGCATACATAAAAATGGAAGAATTTTGTTATTTATAAAGTTATCTATTTAAATGGATGATGCTATAACTATTCTTCTATACTTTATATGCGTATATATCGATATATCAGTGATATAAATTGTTAGGTAAGGTTAAGATTGAGCTATACAAATGAAGAAAAGTAGTTTTCTGCTTAAATCACTAGACATGATGTATATATGTATAATTTGTTTAATTTGTTTTCATTTCAATATCAAATATGATCTTCAAGTTATACATATGGATGTCCAAGCTTAGTTTATTAGGTTTTTTATGATAACTTGAAAAAAATAAGCATCCTCAGGTAAGAACTTATGACTTTATTATAGAAAATTTCTTTAGCCACCTCCCCATGGGGGTCACTCCCAGCGAAAATCCGAAAATACCCCTGCTTCGGAAATGAACTTTCGAAGCGCTTTTTTTTTTAAAAAAATTTCCATAATTCGGAAGTGCATCTCCGAAAACACCTCATGGGGGGTGTCTTCGGAGAGGAACTTCCGAAAACACCTCATGGGTGAATTCGGAAGTTCCTTTCCGAATTATGCAGAAACTGTGTTTTTTTTTATGTTTTTTTCTTAAACAGTCTCGCATTTTAATTAAACGCAAACGCCAAATATAATAAGCGACATATAAACAGAAAATACCAATACGATAAATAAAATGCAAATAATATATACAAGCCGAACCAAATAGTAATAGTGTGCGCAATATACAATCTGAAAACAAAAAATAAATAAACCCGACCACCCGACCACTACTGGGTGTGCCTAACCCTCTCACCCTGAGCCCTCCTCTGCCGCCTGTACCCCGCCGCATGGCCCGCATAAGTGACGATCGCCTCCATTTTACTCCTCCTCCTCCTCCTCCTCTCGCTGGCGGGAAGAAGATGCCCGAGCTAGCCGACTCTTAGATCCTGAAGCAGATGTACCCTCTCCCACGTCCACGGGAACTCGCACACGGCGTCCCCGGCCCTGCCCCCGTCCCTGGGTCGACGCCAGCTGCGCCGCCGCCCGCTCGCGTCTAGCCGACGCAGTCTGAGACTCTCTCCCCTGTCTGATGCGTGCTGGTTGGTTGCCTGACATGTTCCTGTAAACAATTGAAATCGATTAATATGCGAGACAAAAGAAGAAACAAAAATAATTGAAATTCTGATATAGTTCGGAAGTTCATTTCCGAAAACTGGGATGGAGGTGTTTTCGGAAATGAACTTCCGAAACACCCCTGCGAGGAAGTTTTCTGCAACTTCCATGGCAGACCCCTAAACCAAACATCAAACCTATGTCTACACATTCTAAACATCCTAAATATCAGTATAAACCTAACCTAATACATTTTTTGCTATTTGTAAACACCCTAATATACATTTTAATCATAGATCTTAAAATCAAAATGCTTACCGATTGAATGGATTTGAGGACTTTTGAATGTAATAGAGCAAGTAGATGGAGCCTTTGAGGTAGCTTGGAACTGGTTTGCACAAAAATCTCTTGGGGTGTGAGTTTGGAAGAAGATTAGGGTAAATGATTAGGGGGAGGAGGCTGTTTTGCTTAATCTGCAAAACGCGCAGTATTTCGGAGATGAACTTCCGAAATGGTGTTTTCGGAAGTGCATTTCCGAAATAAGTCAAATTTTTTTTAAAAAAAGGCGCTTTCGGAGATGCATCTCCGAAAACACCTTTTTCTTGTATTTCGGAAATGCATTTCCGAAGTCAGGTGTATTATGGGTTTTTCACTAGAGGTGGACTAGAAGGTAAGAAGGTGGCCAAAGAAATTCTCTTATTATAATATGGGCAAATATACAATTTGTAAGTCGTGTTTTAATATAATGATTTCTTTAACTGATAAATTATATATTTAATTTTTTAAGATTTTGTATGATAATGTTGTATCTCGGCCTATTAATGTTCATAGATTGTTCAACTTTTAGTTATGCGCGCCCTCGGTGTTCTTTTATGTTAGATTAATTATAAATTAATATATTCAATTATTATAAAGAACTTTGTTTATGAAAAGAGTACGGTGGATTGATTTTATTAAATGTCGTCAACTATTTAACTATTATTTAATCATCTTCCCGTTAGAAGATTAACATACATGGGAAAAATCTATTTAGAGAAAATATATTGGAGTAGTCATCTTTTTATCATTACATTCTTTTCAGTCGTATCGAATTTTAATAAAATATATATATATATATATATATATATATATATATATATATATATATATATATATATATATATATATATATATATATATATATATATATATATATATATATATATATATATATATATTTTATGATCATATGTTTATGGTAACATGTTATAATTTGTATCTATCCTATTTTGTATTATGTCACACTAGACTCTTTGGTAAGTGGTGTTCTCAAATTTGAAATTAAGTTAGTCGGAATATCGAATAGAAACTCTTACTTGTATTCACTTGTATTTCAAGAGATCATGGTTGAGAAAGAAACTATATCACTCGATTATTAGTTCCTTAACTCTTTTAAAGAATGTTGTTTAGTATAAAATTGAGTATTTTTAAAACAACTCTAATAATTAGACACGTGAAAGTAGAGTAAAAAAAGATGTAATTAGATAAAAAAAATACATAAATTGTTGGTAAAATTGAACGCACGTGTTCAGAAAAATATACAATTGTGGTATTTATAAAATAATATTAATTATGATATTAGGTAAAATAATACGACCTACAATAAATTAGTTCTGCTCGACTATTTGTTTGGATAATATTCTCTTATTCTTATTGTTAAGAGTATGTTGCACCTTAAGCTTGACTTGAATTTCTCTAATTTGCTGTATTTTTTTATTTCCGAGCGCATTCCCCCCTTAGAACGTGTCTCTATATGTCTATACATGCTTCAACTAATGACATGATAAACATGTAATATAAGTAAAATGCTAAATTGTAAATTTTCATTATTCTTTAATCGAGTCTAACACTCCAAATACCTTCATAAGATTATGCATAGTTTGCTCTAACTCCCAACATTCTCTCCTATTCTCCAATAAGTAACAATATTAAAGTCTCAAATCGCATGATAGTATAGCAAAAGTGAGATTCTCCAATTTGTTTGAACAATATCTTTGTTATTATTGAAACAAACACAACAATTAGCTCCAAGAAAACAGTTGGTTCCAATTGTGATCCCATAATTGTGACTCATTTGTTGGACCCAAAAAACAATGGGCTATGTATGTGCTACATGCTCACCGACATAAAACACAAATCCATTCCAACGCGTTAAAGTTGAAACTTATTTACACTTACGACAACACTTATCATAACTTATGTTCTGTCTTTGCAAATTTCATATAGCCAAAATCTTATGTCGGGTCTTTCATAACTCGATAACAACTTTTCATATACTCCATAATTAATAACTATTACACTTTTTTTATTATGAGTAAACTAACATAAATAAAATGACAAGTTCAAGAAAATCCTTTAATTATAAACGCGTTTTCGTCAGAGAATATTTAACAAATTAAAATTAAAAATTATTCTTTTTAAAATAATAATTTAAGGCCATTTTTTTCTTCTGGAATATTCCAAATAGTCAACCATGTTCAGAACAAAACCTGACACTTGTTCAAGAAAATTCTATAGTTAAACAAATTTAAAATAAAATAAAGCAAGAAAGTCTGAGGTTAATTTCGTAGAAAGTCAGAATCTGAGTCATATTTTTAAATTTACTTTTCTTTCCAATGTTTTTTTAGTCATTTTTTATTAAACGTATGATTAACTTTTGCGTTAAAATATTAAATTGATTCTCCAATTGTTTAGACTTTGAAGGAAGTTAACATCCTGACCCTATTCGTCCCATGATGTTTAATAGTTTCAAGCTTTTGGATGGTAATAATAATTAACATGGGGACTCTAAGTTCCACCATTTTATATACAGAATGTTTGTTTGTCCCAATTGTTGTTTATAACCATAATTTTTCTTAATGTGATTAATTAGAGTTTATATAAATTTTTTCAAATTTTATTATTATCATTATTATTATTATTATTATTATTATTATAATTATTATAAATACAGTAGTGAGATATTAAATGAGTTTGAGTATTATATTTATATATATATATATATATATATATATATATATATATATATATATATATATATATATATATATATATATATATATATATATATATATATATATATATATATATATATATATATATATATATATATATATGAGGAGGGTTATATTTACTCCAAGAGTAAGTGTTAAAGACTTACTCCAAATCTTATATATATATATATATATATATATATATATATATATATATATATATATATATATATATATATATATATATATATTAAATGAGTTTGAGTATTATATTTATATATATATATATATATATATATATATTAAATGAGTTTGAGTATTATATTTATATATATATATATATATATATATATATATATATATATATATATATATATATATATATATGAGGAGGGTTATATTTACTCCAAGAGTAAGTGTTAAAGACTTACTCCAAATCTTAACCCTTGATTTTCATTAATCTAACGACTTTAATTAATTGATTGATTACATAGAAAAATATTTCCAAAATAAGTAGATTAAATTATCAATTAAAATCGTTAGATTAATGAAAATCAAAGTTTAAGATTTGGAGTAAGTCTTTAACACTTACTCTTGGAGTAAATATAACCCTCCTCATATATATATATATATATATATATATATATATATATATATATATATATATATATATATATATATATATATATATATATATATATATATATATATATATATATATATATATATATATATATATATATATATATAAAAATATAATACTCAAACTCATTTAATATATATATATATATATATATATATATATATATATATATATAAGATTTGGAGTAAGTCTTTAACACTTACTCTTGGAGTAAATATAACCCTCCTCATATATATATATATATATATATATATATATATATATATATATATATATATATATATATATATATATATATATATATATAAATATAATACTCAAACTCATTTAATATATATATATATATATATAAGATTTGGAGTAAGTCTTTAACACTTACTCTTGGAGTAAATATAACCCTCCTCATATATTTATATATAAATATAATACTCAATATATATATATATATATATATATATATATATATATTTACTCCAAGAGTAAGTGTTAAAGACTTACTCCAAATCTTAACCCTTGATTTTCATTAATCTAACGACTTTAATTAATTGATTGATTACATAGAAAAATATTTCTAAAATAAGTAGATTAAATGATCAATTAAAACCGTTAGATTAATGAAAATCAAAGTTTAAGATTTGGAGTAAGTCTTTAACACTTACTCTTGGAGTAAATATATCCCTCCTCTCTATATATATATATATATATTAATACATTTAAAAACTATAGTAATTTAAGAAAAAATTTCATTTTATCAGATTTTATAAGGAAAAAGATAGTTTTTCTTTTTGTTTAAGTTTTATGATTTTTAATGGAATAAAATTTTGAGAAGAATTGAGGCTAGGGGTGGGAATAGGCCAGGCCGGCCTACAGGGGCCTACGGCCCAGCCTACATAGGCCTAGGCCAGGCCAGGCCTATTTAATAAATAGGTCAGGCTTAGGCTTTTTTAAAAGCCTATTTCATTAAATAGGCCAGGCTTAGGCTACTAAAAAAGCCTATGAAGCCTTATAGGCCGGCCTATATTTTCATATATATTAAAGATATGTTAAATAAGTTGGTCCATGTATGCATATATTAAAAGAAAAAAAAGCTAAATAGACTACCCTATATATATATATATATATATATATATATATATATATATATATAACAAATGCTAAATAGGTCCACTTATATATGTATATATAGGTCGACCTACAAGACTTCTTAAATTATATAAATTAATTGAAAACTTTAATGAGATACAGGCTTTTTATATAGGCTTTCAGGCCAGGCCAGGCTTTTAAAAAGGCCAGGCCAGACCAAAAAACCGAGCCTATGATAGGTCTTAGGCCAGGCTTAGGCCTTCTAAGTTTATCGTAGGCCAGGCTCAGGCCTTCTAAAGCCTAGCCTAGCCTAGCCTATTTCCACCCCTAATTGAGGCATTCGTAATTATAGGCCGACATTATTATTCTTTCACAAACAAAACAAAAAAAGAACCCTACATTATGATCCAAGAGAAAATATGAAGAGATACTGGAGACCGTTCATTTGAACTCTTAGATGTTCCCTGTTGAGCTAATCAAAAGAATCTTAGTATTTTGTCGGTGCATACAGCTTAGTACTTGTGGGTGCTGATGCTGATAACTAAAAAAGAATATTTTAACATATACTCTTAGGGGTGGACAAGGATGTACCACTCGAAAATAACTGATCGGACCGGTTGGTTAGAATATAGTAATTTATTATTTTAGTAGACATGTATATATTCCACAACATTGTATTTCAATGTAGACAACAAAATCGACTTTAATAGAGTTAGTTGTATTTAATAGAGTCGAATATAACTTGTAATTGTCAAAATATATCTGCATGTATTCGGCAGAGTTGAGTACTGTATTTAGCAAATGATGTGTAATGGTTGTTTTTATAGAGACATGTGATGATGTAAATAGAGAGAGATTAACAACGAATTCATAGTAAAATTTCTCATTTTAATATAGAGTCTTCTCTCTCTCCTTCTTTATGTTTATTGAATAACCTAATTATTCCAACAAAATTGGTATCAATGAGCTCTATTGTGATTTAGTGAATCTGTAATGGAAAACGGAAGCACAACATCAACACAATTTCCTTGTAAATCTACCAGTTTTTAAAGGTGAGAACTACGAGAGGTGGGTTGCACAAATGAAGGTCATCTTTGGATTTTAAGATGTGGCTGAAATCGTGTGTGATAGAGCACCTGCATTGGAAGTGAATGCAAATGGTGTTCAGAAGGCCATGCACAAGGAACAAAGGAAGAAAGATGGAAAAGCTCTTTTATTGATTCATCAATGTGTGGATCCTAATTTGTTCGAGAAAACCATTGAAGAAGAAACATCCAAGAAAGCGTGAGATAAGTTGAAGAACTTGTACGATGAAGATGAAAAACTGAAGAGGGTGAAGTAGCAGAAGCTATGAAAGCAATTTGAGATGACTCAAATGAAGGAATATGAGTTAGTTTCAGAATTCTTTTTGCGTGTGGTACTACTAACAAACCATATGAGGGCATGCGGTGTATCGATCAATGATTTGCAGAAGATTGAGAAAGTGTCAAGATCTCTGACTGCAAGTTTTTTTTACATTGTTGTGTCTATTGAAGAATCCAAGAACCTAGTTGAGATATATATGGAAGAACTTCAAGCTTCATTGGAGCTCATGACTGGTACCTAGATTTAGGATGCAGTAACCACATGACTGGTAATAAAATCTGGTTCACCAAGTTAGATGAATCAGTTAAGAAAGTGATTCAGTTTGCAGATGACAAGTGTAATACGGTGGGAGAACTGACTTTTAATAAATGTTGGGGATAGCAAGAGTCGTCACCCTTTTATTTTATCCAATTGGAAAGGCAAAAAGAACAGGAAAGACCTTTGAAAGAGATTGAGTTCGGGGGGTAAGTTATACAAAGGAAAGGTGTAAGCACCCTTTGTATCCATGGTTATCCATGGGCTCTTAATTGCTTAGCTCACTTTTTTTTTTTGAATTGTTTGAAAGAGTGTAGTGTGTGATTAGAAAATAAGGACTTTAACTTGTAAATAAGTGTAGCCTTTTGGAAATTGTTTTGAAATGAGGTGTGAAAAGTAATTTGAATTTGAATTGAATGTTGAGCAAGCAATTAAGAGCACCTACCCTAAGAGGGTCTTTCTTGTTCTTTAAGATTTTTATTTGAAAGGGCTATCCATACCAATTTTTAGGCAGGTAGTCTTTTCATTGGATGTATCGGGTCATCGAGGGTCATTGTTTGCCATAAGTCTATCTATACCATAAGAAATGCAGGAAGTCTTTAGGAAAGGATGTGAATAGTTATTTGTAGGCAACCAGTAAAGATACCTTAGCATTTGAAGGGACGATAATCATTTATCGAGGCAACATCGAGGGACAAGATCATTTTTAATCGTAGGCAACTCGAAGGGACTATGATCCTTTATGATGATTTTTCGTAGGCAGCAAGCTAAGGTATCCCTACATCCGAGGGACTTGACTATTTAATTGAAGGCAGCATAAGAGGAATTACCCTAAAGGTAAGTGTGTGAAACAATAGTGATTGATTTATATTAATCCTGAAAATTAGGGTGATTCTATGTTGTTTTTAGTCTTGCCATACAATCCTATTCAATTTCTAACAATTATATAGTGCAGGAATTTAAAGGCAGAAAATAAAACCTACGCTATTACAAGGCTTCGGGGAGAGATACATAGCCAAAAAATGGGGGAATGCAGGAAATTAAACGGCGGAAATTAAATCTAAGCTATTACAAAAATACCCATGCAACCTATACATCGATTTCTAATATTTAAATAACAGGAAATTAAATAAATAAATAATCAATCACGCGACATTCAAAGGAGTTTAGAGATGAGAAGAGAATTCGGGAGAAAAATTTAGAGTAGGAACAAAATCAGAGTTAAAGAAGATCAATTGAAAACCTAAATTATTAGATTAATCCTAATTCTAAATTAATTGGTTAAATGGAAATTAATATTAAATTAACCTAATTACTAAATTAACTAAATTAACTAAATTAATGCTATACACAAAAATCAATTACTAATTAACCTAAAATCAAATAAAACTTAATTTCTATGTTAATTAAAATTATTAAAATTAATTAAAATCTAAAATCTATTTTTTTGTATTTTTTTTAAAGGTTGATTTTAATTTTAAAAAAAAGTTATTTAAATAAATTAAATAAAAGAGAAAAAAATAAAAAGAAGGAAGAAAACAAACAAATGGGTCTGGGGTTCAGAAGGTGAAGGAGAGGTGTATGGCCCAGAAATTTCACTAAGCCTAATACTTGTGAATTGCATCCAGGGCGTGAAATTCAGTATGGTAGTCTCATGGGGCTTCATGGTGAGGGCACATCTCCAAGGGTGTCAGATGAGGCTGCGTGAAGATCTAACGGTAGCCATGCGAGGGTATATGATGTTCCATCACAGGATGAGAGCGCTGGACCTACAAAAAAAATAACACAGCAACATAATTTAACAAAACACTTGCAAGAGGCGGGATTTGAACCCCTGACCTTGCCTATACATTCTATTGACGCTCTGCCTTGCCATTTGAACCAATTGTGTTTGTTTCTTTTACTATTAACCTGTATTAATATATATGAAACGTGATCTTGAATAAAGAAAATTCAAATAAATTTCAGCGGGGGCCCACGCGTTTTGGCGTTAACCAATGAGAACGAGAGAGAGAGAGAGAGGCTTGGATCTTTGACTGGCCAATCGTAGCATAGGAAAGGGCCACGCGCCTAGTCAAACAAAGGCCAAAGACTCACCGCCGCCGAACCGGAGCGAATTCGGCCGTCTTCTCCGATTAGGACCTTAAGTCCTGCAAAAACAGACACACAAAAACAAAAAAACAACCCAGTCCCACTAATTGAGTCCCTGCGAATCCAATGGAACAGTTAGTTTAAGCTAAAAACGTCTGCAGCTAGGAAAACGAAGCTTCCTCGTTTTTGAGCCCTAACAATTGTGGCTCGAGATTCCGACCTCAAACCCCACATGTATTATGTCTAACCTTACCTAAATAGGTCCCTGAACACATCTACGCACAAAAGGTTAGTAAACAATGCATAATCCGAGAGTTTCAAAGTTCAAAAATTTACCAACAATGGTGAGTTCCAACAAAATCATTCTGGACACGATGAAGACTTGTCTTGGACCTAGGGAGACTCCTCGAAATCTCAAGAATGACGTTTGATTAGTGGCTTGGGCTGAAAACTCCTAGAAGTTTGGTTTTGAATTTCACCTATTCTTGAGAAATTTCTTACCTTTGAACCCTAGTTCCTCTCCCCTCTTTTTCGTCCTTGGCTTGTGGTGTTGTTAAGAATATATAAGGGTGAATTTAGGTCAAAAAGGAATCCAAAAAAATCCATGATTGAATGAGAAATATTTGATTGAACAAATCATGCAAAACTTGCTATTTTAGTTCCAATCATATCTCTTTCTCTCTCCACAAAATTCCCGTGATTTTTCCTAAATATATTTCTCCATATTTGATAGAAATAAGATCTTATTCCAATCTTTGATTATTCTTACTATTTATTTAGTTTAAATTGACTTTTTATGAATAAAAACTCAATATAATAAAAAAAATAAGTAAAAAAAATGAAGAATGGAATTATGGGCTTCTAATGCACTCATGATCATGATTAGAAACTCAAATTTAGGCCCATTAGTTCAAAAATCCAACATTGGCCACTTTGTATTAGGTGCATTTTCTCAAAATCGACCAACTTGTGCAGGCCATAACTCCTTCAATTTTTATCATATGAAGATATTATAGGACTTTTTGGAAAGCCCAAGGTGTCCTCTAAAATCCATTTTGGAACGTATTTTGCATTTGGAGATTTTATCTTGAAGATATGACTCCTGACAAAAAAACAGCTTTTTGCGGGCTTCTAGAAAGACCTATAATGTTTTGGCTCATATCTCTCAAATGGTGCATTTCTTGACTTTGGGCCCAACATCAAAGTTGTAGAGAATTGAATTTCCTTGAGAATGAGCTTGGTTTGGGGAGTTTCTGATAAAGTATGAGAGAGGTATGATCAGTCAAAGTTGGGTTGACTTTTAGTCCAAAACCCTAATTTAGAAACTTGGACATTTAGTGATTTTGAAGCTTTCCTTGATGAATCATGATCAATCCTTGATCAAATGATGATTGTGATTTCAAAATGTTGATGTTTCCCAAAAATCAAGAGTTTTGACTGTGATTTGATCATAGTTGACTTTTAGGTCAAATTGGTCGCCTGTTGTCCATTTGAGCAGTTGACGGAGCAAACTTGTGAATCAGAGCTTAAAACTTGGCATGAGGATCCTTTGAAGCATATGAAATGCTATGAGGTCCACTTGAGGTATTAGAACCTGATTTTACTTGGAGAGAAACAAAAATCCTAGTTGGAGGCTTGTTGCTTAGGAGACAGGTAAATGTGCCTGATTCTTGCATAGTCTTGAGTAGTTGAAAGTCATGTGAGTCAAAATATCTCGAAATATGATGGGCAAATTTTTGGGTATGACAACAAGCATGTCATATTAAGTGGAAAAGAAAACATAGTTGTGGTTAGAAGAGATGGTTAAAGGCCCAGTATTACTGATGTATTATATGTACCTTTTATGACAAGTAGTTTGATAAGCATAGGTTAATTGCTTGCAAAAGGGTGTAACATAAAGTTAGAAGAGGATCAAATGAAGGTTTATAATGGTGAAGAAAGGATGATCCTAAAAGCACCATTAGTAGATAACAAAACTTTCAAGATTGAGATCGACATGGTTGATCATAAATGTCTTGCTTCGACTATTGTAAAAGACAAGAACTAACTATGGCACTACATGTATAGACACCTAAACTTCATAAGTCTAGGTATGCTCAACCTGAAGAAGATGGTGTATGGCTTACCTCAAATGAAGGAACCAAGTCAGGTGTGTGAGGAATATTGCTTATCTAGGAAAGAACTCAAACATGACAATATCCATGAAGTCGAAACAAAAGCTTGAGCCTGTTCATTCGGATGTGTGAGGACCTTTTGAAGTAAGACCAAATGGAGGTAATTGCTATTTTCTAACTTTCATAGATGAATTCACAAGATATATGTGAATTTATCATATTGAAAAGAAAAGTGAGGTATTCACACCCCTTTCACACACTTCGCCCTTCATCCTACACTTTCTATTTTTCAAACCCCTAAAAATTTTCTACAACCAAAACCCTTGTTCGCATTCGTCATGGCTGATTAACAATAAACTTCATATTCTCAACAACATCAGTAACAATCTCAATATCAATAGAGAAAAGGTTTTCAAGAACTTAAGTTATCTATTCCAGTCTCAAAATTAGGATCACATGCTGGATGAAGAAATGGTGACTTGTGTTGGAAAACCTTTCAATGGGAGGAATTTGAAGAACATGTCTCTAATATCTGCAGTCATTGATCCTCATGAGGATCTAAACACAGAAGAAATATGCTCCATGAGAAATATCATTGATGCCTATCCTTTATTTTCAATGAACGGTCCTCCAGATGCTCTGCTATCCTATCTGGAAATATGCGTGGATCATGGTGAGAAACCTAGCGTGGCTCGTGACGCTCTTCAATATCTAGTCGACAATTTTCCAAATTATCTTCCTGAAGCTATTCTCAAGAGTACCTACGATGGCTCCTTGGATTTTTGTCACCTTGGTGATTTTCCAAAAGATCCAATTGAATCTCTCGTCAGAAGAAAGAGAAAAATTCCCAAGAGCATTGGTGACGGTCCTTCTAGAACTAAGAAGATTAGAACTTTTGGTTCTACAAGAAGGCCTCTAGAAAAAGCTTTAGAAGTTGAAGTTGAAGGCTCTGAGAATGTTGTTGTTCCTTCTTCTTAGAATCCTACTCCAAGTAAGTCCCCTTATGCTGAGACTGCTTTACCTATTTTTCAAAATGCAAATGATAATTCATTTCCTCACTCTCAACCTACCTCTTCACCATCTCTACACTAAACTAATAAACCACCTATTTTTGAAACTCAACCATCAAAACCCTTACCCATATATTTTCAACCTTCCACAACCACTATACTTGCACCTTCTCCACCACAAATCCCTGAACCTCTCTTATCCTAACTTAGATAACCATAAACAGAAACTCCACCTCAAAAACAACCACCACTTATTGAACATCTACCCTCGAATTCCTATCATACTTCCTTCAGAATTAATACCCCAGAAATTAATTCTTTTTCAGATGACCGTCCTTCACCAAAAGACCCAACCAACATCATTAGTGTACCTATTATTAACACTGAGATGGACTATTTCTTAAACCATTCCCCTCCAATAGCTCTAGTGATTCTTCAGTAGATGTTGTATCTATTTCATCTTATTTTGATGATGAGATTCTGGAAGATGCTGAAGTTACCCAACCTGGAAATATTATAAGTGCCTCTCTCTCATCTGATCCTGAAGATAAGATTCTGATCAATGCTTATAATGACCAAACCACTCCATCTAACCCAACCTTCCTTAGAACGAACATTCTTCCTCCATCCAAACCTCTTTTGGATGAATTTTTGTTAACTTTTGAAAATGAAGCAAATGCTCGTCTACACTCTTTGACACAAGTTTGCACATATTATGTAAATCCTGATGAGAGTGACACTCTATGGAATGGCTTCAGAAGTTGGTTTAATTCTCGGTCACGGGAGTTAAAGGAAATCTTTTTTAAGGACGCTCAGAAGAATTTTTATTCCATACTTGTTGGTGTTATGAATCCTTTAATGCGCAAGTGTGAACAATTTCTTCTTCTTGTTCCTAAAACTGATGTGATCATGACTAAATCAAAGCAAGCAAACACTCAGATAGAGATTCAAACTGAATAAACTTTTGCTTATGAATAGAAGATCGTGTCTCCAACTCCTGGAGATTCTGCTTCTGAACCTACTGCTGGGATCGTGACTACTTCTGAGATAAAGAAGTATATGCTCCTGGTTCTGAAGAAATGCCTCAAGTGATTCTGAATACCCTGGAAGAGATCAAGAAGGAAAATGAAGTTGTTAGAACGCGTGTGGACAAGCAAGATGAGTTGTTCAAGGATCAAGCTGATACCAACTCTAATCTGGAGTTTATGATGTCTAATTTATTGCCAAGACTGCCACCCCCACCATAAACCTTTTTTTTACCGTTTTAGTTTATGTTTTTCAGTTTTCAATATTTTGTATCTTTATCATTTTCTTCAATAAAAGTTTATTTTTAGCCTTTTTCTTTAAAATTTTTTGATCGATGACAAAGGGGGAGAATTATAGATGATTTTAATATACCTATTTTCCAATACTTATCCCATACATATGTTTCTGATTTTTTTCCTTTTCCTTTAACATTGTTTGACTGATCAGGAATTCTAAAAAAAAAAATATTTAACATTTCTAGTCAGGCAATTCAGATGATCATTTAACAAGAATTAGAAATTCTGAAGATATATCATGATCTGAAAACCACGAGTTATTAACCAGGCCTTTGATAAAAGGAAATCCAACTAAAATTTGATATGAACTAGACTCTGATACCTCGTTTATTCTGATAGCAAGCAAAGCTCGAAGATAAATAACCAGGCGTGTCTAATCAAGCTCTGAGATAGTGTATCTAGGCTCTGAGATAACAACATAAGCAATTCCAATCAGACTCTAACAATGTATTAATCAAGAAAGTATTCCTTTTATGCTGATTAAAGCATTTTATGTATCAATTATTTTATAAGTCTTGAACTCGGGGAAAGCCTCTGAACAAGCTGAGATAATTTTTTATAGTATAAAACTCAGGGGGAACTTTCTAGTTCACTCTAATATGTTTTATGTGATTAAATCAAGTAAAAACTATTAATCAAAAAACATGGCTTTGTGATCATCAAAAAGAGGGAGATTGTAAGAACAAGATTTGGTTCAACATCTGGCCTTTAGTTTTGATGATAAAAATACATTGTTTCCTAGAGAACAATTTTTTCCCTAATGATTTTGTATAGGGTATAGCTGAATGCTAACATGTTCTAACTCTGAAGAAGTAACGTATGTCGTCATCAATTTCCGAACTCAACACACTCTAACTCTAAAGAGATATCAAAGTGCGTTTTACAAAGAAAAGTCAAGTTTTGGAATGCTCTTTGAGAATGCTTCTGAAAGAATGCTCATCAAATGGCTTTTGAATCTGACTCTGATAAAGGAGCTTATGAAGATTTTCAAGCTTTGATGTTCTGCACAAAATTTATGAATATTCTGAAGACCAAGTTCTGAAGACTCTGAAGACAAGGTTCTAAAGACTCTGAACACAGGGTTCTTAAGACTCTTATACAACTTTTGATCATTCTAAACATGATTCATCAACACGCATTCTGAGGCCTCCAAAGATTAGAAGATAAGATCAAAAAGGTTTTACGTGATAAAATAGTACATGGTACAAGATCAAATATGTGTTCCACTACACTGATTTTATGGAGAAAGGACATTACTATTGTACCATATTTCCTCTCATTTTCTACTAACGGATATGCAAGGATATACCTAAGAAATTGTGGAATTCCATCTTCACCCTTCAACGAATCTTTCTCTACCTATATAAAAAAACTTGGAAGAATGGAAAAGTAGAACTTTTGCACAACAATCTTTTGAACAAAAATGCTGAAACTCTGTGTGATGGAAAAGAATCAAGCAATAAACTTTTGTTCATATACTTGCTTTCAAACACTTTTGTGTTATTCATTGTACTCTTTTAGTATAATCACCTTTATAGAAGCAACTTTATAAACACACCTTTGTATCTCAACTTTTGAGTTGATTTTGTTCCTTGAGAGACTAGGGTATAGTCAGAATTTTCAAGAAGACATTGACAAAAAAGTCTTTGTGGTTTTAATCAAGTTTGATTATAGTGGTTTAAGTCTTTGTGAGAAGGCAAAATCACCTTGGTGAGTGGACTAGAGGTAGCTTTGTTAACAGTGAATCAGGATAAAAATATTGTATTCATTATTTTATTCTAAGTTCTTTATTTGTTTGTCCTCGTTAGCAAAAAGTCTTCTTTCTTGAAACCCAATTCAATCCCCCCTTTTCTTGTGTTTCCTTCATCTTCCGACATTTCTTTATAGATCCATACAGAATATATCATAGTCATTCATCAACGTGTTAATTTTAAACTTCCTTACATCTTTAATACCCTGAACGAGTACTTAAATGGAATTCCACATTGATTGTACGGTCTTATGATGTGAAACGAGTAGTACACTTTTGCGCTTAACGCGCAAATTAGTATGTTTCTCACCTTCAATTCTTAAGATATATTTTTAGATTCCTCATTTACCCAATTCTTCGGGAATTTTATAGTGGATACACAATTGATATTTCTTTTAGGGATAAAAGTTTCATCCTGATAGCTACCCAAAGCATTTTATCTACTAACATTAAGTGAAAATATATATTATCCTTATAATAAGCATTGTTCTTGCCTTTAAAATTTGGTGCTCTATTATACGCTCCTTTCGGATCAATGTTACCCATATTATTGGAGTCGTTAAACTTGATCAAAAGACTAGCTCTAAGGCAAATTGTTGGAGAGAATATGGACTCTAATGGTCTAGAATGGGGGTTGAGTAGACCTTTTTAAAAAAATACCAATTTAAAAAATGTTCTTTTTGATATCAGAGTATGGAAAAAATGTTCGGTGTTGGCAAATTTTCGTACAAAATATATGTTGTTGAATTGATTGCAATATACACTTAAACCATAAACAAGATGAACGAAAGATGAAGAGACTAAATTATTCAACGCTTCACTTGATCTAAAATATTTTACATGATACGTGTAAATTGAAACTATTCAATTGAAAAAAGAAATATATTATTATAGTTTTCAGAATTAATCAAAAGTAAAAAAAGATGTTTAGGATCTTGATCTAGTATAGACCTAATTCTTATACACAAAATCGCTACAAATACGGTAAAACCTAACAACACGCGATTTCTAAGAAAATATTCAATTGAAACATACAATTCTAAAAAAAATATAAGAGAGAGAGAGAGAGAGAGAGAGAGAGAGAGAGAGAGAGAGAGAGAGAGAGAGAGAGAGAGAGAGAGAGAGAGAGAGAGATTATGCTAGATTTATAGTGGTTTAGTATGTTCTTTCTTGCTTTGTGCCAACTCCACTTTCCAATGGTTTCCCATTAAAAATATTTTGTGTTCTAATATGATTTTGATAATTTTTAAACAAAGTCTTTTAATACAATTAGAAGATTCAAGATAATGTTGAAAATAAACAATCTTCGATGAATCTTCTTTTTAACTATATGCAACGTTAGACACTGGTATCAATGAGATCTTTACCCGACCTTGAGCTCCACCTTTCAAATCCAATAACTATGCCCAAAGTGTATGTTATGCAGTAACTTCACCTAAGTCCCAAAGGTTCTTTGTTTGAGCCTTGATTTGTATGAAGGTAATAGAAACTCCAGCCATATGTATTAGCTTCTACATAGATCTACCGAAGCAATCTTGGAGATAACAAACTCCTTCTTTTTCACTGCTAGATTGTTAATCCCTGCCACAACCATACATAGATGCTAACATGAAATCTTCATAATCTTCAGAAAATGTTGATCACAAAACGAAGCTCCACACACATATTTCAAACCCTAGGTTGAGAAGCTAATCCAAATAGCAATGTTAGAAGCTAGAGATAGAAGATGAAGAGAAATTTTGGTTGCAAACTCAAAAAAACTCAAAATTATTTTTGAAAGTTTGAGAGAATAGTGTGTTGTATTTTATAAAATCATAAAATGTTTTGAGAGGGAGTTGAAAAAATAATTTATATATGTATTGGAGATGAGGCACAAAAATAAAAGAAAATAACCATTTTGATTCCAGTCAAGAGCAATTGGTATGAGTCTAGTCAAAATAGTGAATGATTTGAATCAAAAGTTAAAAACCAAGAAAATTATTTGTATCATTTGAATCAAGCTTTTCATGATTCAAGTCATGAGATTTGAGTAAAAAAATCCATGATTCGAATCAAGATTACATAGCCAAAATCCAAAATTTAATTCATGATTGTCTAGCATTTTTATTATTCGAATTAAAACCTCCATGATTTGATTCACACTATTTTGTAATTCGAATCAAATGTACATAAGCTAAATTCTGTTTTTTCACTATCCATATTTGATTTGAGTCACCCTTTTCCTGATTCGAATCAAGTGGACATAATAAATTTTTTATTTTTTTACATTTAATTTGATTCGAGTCAGTCAATTCCCTGATACAAATAACACTTCAAAAAATTCAAATTTTAACAAAAATGATGTGTTATTTTGAATCGATACTTGACACGATTTGAATCATGCTTTCTTATGATTCTTTATCTAAATATCTGACTAATTGACTAGAAATATATTGTGTTGAATTTAAGAAAATTGTTCTATTTATGCATTCGTAAAAACGATTTAGCACTCAACTCTAGAATGCGCAACTATATGAGGAGACTCAATTATGACAAATAAACCAAAATGCTAAATCGACAAACAATAAAACATAAACTGGATAACTTTTTATCCAAAATAAAAAATATTAAAAAATACTAATATATATATATATATATATTTGTTAATTTTCTACTTAAAAAAATATTCTTTGTAGATATCTTTCTCCTCTCTTTCTTCGATCTCCCTCTCTTTATCTCTCTTATATCCTGATCTCTCTATCTTTCCATGTTAGCGGTGGAAATAGGCTGGGCCGAGTTAGGCTTTGCCAAGCCTAAGCCTTGCTTGTCAAAAAAATTAACGCCTAAGTCTGACCTGTAGCCTATCATAGACTTATTTTTAGGCCTGAGTCTGGCCTTTTTCGAAGGCCTGGTTAGCCTGTTAGCCTACATTAAAGCCTATTTGTGTTAGACTTATGTAAACAAGCAATTCAAATAATATTTAAATAGACTAACAAACTAAAAGATCAATAAGATTAAAAGTTTGTTTGGATTGACTTTTTTAACTTACATATTAGCATAAGTTCTGTGAGACTATTTGCTTAAGAAAACTTATGAAAACAATGTTCATTAGGTGTTTTCATCTTATTTTCATAAGTTCTCCAAGATAACCAAATTTTATTTATGTATTTTAATTCAAAGTACAAAACATAACATAATGATAATTAAAAAAATTATTCATATTTATTTAAAAGGTTATTACCGTTTTACCCCCTCGCCATATAGGTCATTTCTGGTTTACCCCCTTGTCATTTTAAAATCGTGAAAGATGTTGAGACATGTGATTTGTCAAGAACAATCAGCAAAGAATATACACAGAATTATGTCAAACTGAAAGATAAAAGACACCAGAAATTATTAACCCAGTTCGGTGAAATCAGACCTACTCTAGGGGCATACCAAGCCAGGAATAAAGTCCACTATCAGCAATATTAATTCGGAGTTAAACTAGTCCCAAGAAACCCTCACTTAATCCCTATCCAATGACCCTTCTACCTAGGTCCTCCCTAGATATGGAATATCCCCATCCAAATTCCAATCATCGCAATGATGTTGTACAGTTCTCCAGTCCCAGGAGCTGTAGCAACGGCCTAATATCCATCTCCTTCTAGTCCCAAATATCTAAAGGTTTGGAAGACATACTTCCATGACAATTCCTAGCCAAGAACCATGACTATGACCACGAACCTGGAGTTACTTCAAAGCTTCCTCCAAGAACAATACTCCTCTTGCCTACAGGCTTCGAGGATTACATAGGTAACCTTCCCACATACCGGGAGGTTTACCTTTCAAACCCTAATGACTACATCTTTTATGCTCGGTGGCTGTCTTATTTTAATAGGTTACAAAGTCTTCTATTTATAACCTATACCCAACTAGATTTGGCCCTTCAATCACAGCAAATTTGTTGTTCCAATATAGCAGTAACTTCTGCTACAATCAAGGTCTTCAATCTATTAGTTTTCAAGAATATCTCTATAATTAGAAACTATATAATCTTCAATGTTCTGATTTGATTCGCCTGAATGATTCTTCAAATCTTCATATTGATTCTTCAGACCTATCATATCACGCATTTATTTGACTTGCACAATATCCCTGAATATTCTGTTGTAATTAAATCACATAGATTTAATTCTTCACTTCAGTTAGGCATGATGTCGTAACATCCCATGTGACATGTTGTTCCAGATGTTGAATTGCTCCAACATAACACGTTTTGTCATTCCAGTGGGATTCTTTGTTGTACGTGTTGTTCTTATATATTTATGCATACGAGTTCTTTTATTTTTTTTACAAAAATTAAGCCAACTATAAAACCAGGGAAATAACAATCTCCCCCTTTGGCAAATTTTTTGCTAAAACAAATAAATTACAGATTACATAATAATACAAAAATATGTAAAACAGAATAACTTTTGAAGTGCAGTGGCTGCAGCAACTGTTGAATAGAACTATTCTTCAGTTACTGATGTCAAGACATCTCGTTCAGCATCTTCTCCTTTGGTCCAGCTTCAGTTCAAGAAACCATCTTTGGATTAAGCTCTTCCTTCAGCGTTCTTCCAGTGATTCAATGCAGCACATACCTTAACACCTACAGCCTCATTCTTAACGCTAAGAAGGTTTTGAGTTTATTTGATGAATACTCCCCCTTAACGTTAGAATCGTTTCATATTACAAAGAAATATTCTACCTTCGAGGAGGTGGAGAAAGAGGACCATGCACAATGACAAACCTCCCAAGTAGAATATCATTCATCCCCTTTGTAACTCATAAAACAAGTCACAATTGTGGTTGTTAACTCAAATCACAAGTCACAACAGCAACTCTCCAGCAACACACCTTCCTCTTTGTCCTGTTCAGTAATGGAAAATCGAGTTCCAGATTTCTTTGAATTAAACCCAGACTCTTCCCCCCCTTTTTGGCCAAAAATTTACAAAGAAGTCCCTCACAGTACCATAGATGGATGCGGTACACCCCCACGCAAATGAATCCCATGTTTGTTATGAACCCAGAACTCACCGTATGATGAAAGCAAGAAGAGCTCTCCATAAATAGCTGAACCAGAGCCTCGAAAATATCAATTTTCAACAGTCTTGGTCAAAAGGAACCGCTAAACTAGGAAAATTCCCATCCATTCAACGTATGCATTGAATACCTTTTCTGAAACTTGATTGTTTCTGCTGAAAAGGAATAAGTCTTAATACACGCATTCGGACAGTTCTCTGTCTCTATCTGACACGTGTGATCTTATCAACTCAATTATTTTGCCTGTTATACAGCAAACATGGCTGATATGGTGTCCTGACATTCTGTCATACATTGTCTTGTATTTTTTACTAACAAAAATCTTGTGCAGGTGAATTTTCTACAGCTGTCCATTCCTAAAAAACAATGAAAACCCCAAGAAAGAACGAATAAGTCGAAGTTTCTTCCCGAAGAAAATTTCCCTATGAATCTAGAGTTAGTCTAAGATTCCCACAAAAGTTGTGAGTCATGAACAAAACAAACCAGAAGAACAATTGTAAGTCAAGAACAACACAAGAACAAGACAAACCAGAAGAGTGTTCGAATTGTACACTTGATGCTCAACTCATAACTAGACCACATGATTCCTAAAGATGTGCTTCACCGATAGAGACCAAGTACAGGACATTTCCTCCCCCTGCCACGGGTAATTGATGCCATTCTGTTGTAATTGAACCCTACTTTGAACCAGCTTCTTGCAGGAAGAGCAAGCATAGTCATCTCACTTTTCCAATTACCCTGTAGAAATTCTTTTCTTCCATTGAACATTTCCAGAGAGTTCCCAAAGAAGTGAGGTTATCAACAGTAGTCACGAATTGCCAAATCATCATACTATTAATCAGAGTCTTCAAATATCAACACCTATCATCATGTCAAGACATCACTTAGGACATGCATAACTTCACTTTGAAGTCAGTCACAACACATTTTCTAAACAGGTATATAAAAAGCAGAATTGCATAATAGCTTTAGACAAGCACAAAGTCTCCCGTCAGAGGTCTTAGTCTCAGGCATATGCATATTCAACTGATAAATGATCAGCTCCTAACAGAGTATTTATCCGTCCATCATACCTTGCTCATCTGAGTGTAACTGATACTTAGTCGACAGTTTTTTGTACCTCATTCTACATAAGCTGAATCAGAACCAAGCTCTCACCACATTGTAGTTTGTTTAGTAGAGACTTCACACAGTCTCCTAGTGATCATCCTTGAATTCTTACTTTGTGATCAGTGGGCAACTAATAACCTTATGCGTTTATAAAAGAGATTCCTTTAATAAGATAACTGGAACAGTCACTCCACCTTGCTCTAGAAAGAGACTGAATTATTCATCAAGACAGTGCTCCAGCTCGCAGATACCTATCAACCTTCAAACTTGGGTTGATACTTTGATACAACAGACGATCCTTTGTGACAGGAATCGTATATCAACACAACAAAAGTTCAATGTTCTCATAGACTTAATCAGGGAATCAAGTTTGAGTAGACAACCTCTATTCTGTTGACGAAACACATCTGCGGAGCCCTTTTGAGGAAAATAAATCAACAGGACCATGATGTTAAGACATTGAGTTTCACATCTCTTCAGAGTTTTTAGAAGATTGATTCATCACTCCCACCAGTCTAAGCCTCCCGCCTCTGAATAATTGTAGACCGTTTTAGAGCGAGTCTACTTCTTCACAGTGCAAGGATCTATGATTTTCCTTGAACTACCACCAATTCATTATGCGAGAACACCACATAAATGAATCCATCCAAAAGAACCTTTTTCACGAAGACGCTGGAAAATCCACATCCTTTGACTTCAGAGATGAATATTCCACCCATCTGATTTTTTTGATCCAAAGGGTCCTTTAGTTATGAGTTTATCCTTCATAAGGGCTTCAGAGGTGATGCCTTTATGAGTTCTTCAAGAGCTCTACTAATGCACACCCTCATACCTTGTCCAAAAATAAACTGACACACTGGTAGGAAATCTGTTGATTGTGTCCTGATCAACATGTACAAATCAGATGTCTCCTCTTCCAGGTCAGGAGTAGGTTCCAAACAAAAGTAACCACAACATTTTGTTTAGCACCCAAAATATTTATTCTTCAACCAGTAGCTACATACTTGTTGAATTAATGTTCCAACATGTCGTGGAACATCGAATCCTTCCATATATCTGAACATGTGACTGTGGATATCATTCTTCGAGCAGCCCTTGTTCAGATGTTCTAGCTATGCTTCAAATAGCCAGAGTCAAGGTTACTTCTAGAAAGGAGACAAGAGATATGAAGATTCTCGATGAGACCATCCTGTATGGTTTTAATCTTTCTACATGTTTCTTGAAGAAGCAACCTATCAGCCATGCAAAAGTGCCTTTATGAGTGGACTTGAGACCTAAAACTCAAGTATCGTTTGCTCCTTTGACTGATCCCCCATTGTTCATGCCTTGTCATGAGTGCAGTTTCAGAGGACATCAAACCCTAATGTTGAAAAGAACCAGGTTTGAAAGAGATACCATTCAGCGTAATTTCCATACTAGTTCCCCATCATCTTCTAGGCACAAAGCTTTGTACTGATTCACCATATACTTGCAGAACAACCTCGAGTTTGAAAATAAATCAAACCCTTATGACGGCATACCAATGCCCTTGATGCTCAACGCAGTCCATCCTCCACTTCTAGGGACCATGTACACATCACCGATCAACACATTTTCTCATCATCAACCTTCCTTCCTGAACCAGAAAGTATATTCCCAAGATCTCATCCAGAGATAGAACAAGATGCCTGCTCTGATACCAATTGAAATTCTGGCGTAACAGATTCAGATATCGTGAAAGATGTCGAGACATGTGATCTGTGAAGAATAATCAACAAAGAATATACACAGAATTAGGGGTAGGTTCCCAGAGAGATCAGCTAAATACCAAGTCCAGCCCTCAACAAGGTCAAGCCTCGTATCAGACCTTTCCAGATATCTAACCCACACTGGGTGGAATTATAATAAGACTCGTAGGCGATGTAATTCCCCCCTGGTCTTAAATATGATCCCCACGCTTAGGTTTTAACAACAATTTATATACAACCCAAAAGATGCAGTAAAATAACAAATATTCAAATAAACAAATATTTAATTAAATTACTGTAAATAAATGAAATTGTTGTAAATAAATGAAATTGCGAACAAATAAATAAATAAATAAAATTTAAATATTTAAATGAAAAAGAAAAAAAAAACCTAAATTCTAATCCACAACCTAATTTTGGAAAATTAGCCAAACCCTAAAAATTTCGCCAAAAACCTAAACCGTTTACCAAAACCTAAACCCTGACAAAACTTATAGGAGCATAATAATTCACCTAAGTGTATCCCCAGCAGAGTCGCCAGCTGTAGCAACCTGCCCTAAAAATTAAGATTTAGAGTCGCCACCTATTCTGAAGGGCGAATAGGAAACCCTACAAAGTTAAGAAATCTGGGTAAGTTATTATAATCAGGTCGAGGGAAGGTGTTAGGCACCCTCAACCCTTTCCTATGGTTTGCATTCAAGGCTTGTAGCTTAAGAGCGTTGTGAGGTTTACGGCTAAAAATGTTAAGGTTTAATAGCTAAAGAAGTGAATAGGGTGAAAAGTGAGATTGGACTGAATTGAGGTTTTAGGGAAGGGGACTCGCCTTGGTTATCCAAGTGCCTACGTATCTCCTTAAGGAGAATCAGAGTCAACGTAGTTCGGGCACAGGGTTGAATGGCCTATCGTAGTTTTGAAATGCGAAGTTCGAATGTATTTTGAATTACCTTGTCGTAGATTTGAAAATCGCAGCATTGAAGGGATGAAAATCTGTAGTACCGTGGTTTAGTGTGTTTTGAATGTTTGGGCGTACAACCCTGATTTAATATGTCACTGTTAGTTGCGATGATCAATAGGTTTGATCATTATAGTTAACGGATTAATGGGGCATTGTTGGTTACTCTGATCGATAGATTCGATCGTCGCGGGCAGCAAATTGAATGTATTTTAAATTTTATGTTTTTTTATCTCTTGCCTAATGCGACTAATAGATTTAGCCGGGTCGAGAAGAGAATTAAATTTCATATATTTTTTATCTCTTGTCTACTGCGACTAATAGATTTAGTCGGGTCGAGAAGATAATTAATGTTAATATTTTCGCCAAATGGGCAATGGGATTGGGCAAACCCTAATGTATATAACCATTCTAGGGTTTTTGTGATTTTATAATTAAAACTAATTAAATCAATTAAATCGAATAGTCGAAATAATCGGGAGAAATCCTAAATAATTCATAAACCCTAATCTCCAATTTTATTATACTAATCTTAATTAAAATTAATTAATTAAATTATATACAAACAATTATCATTTAGAATAGATAAACAAATAAATAAATAAATAAATTTATATAGGAACCTGGCTTGGATCCTGTGTTGCTGCGTTTCTGGATATCCATGGTACACCTGCACTGTGCTTCTCTTGATCTAAATCCCAGCGCTGATCCAATGGATGTTGTTGAAGGTGTACCGTGTCCCAGCGAAGACGTATAACATTGGATCTACAAACTTGCGTTTTTATAAAAATATTGTTGGGACTGGGAGTCGAACCCCCTCCCCTAGTATTACATACGTCTCCTCTTGGCCATCCATGCTAACATCATAATCTGTTATTATAATGCATTGCAATAAATAAATTAAAAAAAAGAATAACCATACACTGAAACCCATAGTCAAACGTGGTCCCCACTATACATGCTACAACCAATTGGAAAGGGAGAGAGAGTCTGTGCGCTGTTGACCAACAAATCAGAAACGAACACGCGTGTGAAGAGGGAATGGGATTTTGACACACCAACCAACAACGCACGCGTGGCCCACAGTCATCTTCATCTTCTTCCTCTAATTCTCCTACGGATTCTCCCATGGATTGTGCTGCGACTTTTGCTGCGGAAAAATCTTCGAGAGTGAAAACCTGCAACAACAACGTTTTTCCAGAAAACCAAATGCCCAGATCACCTTAAAATTAGCCCTTGATCACGATGGTGGCGTTAGATTAGCCTAAAAGTCCCTGCAAATAACGATACGAATAGACACAAACCTTGTGCCCTAACAATGGCACCTTTCCGTTCCAACGTATAAACTTAAGACTAATGATTCAAAACGATTCTAAATATCATTCTTAACATGTCTGGGTTCATAGAACAGATTTATATTGCACGAAATAAAGAAAATCAGAGATTGAACTTTTCACCAAAGGATGCGATCTTGGAAGGGCAATATGAGACGCTTTAGTTTTGTATGAATACCTAGTTCGATTCTTTAGAATTCTATAAGAACATGTGGACGTCTGAAACGTGTTAAAACGTGCTGAATCTGTCCATGGCTTGTGCTCCCATTCTTTCTAATTTTCTCCACTTGAGAAACCCTAGTCTTTGGCTAGTTTTTGTCCCCCCTTGGTTGCAGCCTCTTTTATGAATATATATGAGCATATTAGGTCTTATTTTATGGGCTTGGATCCTTGATCATAAGGAAGTTTGATCATTGTTTGAAAATATATAAAAACTTCCTATTCTTACCTCAAATCTCCTACCAATCAAATATTTCGAAACTACTAGCCTTTAATGAGTATTTTGAACCGTCAGGAAGCTGAATAACAAACCTTGCACTTAGTGATTTAATTTTGTATTTTATTTTAATTAAAATTGAACTTAATTGGATTAATTCAAGAATAATTAGAATAAATAAAGGAATGGCATGCCATTGGGCTTTAGAGACTTTTGGATGTTTTAGAAATAGGTTTGAATCAAAGAAATATAGGCCCCTGAGTCAAACAGACAATTTCCATCACCTAGGGTTTCAAGCTTTTTCTCCAAGATTAGCCAACTTCTATCAAACATATATCTCTCAATTTTTATCATATGGAAGAGTTATAGGACTTTTTGGAAAGCTTAAAGAGTCCTCTAATTACTCCGTTTGGTTTCATCTCAATTGAAGCTTCCATGCTCAGGTTATGATCTTTGACCCAAAAGGTGTTTTTTGTTGAATTTTTGGAGGACCTATAATCTCTTGTACCATATCTCCCAAATGATGCATTTCTGGACTTGGCTTGTGAGAGACAAAGTTGTAGAGAATCAAATTTCCTTCAAAATAGGCTTTGGTTGGGAAATTTTTGATGCTCCATGTGAAAGTTATGACCAGTCAAAGTTGAGTTGACTTTTCCTATAAAAACCCTAATTTGAACTTTTTAAATTTGTTCATTTATGAGTTTTTATTAATGGATCATGATCAGTCTTTGATCAAATGATGGATATAACTTCACATACTTGATGTTGACCAAAAATCTTGAAGTTTGACTGTATTTTGACTATAGTTGACTTTTAGGTCAACACAGTCGATTATTGGTCGTCTGAGCCATTGAGTGAGCAATCCTTGGAATAGAAGCTTGACTTTTGACATGGAGGTGCCTTGAGACATATGAGAGACCCTGAGATCCATTTGAGGCCTTGAATATTCACAATCCTTTGATAAAATGAAAACCCTAGTTTTGGAGATCTTTGATTAGGAGAGAGTGACTTGAATAAGCCTTTGAACCTTGAGCCATTGAGGATGCATAGAGGAGGGAAAATTTTGGGGTATGACAGCTTCCCCTGTTCATTATTCTTAAACCTGAAGAATCAGATAGGCACGTCTGCCTATCGTGATCTAAAGGTAGAAGATGATTGAACACTGAAATGCCTTGAAATTTGCATTAGTCGGTAAAAAGTTCCGTGGGAGATGGGCTTAAAGATGCCACCCAAGGTCAATACCATTCCTTTTTAGAATATGAAGCAGATGCTTTCAAAAGGAACCACTTGCTTTGATTGTAGTACGGCCTAAAAAGGCAACCTGAATTTTATGCAATGTTATGATGCATGTGATGCATGATGCAGTGAGCTTCTCAAAATAAATGAGAGCGATGTATGTATATGCATTATGTATGAATGAGGTATGTTAGTTGAATGATGCATGATTGTCAGTTGAAGTATGTTAGTAGCTTTGAAAAAAAATAAAACCTTTGTGTGTTATTGATGATGTTTTGGAGAAGATCACTGCCGAGGGACTAACGTGATAAACCCAATTGAGGAACCCTTTGAAAATCTTGTTGTAAAACCCTTTGTGAAACCCTTTGTAAAACCCCTTTGTTGTTTTTTTCCGAAGTAGATCACTGCCGAGGGACTAACGTGATAAACCCCATTGAAGAACCCCTTTGTAAAACCCTTTGATCACTGCCGAGGGACTAACGTGATGGGTAAAGCGACGACTCGCAGTTTGTGAACCCCACTTACTATAGTTCTAGTAAGTTTCCATAGTTTGTGAACCCCACTTACTATTGTTCTAGTAAGTTTCCGTAGTTTGTGAACCCCACTTACTATAGTTCTAGTAAGTTTCCGTAGTTTGTGAACCCCACTTACTATAGTTCTAGTAAGTTTTCGTAGTTTGTGAACCCCAAAAGGATCACTTGCTATAGCTCTAGCAAGTTCACCTGCACCAATAGGATTACTTATCATAGCTCTGACAAGCTCACCTGCACCATTTGGATCATTTGCCCTGGTTCGGACAAATTTCACCTACACCATTTGGATCATTTGCCCTGGTTCGGACAAATTACACCTACACCATTTGGATCATTTGCCCTAGTTCGGACAAATTTCACCTGCACCATTTGGATCATTTGCCCTGGTTCGGACAAATTTCACCTACACCATTTGGATCACTTGCCCTGGTTCGGACGAGTTCACCTGCACCATTTGGATCATTTGCCCTGGTTCGGACAAATTTCACCTACACCATTTGGATCATTTGCCCTGGTTCGGACAAATTTCACCTACACCATTTGGATCATTTGCCCTGGTTCGGACAAATTTCACCTGCACCATTTGGATCATTTGCCCTGGCTCGGACAAATTTCTCCTACACCATTAGGAATTATTTGCTATAGTTCTAGCAAACTTACCTGCACCAAAGGAATAGCCTGCCATGGTTCTGACAAGCGTACCTGCATGAAAGAATTCACTTATTTGGAGACTCACGACTCGAGGGTCGGAGAAAATAGCATGTCAAATATTCATGACTCGAGGGTCATAAAGGAAACGATATATTTAGAAACTCACGACTCGAGGGTCGGAAAACACACCAATCACAACACGAGGGTTGGAAACTGGGCTTTTGTAGTTATATGAATGCACTAGATGATGTGCATATGCTAATGCGTATGTATGTATGTTGATGCTGATGTCAATCCTCCTTATTGAACCCATTGAACTTGTTTACTCCATGCTTGCACCTATACCATGACTGTGCTTATGCTGGCTTGGTAATGTTTATGTACGTGGATAATGCTTATGCTTATGTATATGTTGATTGATGTAACTAATTGAACGAAGTAATGTCTTCTATAAGACTACCTGGAAAGGTTTCTGGAATGGATATGAAAGTTTGTCTTAAAGAAGACTACCTGAAGAGGTTCTTAGCAAAGAATAAGGACTGTCTTTAAAGACGACTACCTGAAAAGGCTAAAAGATGTCTTAAGAAGGACTACCTAAAAAAGGTTCTTAGCGAGGATAGAAATTTTTCTTAAAGAAGACCACCTGGAAAGGCTGAAAGATGTCTTAAAGAAGACTACCTACAAAGGCTGAAAGATGTCTTAAAAGGACTACCTAAAAAGGTTCTTAGAAAGGACAATGTCTTACAGAAGACTACCTAAAAAGGTTCTTGGGAATGACGATGATTGTCTTAAAGAAGACTACTTAGGAAGGTTCTTAGAAAAATAATGTCTTAAATAAGACTACCTGAAGAGGTTCCTAGAAAGGATGACAATTTGTCTTGAATAAGACTGCTTGAGGAGGCTCCTAGAAAGGATCATGAGTTTTTTTTATTTATTTTAAAGAAGACTACCTAAAAAGGTACGGTATAATGTATCAACCAATGTATGTAATTCATGATTTATATGATGCTCCAATGATAGGTTGTTGGTAACCAAAAGCGTATATAGCTTGCTGGAGTTGTAGGTTTGTTTGATAAGGTGGGGTATGATGCTAGCGCGATTTCCCAATACCTGTTTTTTTTAACTCTGAAGATCGTAGTTAGGAGAAAGATTTGTCGGATGTTGTAAAGTGTGAGAACGCCTTTTCCTTTTGTTGTGCGTCTTGCCCCAGTTTGACCCTCTGAATTACTCCACGCTTTTGAATTTTGAAGTTCTCCACGTCTTTCACCTTTTGCAATTCGCACCTTTAACCTTTTCGAGGTTCGCTACACCTTTAACCTCTCGAGGTTCTCCATGTTTTTAACCTTTCGAGGTTCTCCACACCTTTAACCTTTTGGGGATCTCCACACCTTTAACCTTTGAATTGTTCACCTTATGGATTTGATATCCAATGCCCCAGTGTTTAGTGAAAAAAAAAGATGCCTATGATCTCCACGCCATAAAGGAAGTTCCCTGAGAAATAACCTTGTCGTATGCTTTGACGTTTAGGTTGAAGGGTATGCCCTTGATCTCCAGGAGGGTTATCCCTGATGTTCTATCCTTTTGAATTTGAATTCTTCCCATGCTTGACATGCCCCTGATTATGGTTGCTTCGAGGTGTGCCCCAAGTCGATTGAGCCTTAGGAAGAATGCCCCTAGTGAATAAGATGTTTGATTGCATGCCCCGGTGATCTTTGAAATTTTTCCCCTATTTAGGAGAACCCTCTAGATGTGATTCCCCCCATTCCAGAGTCTTTATTAGAAATGATCACCTTTGATTAAACCAATTTTGAGATTTTCTCGATGCTAAGTGCATATTCGTAGATGACGTTGCACCCTTTGAGAAGTAACTCCAATGCGATGCGGATGCAAGTTTTGGAATCGAAGTCCGTTATGAATTAGGACTGGATGATTAGAAGTGAATGCTTGAAGAAGCGTAGTGATTAGAAATAGTTTTAACAAACTTAGGAGTCAGTATAACAAAACCCTGCTTAATATGCTTTCGTGGTTAACCTTGCCTCAATTAGGACTTTTGAATGTTGTAACTTGGCATGGTTCGTGGTTTAAGAAACAACGGATATAAGGCTCAAAATTTATTTATCCCATCCCTTTCTCCTTGATGTTCTCCAAATCCTAAGGATTCGCCTAATTCAATGATTGTGCTTTGTTTGCAAGAGAATCGTTTCAGTTGAGCAGAAGCCTTTAGTGAAGATCCAAGCACTGATAAAAGGTGTTGTAAAGATCCAAGCATTGATGTGGAGCTTTGATGGTTTAGCAGTCACAAGATTATCCTTTGTATTTCGCCTTTGTTTTTATCCCTTATTTTTGCATGAACCAACTCCTTTGAGTTTGGTCCATCGGGATGCCCTAATTTTTGCCTAAGTCATTTTTGTTTTCTTTCCTTAAATTTTCCATTTCGACTTAGCGGGCGTTTTTCTTTTGAAGGCTCCTTTCGAGATTTGATCCTTGGATATTGAATGTTGTGACTGCCGTATTGACTTTGATTTGTAAGCTTCGCCTTTGATACTTCATCGATCTTGAATGATGTAATGAGGAAGAAGATTGTTGTGAATGTTATCTCCATTACTTCCTCATTCTTGGATGAATACGAGGAAGAAGATGTGCTTGAACCTTTGCTTGAATCTTTGCTTGGATTGACTGATTCTCTGGACAACCAAAATGCACCATTGAATTAATCGAAATCTACCCAGCCCCTGGTTGAAATCAAGGTTTTTTTGAAAAGTAGAAACAAGCTCCAACTCCTGGCTCGAGAGGGGTGACGAGGGATTAACATCCTTATATCTCCACTGTTTAGGAATTGGAATAATGCATGTACATCGTCGGCTTGGTCTTACCTCGAAAGCATACGTTTAGCGAGATTTAGTTATTTGTATTCGTCATTCTCCCTTAAGTTTGTTAATGATCTTAAATTTGAAATTGAAAATAGAAGTGTGCGAGTGGAAATTCGTAGTAGTGAGCGAATGAATTGACTCCAAAACCTGCATGGTCATCCCATTAGAATTGCTAATCCGAAGGTACAACTTTTATCCTGAGTGACACTTAGTGATCGTAGGGGTTGAAATTTTGACATGATAAACACCTATTAATCTTAGGGACAATCTCCTTTGTAAATCCATTGACCTTGTTTTACTCCTTAGTTCCTGGACTTGTAGAAGTAAAAGGGTAACCTCGAATTTTGCTTGGGCACGTCAAACCTGTCGGGAATAAATTGTTAGCGGTGGGTTTTCGTCGTATCGGAACTTCACGAGTTTCCTTTGACTGAACCTCTTTTGCTTTTTCTAAGGATAGTATCACACCATTCGCAACCTTCAGAGTTTGTGGATTGATAGAGAACACCTATGACCCTTTTGTCCCTTGGTGGGGAGTTAACATATGTCGCCTTCCCTCCATCGTAAATATGCATCTTTGTTCAGGATATTGCCCCAGTTGGACTGACCCTTGCCCCCAAGTTATCGTAGAGCGTCCTTGTGAATTTGACGTGTTCTAAGATGAGCCCCTTTATGACTAGATACCTCTTAAGTGTATCTATGGGGGAACTTCTTTTGTTGAACTAATCCTTGCTCGAAGATAACCTTTGTTGTATTTATAATCCTGTTACGACAAGGCATGGACACGCGTCTGGCATGGCGAAAGACATCCTTTTTTTTCCAAACTCATTCCCAATGATTTATCCTCCTTTCTCCATAGTTTATGATCCTTTGGATTTTTCTTTGCGTGTCTCGGGAAATCGGCTAGCACGGTAAGTGTGAATGCGGGCGAAGATAGAAATGCAAGTGTATGAATGTATGAAAATGCAAATGCATGCGTATGCGAAAGACTCCTTTATTTTTGTATTAAAACTCTTTGTATGCAATGCAGACATGTGACGTATAACCCTAGGGATAGCCTTAGAGGCGACATTAGACCCTAGTGAAATCCTTGCAAGGTAGATGTTATGACACGCGAATGGAAATCCCTTAGATTAGGGAGTACGCAGAAGGTAGAGGCTGGTGACCGTTCAAGACAGTCTCCAAATCTCATGGCCATCGAGAGGTCGTTCGACATGTACCAATGAAGTTGTCCCTCGTGGGAAAGTTCTCTATGCGGAACACAACCTATCTAAGGACGATATCAGACGAAGTGAAATCCCTACGGGCTAGGGATAAAAGATGTTCATATGGAAATCCCAAACCCTACAAGTTAGAGGGGAATAAGCCCGGGGTGACCGTTCAAGATAGTCACTGGATCGCATGGCCATCGAGAGGCCAATTGATGTATGCCAACAAAGATGTCCTTCGTACGAAGGATGCGATTTTAGAAATTAAATCCCTACAGGCTAGGGAACGCGTAGATGTAAGCACATGGTGACTGTTCAAAGTAGTCACTGGATCGCATGGCCATCGAGAGGCCAATCGACGTGCGTAAACGAATATGTCCTTCGTGAGAAGGACGCGTAGTTGTAAAAATATGAAGATATAAAAAGAAAATCCCTACAGGCTAGGGAGTGAGTAGATGCAGGCGCGGAGTGACCGTTCATGACGGTCACTAGGTCTCATGGCCATCGGGAGGCCAATCAACGTGCATAAATGTAGGTGTCCTTTGTGAGAAGGACGTTGTCTTAGAAATGGAGTCCCTGCAGGCCAGGGAACGCGTAGGAATGCCTGCAAAAATTAAACGCAAGACATTCGCAGTATATAAATTGCAACCACATAATAAGCACATAAGCACATAAGTCATAGGTTCATAGGTTCGACGTAACGGCTTAGGGTGCCTACCCTTCCCATTGGTATGTTCTAGAAGGTCTCATGGGGTCGTTCGTAGCCGCCGAGACTTTTTGTCTCTTTGGATTTTAGAACAACTCATTTTATCCATGAGGTTCGAATTTTAGGGGTAGGTTCCCAGAGAGATCAGCTAAATACCAAATCCAGCCCTCAACAAGGTCAAGCCTCGTATCAGACCTTTCCGGATATCTAACCCACACTGGGTGGAATTATAATAAGACTCGTAGGCGATGTAATTCCCCTCTGGTCTTAAATATAATCCCCACGCTTAGGTTTTAACAACAATTTATATACAACCCAAAAGATGCAGTAAAATAACAAATATTCAAATAAACAAATATTTAATTAAATTATTGTAAATAAATGAAATTGTTGTAAATAAATGAAATTGCGAACAAATAAATAAATAAATAAAATTTAAATATTTAAATGAAAAAGAAAAAAAAAACCTAAATTCTAATCCATAACCTAATTTTGGCAAATTAGCCAAACCCTAAAAATTTCGCCAAAAACCTAAACCGTTTACCAAAACCTAAACCCTGACAAAACTTATAGGAGCATAATAATTCACCTAAGTGTATCCCCAGCAGAGTCTCCAGCTGTAGCAACCTGCCCTAAAAATTAAGATTTAGAGTCGCCACCTATTCTGAAGGGCGAATAGGAAACCCTACGAAGTTAAGAAATCTGGGTAAGTTATTATAATCAGGTCGAGGGAAGGTGTTAGGCACCCTCAACCCTTTACTATGGTTTGCATTCAAGGCTTGTAGCTTAAGAGCGTTGTGAGGTTTACGGCTAAAAATGTTAAGGTTTAATAGCTAAAGAAGTGAATAGGGTGAAAAGTGAGATTAGACTGAATTGAGGTTTTAGGGAAGGGGACTCGCCTTGGTTATCCAAGTGCCTACATATCTCCTTAAGGAGAATCAGAGTCAACGTAGTTCGGGCACAGGGTTGTACGCCTTTGAATTAGTATGAGGTTGTTTGAAGGCTTTTTGAATGGCCTATCGTAGTTTTGAAATGCGAAGTTCGAATGTATTATGAATTACCTTGTCGTAGATTTGAAAATCGCAGCATTGAAGGGATGAAAATCCGTAGTACCGTGGTTTAGTGTGTTTTGAATGTTTGGGCGTACAACCCTGATTTAATATGTCACTGTTAGTTGCGATGATCAATAGGTTTGATCATTATAGTTAACGGATTAATGGGGCATTGTTGGTTACTCTGATCGATAGATTCGATCGTCGCGGGCAGCAAATTGAATGTATTTTAAATTTTATGTTTTTTTATCTCTTGCCTAATGCGACTAATAGATTTAGTCGGGTCGAGAAGAGAATTAAATTTCATATATTTTTTATTTCTTGTCTACTGCGACTAATAGATTTAGTCGGGTCGAGAAGAGAATTAATGTTAATATTTTCGCCAAATGGGCAATGGGATTGGGCAAACCCTAATGTATATAACCATTCTAGGGTTTTTGTGATTTTATAATTAAAACTAATTAAATCAATTAAATCGAATAGTCGAAATAATCGGGAGAAATCCTAAATAATTCATAAACCCTAATCCCTAATTTTATTATATTAATCTTAATTAAAATTAATTAATTAAATTATATACAAACAATTATCATTTAGAATAGATAAACAAATAAATAAATAAATTTATATAGGAACCTGGCTTGGATCTTGTGTTGTTGCGTTTCTGGATATCCATGGTACACCTGCACTGTGCTTCCCTTGATCTAAATCCCAGCACTGATCCAATGGATGTTGTTGAAGGTGTACCGTGTCCCAGCGAAGACGTATAACATTGGATCTACAAACTTGCATTTTTATAAAAATATTGTTGGGATTGGGAGTCGAACCCCCTCCCCTAGAATTACATACGTCTCCTCTTGGCCATCCATGCTAACATCATCATCTGTTATTATAATGCATTGCAATAAATAAATTAAAAAAAAGAATAACCATACACTGAAACCCATAGTCAAATGTGGTCCCCACTATACATGCTACAGCCAATTGGAAAGGGAGAGAGAGTCTGTGCGCTGTTGACCAACAAATCAGAAACGAACACACGTGTGAAGAGGGAATGGAATTTTGACCAACCAACCAACAACGCACGCGTGGCCCATAGTCATCTTCATCTTCTTCCTCTAAATCTCCTACGGATTCTCCCATGGATTGTGCTGCGACTTTTGCTGCGGAGAAACCTTCAAGAGTGAAAACCTGCAACAACAACGTTTTTCCAGAAAACCAAATGCCCAGATCACCTTAAAATTAGCCCTTGATCACGATGGTGGCGTTAGATTAGCCTGAAAGTCCCTGCAAATAACGATACGAATAGACACAAACCTTGTGCCCTAACAATGGCACCTTTCTATTCCAACGTATAAACTTAAGACTAATGATTCAAAACGATTCTAAATATCATCCTTAACATGTCTGGGTTCATAGAACAGATTTATATTGCATGAAATAAAGAAAATCAGAGATTGAACTTTTCACCAAAGGATGCGATCTTGGAAGGGCAATATGAGACGCTTTAGTTTCGTATGAATACCTGGTTCGATTCTTTAGAATTCCAAAAGAACATGTGGACGTCTGAAACATGTTAAAACATGCTGAATCTGTCCATGGCTTGTGCTCCCATTCTTTCTAATTTTCTCCACTTGAGAAACCCTAGTCTTTGGCTAGTTTTTCGTCCCCCCTTTTTCTCCAAGATTAGCCAACTTCTATCAAACATATATCTCTCAATTTTTATCATATGGAAGAGTTATAGGACTTTTTGGAAAGCTTAAAGAGTCCTCTAATCACTCCTTTTGGTTTCATCTCAATTGAAGCTTCCATGCTCAGGTTATGATCTTTGACCCAAAAGGTGTTTTTTGTTGACTTTTTGGAGGACCTATAATCTCTTGTACCATATCTCCCAAATGATGCATTTCTGGACTTGGCTTGTGAGAGACAAAGTTGTAGAGAATCAAATTTCCTTCAAAATCGGCTTTGGTTGGGAAATTTTTGATGCTCCATGTGAAAGTTATGACCAGTCAAAGTTGAGTTGACTTTTCCTATAAAAACCCTAATTTGAACTTTTGAAATTTGTTCATTTCTGAGTTTTTATTAATGGATCATGATCAGTCTTTGATCTGTCATACCCCAAAATTTGCCCTCCTCTATTCATCTTCAATGGCTATAGGTTCAAAGGATCGTTCAAATCACTTCCTTCTAATCAAGGGCCTCATAAGCTAGGGTTCTCATTTTGTCAAAAGATTTCAAATCTTTGAAGCCTCAAATGGATCTCAATGTGTCTCATATGTATCAAAGTATCTCCATATCAAAAGTCAAGCTTCAGTCCCAAGGGTTTCTCACTCAAGGGCTCAGACGATCAATAATCGACTATGTTGACCTAAAAGTCAACTACAGTCAAAATACAGTCAAACTTCAAGATTTTTGGTCAACAATAAGTATGTGAGGTTATATCCATCATTTGATCAAAGGTTGATCATGATCCATCAATAGAAACTCAGAAATGAACAAATGCAAAAGGTTCAAATTAGGGTTTCTTCAGGAGAAAGTCAACGCAACTTTGACTGGTCATAACTCTCGCATGGTTTGTCAGAAATTATCCAACCAAAGCCTATTCCCAAGGAAATTTCATCCTCTACAACTTTGATGTTGGGCCCGAAGTCAAGAAATGCACCATTTGGGAGATATGGACGAAAACATTACAGGTCCCTCTTAAAAGTCAATAAGGACACCTTTTGAGTCAAAGCTCATAACTCGAGCGCAGAAGCTTCAATTGAGACGAAACCAAAAAGGTCATTCAGAGGACTCTTTGAGCTTTCCAAAAAGTCCTAGAATGCATTCATATGATTAAATTTGAGAGAGATGCGCATGGTTGAAGTTGGGCAATTTTCAAGATACGCGTGAAACCCTAATTGCCCAAAACTTGATTTTTGAACTAATGGGCCCAAGATTTCCATTTCAAACACATCCATGACACATACAAAGGCCTATATATCCATCCCTACCCTTTCTTGATTTTATTCTTATTTATATGAATTTTTATTCATTTAAATATTAAATAAATTAAAGAAAATAGTAAAATGAAAGAATTAAATTGCATGGATCTTGTTCTAATCACATAAAGGCCCAAGATAGCTCATAGAACACATAAAATTCGTGCATGAGTTTAAATTGGCAAAAAGGAGCAATTTTGGAAAGTTTAGATGAAGAAAGATTTCACCAAATTTTGTACAAGGGATAGAATGATTTTCTTTCAAGAAGATAACCCTAATGACATGCTATATATACTTGAGAACAAGGGCAGACGCAAGGGGGGATGATGGCAGCCGCAAATAAGGGTTCCTAGGTTTCAAAAAATACATGAAGCTAGGGCACGATCAAAAGGCTTTCTTCAGCCATTATCCACGAGTGCCAAGCGTATCATCATCATCGTGAGGTATCAAGGAGCGGATTGGAGCATTCACACAACTTCAAGGCAGCCCAAAACCCTTCCATGGAGATTGCACCGTTTTGGTAAAGTGAGAGATCTCTAACCTATGATTCACTTGATATGAACTGATCTAATTCATTCGTACATGTTTGTGATGTTGTTTAGAGCCAGTCTAACGCTTTCTTTTTAAGGTTTAGCACAGGGATGATCGTATACCATTATTAGGGCAAAGAAGTTAATCTTCTTCGTATGGACATGTACAGGCATTTTCAGGAAAAACTAACGGCACCATTGAAACCGCGGACCTCAAATTAGGGGGGTAGGGTGGTTCTCGTTCTTTATTTCACGTTGTTTTGCAGGTCCCAAAGAACACACCGTCGGAGAAGACGGTGGTTCGCGGCGGCGTGAATACATACCTCGTCTGCGTGGCTCCCAGGCGTGATCCTATTGGTGAGTCAATCTTCCTCTCTCTCTCTCCTCCTGCGCGCACATGTTTGATTGGAGAGTCAACCGCCACTGACCCTCTCTCTCCTCCTGATTCGCTAATCACATGCCCCTGGGACCCGCATCTGGTTTTCATTTGACTTAGACTATGCATTAGTTTGAATCATATTTATTAATTATGGTGCATCATAATATAACAAGTCAAATGTAGCATTGTTGGTTAAACGTGAAGGAGAATAAGCTTCATAACCTGGGTTCGAGTCCAGGTAGGAGCATTGTTTTTTCTCAGATTTATTTCTTCCAGATCCGGTGCCACTCCCCTACACGCGCCCATGATGCACCCCCAGCGCCCAGCCTTCAGATCTCCTAGAATCTTGATCTAACGTACACAAGGCTGAAGGTTTATCATAGACCTCAAGGGCCCCCCCACACAGGATCGAAGCCAGGTTTCTTTTATTTATTTTTATATTATTTACATATTATTTATTGATTGTTTAAATTAATATGTATATAATTTAATTATTTATTTTTAGTTAGGTTTAAAATACAATTAGGATTAGGTTAATGACTAGGGTTGAAATTATTTTCCCGATTATTTCGATTATTCGATTTAATTTGTTTAATTAATTTAATTACAAAAAAACCACAACAAACCCTAGAAAGGTCATATATATATTAGGATTCGCCCAATCCCATTAATTACCTGGCTAAGGTTTTAGGATTCAATTTATTATTCGTTCCGACTAAATCTATTGGTCGCGATGGTTAATAATCGATTAATTTAATTAATCAAATCCTATAAATTAAAATACACATTACTTTGCTAAATGGTTTTAACCATCTTATTGGTTATGATGATTAGCATACCTTTTAATTTGTTATTATTTGTAACCGTATTAACCGGTTATGAGAGGTAACAATACAAAATACAATTCACAAAAATAATAAAACACATTAATCCATTATTAGTGATTGTGGACCTCCGTTTTTTAATCCCGGGCCATACCTCTGTTCTGTAGAGATACGTGAACTGACTCTTTTTTTTATCGCTTAATGCTTTCGCATTTTGAAAATTCACAGAGTCGCCACCGACCTTTTATTTTATCCAATTAAGGAAAGGTTTATAAAAGAAACAGAAAAAAGACCTTTAAGAAATTCTGGGTAAGGGGGTAGGTTATACAAAGGGAAGGTGTTAGCACCCTTTGTATCCATGGTTATCCATGGGCTCTTAAGTTTGCTTAGCTCACTTGTTTTTCGATGACTTTTCAATTGCTTTAGAATGCTCATATGTGGCTTCAAATACTTTTGTAAATTGAATTTTGTAATGATCCGTGTGCGGATGTATACAAAATGCTTGTTTATCTTTCGAAAGATGTTTTGAAAAGAACGTTAACTTTGTAATAATCCGTGTTTGGATGTATACAAAGTATTGTCTTTTTTGAAAGTTTTGTTTGGAAAAACAACAGTGTATGAGAATTTGTTTGTTTTGATTTGAGCAAGCAAACTAGGAGGTCTACCCTGAGTTGTAAGGTCTTTATCCTTATTTCCTTTAAAAATCTATCCTTTCACCGGATATAAACGCAAGGTTCGATTTTGTACTCAAAACAGTGGAATTTTGACTTTGATTTTGAAAAGAATGAGAAGGGATTACCTTAAGAGGTGCAAGTGTGATTGTGTTTGTATTCAGATATTTTATCTTTGAAGTTAGTGATCTAACGGTTCAATTTTATCTTTGACATACACGCAGTTTATATGTGCGGGAAATTAAAATGCGGAAATGTAAAGTGCGGAAAGTAAATCTACGCTATTACATCGATTGTGCAGGAAATGTAAACTAGCCTATTTACATGAATTTGACATCCTATACATTTATCTAGGAATTTAAATTGCAAGAAAAATAAAAGGCATGTTTTTGGATTTTTTATGATTGATTTTAATTATAATTAATGCATGATAAATTAAATTAAAATGAAGAAAAAAGATGAAAATAGATTTAAACCTAGAAATTAAGTTTAAAATATGTACAAAATATTTGTCAATTAATTTTAAAACAAAAACTAATTTTTTTGGAATTTTGAAATTGATTTGAAATTGATTTAAGCTAATTAAAACATAATTATGCAAATAATTATACAAATAATTAAAACTCAAAGAGAAAATTATTCAAAATATGTACAAAATTAGTTTATAATATATAAACAATATTTTATATAAAGAATAATTTTTTTATGATTTTTTGATGGGTTAGAATAATTAAAAAGCAAATATACAAATATATACTAATTAATTATGCAAAATATTGAAATTATGAAAAAAAATAAAATATTTTTATATCATAAAATAAAATATTATTTTAGAAGTCTAAAAATATTTTTTGTGTATTTTTTGGATTTTTAAAACTATTTTTAATTAATTTAACAAAGAAATTAAAATAAAAATAGAAAAGAAAAGGATACTGATCAGGTGTGTTAGGCTGGAGAGTGCATGGTATGGACTGCTTGTATGATGCGTTGGATTGGCTTTGAGATTGATCATGTGGCTCAGATTGAAGAGTGCATGATGTAATGATGGGATTGCATGCGCTGAATTCAAAGGAATTCAAACTTCTGATGGGGTCCACATGCGCCAAAACTAGCCAATAGGGAAGCAGGATCAGGCCACGCGTGCAGTCAAACGTTCAACTATACTATTCACCTTCTTCTTCCTTTTTCCTACGGATTTTGCTGCGGATTTAACAGCCAAATTACCTGCGGATTTTTCTTGCTTTTTCCATGCTTTTAGGAACCTGCAAAAACGTGAGAGAAAATCAACAAGAACAACCCAGATCCACTAAATGGCATGCTGGGAGTTCATTGGTGGTGTTAGTTTCATTGTTAGAGCGCTGTAACCATGGGTTCGATGAAGTTGAAGTTTGAACACGCATGAGCACTTGTTAATGGCATGGGGTGATTCTCACGTGGGAGCTAGCATGTTAGGGCCCAGATCTACCTTATGGGACCTCATGAACATGTTAGAGTGATTAGACTACATTGATATTGATTAGGTATAGGAAAACGAAAATTAATTATATATGAACATGAAGAACACTATGCATGTGTTACGACTCTCATGGGACCATATTAAGGGTTCATTCTTACTTTATATGATCTTAGAAGATGATTGGAATGATTGTTTTGTATTGATATTGATTGGAATATGAAATTTGAAAATTACAAAGTGTATGGAAATTTTGAGAAATTTGATGAGTTTTCTTGCTATGCCTTGCTATAATTTCGTGGGTGTCTTTGTTGTTGATGCATTCAGCTTCATTTATAGGCCAAAGGCTGCTTGGAAGTGAAGCTAAGAGCATTGATTGCTTGGTTGAAAGTTTGATTTTTAAATATTAAAAATCCTTGAATAATTGACCAAGTCTTCCTCTCCTTTACTTCTCTTGCCTTGCTCTTCAATTCTCTGCAGAAAGATGAAGATTCCTTGGGTGAGTCATGCTTGGAAATTAAGCTACCCATTATCCATCCATTTTCCTTTTTAATTTAATCTTAAAATAAGATAAAATTATGCCAAAAATGGATAAAAAAGGTGTGGGCCTTGTCTTGGTCGTGGGAGGCCCATAATAACATGGCAAAGATGTTTGAACCATGAAAACTTGGCCCCATTTGGAAAAAATACATTTTTGAGCAATGTTGATTTCATGCATTTTCCCAAAATTTAGCCAACTTCAACAAGGTGTAAATCCCTCAATTTTTGTCATATGAAGGAGATCTTGCACTTTTTGGAAACCTCAAAGAGTCCTCTAACCAATGTCTTTGGTCTCATGTAAAAATGATTTTTGATGCTCCTTGTATGTCCTTTTGAAAAAAGTGTCTTTTTGTTGACTTTGAAAATGACCTGTAATGTCTTTGATCATATTTTTCAAATGGTGAATCCAATGACCATGGGATCAATGGAATTTGAAAGATAATTGAATTTCCTTCAAAATAAGCTTTGGTTTGAATTTTTTGGATGAAGGATGAGAGAGTTATGATCAGTCAAAGTTGAGTTGACTTTTCAGGTAAAAACCCTAATTTTGAATCTTAGGGTTTTGTTGATTTTTGATCTTTCCTTGATGAATTATGATCATCCAATGATCAAATGATGAATCCTTTGACAAAATATGGACTTTGACAAAAAAATTCATTTTTGACTGTCTGTTGACTTTTTTGGTCAAACGGGTCGTCTGTTGACTGTTTGAGCTGCTGACGGTGCGTCTGAGTGAATTGAAGTTTGAAAATTTGTATGATGGTACTTTGAGATATATGGATGTGTATGAAATCCATTTGAGCTCTCAAAAACTTGTTTCTCCTGTAAAAACAAGAAAACCCTAGTCAGGGACTGTTTATGTAGGAGACAGTTAAGCGTACCTGATTTTTGTGCAGTGCTGAGTTTCTGCTAATCGCGTGATATTCAGAAGACTTCTAGCACAAAAATCTTGGAATTTTGAATTGTGAAAGATTGATTTGATTGATGGTACAAAACACTGAGAATTGTACTGCCAGCAGTTTGGCTGTCAACTGACTGTTCAGGTATTGACGTAGCAGTTAGAATGAAAAATCAACAGTCAAAGTTAATTTTCTTTTTTTGTTGTTTTTGTTTTTGTTTTATGTGAAAAATGAAAGTTTATTTACATGACTTGTTAAAAACATAGACATAATAAATAACTAATATACTGTTACCAGTACAGTCTGAGTTTCCTGATTCTGCGCCTGCAAAAAGATTTAACTCTGTACCAATTGTGTCAGTACTATTTATCTGTAAATAAATAAATAGCATGTGTGAAGTAATAAACAGTATTTGGCGTTTGCGTAAGAATAAATTCAACTGCAAGCCAAATTACTGTATAAGAAAAATTCTAAAAACTAAGTATTTCATATGTCAGGATATTTGTTGAAATAAAAATCCATGATTATATGAGACTCTTAATTTTCAGATTGGAGTTTTCTTGAAAAAAGATGCGGGCAAATTTTGGGGTATAACAGTTGCCCCTATTCAATCTTCTTAAACCTGAAGAGATTGTCTGAAATCTGAAGGTAGAAGATGATTGAATATTTAGATGCCCTGAAAATTTGCACTTACCTTGATCAGAAGAGATGTTGGAAGTTGCATTTGAATGTCGTCTGTGAAATGTTGTTGGCAGATTGACACATTACCTGAGATGGGCTTTCAGATGCCACCTGGTAAATGGGTTGAGGGTTTGTTCATCAGAATGAATCCATTGATTATATCTTGATGAAGGATTTGAAAGTCTTTGTGTTGACTGTTTCGGAACCGTCCAAGGTTACCGCTTTAAGTCTTGGAGGATGATTGCTACGGAACTTGTCCAAAGTTTTTTTCTGCTTTAGATTTTGAAAGTTGATCATTGTGGAACCGTTTGAGGTATCAGCTTTAGATCTTTGATGTTAGATCATTCTTGATACGTCTGAGGTATCGACTTTAGATCTTCAATGTTAGATCGTTCTGGAACCGTCTGAGGTATCGCTTTAGATCTGCAACGTTAGATCGTTCTGGAACCGTCTGAGGTATCGCTTTAGATCTGCAATGTTAGATCATTCTGGAACCGTCTGAGGTATCGCTTTAGATCTGCAATGCTAGATCATTCTGGAACCGTCTGAGGTATCGCCTTAGATCTGTGATGCTAGATCGTTCTGGAACCGTCTGAGGTATCGCTTTAGATCTGCAATGCTAGATCGTTCTGGAACCGTCTGAGGTATCGCCTTAGATCTGTGATGTTAGATCGTTCTGGAACCGTCTGAGGTATCAACTTTAGATCTGCAATGTTAGATCGTTTTGGAACCGTCTGAGGTATCAACTTTAGATCTGTGATGTTAGATCGTTCTGGAACCGTCTGAGGTATCAACTTTAGATCTGCAATGTTAGATCGTTTTGGAACCGTCTGAGGTATCAACTTTAGATCTGTGATGTTAGATCATTTTGGAACCGTCTGAGGTATCGCCTTAGATCTGTAATGTCTGTTTTTGAGTTGGTAAGTGATCAGAATGAATCTTCGGCTTGATTATATCTGAGAGAACCGTTCATGGAATTCAGGTGAGCACTGCATGTGATTGAGAACATCTTTGTTGAAGATATCCGTCTACCTGAAAAATCAAGTTAGTGATATGCAATGTTTATGATGCATGTAATGTGAGATATTCCCGGAGAAATATGCATGTGATGTTGTGTATGAATATGCGTATGAATATGCGCATGATGCATGATGTATGAATATGATGTATGAATATGATGTATGAATGTATGAATGTGTGATGTATGAATATGATGTATGAATGTGAGATGTCGAGCTTTTATTTGGGAAAATAAATTTCCGCCAGTCATCTGGATATGACTATATTGTGATCGTTGATGATCTTTTGTCTTGTTTGAGTACCCTTGGCTGGGGAAATTCTTTAAGAACCCTGGTACCCTGTTGAAGGATCTTTGAATATCTCTTGGGAATGAAAGGTAGCTGGAAGTTCTGATGCCCTTTCAAATGGGAATGAGGAAGATGCATAATCCTCCGATGCACTATCTGACCAAGTCCGGGTGCGGGGATCACACCTTCTGAAGATAGTAATCTGGAACAACCCTGCTGGGGGATAAGACTTCTTTTGAAGAGAAAATCTTTTTGAGGAATTTGCTGAGAAATGCGTTTCTCTTGGGGATTTTCTTCTGATGGGATGATGTCCAGATAATTAGGACATTTCCTGAATGCTATTCCTGTTTTTCCTGGTAAACATCAATCATATTCAAATGCACATGTTCATTCAAAATTATCATTGGGACGCTTACGTATTTAAAACAGAAAAAGTGAAAATAGTGATTTTTGAGCCTAAGCTGCATTGATTTTTGAAAAAGAGTCATGATAGGCTGGTTAGCACAGGGAGACAACAATCCTAGAAGTAGGAAATTGTCAGAAAGTTTTGGAAAATATTTATGAAGATAAATAGCTATGTGAAAACGATCCAGTCAAGTTTCAACTCTGCTATTGCCAATCTGTCTTCGAGCATCTCATCCCTCACTTGTTGGAAGAAAGTGATTGGACTGATCGGTGTCTTTGAGGTGTTGAATCTTGATGGTGAGTAGGCAGCTGAACGGAACACAGTTGTATGCTTCATTCCCTAACTTTTGCCTAGGCTGCCCTTTCAGGTTTTCAGCCTACCGGGATAGTATTTGTTTAGTCTCTAATTTTTGCCTGGACCGCCCTTTCGGGTTTTCAATCCACCGAGACGCTCATTTTTTTTGCCTAAGTTGCCCTTTCAGGTTTTCAACTTAGCGAGCTGTTTTTTTTCCTTTTTAAGAGAAGTATTTTTTGACTATGTCCGCATTCACAGGGTGTGGGAAATCCTCGCCATCCATGGTGGTAAGCAACATGGCGCCGCCGGAGAATATTTTCTTGATTATGAATGGTCCCTCGTAGGTGGGAGTCCATTTGCCTCTGGGATCACCTTGTGGTAAGATGATGCGTTTGACAACCAAGCCACCAGTTTGGTATGCTTGACTTTTGACTTTTTTGTTGAAGGCTTTGATCATACGCTTTTGGTATAGCTGACCATGACAAATAGCGGCGAGCCTTTTCTCATCAATCAAGTTTATCTGGTCCAACCGTGTTTGAATCCAATCGTCTTCGTCTAGATTGGCTTCTTTCATAATCCTTAGGGAAGGAATCTGAATTTCAATTGGAAGAACTGCCTCCATACCATAGACTAAGGAGAATGGAGTTGCCCCTGTTGAGGTACGCGCAGATGTGCGATAACCATGAAGGGCAAAAGGCAACATCTCATGCCAGTCTTTGTAGGTTACTGTCATTTTTTGTATGATTTTCTTGATGTTCTTGTTGGCAGCTTCCACCGCGCCGTTCATCTTTGGTCGATATGGAGAGGAATTATGATGCCTGATCTTGAACTGTGTGCAAAGTTCAGTAATCATTCTGTTGTTTAGATTTGTGCCATTGTCCGTGATAATCCGTTCAGGGATGCCGTACCGGCAAATGAGATTGTATTTGATGAACCGGGCCACCACATTCTTGGTAACAGAAGCAAATGAAGCTGCTTCTACCCACTTTGTGAAGTAGTCAATAGCGACCAGGATAAAGCGATGTCCGTTGGAGGCAGTAGGTTTGATTTCTCCAATCATATCAATACCCCACATTGCAAAAGGCCAAGGAGCCGTCAGGACGCTTAATGGAACTGGAGGTACATGTACTTTGTCAGCGTATATCTGGCATTTGTGACATGTTCGGGAGTGATGATGGCAGTCTGTTTCCATGGTAGACCAGTAATAACCTGCTCTCAGGATCTTTTTAGCCATTGTATGTCCACTGGAATGAGTACCGAAGGTACCATTGTGTATTTCTTCCATGATCTGTTCCGCTTCCTTCTTGTTTACACAGCGAAGTAAAGTCGAGTCATGGTTGCGTTTGTATAGGGTTCCATTGCTTAGAAAGAATTTGGCAGCAAATCTCCTTAGAAACTTTCTGTCGTTAATGGATGCCCCTTCAGGGTACTCCTGAGCTTCGAGATATCTTTTTACTTCATGGAACCATGGTTTTTCCTCGGTTCCTTCGGTATTGATCTCATTGCAATAGGATGGTTCATCTTGCCTGTAGATGGTGATCATAGGCGCCTCGTTGTCCCACCTGACTTTGAACATGGATGACATAGTAGCTAAAGCATCAGCTAGTTGATTTTCCTCGCGTGGGATGTATTCGAAAGTGATTTCTTCGAAGTAAGGAATCAAACTCAGCACATATTTTTTGTAAGGAATTAGATTTGGGTGCTTCGTGTCCCATTCCCCTTTGACTTGGTAGATTACCAAGGCCGAGTCTCCGTAGACTTCCAGGAATTTGATTCTTAGATCGATTGCAGCTTTAAGACCCAGAATACATGCTTCGTATTCGGCTATATTGTTAGTGCAATTGAAGCATAATCTGGCAGTGAACGGTGTGTAACTTCCTGCGGGGGAAATGATCACAGCTCTGATGCCATTGCCAAGTGCATTAGAAGCTCCGTCAAAAACCATAGTCCACCGGGATCCTGGCTCGGGTCCTTCTTCTGGTCCTGGTTGTTTGTAGTCATTGACTAGCATAATGTCTTCGTCTGGGAAGTCAAAGTTCAATGCTTGATAATCATCCACTGCTTGATGAGCCAGATGATCAGCTACCACACTTCCTTTGATTGCTTTTTGTGAAGTGTATTGAATGTCATATTCTGTTAAGATCATTTGCCATCTCGCTATTCTTCCAGAGAGAGCAGGTTTTTCGAACACGTATTTGATGGGATCCATCTTGGAGATTAGGAAAGTGGTGTGATTTAGCATGTACTGTCTTAGTCGGCGAGCTGCCCAAGCTAAGGCACAACAAGTTTTTTCGAGTAGTGAGTATCTTGTTTCACAATCGGTAAACTTTTTGCTAAGATAGTAGATTGCGTGCTCCTTTCCGCCGGATTCGTCATGTTGTCCTAGTACACACCCCATTGAGTCTTCTAACACAGTTAGGTACATTATCAGAGGTCTACCTTCCACAGGTGGCAACAAGATTGGAGGTTTTTGGAGATATTCTTTGATTTTGTCAAAGGCTAACTGGCATTTGTCATTCCACCTTTCCACTTGATCTTTCTTCAACAGTTTGAAGATCGGCACACAAGTAGTAGTCATGTGGGCAATAAATCGGGCGATGTAATTTAGACGTCCCAAGAATCCTCTGACTTGTTTCTCAGTACGAGGTATAGGCATTTCTTGAATGGCTTTAACCTTGGCGGGATCAACCTCAATACCTTTGCTGCTGACGATGAAACCTAAGAGTTTGCCGGATCTTACTCCAAAGGTACACTTATTTGGGTTCAGTCGCAACTTGTATTTCTTGAGTCTGTCAAACAACTTGTGTAAATGACCCAGATGTTCTTCCTCGGTGTTGGATTTTGCAATCATGTCATCGACATACACCTCTATTTCTTGATGAATCATATCATGAAATAGCGCTACCATTGCACGTTGATAGGTTGCTCCTGCGTTTTTCAGACCAAAGGGCATTACTTTGTAACAAAAGGTTCCCCAGGGTGTTGTGAAGGTTGTTTTTTCCATGTCTTCGGGTGCCATCTTGATTTGATTGTACCCTGAGAATCCGTCCATAAAGGAGAATACCTTGCATTGTGCGGTATTGTCAACCAGTACATCAATGTGTGGTAGAGGGAAATCATCTTTGGGGCTTGCCCGGTTCAGATCTCTGTAGTCCACGCACATTCTGACTTTCCCGTCTTTTTTAGGTACAGGGACGATGTTAGCTATCCAAGGAGGATAACTTACAAATTTTAGGAATCCGGCATTGAACTGTTTTTCAACCTCGTCTTTGATCTTTTTTGACATGTCAGGCCTACTCCTTCGTAGTTTTTGTTTGACTGGAGTGCTACCTTCTTTGATTGGCAGGCGATGAACTACAATGTCCGTGTCAAGGCCTGGCATATCTTCATAAGACCAGGCGAATATCTCGACGTAGTCTCGCAGCATTTGAATCAGTCTTTGCTTGACGTTGTGTTCTAAATCAGCCCCTATTTTGACTTCTTTCGTTTCTTCGTTGCTGCCCAAGTTGATGACCTCAATTGGCTCTTCGTGAGGCTGTATGGCCTTGTCTTCTTGTTCTAGCAGCCTTGCAATTTCTCTTGGCACTTCACAATCTTCCTCACTTTCGTCCTCAGTTTGGTAGATCGGATTTTCAAAGTCATGACGGGCAATAGCAGAATCGTTGTTGACTGGATCCAGAGTGTATGTGAATCTGCATGTTAGTTATGTGAGTGTGTGTGAATAAAAAACATAGCTATTTGAAAGCGAAGAAAGAAGGAAAAAGGATCACAAAATTTAAATATGCAAGCGTCCCATGATTTTATTGAATGCACATGATCATGATATGATAAGCCCTTATAGAAGGACCAGTGTGCTAAGGCACACGGCTTTTCAAGCTCATGGTTCGATTGTTCAGGAACCATTCTTATCTTTGCACAATATACACAAAGAAAACAGGAAATGGCATTTACTCCTG